>NC_140583.1:951962355-952562355 GCF_964204655.1 Triturus cristatus | reverse complement strand
ACTGTATTTTACTATGGGAGCATGCATTACGGTCGTAAACCGGCCGTGATGCATGCTCCCAAAGTGAAATGGGAGGTACGGATCATCCCTGCACCCCGTGGCAGGCACCTCAAGGTGCCTGACACAAGGTGCAGGGATCAACAGGGGGGGGCAGTGTTTAATACACACAATAGATTGGCTCTTTGAAGGGCAGGGCCCTGTATGTTTTGCAGTCAACATGTTTCAGAACTTCATAATGCCATGGATCACTGACAGAATATCGACAACACTAATATCGACCTACAGAAATATCGGGACATAAATATCGTTGTCGAAAATATCGACCTCCTATCTTCATATTGGTAAGTACAAAACTATCGAAAAAAAACATATAGGGCCCCATTAGGATGGTGGGCGGATCGCCCCCGCTGGGCTGGTGGTAGCCACTGCTGTCCCGGTGGGGGGGCAATCCGACCGCCATCCATACCTAAAAGACCCCCTGCCATATTAGGATGCCTGGGGGGTCCACAGCGGACGGAAAGACCGTCCGCCGCTTTTCCACCGGTCGACTCTTCGACCCAGCGGAAAACATGTATAATATGGTGGCGGTGTCTGCAAGACACTGCCATCCATATTATGATGATGGTGGCAATTGGCCTTTCCATGGCGGTGATACCGCCATGGAAAGGTATGCGGTCTTCTGTGTTGGGGGCACGTTGCGGGCCCCCGGGGTGTTGGTGGGTGCACTTGGGGGGGTACCCATGGTACTCCTCACATTTGCATGCACAAGGTGGCACGCACCGCGTGGTGCCTGTCATGTTGTGCATGCAAATGCACAACATGCCGTTTTTACATTCCGGCGGGTGCTGCTTGCAGCACTGCCCGCCACAATGTAAAATATGCGGGATGCGCACGCCAGTGTGGCGGGCACATCATGATAGGCACAGCGGGACCGCCGCACCCCTGGTGAGCGGCCCCGCATTCCGTTACGGTCGCCATCGTAATGGTGCCCATAGTTGTTAATAATATCGAACTACAAAATATCGTTTTTATATGTATAAAAATAATGTAAAATAAATTAAATAATACATTTTACTTTAAAAAATTCGATTTATTTGTAAATTTTAACAATTATAAGTAATGAATGTAATGTATAAATAAATTAAACATACATATATAAAATGTAATATATATATATAATTAATAAGTAATAATTGTAATTAATTATAAAATGTTTGAAATATATTAAAAATAAAGATAAATATAAATATACATACACCTGTGACATAAACATTAAAAAAATATATAATATATAAATTAAAATATGAAAATATGTAATATTTTTTCAACCTACATTTTACATTCCATTTAGTGCAACAGTAGGGAACGTGTTGGATAGCGGAGGGTAAAAAATTACTATTCCCACTCCAGCGAGTGCAACAGTAGGGAAAGTGTTGGATAGCGGAGGGGAATATTTTACTATTCCCACTCCAGCAAGTGCAACAGTAGGGAAAGTGTTGGATAGCAGAGAGGAATAATTTACTATTCCCACTACAATGAGTGCAAAAGTAGGGAAAGTGTTGTATAGCGGAGCAAAATAGTTTACTATTCCCACTCCAGTGAGTGCAACAGTAGAGAAAGTGTTGGATAGCGTAGGGGTAAGAATTACTATTCCCACTCCAGTGAGTGCAACAGTAGGGAAAGTGTTGGATAGTAAACGGGATAAAATTACTATTCCCACTCCAGGAAGTGCAACAGTAGGGAAAGTGTTGGATAGCAGAAGGGTACAAATTACTATTCCCACCCCAATGAGTGCAACAGTAGGGAAAGTGTTGAATAGCGGAGGGTATTCATTTATCATTCCCACTCCAATGAGTGCACAGTAGGGAAAGTGTTGGATAGTGGAGGGGAGAAAATTACTATTCCCACTCCAGCAAGTGCAACAGTAGGGAAAGTGTTGGATAGCATAGGATTATAAATTACTATTCCCACTCCTGCAAATGCAACAGTAGGGAAAGTGTTGAATAGCGGAGGGATAAGAATTACTATTCCCACAGAACAAAATTCAAATTTAAAAACAAACAAAATATCAACTACGATACAAAAAATAATAAAAAAACAAAAAACAAAACATATATAAAAATTAACAAAACATAATGTAGCAAAAATCTAAAATTGACATAAAAATATTAATGTTTTTAAATGTAACCAAAAATTTGCAAATAAAGATTTTGTAATAGAAATTAATTTTAATTAATACACAAATTAAATAAATGTAATATTTATTTTCCTACCCTCTAACACCACACAATTTACAACACACATCTAAATTAAATAAAAAGTATACCTCCATGATTAACACAATTAATTTTCAATAAACAAATATTAATAATTATAAAACACATTAAAAAATGTAAAAATTAATGTACTAACCAAATGTTACAACTATTGAACATAAATCCCCCAAAAAATTAAAACTAAACAATTACCAAAAATATTTATCAGTTAAGAAATTAATATTAATGATCAAGTAATGATGAATTAATTTAAACTAAATTACTTTCCACCCTCTACCTCAATAAACACCAAAACACACACCTAAACATATTTAAACAATTTCCATAACAAATTTTCCATTAATAAATTAATATCAATTAACAACAAATCTCACACATCAAAATTATTACACAATTGGCATATTAAAATTTTAATTAATTAGCATTAATTAACAAATAATTATTAAAAACATGACACAATTTACATAATTAATTAACAATTAATTAATAACAATTAACAATCAAAATATAAATAATTATTAATAAATTAATTTGCACAATTAACACTATACAATAAAAGATTTAAATATTATATTAAAAATATTAATAAATGTATTAAAATAAAATTACTTCCCACCCTACTCCCCTATCAACCCACAACCCGCTCCTAAAAAAATGGACACAATTAACATATTTACCAATTAAATATTAATAATTAACAATGATAAGTAATTAATAATAAATCAATTCCCACAATTAACAATATAAAACATTAAATAAATAAATATTAATTATTACAAATATTAATACATTAATTATAAATAAAATACTTCCCACCCTATTCCCCTATAAACCCACAACCTGCTCCTAAATAAATGACACAATTAACAAGTTTACCAAATAATTAATCAATAAAACTTAACAACCAATTATTAATTAATGAATTAATTATAAATTAATTCCCACAATTAACACTATAAAATCAAAAATAAATAAATACTAATAAATAACAATTAATATTCAATGTATTATAATTAAACTACTTCCCACCCTATTTCCCTATAAACCCACAACCTGCTACGGAACTAAAACACAACATTTAATTAAAATTAATAACTTCTAAAATGGTAAAACATATATTTAAAAACAAATGCAATATTTAAACAACAAAAACGAGAAAATACACTTAAAATGCATACTAAAATACATACCACTAACTAAAAGAAATGATATTTTTTACAACCTAAAAGACCCCCTGCCATATTAGGATGCCTGGGGGGTCCACAGCGGACGGAAAGACCGTCCGCCGCTTTTCCACCGGTCGACTCTTCGACCCAGCGGAAAACATGTATAATATGGTGGCGGTGTCTGCAAGACACTGCCATCCATATTATGATGATGGTGGCAATTGGCCTTTCCATGGCGGTGATACCGCCATGGAAAGGTATGCGGTCTTCTGTGTTGGGGGCACGTTGCGGGCCCCCGGGGTGTTGGTGGGTGCACTTGGGGGGTACCCATGGTACTCCTCACATTTGCATGCACAAGGTGGCACGCACCGCGTGGTGCCTGTCACGTTGTGCATGCAAATGCACAACATGCCGTTTTTACATTCCGGCGGGTGCTGCTTGCAGCACTGCCCGCCACAATGTAAAATATGCGGGATGCGCACGCCAGTGTGGCGGGCACATCATGATAGGCACAGCGGGACCGCCGCACCCCTGGTGAGCGGCCCCGCATTCCGTTACGGTCGCCATCGTAATGGTGCCCATAGTTGTTAATAATATCGAACTACAAAATATCGTTTTTATATGTATAAAAATAATGTAAAATAAATTAAATAATACATTTTACTTTAAAAAATTCGATTTATTTGTAAATTTTAACAATTATAAGTAATGAATGTAATGTATAAATAAATTAAACATACATATATAAAATGTAATATATATATATATAATTAATAAGTAATAATTGTAATTAATTATAAAATGTTTGAAATATATTAAAAATAAAGATAAATATAAATATACATACACCTGTGACATAAACATTAAAAAAATATATTATATATAAATTAAAATATGAAAATATGTAATATTTTTTCAACCTACATTTTACATTCCATTTAGTGCAATAGTAGGGAACGTGTTGGATAGCGGAGGGTAAAAAATTACTATTCCCACTCCAGCGAGTGCAACAGTAGGGAAAGTGTTGGATAGCGGAGGGGAATATTTTACTATTCCCACTCCAGCAAGTGCAACAGTAGGGAAAGTGTTGGATAGCAGAGAGGAATAATTTACTATTCCCACTACAATGAGTGCAAAAGTAGGGAAAGTGTTGTATAGCGGAGCAAAATAGTTTACTATTCCCACTCCAGTGAGTGCAACAGTAGAGAAAGTGTTGGATAGCGTAGGGGTAAGAATTACTATTCCCACTCCAGTGAGTGCAACAGTAGGGAAAGTGTTGGATAGTAAACGGGATAAAATTACTATTCCCACTCCAGGAAGTGCAACAGTAGGGAAAGTGTTGGATAGCAGAAGGGTACAAATTACTATTCCCACCCCAATGAGTGCAACAGTAGGGAAAGTGTTGAATAGCGGAGGGTATTCATTTATCATTCCCACTCCAATGAGTGCACAGTAGGGAAAGTGTTGGATAGTGGAGGGGAGAAAATTACTATTCCCACTCCAGCAAGTGCAACAGTAGGGAAAGTGTTGGATAGCATAGGATTATAAATTACTATTCCCACTCCTGCAAATGCAACAGTAGGGAAAGTGTTGAATAGCGGAGGGATAAGAATTACTATTCCCACAGAACAAAATTCAAATTTAAAAACAAACAAAATATCAACTACGATACAAAAAATAATAAAAAAACAAAAAACAAAACATATATAAAAATTAACAAAACATAATGTAGCAAAAATCTAAAATTGACATAAAAATATTAATGTTTTTAAATGTAACCAAAAATTTGCAAATAAAGATTTTGTAATAGAAATTAATTTTTATTAATACACAAATTAAATAAATGTAATATTTATTTTCCTACCCTCTAACACCAGACAATTTACAACACACATCTAAATTAAATAAAAAGTATACCTCCATGATTAACACAATTAATTATCAATAAACAAATATTAATAATTATAAAACACATTTAAAAATGTAAAAATTAATGTACTAACCAAATGTTACAACTATTGAACATAAATCCCCCAAAAAATTAAAACTAAACAATTACCAAAAATATTTATCAGTTAAGAAATTAATATTAATGATCAAGTAATGATGAATTAATTTAAACTAAATTACTTTCCACCCTCTACCTCAATAAACACCAAAACACACACCTAAACATATTTAAACAATTTCCATAACAAATTTTCCATTAATAAATTAATATCAATTAACAACAAATCTCACACATCAAAATTATTACACAATTGGCATATTAAAATTTTAATTAATTAGCATTAATTAACAAATAATTATTAAAAACATGACACAATTTACATAATTAATTAACAATTAATTAATAACAATTAACAATCAAAATATAAATAATTATTAATAAATTAATTTGCACAATTAACACTATACAATAAAAGATTTAAATATTATATTAAAAATATTAATAAATGTATTAAAATAAAATTACTTCCCACCCTACTCCCCTATCAACCCACAACCCGCTCCTAAAAAAATGGACACAATTAACATATTTACCAATTAAATATTAATAATTAACAATGATAAGTAATTAATAATAAATCAATTCCCACAATTAACAATATAAAACATTAAATAAATAAATATTAATTATTACAAATATTAATACATTAATTATAAATAAAATACTTCCCACCCTATTCCCCTATAAACCCACAACCTGCTCCTAAATAAATGACACAATTAACAAGTTTACCAAATAATTAATCAATAAAACTTAACAACCAATTATTAATTAATGAATTAATTATAAATTAATTCCCACAATTAACACTATAAAATCAAAAATAAATAAATACTAATAAATAACAATTAATATTCAATGTATTATAATTAAACTACTTCCCACCCTATTTCCCTATAAACCCACAACCTGCTACGGAACTAAAACACAACATTTAATTAAAATTAATAACTTCTAAAATGGTAAAACATATATTTAAAAACAAATGCAATATTTAAACAACAAAAACGAGAAAATACACTTAAAATGCATACTAAAATACATACCACTAACTAAAAGAAATGATATTTTTTACAACTATATTTTTGCAAACGGTATTAATGACTTCGATATTTTAGAAAACGATATTTCTTACCTTAAACTTGATATTCTTGACCCCGATATTCTTGCAGTTGATATTTATGTATCTCGATATTTTGCACTCGATATTAGTGCAAGTCCACACTTCCAACTCGATATTCTGACTCTTTACCTAACCCCATTGCTTGAATTGTGCAGGTGGAGTGCACAGATACTATTTTCTGGTAACCAGGAAAGTTTTCCTGATCCAACGCTGATCGAGTGCAAGAGAGAAAAAAAGCGTACAACGTACAAAGAGGGAGGAAGCGGAAGATAGGGAAACAGGGACAAGAGGAGAATACAGTGAGGAAAACAAACCTGCAAAAGTGAGATCAGGAGACCGGCAGTGTAGGGTGGTGGAAGAAACTGGCATGAGGTAGAATCAAAGTTGGCAGGTTTGGCATTTGTCAACCTCAGCGTTCAGAAATACCAGTGATGGCTCCTAGGAGAAACTATAGGTCTGTGCACGTATTTTTACAGATTAAGTACTGAGTGAGAGGAACCCGGGCGGACAGAGGAAATCTTGCAAGCACAATGCTATAAACAGCATTCAAACACTTAGCTGTGTAAAATAAACAGAAAGTAATAATAAATTAAATATACAAGTTCAACGAGGGGAGGGACTGTTAAAGGCAGCAGCAGCCAACAGGAGATGGGCAGTGCTTAATTCAAGCAAGTGGTTTCCCTTGCTTGGCACCAGCACTTAATTGTCATCACCAGCACATATGACAGCTGTCATATGGTGGCGCTGTGCGTGCAATTAAAAGATTAGCAGAACAACAGTTGTTTTTTAACTCAATATATATTAAAAACAAATAATACCCCAAGCCATTCTTATAGCTTTGGGACTCGAACAGTCTGGAATGTCACACTTGTATCAGTGTGACGGTTAGTAGTTGTGTTGGTACTGTCATTGGCGGCACTGACAGTGGCAAAAGACTGTGGAAGCTGTGGTGGCCTACTGACGAGGGCCCTGGCACTTATTTGTTTGCAAATTAGGCACTGGAGACAGGCACAGGCAGCAGTATCCAACAGGAGCAAGGTAAGCAAGGGGCAAAGAGTGAGACTGGTAAAAGAGCTATCATTACTTTAATGTGGACAGATCTCAACGTTTAGTTTCCCTGAAGCTTGTCATTTAGCAGCATTCCTCTTTGAATTCCTCCCGCACACTCCTTTCATTGGAAATTCATATTGCCTTGGCCTCACTGAACCGCAGATCTCACAACCTGAGCACATAGTCACATAGCAAGGACACGGTGTTCCTCTCCTACTGCGGACACAAATGATGTCACCAGCTTTGCAACAGATTCCCCTGCTTCGGAGGGACACTAGGGAGGTAGTAAATATGTATCGTCGTTATCAAGATGAAATACATTCTTGCAGCAGTACGTGGAAAAGCAATCCTAAATATGAGATGAAAGGCAGACGTGTGTTAATCTTGGATGTCAAATGGGGTAAGCCTAGGGGAAGCGGATGCTAGCCCTTGTTTGCCCTTTGTTACCCCTGGTCTCAGGGGTCATGAAAGCAGTGACAGGAACCGAAAGCAACCAGGGCGTTAAATTTACAGTCTTTTGCTTTGACTCTCTATTCTTGCCTTAGCTCCTCAGACGCAAGTAGGAGGCTATCAAGAGGCTACGGGTGTCAACACTGTGGCTAAGGATGTGTGATGTCACTTCCGCAGCCCTTGGCAAGCTGGTCAATTAACTTCCATGTCTGAAACTGAAACATTTTCCTCCACTCTTCCAATACTTCTTTGGGGGAGAATCTACCTGCTTCCATTGCGCTTTCACAATAACTTGCACTTTATTCCTCTAAATACTTGCATGTTTAGAACAATAAATTCTGATGCTTGAACCTTAAAATTGCAACAGTTGTTTATGTCTCTATAAAGATTCTTTGGCGGGAAATATCAACTACCATAGTCAGTAGCACAAATTCAAAAAAGCTCATTGTTGCTGACAAGCCCTGCCCATTCGCTGTAACAGGAGAAAGTAGACTTGTTGTGGATTCCATTACTAGAGAGGGGATCATTATTTACTCTTAATGTCATAGGGTTTGCAAATCTGACTGTACAAGCTGTTTAGAGGTCATTGAGAGACCACTGGGGGGCTTTATCTATCTCTCTCTCTCTCTCTGTACATATATATATATATATATATATATATATATATATATATATATATATATATATATATATATATATATATATATATATATATATATTCCACTGGAGAAAAAAAGGTTACAGGGACGTTATAGTTAGAAATTAGTATTTAAATAAAACCTTAGAAATTCACTGAAAAAAACAAAGGTTACAGGGATGTTACACTTAGGAAATGGAATTTTAAAAAAACTTACAATTTCACTGAAAAAATCAAAGGTTACAGAGACATTATAGTTAGGCTCAAGTTTCGCTCGAATAAAACCAGAGAAATTCAGCAGTTATAGTTAGCTGAGCTAACTATAACTCACACCCCTGCAAATGCACTGCTTAAAACTGCATATATTACATCACTCATGACATGATCAGTGTTTTTAATATGTTTATGAGTGTTAAATATATACCAAGGTGTATTGATGAATCAGTGAGTGTATGAGTGCCTATATAGATGATTTAGTAAGTCCATGACTTACTGTATAAGAGAGTGATTAGGTGTCTCAGTGAATGTATGGGTGAGTGACTAGGTTTTGAGAATATCTGTATCTGTCTGTTAGATGGTGTATGGCTGTATGGGTTGGTGAATTGGTACATGAGTGGCTGAATGGGTGATTGATTGGGTGTCTGAGGGCCTGTATGGGTGTATGAGTGTATGTGTGGATGGGTGAGATGGTGTGTGACTGCCTGCCTGCATGGATGCATGGATGAATGAGTGGTTGTATGAGTTAGTGAGTGTGTAAGTGAGGAACTGTATAGGTGAATGAGTGTTAGGGGTGGGTGGAATTTGCGTAATCGCGTTACGCAAATCTCCGCGAAACGGTTAAAAATCTCCGCGAACATGCAGAAATTCCGCGAACACGCGGAATTGCATGTTCGCGAGGCTTTTTTCCTGTTCACAGTTGCTGTTTGCGTGCTCGGGGAGAAATATCTCGCGAACACGCATTTTGAGAACGCGAACAAGAAAAAATTTCGCGAAGTCGCGGAAAGCAGAATTTTGGGCAATTTCACGTTCTCCACGGAACGCGAAATTACCGAAATTCCGCAAATTCCGCAAGCGGAACGGAATTTACCGCCCAGGCCTAATGAGTGTGTGTATGGCTGTGTATCAGTGAGTGAATGGATGTGTCAATGGTATATGGGTTAGTAACTGGATACATGAAAGTCAGGATAGGTGAGTACATAACTGACTGTATGTGTGAGTGAGGGATTGTGATAGTGGCTGTATGGGTGAGTGTGTTCTTGTGTCAGTGACTGCTTAGGTGAGTGAGTATGTGTTAGTATCTGTATGAATACGTGAGTGAATGTGTGTATAAATATATAGGTGAGTAAATGGCTGTGTGGTTGACTCTCTAGGTGAGTGAGTAGGTGTGTGAGCAGCTCTATGAGTGACTGAATGTGTGTGTGTGGCTGTATGGGTGTATGAGTGGATATATCAGTGGCTGTATTTGTGAGTGAGTTGGTGTATGAGTGGCTGTATAGATGTATGTAGACCTATGAACAGTGAGGGGGTGTGTAAGTACTGGTATAGGTGTGTCAATGGTTTTGAGAATGGTAGTGTGGAAGTTGGAATGGGTGTATGAAAGGTTATATGGGGGAGTGAGGGGGTGCGTCAGAGATTCTGTGGCCGATGTCATCAGTGATATCAGTGATGTCATTTGAGATCTCATCAGTGATGTCTTCAGTGATGTCACTGACCATGTCATGAGTGATGTAATATGTGAGTTCATTAGCAGTGCATTGCGGAGGTGCAAGTTATAGTTTGCTCAGCTAACTATAAGTGCTGAATTTCTCTGGTTTTGTACGAGTCGTCTCTGTAACCTTTGTTTTTGTCAGAGAATTTCAAAGGTTTATCAAATTCTACTGCCCAACTATAATGCCAATTAGCCCTGGGCGGTGAACTTTGCTCCGTTCGCAGAGTTTGCGGTGTTTTCTGCACTCCGCGGAGCTCGCAGAGTGCCGAAATCTCTGCTTCGCGATGGGCAGCAGAGTTTTTTTCCCCGCTCGCGATCACGAACGATAAGTTCACGATTGCGAACGGTAAGTTTGCGAGCTGCCTGCTCAGGTAGAATTTCTACCCCAGCTGCATGAATACCAACACAAACTGCAGTTCGCACTGCACTCCGCCACTCACAGAACTTCACAGAGTTTTGGGAGTAGCTGCATGAGTGCCTTTGTAAGTATATAACTGTCTGACTGGATCTGTGAGTGGATACATGAGTGTCTAAGTGGGTGTCAGAGTGGGTGAGTGGCTGCATGAGTGTCTAAGTGGGTCTGTGAGGGAGTGCATAAGTCTCTCAGTGGGTCTATCACTGGCAGCATGAATGTTTGAGTGCTTCTATCAGTGGGTGAGTGGGACTCTGAGTGTGACTGTGAGTGGGTACATGAGTATCTGAGTGTATAACTGACTGGGTGCATAAGTGTCTCAGTGGGTCTATGAGTGGGTGTGTTAATGGCTTGTGTACTGATCAAATCACTCATGACAGTCAGAAGCCAAAGAGATTGAGTGTGAGTCTATTACGTGTATAAACCCATAGAAGTTTCTCCAACAGGCAAGTGCAATATTTAGTCCCTGGTAAGATACAGCTAATGCTTTTGCCCTCAATCAGGTTCAAGGGACTGTTGCAGTGTTCTAGCCATGCCTACAGAAGAGACAGCCTTGTCTGTTTTAAAGATTCAGTTATGTATATGGCCTGTCTCAAAGGTTGCTCTCCTCACCAGTTTGTGAAAGCATACATTTTTGTTTTGGTTTTCAAATGGTGCAAGGTGGAGACATCACTTCTCTGCCCCCAAATGTTCTTTTTTTATTTTTTTTTAATTAACATTTTTATTTCATCACAACAAAAAGGAAATCCAGCTGAGACTTAGATTCTCCATACTTATAATACAGTGGATAAGTGTCTATATAAAGTATATAAAAACCATTATCAGAAGAGACCATATACTGATATAAAACCAGTAACAGTGTGAAATCTGAATTTCAGGCAATAAGATATGTATATAGATATAAGAGCAGCCTTTCATAACAATTATAGCCATACAATTCATTCTCGCCGGATAAATGGGGCAATCCAATTTGTAAACAAGCCCCAAATCTTGTTCCTTTTTATTCTGCGCTTTTTTCCTCACCGTTCGTAGAGTGCTTTTTCTAAGTTATAAATATGTAAAAAGCGGCTTTTCCACTGTTGAAAAGTCGGAGGCTGCGGATCGAGCCAGGCAGAGGCAACACAAAGTCTTAAAACTGCCATTGCGATAAAGATCAACTCTTCTCCCTTCTTCCCTATTGATTCGCTCACCCCCAATAACATAAGATGTGGTAAAAGGGGAACCTCCTCTTTTAAAACAAGCTGAGGAAACCCAGAAATTTCTTGACCAAGTGGCTCAATGCAGGGACATGTGGAAAAGATGTGTATTATATCTGCAGCCGGTGCCTTGCACCTAAAGCAATGAGTTACTTCCACACCTCCCCATTTCGTGATTTTAGCAGGCGTGACGTATAAGTCAAACAAGGTCTTAAAGTGTTGAGATTTCAAGTTGGCTGCACACAGCACAGAGTTCCCCAGTTCGAGTGACTCCAAGAAGCGGGAGTCCAAGACCCCCAATTTATCCTGCCATCTTTGCCTACGTTTATCTAAATCATCTGGAAGTCCCTCCAGCAGACAGCTATAAAGTTGTGAGATAGAGGAGCCGGAACTATGAGTCAGCAATTCAACTAATGCACTTTTCCAAAGCCTGCAGAGCCACCCGCTTTTTTGAGAAGAAAATCCCTTAACTGTAAATATTTTAAAAAGTCACGGGGGCCTATACTAAGTCGTTTGCGAATTATATCAAAGGAGGCTACATGATCCCCTTCCAAAAATCAGCGATCCGATAAAAGCTCCTGCACCATCTTACCAAGCACTCATCTTGTAGGGCAGTAGGGAGCTGGGCATTCCCGATCAAGGGGGTATATCTGTTATATCTACCCATTCCCAATTTTTTCCTTATACCAGCCCAGTTACTAAAGGTAGCTATTAACACCTTGAATCGGGTATTTTTAAAGTAGCTAGGCTCATAAAAGGCATCCATTAGCCCGAGTATCAATCAAGATTTCAAATATTGAGGGAACATAGCTAGGATCGTTTCTCTCCCTACCCTTAACTCCTAGGAAAGATCCATAATATTGCAGAACAGCAGCTATATATTATAGTTTAAAATGTGGGAGTCCCCATCCCCCTCTCTCCCTTGGGAGGGATAGGAATGCATTAGCTCTCCTTGTTCTGCCGTACGACCAAATAAATCTCGCTACTTCCATCTCTATTAGATGAAACCAAAAATGATGTATTTCGAGGGGAATTGTGCGAAAAATATACAGTAGCTTGGGGAGAACAATCATTTTAATGATATTTAGTTTTATTCAGCAGATAACCCGACTGTATCACAAAATCTTCCGCTAAATTTTCGATGGCTCACATTGCTCCGTCGGGGTCAGAGGTAATTATAGCCACATCATCAGCATAGGCAGGGATCTTGGTGTCCCAGCCGTGTAGACTCACCGGAATGATGCAAGATGAGGCCTCTAGCTGCCTAAGGAAGGAGTCTATATAGAATGCAAACAGCAAAGGGGAGGACGGGCAACCCTGTCTAGTCCCCCTTGTGATTAAAAAAGACACTGAATCCTCACCTATTATTCTTAATCGTGCAGTGGGATTTATATACAAAACCCGTAATGCATTAATAAAAGAAACCCCAAGGCCGTTAAGCTCCAAAACCTTCCATAAATAGTCCCATGCCACCCGGTCAAATGCCTTCTCAGCATCCAAGAAGGCAGCCCCATAGGCTTGGAGAGGACTTCAGTGGCATCAAAGAGTGTAATTAACCTTCTGACATGATCTTCCGTCCCCCTACCCTGTATAAATCCATGTTGCCAAACTGAAACTAAATGATGCATCACAGAGTTCAACCAGGTGGCTAAGATCTTCGAGTATAGTTTGGCATCACTATTGAGCAGAGTAATTGGCCTATATGAGCCCAGACTGATAGAATCTTTACCCTTTTTAAAAAGATAACGATATTAGCTATGCCCCAGGTGCCGGGTGGTAGAGCACCCTCCCTAACCTCCTTAAAGGCCTGGCATATCTCTATAAAAAAAAAAACTATAAAACTCTATAGGAATACAATCGGTGCCAGTAGCCTTACCTGCGGGTAAGGATTGGATTGCATAAAATAACTCCTCTTGCGAAATTGCCAGCCCCAATTGTATACCCTCCTCCAGTGATATTTTTCCCCTCGGGCGAAATACTGAAAGATCCTCCTCCAAAAGAGTACCAGGAGAAGCGGCACTGTATAAATCCTCATAAAACTCTCTAAAAGCCTTCCTGATATCCCCTTGGTCTGTAACAACCTCCCCCCTCATGTTCTTAACCCGTTCAATATGACCTGAGGCGCCCTGTTGTATAGCCCTGATTGCCAATAAACAACTAACATTTTCGCTGAATTCATAGCAGTCTTGCCTTTTGACTTGGTATTTCCCTGCTGTCTTTTCAACGTTGAAATCAGATAAACAAGCTTTAATTACCGTAAAAGAATTCAAAATTGCGGAGAGATCTTCTCCCTTAGCTACTTTACTTATTAGTTCTGTTTCTAGATCTGCAAGCTTCTGATGAAACGATTTAATTTGTACGGACCCTTTTTTCTGCTTAGTTAGACTATATTGCAATGTCTCCCCTCTTGTTGCTTCTTTAAACGCATCCCACATCATCCTGGAAGGGGCGCTACCGATGTTATTCTCAAAAAACTCTCTAATCCAAACTCTCATATATTCAACGAACTCTGCATTAAGTATGATTTTAGAATCAATAAAGGAACATCGTGCAGAGACTAGAGTGGATGGCAAGAAAGTTAGACAAGCGACAAAAAAGCTAGAAGGTGTGGTCCGCAAAGTTTGCAAAGCCTGTGCAGGGATCGGGGAATGGATGAGTGCTATTGAAGAGAGAACTGAAGCTGTCGAAAAATTATTATCTGCTGTGAGGGGAGACTCCACATCCCCTGAAGCTCAATTAAAAGATGCATTGTGGAAGCTGGAAGATATGGAAAATCGCCAGAGGAGGAACAATCTCCGCTTTCTTGGGATTAAGGAAGGACGGGAGGGGGAGGACATTCGAGCTTTTATACTTGATTTACTTAAGTCAGCCTTCCCGGAGTTAGGGGGCTGGGATTGGGAACGAGAAATTCAGAGGGTACACCGGTTCCCAGCTGTCCTCCGTAAAACCCCTGGTAGGGATGTTAATCAGCCGAGGGCTATTTTAGTCTTTTTTGTTAATTTCCTGCTTAGACAGGCTATTTTTGAAAAAGCTCGCCCCAAAGCTAGAAGACGGTATAAGGATTCTTCCTTTTTTGTTCACCCCGATTTCTGCCATATCACGGTGGAACGTAGGTGGCGTTTGCGACAGCTAATTAAACCCTACCAAGATGCAGGTTTTGAGGCATATTTACTAGCTCCGGCCAGATTGAAGACTGTTGTTAGAGGCACTTTTAAGTTTTTTTCCTCTGAAATTCAGGCGAGAGATTACTTGGAACAAGTTACCGGGAAATAAGAAATTACAAGGACTTGATTCGGCCTTCCCTGTTTCTAACGGGCCTTATAGGTTGTTTGTGGTTTTTCTTTCCTTTTCTTGAATAGAGGGGTACAGAAGGGGCTGAGGAGGGGCTGCGGTGTTCTAGCTACCTCCTTCACTCGGACCCTATGGGACCGGGTGCTTTCAAAGGGAGGGTAGGGAGGGGGGTGGGGGAAGGGGACGTTCAGGGTGCGGAAGGAAACAGGCGAGGGGGGCACAGGTTAAAATAGTGAAGGGTGATCAACAGCTGAAATGTTTTTTTGTGGATTTCCGTGTTTCTTTAGAGAGTATTGAGAACCATGGACTAATTGTGATGAATGTCATGATTAGTGGCTTCGACAGGCAATGTAATATTCAAGATAAAGCAAAGTGGTGGTACAATCTGAAATTTTTTAAAACATATAATTGCTAAATTGTGAATTGCTAGTATCAATATCTGCGGGCTCAATGATGGCAACAAAAGGAGAAAGGTACTAGAAGATCTCAAAGTCCTTAAGGCCGATCTGTATTGTCTGCAGGAAACTCATATTGCACTGAAAGATTGTGATCTGTATAAATCTCTGGGGCTGAAGGTCTTAGCATACACCTCGCAAGATGTTAAGACTAAGGGGGTTGCCATTCTGTCGAAGAGTAGCTCAGGCTCTTTGGAAAAGATGGTGGCTAGGAATGGTAGATGGGTCATAATGGAGTGCAAGACTGGTGCAGGCTCTTTTACATTATGCTCTGTATATGCTCCAGTGTTAGTTGATCCGGAGCTATTGCATTTCCTAGCTAATGAACTACCTTCCTGGCCGGCACCATATGTGGTATGTGGAAATTTAAATATTAATGGCTCAAGGGGAACCCCAGGTGAGGTCGGAGTTTCTAGCAAAGGGCGCAAACCACGCTCCATGAGGGCTTACATTAATTTATTAAAAGATATAGGTCTGGTCGATGTGTGGGCTAAATTAAAACCTGATGATCCTGGTTATATTTGCTCGGCTTGATTATTTTTTACCCTCTCCCGAACTTATGCAGCGGGCTAGAGTGGAGCTTTTCCCTAGAGTTATGTCAGACCACAACCCTATTGTCTTGGAGTTAACACTCAGTGGGATACGAAAGGAACATGCCCCCAAATGTTCAAATATCCCAAGTGTGTTATAACTACACACATGATAATTAGGACTGCTTGTTTTGGTGTACGCTGCCAATATTGAATCCTGAATATCAACAGGACAAACTATCAAATGGCAATATAGAGGGGCAAAATATCGAAAGGTAAGCATCTATACATTTTCTATACGTAACTCCTCTTGATTTCTTTATTTAAGATGGCCGCGGAGAAGGAGCTCTAAGATCGAGCTCTGGGATCACATCCTCTGTTTAAATCCCAGTGCCCCCCCGTGACCCCTACGAGAACCAGGACTCACCGGTGTAGAAGACCAAGGGGGCGAGCCTGAATTGCGTTGTGGCACACAACAGGATAGGAAGATCTGCGCCTTGATACCTTCAGGACCGCAACAGATGCCTCGGAGGTGATCGTTTCGGAAGACTCCTCTACTAGCGATCCCAGGACAGCCTCGCATGGGACACGCGAGGGTCACAATAATCAGCTGACGACTACTGGTTATGCATCTCTACGACCAAAGAAAAACAGGCACCGAGATAATTTTGATCACCGAGTCGAGAACGAGACTGCCTGACCCTAAGATGGCCATTTGTGACTTAAATGCGTATCTGTCCCTGACGAGAAAAGTGCGCTGGTGAGTTCTGGAGCATTCCAAGAAGAAGGGTCTTTTCAATAGACCACCTGTAATATCCGCCTCTGATACGCCGGCCACAGTAATCTGAGAGGCGAGGGGATACATTAAAACCCGGATGCCTGACCATAAGATGGCGGCTGCTCGAGTTCATTGACCTCCGCTGCGCTATGCTTTACAACGGCGCGAGAAGCGGTACGCTGATACTGTTCACTTGGCACCCTAAGCAGAATTGCACACAACTCTATTTCAAGGCGCACTCGCCTGCCACGATAACGGAAAGGCGCGAGTCCCAAAAACTTGGATGCCTGACCCCAAGATGGCAGATCCTTGAGTTCATCTACCTCTGACGCGCTATCCTTAACAAATGTGCGAGGAGCAGTACGCAAACACTGTTTACTTTATACTTTGAGCATAACTGGTAACAGCTTTATCTTAAGGAGCACTTGCGATCCTAAGAAAGAAAAAGTAAAAAAATGTGGTTCCTGACTCTTAATGGCCAACCATCGGGTCACAAATGCCTGACCCTAAGATGATGGCTCATTGAGTCCTCCTACCGGCAAAGTGCTTTTCACAACAACATCGCGAAGAGTGGTACTTATAATAATAACTCATCAGGAGAAGAGGAGGATAAGCTGCAAGGAGTGGCTTGTTGAGCTGTAATCAGTTTTAATACGAGTAGTGCTCACACCTCCTGTTAATCTTAGGGACCTGACAAATCTGGAAGTTGATCAGAAAATTCCAAAGGAGTTATAGAAGTGCCTTGCGAGAGTGGCAAAGTACCAGTAGAATAAGATCTTTGTCGGGGCACACCAAGAAAGGCCACCATTTAAGGACTACTATATGTCACTGCCTGACCTCGAATCTACCAGGTCTAACGTGACGCCCCCTTGCATGTCGAGATTGACCCCCCCCTCACCCCTGGTGCTGCTACACACTAACAAGATGGTTGCCCAGGGTTCCGAACCCATTCAGACAATGTAAGCTCCACCGGTGAGTCATAAACTCCTACTGTAGTGATGTCCACAACGCTCTCGACCCCCGCTGCTCATTTGAGAACCCTCCCATTAGGAAGAGTGCACAGAGACTGAGCATACCTGTGACCACCACTAATTTGTGCCTGACCTTTAGAGGGTCGCCTGTGGCCTTAACCCACCCAAATCCTCTCCTGGTGAGTCACCAAGTCTCAGAACAGTTTCCTCTCCTCCCAACTTTTGCCTCACCCTGACCCTTCGACCACTCCATCTTACCAGTCCCCTCCCAATGTGCTTAACCCTAAGATGGACGTCCAAGGCACATAGCTTACACCAACTAACTCCCTACATAAGCAATTTTTAGGACTTTCCAATGACAGTGGTGACCCCCCAATCTACACCACCCGCGCCCCAATCCACCGCACCCCTGAGTCTGCTCTCATTAACTGGCCCACGAATAACAACGCAAATCTCTGCATCACTCTCATACTACCCTCCGAGGACAGCTCTGGAAACACTTTTCCACCCTCCCGTACGGAGCCTGCCCCCGTCCCACCCACACACAATGCCCTCCGCCACGTCAGCCCACACCATCCCCTCCTCTACGAACCACTTAATGCCGCACGGCCCAAACTCCTTCTCGATCAGTTTCCTGCCTAACCTCTTCCCCAAAGCGAAGAAGAATTTTAAACAAAAACTGATCAGACAGCATCCCGAATCTCTTTTCGCAGACATCTACCACTGCTCCGCCAAAGGAAAGGTAAAAATGGATCTTGTTTTCCACAATGAGAGACACGAAATATGGAACTCCATCCTCAGATCGCAGTTCAACATCTCCAAAACCACCAACACCTCACATGGTTGCAAACTGAAACTATCACTTCCATACCGCTCAAGGCGTACTGGAAAATACCACTGTGACCATCTACTCCAACGGCACAGTCCTGATACAAGCCAACAACGACAATCTAGAGTACTTTGACGCCCTCGTCCCTTCTCTCCGGAATGCCCCCTCTCACGCACTCCTCCCCTGCCCGCCCCTACTCCCCCCTGGAAGAACCGTACCCACCATCAGAACTTACCCACCGCTCCGGTACTCCCTAACAACCACACACGCCGCTCACCACGTGACATCCCCCTCACCACCCCTAGGGAGAACAAGACCTCTCTACTTCCCCCGTCCAGCTCTCACCCCCACCCGCCACCTACCACTCCGGTACTCCCTAGCAACCTCACACGCCCCTCACCACGCGACATCCCCCTCACCACCCCCAGAGAGAACAGGACCTTTCTACTTCCCCCCTTCGGCTCTCACCCCCACCCACCTCCTGCCCTCCACCCACCCCAATCCACCCCAAACAACCTGAACACCCACCTCCCCAAACCCACATGCAAAAAAGCACCTACATACCAACACGACCCCAGCTACCTTGCATTCATGGCCACGCCCAGACCCCACATGGTCAACACAACCACAACAAGGCTACCCAACACCCTGAGACTCTCTCCCCCCAGACCCTACACAGACAACACAACCACAACAAAGCTACCCAACACCCTGAGACTCTCCCCCCCTAGGCCCAACACACCCGCACAGGACCAGTCCCGGTACCTCAACAAATTAGAGACTAAGCAGCGACTCTCCCTGCTGGAAACCCAGATAGCAACTATAATCCAGGGCTTTAGCGAAATCCTAGCCAACCTCACCGCACCCCAGCAGCCTCTGCGCACCCACTCCTTCACCACCCATACACAACAAAGGCCGTCCAAAGTTCTCATCCAGAGATGGGTCACTAACCCCCTCTCCAATCTGACACACAGACCCAAAAGAACCAGAGACGCTATGTCTGAGAGTGAAGCGGTGGACCTCGCCTCCTCATACGATAATCCTGTTACTGTCACCCTCCAATCCAATATCCAGGTGATTATCGGACTAGGAAGAGACCAAGCCCCTCCAAAATCACCCAGACCGCCAACCACCCGCACTAACATCCCCATGGCACCCTTAACAAAGAAACCCAAAACAGAGACGACCCCCACTAACTGCATGCTCATAAACTGCAGATCAGCCACCAAGCATGCCACAGAACTAGCAGAATCCATCCTTACTCACGACATAGACATAGCATTCATCACCGAAACCTGGCTTAATGATTCCTCCTTACCACTCCTGGACACTCTCGCCCCCCCCAGGCTTTACAATCACCAACAAAGATAGAAAAGACCAAAGAGAAGCAATCATGCACAGAGACAATATTACCGTGACGGAAACAGACTCCTTCAACTACAACACCTTTGAATGCCTAACCGTCAACATCAGCACTAGAAGCACCAAAACACTAACCTGCCACCTTATCTACCATTCCCAGGCATCTCCACCACTTTCACTGAACACCTGTCTAACCTGATTGCCCACTGTTCACTATATGAATAACTTAATTCTGGGCGACCTCAACCTACACTGGAATAAAGATAACAACCCGCTAATCCAGAACCTGAGTGAGCTGCTACACAACAACAACCTTACCCAACACTGCACAGAAGAAACTCACAACAAAGGAGCAATCCTAGATGCCATTATCGCCAAACGTGACACAGTTACGATAAACCACACCCTGCCCGTGGATTGGTCAGACCACCACTTAATCCTCTTCCACCTCACTCAACCAGTCACTTTACTACCCCCCACCCAAGAACCGCCCAAATGGAACAGAAACCTCACTCAGATCAACATGACTGACCTGGAGGAAAAGGTCTGCTCCCTCCTCACTACCTCCGCGGATGATCTATCCACAACAGAACTCACTGTCCATTACAACACAACCTTGACATCCATTCTAGACCAGATAGCCCCTCTGAAACTAAAAAAACCCAGGAACATCCCATCCAGATCCTGGTTCAATACGGACATCAACAACGAAAGGAGACAACTTAGAGCCACAGAAAGACTGTGGAGAAGCAACCCATCCACAAGCCTACTTGTACAACTCAAAGCAGCTCGTAGAAAATACAAAAAACACATCTGTAGTGAAAAATCCAACTTTTTCTGCTCCGCCCTGGCCAATGCAAAAAACAGGCCAAATGAACTGTTTAAAATCATCAAGCAACAAACCTCCAAGCCCCCCGCACCCTCTATGCAGGCCTCCAAGGAACTGTGCGAAAACTTCGCCATCTTCTTCGAAGAAAAAATCACCAAGATTGAGCTCTCACTAGACATCAGCACCAACCCCACCTTCAAAAGCCTGCCCCCAGTTACAATAGAAAGCACATGCCTGCACCCCACGAAAACATCAAAGTCCTTCAATTCCATCATGGAAGCCGAGATCCTCAAGCTAATCTCCACCTCCAAACCCGCCTCTCACGTCCTTGACCCTATACTCACCCAAATGACCAAAAAACTCAAACTCTCCATAGCCCCGTTCTGGTGCAGTATCATCAACAGCTCCCTGAGAACCGGCATCATACCCGAATGCCTTAAAGTCAGCCAAGTAATGCCACTACTGAAAAAAACAGGCCTTGACTGCATGGACCTGAATAACTTCAGACCCGTCTCCAATCCCCAACTCCTATCCAAAATCCTCGAAAATGCATCCTCTCACAACTGACTCAGCACATGGACAACATCAACCTTCTTGATCCCCACCAATCGTGATTCATAAAAGTGTATAGCACCGAGACGGCGATCCTCAGCATCACAGACGATATCCACTAATCACTTGATACCAATCAATGCTGCCTACTCATTCTCCTCGACCTATCGGCAGCCTTTGACACGGTTGATCACCAACTTCTCATTAAAGGCCCTACAAGAAAGGGTAGGCGCCGATGAGGTGGTCATACGCTGGTTCTCCTCCTTCTTACATAACCGGACACAAAGGATAAAAATCTAAAAGTTTACCTCCGACCTTCACCCCGTCAGCAGGGGTGTACCCCAAGGCTCAGTGCTCTCACCACAACTGTTCAACATATACATGCAACCCCTCACCACCATAACTAAAAATGCTAACATCCCCTTCTACCTATATGCTGATGACACCCAGATCTATCTAGAAACCTCCTCTCCAGATGACATCCTCAGACTTAATGACATTCTAAAAGAAATCCAACATTGGTTGTCCCAAAATCATGTAAAACTCAATCAAGACAAAACGGAGATCCTCCTCATCTCCAACAAAGAAGAGAACCCTCAAATTGCAGAATGGCTTAAAGCTATGGATTCTCTGAACGGTAATCTCACCCTGGCTAACTCCGTAAAATCACTAGGAATCACCCTGGACCCTAAACTGAACATGACTAACCACATTAAAAACTCAGCAAAGAGTGCCTTCCTCAACGTGAAGCTTCTCTATAAAATTAAACCATTCATCCCTACCAAGGACCTCAAACAAGCCACCCAATCACTGGTGCTATCCAGACTCGACTATGGTAATGCAACCCTAACTGGCACCACAAAATCCCACCTAGCTCCCCTCAAAACAACCCTCAACACAGCAGCCAGAATGGTCACTAGAATCAGGAAAAACGATCGCATTTCACCAGCACTAAGAGAACTAAAATGGCTCCCAGTGGAACAGCGTGCTAATTTCAGAACCGCTTGCCTCACGCACAAAGCCCTACACACAGTAAAACCGGACTATCTGGCCGGCAAACTCAAGAGGACTGGTCAGACAAGAAACCCGAGGAGCTCCAACACCCTCCTTCTCATCCCTATGAAAACATGCAAACAAAATCGCTGCTAGGTCCTTCGCTTGAAACGCGCCCAAAATCTGGAACTCCATCCCAGCAAATATCAGAACTATCCCATCCTTCACGAAATTCTAAAAATATCTAAAAGCCCTCTTTCTCAACCGCTACCTCACCAACTGATAGCCGCCGCCTTTATGCTAACCCTGACTCCGTTACGCTTTGACTTTGTATCACAAAGATCCACCTCAGCTCACTCCAAGACAATTGTGCATAAAGTGAGGTTGCCTCAGGACTCACTTACTACCTCAATAATGCATACAACGAGGCTACATCAGGACTCTAGTACTACCTCAGGAATGCACTGCGCTCTTGTACTTCCGAACCTTATGCATAAGACTGCTCTACAATGTAACTCTTGCAAAACACTGTTGTAAAGCGCTCCGATACCCCTTGGTCCGGCCAGCGCTATATAAAACTCCTCAAATAAAAATAAATAAAATACGTTCCATGGTGATTTATAGATCTTCAAATTATGTAGATTTGGAGTTAAGAATAGCAAAACCCTACCTCGTTCTGTGCACTTACCTCTCAATCTTTTAGGTTAAGCTGGAGAAATAAACACCCATATTTCAGCTGAATTACACAAATGTGAAATTGAAATTGCAGAAATGTGAAACCAGGAAAACTGGGATCAACCCTGGTTTTCCCAATTGACCAAACAGTTTGATCCTAGGGAAATATTTAATATCACCATGCCTCCTTTAATTCATTACTACATACGAGAGTACCTAGAAATATCAGAGTTCATGATGTGCACTGCACAAAAAACTCTTGCATGTGTTTAACAGACTACAATGTTGCTTCATGTATAATCAAAATCTAGGCCACATATAGGGTGCAAATGACAACTGACTTGCCACATAGTTCACTAACCATTTTGTCGCCAGGGTGGGAGTGAGTGCATGAATGTTTCTACACTCATGTTTAAAACCAATCACTTTTATTAAATATCTATCAATGCAGTGATAAAATCCGATTTACTAAGGTGAGATGCTTCCATATGTTAAATGGAAAAAGACTTCATCATGTTTACAAATTATATTTGTTGCATGATTTATACACCAACCATTTTCATGGCTTGGCTCGTGCACAGGGTCTTAGAGCCAAGCCCCACTCATGGCTCTGCTCTGGCTTGACCCTCCCTGTTAATTTATATGCTTGCTCAAAAGGCCTCTATCGCATATAAGGCAAAAAAGTTAGCGAAGAGTTTGAGCAGATAGTGCACTGACAAAACAATCATAGGTTACTGTGGAATGTGGGCTCTATGTGCAAATCTCAAATATTCAACTTGACCTCTTCTTAACTCTCTCAACACCATGCTTCTAATCCCAATGTTTTTAACCAGATTTCCATTTGTGATCTGCTTCTAGACCATTTCACCCCGCCCTGTTTTTTATGCTCCTACAGGTATTCCACGATGCCTTCCTTTTTTTGCAGTAGTGTTGGGCATTTATGTTTTTAAACAACATATGTTTCCATCAACAATAAAAAAAACTGAATTTGGATTGACTGATTTGAAAACTGAATTAATCATATCTATAGTTTAACATATACATTTACTGTGCACAATTAACAGTTATTTTACCTGTATTGCCTTGTTTTTTGTAAAGAGCTCTGACAAGTGGGTAATGTTTATGCTACAGTAAACTGCTAATAAATAAATCAGTTGATATTTTATTATCAAGCATGTTCAACTCAATGTTTTATTCTGTATACTTTTGTGTCAGGCAAAATAAATGATATTTCTTTAAAGAGAGCCAACCGTTTTAATATTAGTATTTCTATTCTTTTTTTTTTTTTTTATAAATTTTTTATTAGAAACCGTTGGTACACGATAAGATACAGACAAGGGCCTACAACCACCAGGGCCGGCCGCTATAGAGCCCGAGGGCCCGCAGTGCAACGCCACACATTCAAATGAACCAGAGGCAAAGCTCCCGGCAGTTCGTGAGCACATGTAACAGGCCGTGGCCATAGGCCAGGAGCAATCGGAAAAAACAGTTTCATTTTTTATTACATATAAAACACACTCAAGGCAATGAGAGTCCGAAATAGCAGCGTGCTCTTCCCAGGACGGGGAACAACGTACAGTGTCCAAAGCAGTGCTTGTCTGGAAGCAGTAGTGGGGGGCAACTGGAAGACAAAGCATGGAACACACCTCACACCATCCCGCAGAATGTGTGGCTAGGGGGACAAAGCAATATCGACCTCTAATGGCAGAGGCGGGGTGCAGATACGTCCACGATATAAATTCCATGGACCCCATACCTTAGTCCATTTCCCTGGCTTGCCTCTCGCCACATACACCGTCTTTTCCCTAAACATACACCAGTCCATATTCTCCTTCCATACCTCGATCGTGGGCGGCCTCGGGGAGCCCCATAGCTGTGCAATGTTACTCTTAGCCACCATGTACCCCAAAGTCACCCACTGCGTCTGTGCCGCATTATAATCATTCGGTTCCCAGACATTCAACAAACACCTCCTAGCCTCTGGCAACAGAGCAACGTGCGTGACCTCCTCCATTACGGTGTGGATACCGTTCCAAAATCGCACAACCTCCGAACATTCCCATAAGATATGAAGAAAGGTACCCGGCAGGCCACATCCACGCTTACACAGTCCATCCATCGAGTAACCCATACGCAGCAAACCGGGCCCCGTGACATACACTCTATGAAGGATCTTCAGCTGTACGAATCGTAAGCGGGCCGGGATCGCCACCTCTTTCGGGGAGGCCACCGCCGATACCCAGTCCTCATCGTCCAGTTCCAAGCCATCGCCCGTCCATGCCTCCCGCAGACGGAGCAGCAAGTCCGCGCGATCATTAATGAGTTTCTTATAAATCAGAGAAATAGTGCTGTCGGGCACGTAGCCATCCAACACTCTATCCTCCAGTGGGGAATACTCGGGATAGCAGCAACGTCCGGAAAAACCGAACACAGCGCATGGTAGACTTGCGCATACCGGAAGTACTCTCTATCGTTTAATTTATATTCAGTTTTAAGCATTTCAAACGTTTTGAAAGACCCCTTCGCCCAAAGATCACCCACCTTACATATACCAATCGTATCCCATTTCTCAAAGCCTTTCGATCTCCACAAACAGCCCAGCCGCCCGGAGGCATACAACGGCGTCGCCCGAGTCAAGCGATCCCTCCACCCCATCGCAGCATTCGCCGCGTGCCACACACGTACCGCAACCTGCGTGGGTCCTGTCAACCGCGTGTCCGGGGTCACTGAGTACAGCGCCCTATTATAATCCCCACCCGGGAGCAGAAATTTATCCATCCCGAAGGCCGGATTCAAGGCAGGACCGTATATCCCGTGGTTCACCGCCGCCAACTGAGACGCCCAATAGTATCGTTTAATATCGGGGAGGGCGACCCCCCCATCGTACCAAGGGAGCGTCAACTTGGCGAGAGCAATCCGCGGCCGCCCGTCCCAAAACAGTTGGCCCTGAAGACCCTCCACCTCCCGGAAATAACGGGCTGGCACGACATCTAGAGTATTTTGCAAAGCATACAAGAAGCGAGGTAGCGACATCATTTTAAACAATGCCGCCCGTCCGAGCGGCGAGAGCGGAAGTCGTCGCCACCTCGCGACGTCGGCCTTTAATCGCTGGAGGGGAGGGAGAAGGTTTCGCTCATAGCGGACCGCAGGATCCAGAGAGATAAAGATTCCCAAATATTTGAACCCCAGTGTAGCAATCTGGATGGGGCAATCCCGTGGCAGGAGGGGGGCCTCGCCCGAGAGGACGTAAACACATGACTTGGCCCAGTTGATGACCAGGCCATAGTTGCGACCAAAGGAATTCAGTACGTCCACCAATACAATTAGCGACTGTCGGGGAGAGGTGAGATACAGAAGGATGTCATCCGCGTAAAGGGAGACACGGTCTTCAAACTCTGGCGTCCATCTAATGCCTCGCAGCGACGGCTCCCAACGCAACCAGGCGGCGAGAGGCTCCAAAGAAAGTGCAAAGAGAAGGGGTGACAACGGACATCCCTGCCGCGTACCTCTCCCCAGTGCGAAGGGAGCCGACACCCTACCATTCACCACCACCTGAGCCAGAGGGTCAGCATATAGTAATTTCTATTCTTTTTTTAAGTTTAAATTTTATTGAAGAAATACATTTACTGAAAATAAGAAGACTTCACATAAAAAAAATGATATAAACATTCTAAGAATACAGTCTTCATCAATAGGAGGAGGGAGGGGAGGGATCAGGAAGGAAAAAGAGGAACAAGGGAGGTAGGAAGGAGAAAGGGAAGCATCATCAAAATTAAACATTATATCTCAAATTCAAAACTGATAAGCATAGAACAATAACATGTATTAGATATAGACTAACTATAGTTCAAGCAATACAACTAAAGGAGTAATTATACGTGGAAATGTGAGAGGAGCAAAAAAAGACATACGAATATCAGGGAGGTTTCCGGACTTCTTCGGGGATAGTAACAGGCGTAATATTAGTAGATGCAACACAGGTTAGGTATGAGGATAATGGGAGCCATAAAAGATCCCTTTTGATGGAAAGAGATATGGGGGTGACATGATTAGTATCTAGTCTATGATGAAAGCAAACAGCATTCCACCATGCTTTGAACGTGACTTTATCTGCTTGTTTCCAATTAGAGGTAATCAGGTGCAAAGCTATTGCTAATAATAGATCAATTAGTTTGGAGTTAGGGGATAACGAAGACCAGGCTGGTGATAATGAACCTAGGAAAATGTTAGTGAGTGAAAAAGGAATTTGGGTGTGAAAGATTTTGTTAATTTGAGACCAGACCAAGCCCCAGAAGCTGGCAATGGGAGGGCAATCAAAGAGCATGTGTTTTAGGTCAGCATGTACACAGGAGCAAGACTAACAAGCGGGAGAAGAAGCGGAAGAAATAGAAGCCAACTTCACTGGAGTAAATAAAATACGTTTATAGATGAAATATAAGGTTTGAGAAGTATTGGCAGCTCTGGACGTCGTATGAATTTTTAGCCATAACTTATCCCAAAGGGAAATAGGCCAACATTCGGTTAAGTCTCGTTCCCAAGCCGATTCAGCCTTTCCTTTATCTCTAGCCGAAGTGAGAAACAAGCATTTATATAAGGAAGAGGCTGATGGGGAAGATGATAATAAAGGAAAAATAGAGGAGCATTCGGATGAAGGAGTGGATGTAGCTGGTAGGGAGTGTAGATACTGGGTAAGGGAGGAGCTGAGTAAGGTATATTTGGCCTTATACGAGGATGGTAATGAAAATTGCGATTGTAAAGCCAGAAAGGACCTGGGTAGGTTGTTAACTAATAGCTGGGAGATCCATACCAACCCCTTAAGCATCCATGTTTTCCAATAAATTGTGCGATTGTTAACACGTAATAATTTATTATACCAAATGGATTGTTGATCTAAGGAAGTGAAGGAAGGGTAAGAAGAAGGAAGAAGAGGTACAAGGATTTTACGCGTATGGGAGAGAACTGGCGCACGGAAAAGATAATTATTGTTAGGGAAGGCAAGTGATTCTTTAAAATTAAAAGGAGACAAAAAGCATTTTTCTATATTTAGCCAGACAGGAGGGTGAATTTGATGCGCCTCGGAGAGCCAGCGAGAAGACTGTTTTAGAGAGAAGGCATAATGATATGATTTAAAATCAGGAAATTTAAGGCCTCCAGAAGATTTATCCGCCTTTAAGGCAGACAAAGCAATACGGGAAGGTTTATTTTTCCACAGAAACTTAGTTAAAAGAGAGTCAATTCTCTTAAAAAAATAAGGCAGGAATGTGAACTGGGATCATGGAGAGAAGGTAAAGAATCAGAGGAGAGTATTTCTATTCTACTGAGCTCAGTAGAGTTTGGATTACTTACTGTGAATCTTCATTTCTCCTGTCTGCCGTCCTTGTCCTGTTACTCACTTAAATGCTGCTACAATTTCCCAGCACTCCTCATGAAGCCTCTTGCTTTCATTATTTCCCCACTTAGATAATATGCCCCTTCCCAATTGAAAAAGCCCAACAGATCAATGATAAAGGGCTGAGGAGAGTGGCGGTGTAGGTAAGTAATGGGACAAGGAAGGAAGAATTGGAATAATGAAAATTACTGTTAAGAAATCCAAACATAACCTCCTCCTCCCTTTCCTCACTCCTTTCTTACTTAAATGAGGATATACTTAAGTTGTATGCCTTTATAACTATCTGAAGATTCGAAGAAATATATCAGTCAAAGGAACAAAAGGGCTGCTTAAACCACAAACCTTAATAGAAACACTTCTGAACTCATATTGTATCTAACATATTGACTTACGAACACATCTGTGAAGATTTTATAATCACAATTCAGCAGTGATAGCGGCTGGTATGATTGACACTGCAAGAGATCCTTGGCAGGTTTCAAAATAAGCAAGATAACTGCCTTTTTCCAAGATTCCGGTAAAGAGGAATCTGTCATCAAAATGTCATTAAATAGTTCCTGCCAGACCAGAATTACTACCTCTGACAGCCTAATGTATATTTCGTTTGGAATCCCATCTGGCCAGCTGCTTTACCCTTTGAAGATTTTTAACTGCTGTCAGAATTTCATTTCCCGTTATTTCACAGTACAAGCATTGCTGCTGCTCGGAACTAAGCTTCAGTAACAGCTTGCCTGAGAGCCAATTATCTAATTCAACCTCATCTACCTCAAGCTTTTCTAAATATAAATCCTGGAAGAATTTATGGTATTCCCACTCTATCCCTTCTGAGTCCTCCATCACTCTCTGGCATCCCGGTTATGCAAGGTAGCTGGGAGTCTAATTAATGAAGACCAAGCGGGTTTTCTCCAAGGAAGACAGATGAGAGACCTCATACACACCTTAATAGGTTCAATAGATCTTGCTACAACCCAGGGAGTTCCTCTGTCAATTGCTACCCTTGATGCGGCCACAGCCTTTGATCGAGTGAACTGGAAATATTTGGTAGGCACATAAAGGGCGTTTTGAATTGGGGAAGAGTTCCGGAATGTGCTTAGTAAGATCTATGGGGTGTCTTGAGCAAAAAGCCTGAGGCTGAATAGTTAAAATATGGCATTCACTGTGGAAACCTTCTCCAGGAAGATAGCTTTATATGCCGATAATTTGATGTTATAAACCCTAAACATTGGACATGCTCTACCAAGTTTGATCGGAGAGGTGAACTTGTTTTGGAAGCTGTCTGGCTATGAAATTAATAGTGGTAAAACTGCGGTAATGGTATGGAATCGGGATCATCATGGCATCATGTTATTGAAGGAACTAAGGTATTTGGGGACAAGAATACTACAGGATCTGGAGAAAGTTTCTACAGTGAACATGGAGAAAGGTTCTAAAGAGGTAGATAGGATTTTAAAGAAATGGCAGAATCTTTCCCCTACCTTGTACGGCCATCTTATTTGTTTGACAACATACTGTTAGAATTCAATAAAAAGATCTCTTGCGAGAATACAGGGGAGAATCACATCCTTTATCGAGGCTAACAAGAGGATAAGACTTTCCTGGAAAAAGCTGATAAGGAGGGCTGGTAGTGGTGGTCTGGGGCTCCCGGATTTTCGAATGTATTTTTGGGTGAACCAACTGAAGAATAGCAAAATGCTCCTGCTTCGCCCTGATAGGTCCGTGGTGGGTCTTATGTATTGTATTATGCTGACTAATTCATCAGAGGTTGGTTTCATGAATAAGTTTGGGGCTCCTAAATTGTTTGAGAAAGTTCGGCTGAAGACCTTATAAGCCACGGCAAAAATATGGTATGGGATTCGGTCCCTTTTGGGTAATGTGAAATATATTACAGTGATTGGTCACCAGTGTGGGATTCAACTGGAACCCCGGAGTGTTTACTGGACAGTCTGGAGGAAAATCAATGGAGATGGATCTTCAGGATCCAAAAACCAGAAAGAAGGAGGTATCATACTGGTATGGATATTTGGTCACAGCAGCAGAAGAAAGCATGAGACCCCCTCACCTGGTCTGAGAAGGATGCTTGCCAAGGGTGAAGTTGGAAAAGTCATGGCAAGTATCTATGACCATGTTCTATTCTGTAATTAAATCTGCTGCATTGAGAAGAAACCATGTTTTCACGTAACATAGGGGCACATGCATCAAGCATAATACCAGTCGCAAACAGGCCGATCGCAGGTAAAACGCCTTTTTCGATGCATCAAGGGCATTGCATTCGGAAAATATGTAATCACAATTTATTGCGATTACCTAAATTGCGAATGCATTTAGGGAATTGTAAATTACGATTTCCTATTTGAGATGGATTAAGCCTATCCTAAATATGACTTTGCATTTAGGAAACGCTAATTACCATCAACTTCAAGTTGATGGTAATTTGCAAAATCTTAGAAAAATGCACAAAAGTGACATGTGGGGCATGTGTGTGCACCACATGTGCATAAGTACCTTTTTGGGGGAGCATAACGGGGTGCCTTAGGCCTCCTGGCACCCTTGCAATTGCATTCGCATTCATTCTTATGGACCTATAGGCCCAAAGAAATTAATGGAGTGACATTACCTAATAGCGATTCGCAATTAGGTAATGTGTACAATAGACTCTAGGGGCCACATGCATCAACATAAGGAATTGCGATTCCTACAGGTATAAGGGATTGCGATTCCCAAATAGCGATTCCTTAAAAATCGCTATTTAGGAATCGTAATCCCTTATGTTGATGTATGAGGCCCCTACAGTCTATTGTACCTCGGCAACAGTTGACTAAGATAAGAGGAGGTGGGGACTCCAAATGTAAGAGGTGTGGAGCCCGAGAGGCAGATGATATCCACATGTTTGCCAGCTCTCCGCTGTTTGGAAAACTTCTGGAGGAATGTGGGTAAGACGATCTCGGACATTTTGGGAGAAGAAGTAGAGTTAAGACCCACCTTAATCATGTTCGGTATGGGACAGCTATGATCTGTAATATGGGGCCTTTCGAAGCTTCAAAACCAGCTGATATTTTATTTGATCCTCCTGGCGATATGTAAAATGTGGTGCCATGCCCTACCCCCAACTTGGAGGGAGTGGTGGAACTCTGTGAGATATTTTAGGGAACTGGACCAAAAGATTAAATGGAATAGGAGGAAGGCTGAATCTGGGTCATTCTGGAATTTGTTGGAGTGTAATGGAAGACCATGATGTCCAATGATTAAACCTCTTGGTCAGCTCTTGATGTATGACTCTGGTTGGTATCTTGGCTCAGACATTGACTGAGAACCCTGATACAAGTGCTAGGGGCAGTTGAGACAAGGAGTGTGTTTGCTTATTTGAGGTGATATGAGAACAAAACAAAATACATCTGTTGATTTCAAACTGCATTAGGGATATTAAAAATACAGTGGGACCAAAATACAGATTACTTACACAGGCCAAGTCCAGTTGATAATGTGATATATATATATATATATATATATATATATATATATATATATATATATATATATATATATATTTAATTAACTTTAGATGTCATCAGTGATGTAACTGACCATGTCATGAGTGATGTATTATGTAAGGTCATAAGCAGTGCATTGCTGGGGGCGTAAATTTCAGTTAACTCTCTGAACTTACCTATAATCTCCCTTTAACCTTTAGTTTTATCTGTGAATTTCTAATGTTTTTTAATGCTATTTCCTAACTATAATGTCCCTGTAACCTTTGTTTTTTTAGTGAATTTCTAAGTTTTTATTTTTTTTATTTATAAACTGGAACCTGTAAACTTTGAGAGTGGGTGTGTGAGTGGCTGTATAGGTCGGTGAGGGGATATATGAGTGGGTATATGGGTCTGTGAAAGGGTGTGTGAGTGACTGTATGGGTGTATGAGTACCTGTATGTGTCTGTGAGTGGGTGTGTAAATGGCTGTATGGATCTGTGAGTGGGTTTGTGAGTAGCTGTATGGGTGGGTGACTGGGTCTGTGAATGGCTGTATGGGTATGTGAGTGGGTGTGTGAGTGTCTGTATGGATTTATGAGGGGTGTGTGACTAGATTTGAGGGTGTGTGAGTGGTTTTGTAGGCCAGTGAGTAGGCGTGTGAGTGGCTGTATGGGCCAGTAAGTGGGTGTGTGAGTGGCTGTATGGGTCTGTGAGTGGGTGTGTGAGTACTTGTATGGGTGTGTGAGTGGGTTTGTGAGAAGTTTTATAGGTCTATGAGTTGGTGTGAGAGTGACTGTATGGTGAATAAGGCTGTGTGGGTCTGTGAGTGAATGTGAGAGTGGCTGAAGCAGTGTGTGAAATGGAGTTTGAGCGGCTGTGTGGGTGTTTCAGTAGCTGTGTGAGTGACTAGGCCAGAACGTAACCTTACCTGCCCATTTATCCAACAATAGTCCAGAGTTTTGCACAAAATATCTGCCCAACTCAAGTCTTTCTACTGGTTTATTAGTTAGTGGTATCTCATTGGGTAAATGTCTAGTGCATATTGTACAGATCATTAACATAATATCGTGAAATGAAATATATTCACAAACAGAATTATGGAAAAATGAATGTAATTTACAAAGATATCACATCCCCATAGCTAATAAAGGAAATCACTTATGTCATACAAATAAATATTGATGACAAAAGTATCTAATCCTACATATATCGAAAACAAAAATATTGGAAACGGGGGGGGAGGAGCCTAGCGCGTGACCAAGATGGCCGCGTGAGCTTAGAGCTCCTGAGACCCGTGCTCCCTCCGGCAAATATCCTGTGACGAATCCTGTCTTTAACACCCGGAATATTGGAGGCGAACCGTTGCTGAGGTGATTGTCGCTGTCCGGACTGAAATCGCCCACCGGACGCCGAAGTTGTGCCACATGGAAGGTTGCGGCCTGCTCCCCGGAAGATGCCCGGGGCTTGCGCTGGCACGGTGCCCGAGCATTAATTGAACAACAGCGGCTGAGTGTGGGGCGAGCCATCGGACGGACGGTGTCATCACTTTCACTTTCACTTTCCTGATTTCATCGCGCCCTGGCTTGGGAGTGCGCCGCGCCGGCCATTTGTTGCACTGTCTTCTCTGGATGGGCAAGGGTACTGTTCTCGGCTGCAGATCACGATGTCAACCAAATCGGAAGCCGAAAAACAGAAGTCCAAGAGCACCAGGCGGGGAGGGTACACCCAAACTAACAACATGGACCGTTATGCCCATCAGAAGGAGTCACCGGGCGGCTCGGGTCGGCCACTGGAAGCCCTGAAGGACGGTTTACCCCCCGCTACGGAACCAACCCTCCAGGATGTTATGGGTGCCATCGAGGGAATGCAGGCCTCTATCGGGCGGCAATTCGAGACCTTGGCACACAAAGTGGACACCATCTCGATCGACGTTAACTTGATTCGGGCAGACCTGGGGAAAACCAATGAACGGGTTCAATCCTTGGACCTTAAAACTTCTGGCCTCCTGGGTGATGTCTCAAGTCCGCAATTTGAGGTCCGCGAACGACCTCTTTGCCCGACGGTTGGAGGACTTTGAAGGCCGGGCACGGCGCAATAACGTGCGCATTATTGGGGTCCCAGGAAAACTCGGAGGAACAGTCGGTGGACCTTGGTGGTAAACCATCTGGCGCCCAAAGGCCTCAGTAAGTTCTTTACTGTTGAACGGGCCCACAGAGTCCCTGGTGGGAGGCCCAAGGTGGGGGCCCCTCCGAGACCGATTGTCGCAAGGATCTTTAATTTCAGGGACCGTGACGCCATTCTACAAGCGTCAAGAGTGTCCGGCCCGACGGCCTTCCAGAACACCACAGTGAACTTTTACCCCGACTTTACCCAGGCGGTGCAGAAGCAGAGGCAGAGCTTCCTGGCGGTTAAGAGAAGGCTTAGAGGGATGGAACTGAAATACGCCATGCTCTTCCCGGCCAGACTGCGTGTGGTGTATGAAGAGCGGACTTTCTTTTTTGATTCACCGGACATGGCTGGAGAATGGCTGGACACATTGCCCCAGCGACGGGCTGGCGGGGAGCATGCTGGTGGAGCAGAAGGTGGCGGTGTGGATCAAGAATGAGGACTCTGGTGCAAGATTATTTTGACTTTGCCCCGGACAGTGACTCGCAGTTTTCGGTTTCTCCGGGAGGGTAGTAACCCGGGGGGTGGCGGGGGTATGAAGGGAGCTTTCTCCTCCTCTGGGTTTCTTTTTGTAGATTAGTTTTAGAATAGGGCGACAGGCACACTGCAAGTTGGGGGGGCTTTTCAAGCTTACGCAGGGGTGCAGGGTGGGGGGTGGACAGGGATTGTTGGGATGGTTGGTGTTGGTTTTTGTTTTGCAAGGCGTAGTGATGCAAGCTTCTGTAGCTCGAGTGCGCTTCTTCGGGGGGGGTGGTGGTCTCCTTACATTTCGGGATGGGGGGTAGGGGCTTAAAGATACTCAGTTGGAATGTTAATGGCTTAGGGGATCGCATTAAGCGAGGGATCGTTCTGCAATTTCTGAAGCGATGTTCCCCTGATATAGTTCTACTGCAAGAGACGCACTTGATAGGTAACATGTGCTACGCACTCAACAGGAAGGGCTATAAATTTGTCGCGCACTCGGGGTTCTCCTCGGGCTCCAGAGGGGCTGGAATACTTGTCAGGGCCTCACTGCCGTTTGAGGTTGATTCCACCACTGTTGATGAAAGGGGGCGATTTGCGGCTGTGGCGGGGAGGTGGGAGGGCAGGACGCTGGTCCTGGTCTCTGTGTATGTCCCTCCTGCGCTGCAGCCCTCCACATTTGAGGACCTGGGGAGGGCTCTGCTGGATCTCCCAGAAGGGATGTTGGTGGTGGGTGGCGATTTCAATGCGGTTGGTTCCGGATTGCTTGATAGACACCCGCCGAGGAGCACTGGGGGGGCGCAGAAATGGCTTACAGATTTCGTGGATACCCTTGGTCTGGTTGACTGTTGGAGACTGCTGCATCCCACTCAGCGGCAATACACCTTTCACTCAGGGGCGCACGGCAGTCTCTCCAGAATTGATTATGTACTTACTTTGGCTGCACACGCCTCCTTTGTGTCTGAGGCTAGGCACATGGCTAGGGGTATTTCGGACCATTCGCCGGTGTGGATCTGTATGGATGTTGGTCGAGAGGTGGGGGGTAGGGTGGCCCCGATTAACCCCTGGTATCTCCGTGACCCTAGGACTCGTAGCGCTGTGCTGAAGGCGGTCGATCGCTACTTCCAGGAAAACCTAGGCTCGGTCACGTCTGCGGTGTCTTTGTGGGAAGCGTTTAAAACTGTGCTGAGGGGAGAGGCCCTTTCCTTGATAACGGCAGCCAAGCGTCGGAGGGATGCGGAGGTCGCACAGCTTGAGGCGGAGATAGCGGCTCTAGAGTTGGCCTTGGAGGGGGAGGTTCTGGCAACAACGCTGCACAAATTGAGCCTTAAGCAGTCGGAGTATAAGGCCCTGGTGACGGACGCGGCCAAAGCCCTGAGTAGGGAGCAGCAGGGGCGACTGTACGATGTTGGGGACAAGGCCGGGAAATTAATAGCGTGGCTGGATAAAAAAGAGCGGGTTAATCGTGTTGTGCCAGAACTTGTTACAGAGGGTGGCGTTAGTGTTACTGAGCCGGATGACATAGTCCAGTGCTTCGCGGATTATTTCCGTACGGTCTACACCTCGGTGTCGGACAGGCCGGTTGAGGACTCGTGTGAACTTCTGCGTGATCTGGCTCTGCCTTGCCTCTCTGATATAGACAGGGACGACTTGGATGGTGACATCACAGCTGACGAAGTCGTGGGTGCTATCCGTTCACTGCGCCCGGGCAAGGCCTCGGGCCCGAACGGTCTGCCAATTGAGTTCTATAAACTCCGTCCTGACAAGATTGCTCCGCATCTGCGCGCTATGTTCGTGGAGGCGCGGGAAATGGGATGCCTTCCCTTTGACCAACGTCTGGCGACAATTGTGGTCATACACAAAGATGGCAAGCCCAGAAATAAATGCAGCTCCTATAGGATTTCGCTACTTAATGCCGAGCCGAAAATCCTTCCTAAAATACTGGCCAACCGCTTGATTAGGGTGATTGGGATTCTGATTCACCCGGACCAATCCGGTTTCATCCCGCATCGTAACACTGCGTTGAACCTTAGGCGCATCCACGGCGTGCTTGCACGGACGGGGACGCTGCAGGAGTCGACCGTTGTGGCCGCACTTGACGCCACGATGGCCTTTGACACGGTAGAGTGGGCATATCTGTGGGCTGCACTTGCAAAATTCGGCTTTGGGCCTGGCTTTGTTGGCTGGGTGAGATTACTGTATGAAGGACCCTTGGCCAAAGTCGCGGTCAATGGTAGGGCGTCCTGCCCGTTCGAGCTGGGGAGGGGCACCAGGCAGGGTTGTCCCCTGTCGCCGTTGTTGTTTGCTCTTGCTCTTGAACCGCTGGCGGCATGGATAAGATGGCACCCGGACATAAGGGGGATCCGATGGTCACCAGATCATGAGGACCGCATCTCTCTTTATGCCGACGACATTTTGCTATACCTCACCTCCCCTAGGAAGTCTCTCATAGTAGTCTGTGACGTTTTGGCCTCTTTTGGTAGGAACTCGGGTCTCACCATTAACTGGGGTAAGTCGTATCTGTACGCCCTGTGTGGAGACGTCCCTGTTCTCCCGCGGAATTGCTCGATCCAGTTCGCCCGGGATGGCTTTTTGTATCTAGGGATCTATATCTCCACCGATCCGATTGTTCGGTATGAGAGAAACCTGCTCCCTCCATTGACACGCTTGCGGCGGGATGTGGCGGGTTGGCGGCGGCTGCCGCTTTCCCTCCTGGGCCGGGCCGCGCTGTTCAAAATGATGTCTCTTCCCCGCTTTCTTTATGCCCTGCAGAATACTCTGGAGCTGGTCCCGGCCAGCTATTTTCGGGAGGTTGAGAGCCTCCAGCGCTCGCTGCTGTGGGAGGGCCGACCGCGTATAGCTATTGCAAAACTGACCCTTCCGTGGTACGATGGGGGTATCGCGCTTCCTGACATCAGGCGATACTATTGGGCCACCCAGTTAAGTGCTATCAACCACGGCGTCTACGGACCGGCGCTGAGCCCCGGCTTTGCTATGGACCGATGGTTGCTGCGCGGGGGTAATTACTTTAGAGCACTCTACTCCAGGTCGATGGATGGGTCCCTCACGGGACCGACCAAGACGACGGTGCACGTGTGGAAGGCTGTTACGAACTCGTTGGGTTGGAAGGATAGGCTTACCCGCGCCACTCCGTTGTTTGATTCCGATGTGTTGGGGAAACTTTGGCACACGAAGGGGTTCGAGAAATGGGACCTGATTGGGATTTCCAGAGTGGGGGATCTTCTGGTTAAGGGACGACTGAAATCGTTTGATGAGCTACGGACGGAGTACGATCTGGAGGCTACGGAATATTTCCGGTATGCAAAGGTGCGCCACGCTCTGCGGTCCGTCCTCGTCGAGGGGGAGGCTGTGCCCGAGTCCTCTCCTTTGGAGGATCGGATTCTGGATGGCCATATGCCGGAGAGTACAATCTCCTTAATCTATAAGAAGCTTGTTAATGTCCGGACCGACCTCCTCCTCGGGGTGCGTGATCAGTGGACTAGGGACGGTCTTGAACTGGATGATGAGGACTGGCAGTATGCCATTTCCTCTCCTAAGGAGGTCGCGATCCCGGCACGGCTAAGGCTAGTGCAGCTTAAGATACTTCATAGAGTCTATGTCACGGGCCCCCGACTGATTCATATGGGTTTCTCCGAGGATGGCTTGTGTAAGAAGGGCTGCGGGATGGTGGGCACCTTCTTACATATCATATGGGAATGTGGTGTGATTGCGGAGTTCTGGAAGCGAATTCATGTAGTGATGCAGGAGATCACGGGCTTTGCACTGTTGCCAGAGGTACGGCGCTGTCTTTTGAATGTCTGGGGTCCTACTGACTATGATGCTGCGCAGACTCAATGGGTGACCCTGGGAAATATGGTGGCGAAGCGTGATATTGCGCGACTGTGGGGTTCTCAGAGACCTCCCGCTGTGGAAGCATGGATGGAAAATATGGACTGGAGCATGTTTAGGGAGAAGACGGCGTACTGTGCCCGGGGGCGGCCTAAGAAATGGCATAAGATATGGGGGCGATGGAACCAGTATAGGGGGGATATATGTCTGCCCCCGGCCGCTGAACCGTTGGTGGAGCACCTTTCCCCCTAGCCTCACTTCCAACTTGGGATTTCTATGATGATAATATGTTAGATTGCTAGTGCCTCTGCTTCTCCCTCATCCACCCGACCGGTGGTTTTGTTCTGTGTTTGAGAATGGGGCTGCGCCCCCACCGGGAACTTGCACGTGTTTATTGTGTACACTGCCTTGCTTGTGTTATTTATTTTAGGTTGTTCTAAAAAAAGGAACCTTTGTCTTTTCCTGTACCAGAGCTATGGACACTTCCATGTGTTGTCCTTACTTGGCTGCCGAACCTCCGGGATGTCGGCTGAATAGCTGTGTTCCAGACTGACATAAATAAAGGTTTTTAAAAAAAAAAAAAATATTGGAAACAAAAATGTCATAACACATAAATAATCACACCTATGTCAAAAATATTGAAATCTTCAATATCGACTCCATAAATATCATTAAAATAAGTAATAAATACCAGTAAAAAATACGAAAAACACTAAAACACTATATTTAAACCAATAAACAACAAAAAATATATCCTAGAATAATAACTACAAGATATAAATAAATGCAAATATTTTACTTAACACAAATACTAAATGTAAACTATATCAACAAAATACACCTCTAAATGACACAATACACATATTTACATCCCATTTCCATACAATGCATATTTATATTAAAAACAATATTATGTATATTCTTAAAATAAATAAATCTAATATTAAATATATCAATTTATGTAAACTACAACTATAGAAAAACATTGATTAGTGTTTTCCAAATAAAGACATGACTGAAAAAAATAATCAAGCTATTAAGAATATTAAACTATACAAACCTATAACCAATAAAATAGCTTAACCATTTTTTTAAAAAAAACTATATAATAGCCAGAGTAATAACAGCAAAAATATCTAAAAAAGTGCCTATACAGGTGAAGAGGAGGAAAAGCTGCCGGTTTTTCCTACAAAAGACAAGCCTGCAAAATATACAGCCACACTTCTGCATTGCAAGTAAGTAGTCATTATATTTAAAAGCCAAATTTAAGTAAGTTTAACTTGTAAAAACAATTATTAATATCAATTTCTAACACACTACACATGAAAAACCACAAAAAATGTAAGTATATGTAAAAAACTGCTTTAAACATGCAACGGTAAAAACTCCTAATGACTTAAACATTGTTAAACATAAAAAATATAACATATGCAATAAACAAAACAATTTTTTCTCTTCCAACAGAAAAAACACCTGTTTCACAAAGAAGCTTGCTGAAAGAAAAACTTCCAGCACAAAACGCCTCTAAACTATGTACAAGAAAGTTTTGAAAAGAATAGAAAATGTATGTTTAACTCTATATTACTAAACAACATACAGTAAATAACTAGTTTTTACAATTATAATATTACAGTAAATAAAGACATAATGACAGAAGGTGCAAAATGTATAACATCACAGAAGGGGAAACTGTTACTGTGTTACATAAGATACACCTATGGTCAAGAAAATGCTTCTACTGTACACATTAATTGGAAATGTACAAAATATTATTTTAATGCATGTTATTAATTAATACATACATATTGAACTACATAAAAATAATTAGCCACACATTTACTGCACATAACTTTCATACTGAAACACTGACATCAATAATAACACACACATCATATACACAACTTTCCACCTTCCCCCCAACCTTACAAACACCTTTAAAATCGGTAAAATTACCTTACCTTTACCGATGAACTGCAGCGCCCAGCGGCTGCTGCTTCCTTCCAAAAATGACCCAAAATAACCCAAAATAACACCAATGGAATATTAAATGTGATTAGCAGTAGGAAGTAATGGCCGCTTAATAAAAGTAAAGAAAGAAAGACTATCTTCTCATAGGAATGAATGGGAAGAATGGCAAAAATGTTCTAAAAATGTTGGACAAAATGTTTAAAAATGTTAAAATTATTTCACAATGTACAAATACTTAATAAAAATTGTAAAGTAAATATTAAAAAATATTATAACATATATAACATTATTTAATATATATTAATATTTAGGTTAAATAATACTAAGAAAGTGAATATAAAATATATGTGAAAAATTAATTTAAAAAATGTACAATGTGAAAATAATATAAAAATATCTAATATTTTGGATGAAGCAATAAACACGACATCTGACAAACATTTATGCCAACACAGTGGAGAAGTAACGTGTAGTAGACCATTCCAGTGCAATACAGGTGATCACACAACTTGGTTATATATTTAGCATTAGTAATCCTGTGAGCAGTGCAGTCAATGGGTCACCTGCCACTTCTAATCAGCTGACTTAGCTTAATGCCCTACAAATATCAGAGGTATACACTTGGTATGGTGTCACTCATGTCATCAATAGCTTCAGTTGAGGAGACCAGGACAACATAAAGCTATGTAGGCAGACACGTCACTTAGTAGAGCATTGTATGTACATTTCTCAATCCAAGAGAAATTAACAAGAGTTGTAACATGGAAGACAAGTGAGAATAGGAACAATTATAATTATATCTTGTTTAGAGTTAAAGAAACAGGGCCTCGTGATATTTGGAGTCATTTCAATATCTACTTGCCAACACTTGACAAATGATTAAGTCCATGAGAAATGAACAGCAGTTATAACATGTGAGACAAGTGAAAACTGGGAAAACTCACAATTTCAACTTGTTTCGAGTTACAGAAACAGGGACTCATGGTAGTTGTAGTCACTTCAATCTCTACTTGCCAATACTTGACAAATGGTTAGTGTTACATACTTGTTGCCAAAATGTATTTGGACTGGACCATACATTTACATATTGACACATATAATGGGTCCTGGGATGATAATTTCATAGTAATGCACTTATATACAGCATTCCAACATGTGGCATGTAATGGAGATTGATATATGTGACATAATATGCAACAATAGACATTGAAACTGACAATCAAATATCTCTGATACTTTAAGTACTGCATGTTAGGAAACTAGATAGAGAATACAATAGCAAAAGCTGAGATGAGAGCCAACAGGACATTGAAGTGTTGTGGCAGCTAGTGAGGTGTTACTTACGACACTCCACTCCCCCAGCTATTCCTGTCAAGCCCTCAGAATGCAGGATGGCCAAGACCTTTTCTACCAGGGAAAGAGTTGTAATGGGGCACTGGGAGGGCCACCACCAGTCTTCTGGGTCTCCAAGTGTTGCTTGGAGACCAGGGAATGCACCTTTGCCCTCAGGCCATGCCACTGCTTCCTAATTTTCTCCTTTGTGTGCTGGGTGGTACCTAGAGCATTCAGTTTGTCAATTATCCTGGACCACATTTCCATTTTCCTACTGAGAGGAGTAAGTTGGACTTGGATTCCAAATAATTGTGGCTCTACACTAAAATTGGTGATTTGTTTTATGTAACATAAGTGTAAATTAAAGTGGGTGAGAATGACAAATGAAAAACACCAGGGAATATTAGTATAAAATGCAAAAGAAGTGTGTGGAGAGTGTTAAATGGGATGGGGAAAAAGGGCAGCCTTATCTGACCAAAATTGCTGCTCTGTCTTGCTGTGCTGCAGTGGAGAGGCAAAGTATCATGGGCTGGGATGGGGTGTGTTATAGAGTGTGATTTTCAGGTGTGTCCACTTGGCCAATGGATATCAGCAGTGTTGTGTTTGTATCCATCCACTGGGCACTGTTCTGATGCTTTGCTGAAATCGTACCGCGGCGGCCTACTGCCGTTGGGGAAACGCCACTAGGGGACCGCCAGTACAACTGTGTTTTTGTTATCGTGGGGAAACTGCAGCCCTGGTGGCATCAGAGTACACATCGCCAACATTGCAGTTTACCTCGGCCCACGCGGGAACCATTCCGGCAACATAGTATGGTGGCTCAGGCCGCCTGCATCATAATACAGTGGGCGGAAGACCACATGCTCAGCGGTCATCTTGGGGCCGCCCATGCGGGGGTACACTGGGAAGGCCGCCCAACTCGTAATCGCGGCCATAATTATTCCAAATAAAAACAAATATCATAAATAAAAATGTTTGCTAAATGTAAACAAATAAATAAACATCAAAAAATATATACCACTACATTATTTTTAAAATACTTCCCACCCTTAGCCCCTATACACCCAGCATTCCATTGCTAAAACATTTTTTACTTTTTAATCCCAAAAATGTTTAAAATTATAAATATAAAAACTGTCCTTTCCAAAATCTGAACATTGCAGATGCAGAAATATTACGTGACATGCATGATTTGGCTATGGGATATGAGATACAGAAGAGTACCCCTAAGGAAACATGGGAGCTGGAAATCCCTACTGAATCTACAGCTTCCACTAAATTCAAACCCCGGTCCATTTTTTACCCTAACCTCCCTCATGACAATATAGATACTTTTCAAGAGATTGTCACACAAGCCTTGCTGAAACTCAAACATCAGACCAACAAAAATAGGAATATACAGTTCAATTTATCTATTGAACAAAAATAATTTCTTAAAACATTGGCAGAAGACCCTAACATCATTATACGCCCTGCAGATTGGCGCTGACTAGGAATCGTGGCTCCTCAACCACGTTGGCGCTCCAAGAGCTTCACTGGCTTCCTATGAGGGAAAGGGTTAAATTTAAGTCCCTGTGCATTGTCTATAAAGCAGCACACGGAACTGGCCCAATTACCCTACAGGAGAAGATCTCCTGATATAAACCTCAAAGGACTCTTCGTTCCTCGAACGCCTCTCTGTTAAACACTGGCAGGATCAAGAAGGCCAGAATGGGAGGTAGGGCCTTTAGTACTGTGGCCCCACGATACTGGAATGAACTCCCTCTGAATATCAGACAGGCAAACTCTTTGATGGAGTTCAGGCGAAATCTGAAAACCTGGCTCTTTCCTAGGGAGGGGCTTATGGCCTCTTAACTTCCCTATTTCTTGCCTGGCTTCCACTCATTTATCTCTCACCTCCTATCTGTCTCTGTTGATGCACTTTCTTGTTGGTTTAAAAAGTACTGTTCCATCATAGCCCAAGCGCCAAGATACCCGTAGGGTGATAGTTGCGCGGTATAAAAACTAAACACAAATACAAATACAGATAAAGGGGGAAATATTGTTCTTTGGGCCAAACATATGTATACTGAGGAAGCATACAGACAATTGAGTGATACAAAATTCTATATTTAAACAAACATGGACACGTATAATGCTAGCATTTTTGACACTTGGGACAAACTAAAAGATTGGGAAGAAAAAGGCTATGTAACTTGGGAGGAATATTGTTTCTTAACCCTTTCGATGCGCTTGACGGAGCGGTTTCGTCATGCGCATCGGTTGCGCTGTGCGTATGACGGAACCACTCCGTCACGGCCCCGCCCGCGCAACGAACCTTCAGCACGGCGCGGTAATCCGCGCCGCGCTGAAGGGGTTAAAGCGTGACTATCCCAAATTATCAATTCTGTATCTTTTGCCAAAAATTCACAAGAATTCTAGTGTACCACCAGGGAGACTCATTGTGTCATCAATAGGTAGCATCTTAGAAAAGGTGTCTAAGTATGTTGATCATTTTCTCCGGAAGTATGTCATTGAACTCCCGTCATATGTAAAAGACAGTAAAGACTTTCTTACCAAATTGAAAGAGATCAGATGGGAACCCACTAATCTAATGATAACACTTGATGTTAATTCCTTGTACACGATTATAGATCATACGCAAGGTATGAAAGCGTGCCAACATTACTTGAATCAAAGACCAATAGAATATCTAGAACATACTAAAATGTTGTTGGAAATGATGCACTTATGCCTTACCAATAACATTTTCATGTTTGATGGGACAATCTATAAACAAATCCTCGGTACAGCCATGGGAACTTGTTTTGCCCCAAGTTTTGCCAACCTTTTCTTGGGCAAATGGGAGGCGGACATTAGAAATGACAGTACACTCTTCTCCTTTTTCAGCAGAGTCAAAATTTGACTGCGCTACATAGACGATCTTTTTGTAATTTGGACTGATACTGAAAATATGGCAATAGAATTCGTAGAGAAACTCAATAATAATGGTCTTAACATTACCCTTACCAGCATTATGACTAAGCATTCTATTGAATTTCTAGACCTACTCATCAAACCAGAGTGTGATATACTCCAAACTAGCCTATTTCGCCAAACAACAGCAGGCAATACCCTTCTTCACGCTCTCAGCAGCCACCCAGATACTCTTAAATGGAGCATTCCCTATGGGGAGCTGCTGAGAGCGAGAAGAAATTGCAGTACCGATACTGCATTCAGACTTGAAAAAGAAATCCTGATCAAAAGATTCAAAGATAGGGGTTATCCCAAGTGGGTTCTTCAAAAAGCCATTAACAGGGTCAATCAAATTGATCATGTCCAAACTTTGATAACCGATTCTGAAAGCACCTCTGAGAACATTACACCTGAGGAAAACAATAGAGTTATACTTACCTATAGTGGTAACTCTGGACAGATACAAAAAATATTGGGTAACAAAAAAAAAATATTGGCTAACAATTGGGATATACTCAAAAGTGACCCCGTCATCGGCCATACCTTTCAAAATAGACCCAGAATAACCTACAGAAAAGGACGTAGTCTTAGATATATTCTTGTTCATAATGACATAACATCCAGATCAGTTGCGAGTGAACATAATCTCAAAGGCTTCTATCCCTGTGGCCACTGTAAAGCCTGTCGCAACAGCTATATGACAAAAACAGTTGCCATTCCTGGCTATGATCTACCGAAAACTATCAATCAATTTTTAACCTGCAGTACATCTTACTGTGTATATGTATTGATATGTCCATGTAAACTGTGGTACGTGGGAAGCACTACATGTATGTCAAAGAAAAGAGTACTTGAACATATGCGTGCCATCAACAAAAAAGACAGCAACTATCCGATTGCGAGACATTTTGACCTTTTCCATCTGTCGAACAGTTCCCTGCTGAGTTACTTTGTCCTAGAACAGGTTCACACTGGTCCAAGAGGTGGTAACAGAACCTTACTACTTCGGAAACGCGAATCTAAGTGGATAATTGAACTCGAGACAAAGTTTTCTAAGGGTCACAATTTAGACGAAGAATTAAGCATACACTTACACAGCGAATGACTCTTGTTCCTACTCTTTGTGAAATTCTGCTCAAAAATACTATTATGATTAGACATGTTTCATGCTGGTTGTTTAATGATGTTTAATGAATTTTAGCTAATGGTATTTACTATGACGTAATAGTATTACTATGTGCAATTTTAAGGTACAATTTTAAGGTATTTTTTTAATATCACTCTTTTTCTCTTTTTGCACAGGAGGAAAGGAAGGGTCGCCACATCAGCAGAATGTTCCATCCGTTCCGGTCACCCTACCCTTTTCTTCCCGGTTCTGTGGGTACAGATAAGATATACACTTTATCTTTCCTTTTCCTTGTTCTATCTTGTTTACTTTGGGCACTTTTGTTCTAAAAGGAGGATGTAAGTTTGCTGGTTTTGGTCAGCTGTCTGTAAATTTTGGGTTGTAATTTTCAGTTGATTATTACAAATTAAACTTCATTGTATGGACATAAGTATGTTGTATGATAAGACCTTTATGGAGAATGTACATAACTATAGGTAACAATTTATCATTTGAACTGTTACGTATTTTGATGCCAATAATGAAATCAGAGTGTTTCTGCATACAATCATATGTGCATGATTTGCCTCATAACCGTACCACATGGTTTTCATTTCAGGCCACACGGTATTGACCATATTGGCACTATGCCGACTTTAGGTCCCTTTTGAATTGGTAAAAGAACAGCCTTTTGACCTTTTGAGTTGTCTTTTACCAAATACGTAGCTTTCTAGCACTTGTGTCATTTTGACCGTATCAATTTGTCTAAAATCGTTTCTATTATGAGCCTGATTTCAATACCTCTATGTAAGAGGGCACTATGCCGACTCCAGGTTTTTCTCTTTCTTCGTTTTAAATTGCTAAAAGAATATCTTTTCGAGTTGCTGTTGTTTTCAATATGTGGCTTATTTAGCACTGATGTTAAATAGACTGTATTATTCTTTCTATAAGAGCCAGCATCTCGCTCGACTTATACATTACGCGCTTGATTTAACCATCTGCTCCCTTTTTACCTACGACGGCCGCAACAACATACTATAATGTAAAAATGCAAAAACAAAAGTTTATTAAGAAATTAGCATTTATTGCATAGTATAGTACTATATCATGTGTATATATAACTAGCATGCTTGGATAGCTATCACTATGATTGCGCATTTAGACATTTAAAAATGGCCGCCAAAGTCAAAGACAACATTTGTTAAACAATTAGTCTGTCCTTTATTTCAGCAGCTATGTAATGCCTCCTGTGTTTGTAGCACTTCGTGTGATCAAGTCAGTGTGTCTGACAAAATGCGTTACGAATAAACCTTGGTTTACTTTGAGTGCGAGTCCTTCTGTGAAGAAGCCGCTGTATGTTATATAAAAAATATACAATACCTGATTTTTTAAATACTTTCCACTCGTATCCCCTATAAACCCAACATTGCACTCCTAAAAAATATAAGTTTACTAAATAAAAAATATTATAAACAATTTAAATCCTATACAAAAAGTCCTAACACAATTATAAACAATTACTATAAATAAACAAAACATGTAAAAATGCAATATATAACACACTATCTACCACTAAAAGATGATATTAACAGCGATATAAACTACATATATATCAAATACATCAATATTTAAAACAACACCTAAAATTATATTTTTGACAACTATATGAAAGACAATTATATTTATGTGTCACGATATTCTTGACATTATATTAATGTTACGCAATATTTTTATAATTGATATTTTGGCCGAATACTATTCCAAACTGATGGTTCAAGAACACCTTTGTTGTCATATTGCCCATCCAAATAACTTCAGCTTTACTCCTTATCTTGTTGGTAAAATTCTGAAGAGCTCATCAAATCAATCTTATTTCCCTGTAGTTTGGAGAATGAGTAAATTTCTTTCTGGATCAATGACCCTGAATCATTTTGGAACCCAATATTGCACACCGCTCCAGAATGCTGGTATCTGGTGTTATGATTAGTGTGTCGGGTATAAGAAAGTTAATTCTGTCCTTAATGTTGATGGAGTGATTCACTACTGGAGGTGATCCTGAATATCCAGAGAGATTGGAATCACTCTTTTGTAATCTGCGAGTGAGGAAAACAGTGTTGAAGAATATAGAATACCACCTGTCCCAAGGGTAACTGAGCTCATGGAACTATGCATAAGGTTACTGCCTGATATAAAAATAAAACAATAAGTGAATGGACCGTATTCTCACTAAATAGACAGGTGAATCAGTATACTATTAGCATGTTAGTTTACCATGTCTCCCTGGACTTGAAGCCATTTACAGGCTGCATTACTGTCCATTGTTAACAGCTTTCGCAGCTGAAGCAAGATTCTGCTTAGTATTGGTTCTGGGAAAAACACTTTGCCCAAATCTGTACTCAAACAAGCCAGATGAATTCCATACTTTGCCTCGGCTGGAAATCAGACATGGAGATATGAATAATGAATTTCAGATTGCAAAGTTGTCTCATAACAATCTCCTAATCTTTTAAATTATGGTCAAACGCAGAGGCCAGAATCAGTAGAATGACCTGATATGGATCAATTTGTATTGATCTGTTGTGAAGAAGAGTGATTACTGGTACTAGGAACTTTGTGAAAACTCTGGATACAGTTTTGAGTCTAAACAGAAGTAGCCTGGATTGCCAATGACCTTCCGGAGAAATGTTTGAAAAGATCCTTTAATGGGGATATGGAGGTATGCGTCTTGAAGGTCTATCTTTGATAGGATATCTTGCTTTGAAGACAATAGATATAGATGCTGAATTGTATGAAATAAGTAGCTTGAATTAATCTGTTAACCATCCTGTATTAACCAGGTAATTTCTTTACTGAAAATACAATTGAATACCACTCCAGACCACTATTTTAAGGTGGAACAGGACACTACTTTCTTTAAGCCCAGATATAAGATGCTGTCATGCAAGGCTCATTTGTCCTCAAGGCCTTGGGCTAGAGGGTCTTGATGAAATGAGAATTTGGAGGGATCATGAGAATTTTCATTGCATAACCTTTTGAAACAACTTCCAGTACTCATTTGTCTGCAATCAATGCCTTCCAATGAGTTTAAATTAGGGTCTAACGCCCCCAAATGGATATGAAGGAACTTCCACCTCAGCATAGTCAGTATTGCTTCTTCTGATTATCCTTGTTCCCTGTACCATAACCCAGAGATAAAAATATTTTGGGAGTTTTTGGGTTTACAACAGAATCCATTAGAAGAAAAATCTAGTCTTCTACGATGACTTCTTTTGAAGCATTTTTTTCCCTTTGTCAAAGAACGCTGATGTATAGAAGAAAGACTGGATTTCCTTAAAAAGATTTATGGGTAACAAATCCCAACACTTCTCCAAAAAGCCTGCCTCCTTAAACAGGCATCATAAGAAGGCAATTTTTCTGTCAAGACTTCACCTTACAAACTCTTTAATGCAAATAGCACTGTGCTGCAACAACCCAACTTCATGCCATAGCAGAACTCTCAAGTCACCAAAGGTAAAGCCAGATAAGAGCTTAGCCTGAACTTTCATGGAGGCCAATAACTGCAAGCAATGCTCCCCTTCCTGAATACTTGTAGATAAGGCTTAAAATATTGAAGAGATTGTGAAGTACAATCTGAATAGATCTCACCAAAAGACTCAGGTCAGGCCCGCACAAGCTCTCTTTTCTATCAACAGGATCGCAATTAGCAATATCATCTGTCATCAAAGCTATCTGACCCAAAAGAAAACCAGGACAGGGTCAGTGACTAAAGATTGTGGAAGCTCTAAATTCCCTTTGGCTAGTTGATCTTCTCTCCCCAGAATAATTGAGGCAGCTGATCTGTCAGGGTCTCTTCTTTCTCTTTTACACAGTGCTTTGATTACTGAAATCACAGGCACGTTTGGAACTGACAGTCTGTTAAACTGACAAACACCAATGTCTACTGGTACTGGGCTGCCCCTCAGCTGGAAAATAATTGTAAGTTTGATGATCAATATGATCTAACTAGTTGAAGCTTTTTCTTGCAAATGTGCTTCCCTCTAGGAGGAGAGGCCTCGCCAGGCAACCCCAACTCTCCCTCGTCATATTCCAGAGAGACTCAGAATGAGGATACTGATGATGGACAATATGGTGAATCCCAGGATTGGTCTAAGTCATGAGGAGATGTATCTTTAGGGGAGAATACACCCCTGTGTGTCTGTTGTATGCCTCTGACAGAGACTTCACCAGTGATTGAAGAGTCTGCTGTGAGACTGAGGGGTAATGCACAGACCATTAATAGCTCTTCTTAACCCCATGCTCATAGCATTGCCTGATAGGAGAATGGGGAATTGAATGGTGACTTTACTGCTAATGATTCATTATGTTCACCAATTCCAAAACTTGCAACAAGCGAGGAAGCTTCCAAAAGTCTGAATATAGCACTCAGTGCTTCCACAGAAGGAAGTTAAATTAGAATGCCTGTAAGTTAAAGATTCCACTTTCATGTGTTTAAACAACTTTAAAAATAATAACGTAGAAATTGGGATACTTTATAAACATTTCAACCCTTCAAATAATTTTACCCTGAAAGATATATGGGCAAATGATATAGCCCATAAACTAACTAACTAGACTAACTACAAAAAAACACAAGGAGAGTGACTTAATGACTGAATCAATGCTCCAACTTCTGTGCTCTCTGATAAAGACTCTGGGCCTTATCATGACTTTTGTGGTGTGGCAGCAGACCATCATGCCAGGGCCCCACTGGCATGGCACCAAAGCCATAATGAGACTGCCCGCTGGATTCCGACTGGAATCCAGACCGGGCAGTCCTGCAGTGGCAGTACTAAGGCTCAAACGTGAGCCTTAACAAGGCACTGCAATGGGAATGCCAGTGCACGTTCCTGCAGGGCATGGACTGTTTAGTCCATGCCCTGCAGGAACTGGGGGTGCATGAATACAGGGAGGGCACACTATGTGCCATCCTGTATGCATCCCCTGGCCCAGAGGGAACAGGGGGCCATGTAGGTCCCATTTTGTTTCCTCACTGTCACACTTTTCATGGTGGGATCACCGCCATGAAAACTGTGGTGGTGAGGAAACTCCTAATATGCCTGGCGGTACTGCAGTGGCACCGTCAGCATATTAGAGACCTCTGACGGCTGGCAGCAGTGTTCCCATGGCGGTCTGACCACCCATCTTATGATAGGGTCGTCGGAACACCAGTGCAGCAGGAGCCGCACCGCCATCGATGATTTGGCGGACCATTGGACCGCCAAACTCAAAATAAGGTTGTCTATCTAACCACAGCTTTTTCCCCTTTCGTGTTGTCTCCAGGCATTAAACTGGATCAGGAAACTTTTGAGCAATACCTCTGTGCAATTGTAAGTGGCACCATGTGGCTTCACACTGATGACGTTTTGCTCCGGATGGGTGGGGCCTATATAGACGCCACTCCTGTGCGCTGATGTCAGTTGCCTTCGAGGCTGTCTGCACCCCAAGACCCCAACAGTAAATTGACTGACCAGTGTACAGATTCCTATACTCCGGATCTTATTACTGGGTAGAACCCAATTCACTGAACGGGGAGAATGGGAGGGTTCATGAGGAATCTGCATTTATATAATCTCCACCAAAAAGAGGTTAACCGAAGGTAAGTTACTTGATATTCTAAGAGAGACTTCTAACCGCAGATTCCTCACCTTTTGAATAGATGCCAAAGTAGTAACTATTAGGATGTGAGCTTCTGGAGCGACGCTCATGTAGCCATCTGGCAGATGTCCAGGACAGGAACTCCGCATGCCAACACAGTGGTAGCAGATTTGGCCCTGGTGGAATGGGCTTGCAGAACGTCTGGGGGCTGATTTTTGGTCAATGCAAAGCAGATCTTGATGCAGAGTATGATACAACGCAATATGGTCCTCTTTTGCACAGGCTTACCTTTTTGTGCTCCAGTGAATCCCTAAAATATTAGCTGATAATCCCCCCAGTATTTTTTGGTACGATCGATGTAATAGCTCAGCACTCTTTTGGGGTCCATGAGATGAAGCCTCTCCTGCTCCTTAGACATTACTCAACGTGAGGCAAAGCTTCTAGAAAACCTCGCCCCCTTCTCATGAGAAAGAACCGAGCTGGCTGTACCAGTCTGCGTCAAGACCAAGACGGAGGCTGGCCAAGCTCCCGTATTTTGACTTCGAGGCAGATTTGCACATTCTACAGATAATGTCCAGTTCACTCTGGTCAGTGAAGAGCGAAAAACAAGTGGGGAGCAGAAACATGCCCTCCCCACTTTTCAGCTACGTGCGAGCAGCACGGCAAAGCCAGAGAAAAAGGATGGCATGAGGCCATGTCAAAGCCAATAGTAAGCACTTATAATTCTCATAACCCCAAACAACTTGCAAGCACTGCTGTGCATGCAGAAGCAAGGAAAAGTCAGAAAACAAGATGACATGAGGCCATGTCAAAGCCAATAGTAAGCACTTATAATTCTCATAACCCCAAACAACTTGCAAGCACTGCTGTGCACTCAGAAGCAAGGAAAAGTCAGAAAACAAGATGACATGAGGCCATGTCAAAGCCAATAGTACTGTTCTACTCCGTGACAGCTCCCACTAAAAGACAGCAAGATTACAAGACAGAAGAGAAGCAGGCATATGCAGGACCATCCTACATTAAAGCTAGGGTAAAAGAACACACTAAAGTCAATTAAAATGGTGTTAGTCGAAGGTCATCATAGGGTGCCAAACCACAAGAGTGGCTCTTTAATTACACAGGCTCTTTAATTACACAGGGATAAACCTTTGGTGTGGATAGTGTATTTTAGGTAACATGTAGGTGCAGCAGCAAGCACTGATTCTGGATGGTGATGAAAATTACCTTCAAGTAAGGGCAAAATCTGGTTAATAAGTCCCTCAGGAAGTATCGGAACAACATAACGTATGCATCTTGGATCGACATCAATAGGCTCCAGCCCTGCAAGGGTATGTATAGATGTAGGAGCATTATTGCAATCATGGAGGAAGCTCACTATTGCTCCAGTGCATGATATGCAAATTCTTAGCCAACTATCAACAAAGCATAATATAAAAAAACATAGCAAACTCCTGTTTCTCCAAACACCAGGAAGTCCATAAGGTCCAAAGTGTAATGGTAAGCAGGGATCTCTGGGTCACAGTAACAGAAAGAGAAGAAACTCATGATTATGTGATCCACGATGATGGATACCTCGGAAGAAAGATCATCAATGTCTTAAGAGTGATAACCACTGACGTGTATGAACGAAGAGAGTCTCCAAACTGGGCATGTGGCCAGTGGCGGTTGGTATATAATGGTGGTAGGGGGGTCTGGGTCACGGGGCGGGGGGTTGGGATTCAGGGAATGAAGAAAAATAAATAAACACTTACCTGTCTGCTGTCTGCCGCCGCTTCCTTTCCCTCTTGGCCCGCTTCCAGGGCAGGAAGCACCTGGCTCCCAGCCCCCGATAGCCAATCACAACTCTGAAATGCAGCGTTGTGATTGGTCCGAGTGCTGTGGATCAGCGCTCAGCCAGAGAATAGGAGGCTGGGCATGTTCTCCATGCAGGCTGTAATGCGGCCTGCATGGAGAACATGCAAAGTGTGCATGATGGTTTGACCGGCCCGAGACGGGTCCACCAAAGGGTCCTGCACCCTTGGAGTGGGCAAACCACGCCTCTCGTGTCATGCTCTGTGAGCAGAGCAGCCCCGCCCTTACCCAGCTGAGCAAAGGAAAAAATAAAATGATAATAACAATGAGTTATTATCATTTTAATTTTTCCTCTTTGACCTGCTCGGAGGGGCGATGCTCCTTCGCCTTAGCGGAGGAGCCGCCACTGCATGTGACAAGGTTTTGGGATTTGAATGCATGCTTCAAGAGCAAGACAAAGGAAGCACTGAATACCCACTCCCAACAAGCTCATGAGTCTGTTGCATCACCTGCAAAGCTGGGATGAGCAGTACCATACCCGCTGTAAAAAATTAACAGCTCCAAGCGCTAGCGCATCAGAGGGAGCCAGAACACTACCGCACCAGAAGTCATGAAACAAAAACACCTCGACACAAAAAACAGCTACAAGCACACCTATGCAAACAGAATAACAGTGACAGGTCTCTGTGTATAGGATAGCCCTATGCATCTTAACATAACATAACGTGTATTTGTAAAGCACGTGTTCACCCATGGGTTTCTTGGCACTAAATAACAGATGTTTATTGTTACCCAACTCAATGGTACTCATTTTATTGACCGTGGAAGGATGAAAGACAGAGTGGAATCACCAGAATTTTAACCTGTGACCATGAGGCCGATCACAGTCCCCCAAAAGTAGATGTATTAGTCCAGTAAGCCACCAGACCCCTTATCAACCAGAATAACGCTCAAGATGTAACTTCAAAGAAAACGTTACCCACCACTGATCAGGAGCTTTCCAGCTTACACATGGGCAAATCATTCACACCACCTAGAGCTGTCTCCCAGCCACCTTTAAAGGTGCTCCAATGCTCCCAGGTTGCATCCCTCAATATAAATACCAACATATAAAACATGGCTGCAAGCGCTGCAGCTTGAAGGGTATAATATGCAAAACACGTCTCATGGTACAAGAAAAGGAGAACAGCTGCACGACAGGAAACACTTCTTTGAATCTGATTAATGTACTGGAAAGGAGATCAAAAGAGGAGAATGAAACATTCATGATTTAAGAAGTTGTGCAAGAAACATGGTAAAATATTCAACTTTATTTGATCAAGTGAAGAAAAGGGAGGTAATCAAGTAGAAATAATTCAGAACTTTCTTTGGTGTGAAGGGTGGTTGAATTAGAAAGGGTTCACTATGCTGAGCTGCATTGAGGCAATTGCTTTTGGTGCCTCGTGAGGTACCTTGTGTTTGAATGTTCCCAATGCGCTGTTTTTTCTCTATATGCATTTGTTTAAGCTACCTTTAAGTTATTTCTCTCGCATTCTGGGTGCAGGACACTAAAGGACTGATTTAGATCTTGGCTTATGGGTTACTCTATCACAATCGGAATATAAATCCCATTACATTCTATGGGATTTATATTTCAGCAGACTGGATATCCGTCACCGTTGTGACGGACTAACCCATCCGCCAAGATCTAAATCGGACCCTAACTCTCTTCAGAAATCATATCCTCCCCTGAAGGCCTATATTTCCAATGTATGACCTCTAGGGGAATGTGCCAGAGAGGTTCCTTCCTTTTAATTAGAGTGATAACTCTGGGACAATGACCAGTAACTTACAGCTGGTGCCACGAGTGTGGCAGAACCGGCTCAGTGCGTGTGTTAGCGTGTAATAGATTAACCAGCCCTTCTTCTCCTCCATGGGCAGAGCAGAGTCCATCCCCAGAGCTGTGAAGTGGTGTCACTAGGCACAGCACCAGAGGCCTTGTTAAAGTCCACTAATAAGAGGACTTTTCTTACCTTTTATGATGGAGATTGGCAGCAATTGGTTTACCACTTCCATCGATGACCCCCATCAGTAGACATTATTCTGCCAAAATGTAGAAGCCAAACTCGGTTGTGCATTAAATATGGTCAGCCCTCTATTTCTATTCTGCCGCATTTTGGAATGAATGGAGAACAAATGAAAATGTGTCCGCAGCAATCTTTATCACAGGATACATTAAGAGAGTCAGGGTGCATGATGATCAGTGGTGACAAGTCCTCTCCAGATATCAACAAGTCTAGCTTCAACTGGATTAGGGTAATCCAGAGCCCCTGTCACAGGGCAGACAGGTAACCTGGGTGTAGGGGCAGAGAGTGCCAGTGAAACCTCTTGCCAGCAAAAGGGCACTTATACCATTCAAGACTGGAGAGGTGGAAGATTTTTTCTGAACTCCAATGGGATGGACGTTAGTGAAGAAACATACAACAGCCCATTACTTTGCTCCTCCTCGCAGGATCCCAAATATTAGCTTGGCCATGGTAACATTATCTATCAAGGTCCACAACAGCATTTGCCACCAGGAAACACCACACACAGATGGCTATCTGCTATGCAACAGGCTTGTCTGCCCATCTATAAGATGCACAGGCAATTATTACCACCCGTCAACCATAAACGACAAAAATCAAACAACCACAATGACTATGACATAGCAATCTAGCTGAGGGGAGAACCAGAACACATACCCATAAAACATCATCATAGGCTGAACCGGATTCCATGTGAAGGTCCATGGCCTAAAGAAGCATGAGAAGGACATTACGATGGAAGAATGTTCACTGATCAACCTCCAATAACATACATATCCATGAAGCAATCAAGCAGCACCAAGCGACACTAGTCGCCGCTTCTATGAGTTGTGCCACACGTTAGAGCTGGCCCTCATTTGTTGATGCATGATGGGTTTCTGCAGTCTCCTTGTTCAGTAATTCTGGTAGGATCTCTCAATTACCAAATTTTTTCCAGATTATGAGCTATTGGTTCCTTTATGAACATCGTGCGAATCACTGGGTTTCAATACTTTGATAAGAATTCATTTCAAAATAGTAAATCTATAAGCCAATTTGAGAGCACCTACCAGCACATATTTGCTTCCAAGGTATGTGCCAAGCATGCATTTTATTCAAACATTCACAAACATGGAAAGGAGGGTGCATGTTATCCTGTGTTGCTTTGACCCCCAGCCTAGCATCCTTTTCCCATGCCATGATCTGCTTTTTCTGGTTTCTACTAGGGTTGTGTGAAATGCTCATAATTGGCTTTTGCGTAATTACGTGAATTTTTTTTAAATGACAAGAAATGATGAGTAATTACATGAGATTCAAAACTTTCATTTGGTGCTATATTTTAGTGCAAAAATGCATCCTCGCAAATTTTTTTGATGCAAGGTCGCATATTGCGTAAAAAAAAAAAAAGCAAAAAATACAAGCACTGGGAACAACAACATTGTGTCGTTTGTGTGTTTGCTTAAATTTGTATCACGAATCTACCGCAATTATGCAATGTAATGTAGGGTAAGAGCATCATTTCAAGAATTTTCCGCAACAAGTGTACAGCAAAACTGTTGAAATTACACAAAATTATGCCATTATAACAAAACTTTCATCCCTGCCTAGTTTATACCCAATTCAAATGTGTAAGTCGCCATGAAGTATTAAAATATCAAGAAAAAAATGTCTTTTATTACAAAAAAAACAAAATAAACTGAGTGTAATTAGTACTAGAAAATGTGATGCTTCTAAAGGAGGAAGAGGCATCTTACCACTGGTATACATTTACAGTTGGTTAGCCAGAAATTGGCACATTTCCAAATACAACTCTCATATTTTGTATAATTAAATTCTTCAGAATCATTAATAATGTTATCATTTAAGTATTCTAAAAAAAAAATTATGCCAGATAATATGTCACAGGTTGGTTACACCAGAAAAGGGTATGGATATTTTGAACAAAATACGTTTTGCAAGACAGGAAATCAGAATTCCAGGTTGCGGTTCCGAATACAGAAGTATCAGGCCACGAAACCGTGCATTGATTACACACTTGTCAATTCAAAACGTAGAATTGTTGTTACAGGCTAACTGCTTTACAACATTCACTTTTATGGTGTGTAGGAAATTGGGCTTTTGATTGCGGGAGGATTAACCCTCCTAAAGAAGCTACCACATTCCACAAAAGTCACTAAATTATCCTTTGCTCAACCCCCTGATAGCTTAGCACAAATGCAGTCAGGCTTAATTTAGAGGCAATGTGTTAAGTATTTATGCAGTACTCAAACAGTAAAAAAGTGAACACCCTACACAAGAAAATTCCCACATCAATTATAAAAAAAGTAATAATTTAATACCAGAACAAAAATCCAATCAGTAGAAGTGGAGTTATGAATTTTTAAAGTTTTGAATGAAATCTAATGCCTAAAAGATTGATTGATTGATTGAACAGAGATTTGTAATGCGCAACTTTGCCCAAAGGCGTCAAGATCAAAGAACCAACTTCAGACATCTATTTGTAAGACCAGGGCAAAGTAGAAGTTATGGCCGACCACTATGAAGCACGGTTGGGATACACAAGGTGGATTTGGCCCGGATTTAGGAGAATTTTTAAAGAAAAAAGTCTGAGAAGGTAAAGTTCAATGGGGCATGGCAGCTGGTGGTGTCCAGGGAGGAGGCGTCATTGTTGGGGAGCCACTGGACGATGTCCCAGTGAAAATTTCTACGTTCGAACTAAGGGCCTAATTGCGACTTTGGCGACCTGGGGATCGCCATTGTCATTTGGCGGTCTGACCATCATCTACTCTGGCGGTCCGACCACGGGATTACAATGTAGGTGGGTGGACCACCAGAAGACCGCCGCCAAGATCTCTGGTTCTGTAGCGGCAGAGTGGACAGTAGCTGTCAATGGTGGCAGTGCTGGCACTGGCATCGCCGTGGGTATTATGACCTGCCTTTCAGCAGATCTTTTCATGGTGGGGACATCTTCATAAAAAGGTCGGCAGAAAGGCAAGTGAAGGGACACAGAAAAGGGCCTAGGGCAAACAAGCCCACGTGGCCACGGCACATGTTGTGCCCCCCCTTGCCACTCATGTCAGTGCGCGCACTGTTTGTCATGCATGACATGGTGCATGGCAACAGTGCGCCCAACTTGCTGACAGTGAGGCCGGCATTGACTTCAGGCTCTCTCCTAGAGCCGAAGCATGCTGCCACCTTGGCTGTGCCGCTGCAACACCACCAGCCCCGCTGTAATGTTGCAATGCGGCAGTCGGGCTGATGCTGATTTGGCAGCGTTCTCCCAACTGCCTCTGCTGGTGGCTGGCGATGTCCCTGCCAAACACGTAATCAGCCCCTTGGTCTCTTATTTGGAAGTTGAAAATCTCCAGTGTGATGAAACTGCAGGCTGTAGCAGATGACAGCTCCAGGAGGCCGGATTCCCTTCTTAAAAGGAGCAGCTGAACTGGATTTCCTGCTGCGGAGAAGAACATAGCGGGAACTACCGCAAAGTCAGCCCAACAGGCAATGTACCTTGGGCAGATCGGGACTCCTGTAGGTTTCGGTCTCCTGTTGGTTCTCAGAGTTCAGGTATGGGTTTAATGTTGTTGGAGCTTTTTATGTCACTGTATCTGAGAACAGGAGGCCAGCCAACTAGCCCTTAGAGTCACTCTGGTAATCTTGATGCAATCAGCAAGCCAGGGCAATCCAATCAAGTACAAAGCAGGTCTCAAGCAGCAGGGCAGTCCTTTGAAGTATAAGCCAGTCCTTCACAGTATCTTTCGCTAGTCCAGGACTGAAATGAAGAGTGGCTCTGAGGATCCTAATGTTATACCTGATGCCAGTATTGAAGTGGAAGAAACCTCTAGAGTTTTGTCCTCACATATGATTCTGAAATTTCCCTCCTCCATGCTTATGCTCCCATGGTTGTGGGGTGACAACAGGCTAGTGTGAAGTTCTATGTGAGTGTGTTGAGGTATCTCCTTTGACATGTAAGTGGGTCATAGAAAAGCTTCACCCCAAACATCCTGGTCGGATGGCCCACCCTGCCAACACTCAGTTCCCCTTTATTTCACTGTCTTGGAGAAATACAGGAAGACTAACTGCCATGCTGATCACAGTTGTGTGACTCAGTAGACAGACTCCAGACAAAAAATGGTTAGGATAAGAAAATGGCAACTTTCTAAAAGTGGGATTTTCAGAAATGTGACTTAAAATCCAACTTTACCATTAAAGAGGATTTTCAATTACAATTCATTAGAGACCAAATATGATATTTCTAATTGTTCCCAAACAAAAATTGTCTTTTATTATTATACCCAGCGGTTTCCGGCTGAGAGGGACACATCAAAGCCAGTCAGAATCCACCATCCTAGATAGGATGAGTATGATACATGTGTACGATAACCTGTGCTCACCTTTGGGTAGCTTAGCACTGAACAGTCAGGCTTATCCTCAGGGCCCAAGTGTAAAGTGTTGGCACAACAGCACCCTCGCAACACAATATGTACGCTATAAAAACCCCACACCATCTGTATAAAACACCAATCTTTGTATTACACACACATTGAAATCAAAACAAAATATACATTGTATATACACTTTACATTTATATGCAATTGTCAAACTTTCCCATTAGTAGCAAAGCGGCATGAACCTATATGCCCTATTCTGAGGTATTTATCCACCACAACATTCCCCAGTATTGCATACCCCCAACAGTTGCAATGGCCAAGCAATCACAGGTCTTTGACTACGCCTCGTGACCCATCCCCTTAGTCACTCAACTACACCAGCCAATGATACACATTGTCTCTGCTGGTGCTACATTGAGTAGATTGTCGGAACCACCTAAAGCAGAAAGAAAGAGTTACTTAGTAGTGGTCCATCCAGATTAGAGTTCCAGGTGCGCAGTGGCACCTGCGTGAGTGCGGGATCGCCATCTTCCCATAGACTAGAGCTTCTGTCCCAGGAAGCTGGTGCATTTAAAAGTCTAGAGAAATGTTTCCCCTCAAGCAGAAGTGTTAGCTGTCATAGCTCCAAACAGCCAGCCATAGGTGCCCACAAGGCACAAACGAAAGCCCTTGGGCCCGATCACGATGTTCTCCACAACAAAGTACCTTATGGCGTGGGGGCAGGGAGAGGGAGCCAGCGACCTCGGATGGAGGTAGCGATGTCAGACCCTGTTGTCCTCTCAATTAGTCTCAGCTCCCAACACCCCTCAAACACCGCACGTTCTGGAGTGCAAGCTAGGCAACTAGGATCCCCTTGTTGCAAACACGGCTCCCTCGGACTCTGCAAGCTTACACCGCACCCCTCAAATGTCTCATGTCCCTGCACTCAGGTGGGCTGCTGATCTTTACAAGCACACTCCTCTGCACAGTGTGATGATGGTGTACGTCAAGACCGTCTTTGTCCCAACCGACAATCACTACCACCCATTTCCACCGCACCCTGCGCGGTCCTTACAATCTCGTGGAAACGGAGATATCATTTGTGTCCCTGGAATCTCGGGGACAGGAGGCCAGCCAACAGGCCCTTGGAGGGTACTTAGGGACGCGGGCCACGACAAATGGCACTTAGCTGCAGGCCAGCAACGTCCAGACAAAATCCACCAAGTGACAGTCCCCTTTCTGGAGCATGACACGCTCCAGGCCACCAAAAGTCTGCAGATAATCCAGTTGCAGTCCCTCCAGCCCTAATGATTTCTCATGTCGATGTCTCAGTGTCCAACCAGCGTAGTATGGTTCTAAGTCCAAAAGCGTCTCTAACTTTTGAGGCCAGAGCCCCAGTAGTTATACCCATAATGGCCTTTGAAGATACGATCAGCTCAAAAGGCCACCTTTGAAATGCACTGGCCCTCTCTAAATGTTGTCCTGTCTGCCATCCTATCCCTGGGAGGTTTCATCACTATCTTTAATGGGGCCAAGACCCTGCCCCATGGAATGCAGGAGCAAATTCCACCCCCACATAACCATCCTAGAGAGGCACCACAGAGGTCTGCAGTTTCCTTTTAGTCCCTAGTTTATGAGCTTCTATCAGGAATGCACAGATGTAGCTGTCCCCCCAGCACCCAGATGTGAACTGGAGACAGGCCAACAGGCACACAGAGGAATGAGCATAAAAATGTCCACTTTCCCAAAGTGATATTTCCACATACGTAATGTTGGATTCACCACTTGCAAAACTGGAGAGGATTCGCAATTACGAACTCATCAATATCAAACACTATACTGCTATTATTCTGCATGTGGGAAATACTGTTCAATAGCCTTTCCCTACATTACCCCATGCTAATCCAAAGCGAGAAGCAGGCCCGTTGTACCAAGCAAAATATCTGGTGTCATTCACAACCCTTGCATGTAAAGTACCCGCGCACATGCCCTACCTCTTTCAGACACCGCACCCTGTCCCCAGGGAGAACTCAGATATAGCATGAGGCATGCAGAACCTGGGCACCCAGCTTTTTAAGTGCCAAGCCTTGGAATAGTAATCTGCACACACAGGCCCTACCAGGGAAAACTTGTGGTACAATCGATGTGCTCCCTCTGTGGGTGGCATAACTTGTGCTGCAGGCCCACGGAGGAGCATTCGAGTTATATGCTGTGGGTTTCTGTCTCACCCCTAGACAAGGGACTTACAGCTAACTCGAATAAGCCAATCATGTGTACACCAATCACCACAATGTAGATGACAAGCCCAGCACTTTGGCACTCAATGGCAGTATTAAACGTGCTCAAAGTTCTATGACTAGCACGTAGATCAGTGGTAAACCGGGAAGGAGAAAATCAAAATGCAGCGGGATAAAAAACCCTGGAAAGGGCCATTTCCAACACATATTAAATGTAATAAGGTAACCCAATGTTATCCTACGGGAGAGGCCTTACAACAGTGAAAAACGAATTTCGTTGTTTTTTACTACCAGACTTGTAAAACTTGAATGCACATGTCAAACTTTTTAAATACAGTGCTCCCTGCCCTATGGGCTGTTTAGGGCCTACCTGAGGGGTGATTTAAATGTTTTAAAAAAGGAGATTTAGGCCTGGCAAAATGTTTATTTTGCCAAGTCGAACTGGCAGTTTAAAACTGCACACATGTTGCAATGGCAGTCCTGAGACATGTTCTAAAGGGCAATTTAAGTGGGTGGCACAATAAGTGCTGCAAGCCCACTAGGGTGCTACCCCGAAACCGCTCCCAGGATGCTTGTTTCTGGTCCAGGGAAGACCTGACTTGGCAGTTCAGGCTGGACTGTTCCCATGAGGAACAGGATCGAGACTGATTTGAATATGGCTGGGTCTGAACTGGTGTGGTGAAGTGAGCTAAAGAACGATGATGGATGCAACACAGATCTGTGACTGGGAGTGAAAGTCTGAAACGTTTCAGCGCTCCGTCATTCATCAGCTTGTGTTTGCTTTGCAGGCCCACCAGTAGCATTTAATTTACAACCCCCGAGTTCAAGGGAGTAGCCCAAAAAATTAAATACCCCCCACTTCGAACCAAAGCTCTGATGGCCACAAGCAAACAAAGCAAGTCATTACAACCCTCCCCAGAAGAGCTTGCTTGTTTCTTCCTTCCAAGCATCCATACATTCATCCTTTCATCCTTCCATTCACCTGCTGATATTCAGCATTCTGTCTATCTATCTATCTATCTATCTATCTATCTATCTATCTATCTATCTATCAATCTAGTTATTATCCATCCATCCAACTTTTCACTCATCCATCTCTCCGTCCATCCTTTCACTGGTCCATCAATGCTTTCAGTCATTCATTCATTCATCCTTTCACTCCATCTGTCTACCCATCTAACCTTTTATTCATCCATCTATCCAGTCACTCATCCATCCATTTACTCTTTCACTCATCCATCCATTCAATCCCTCATCCAGCCATCCACTCACTCATCCACCCTCTCTATCTCTCATCCTTCCATCCACTCACTCATCCACCCTCTTATTTACTCATCCATCCATCCACTCCCCCTTCCACTCATCCTTCCACTCTCCCACCCATCCACTCATACATCCATCCATTTACCCTTTCACTCATCCATCTACTCACTCATCCACCCACGATTTCACTCATCTGTCCATCCATTCACCCTCCCTTTCATTCATCCATCCATTCTTTCATTCATCCATCCATCCACCCTTTCATCCACCCACCCTCCCTTCCACTCATCCACCCATCTACCCATCCACCTTCCCTTTCACATCCATCCATTCTTTCACTCATCCATCCATCCTTTTACTCATCAATCCATCATTTTGCTCATCCATCCATCCATCCATCAATCCCCCTTTCACTCCATCCATCCATCCTTTCACTTCTCCCATCCACCCAGCCTCCCTTTCACTCATCCCATCCATCCATCCACCCTCCCTGTCACTCAGCCATCCATCCTCTCATCTATTCATCCACCCTCCCTTTTACTCAGCCATTCATCCTTTCACTCACTCATTCATCCATCCTTTCTCTCATCATCCATCCATCCTTTCACTCATCCACCCATCCATTCATCCACACTCCCTTTATCTCATCCATCCATTTATTCTTTCATTCATCCATCCATCATCCCTTTCACTCATCCATTCACTGTTTCACTCACCATCCTTACATCCACCATTGCATTCATTCATCCATCCATCTACTCATCCATCCTTCCTTTCACTCACTGATCCATCCACCATTTCAATCACACATCCATCCATCCATCTTTTAACTCACTCATTCTCCCATTTCTACCAAGATGCCGACAGAAGAGGCCCATCAAGAACTACACCCCAATGTAGGTGCTAAAGTTGGGGGTTCAAGACTATCCATTCTGTCACTTATCTCTCCATCCACCCTTTTATCCAACCATCCACTCTCCCTTACACTAATCCGTCCACTTTTTCACTCATCCATCTTTCCATCCTCCTTTCACTCATCTATCCATCTACCCATCCACCCTTTCACTCACCCATCCACCCATTCGCTCACACCCATCCATCCATCCTTTCACTCACTCACTCACCCACCCACCCTTTCATGTTATTTATGAGTCTTTGTCTGCCGAGTTGCAGACAAAAGAGGCCCAAAAAGAACTCCACCCCGTGGCAGCTGCTAAGGTGGGGGGGTTGATAATGCCCCTGTCTGGGTACATGTTGTACCACTTTGCTAGGGACTTATAAGTAAATAAGTGTGTCAGTTGAGTGTAAGACAGATTTACCAAGTTTAGTGGAGTGAGCACAAGCACTTTAGAATTGGATAGCAGTGGTAAAGTGCACAGAGTCCTAAGGCCAATAAAAACGAACGTTGGCAAACAGGAGGTGAAAAAGCAAAATGTTTGGTAGAAGACCAACCTAAGGGATGTCAGGTCTAACATGGTGCTAGTTCATCCAGTGGCGTAATGCAAAATGATGGGTTCCTCTGCAAAATGTGACGAGAGGCCCATGAGCCTCCCATATCTCACAGATATTCTTTGACCAAGGGCTGGATGTGGGGCCCCCTTGAAGAATTAGCAGCCCCCTGAATTGTTGGAGCCTTCCCTGCACAGTAGCGGCCACAGGCACCTACGTTACGCCCCTGATTGCATCCCCTACGTAACCTCCGAAAACATATCACACAGGAATGGCAACAAGCACTGGCATAGCCAATAGGTCTCGCCTTTGGGACCTTATAAGTGTTTAGCCATGCAACAGTTGCATAACTAAACGCTTATAAGGTCCCAAAAGCGAGACCTATTGGCTAGCCAATGCTTGTTTTAACTGCTGTAATCTATTGAAGCCTCACGGAGAACATCAAAGCGGCCGTGCGGCCGCGAAAGTGATCGCGATCAAACATCATAGCAGCCGTGCGGCCGCGAAGGTGAAAGTAATCGCGGTAAAGCGCGACGCGCGCGCTCAGCCGCCCACGCACTTGCACTGTAGCTCTAGGCTGGCCTGGTAGCACTTTTTGGAGCCCTCACAAAATGTCTCGCCAGATCAGCGCATGCGCTGGGTCAGGCGATACCTAAAACAGGAGCACAAAAAAACAGAAGCCTTGAAAAAGCACAGCGAAAGAAACAGCTCGGTAGTGGTGTCAGACTACAGTGAAAGGGAATGGTGTATAATGGCGTCTATAAATCCAGCAAGACAAAAAAGAACAAAACCTTGAAGAGTAGAAACCCAACTTTGCAGAACTGTGTTTTATATGCAAGGTATTAGTGCATCTCGAGATAAGGTAGATTTTAAAATGACATGCAGTAAAAAAAACAAATATTTCTGTCATCACAAACAGTATTAACACATTTCACAAGCAAAGCTCGAGCTGCCACATAACACAATCATGATGCTGTATTCTGTACCCACATTTTTAATAGATCTTTTCTTTGTCAGGTTCCCCAACGCACATTTTTTCCACAAGGTTGCACTGCAAAAAATACAATTCTCCACTTTCATTGACAGCGGGCTCTCCTCTCCCTATTGTTGGGGCAGTTTAACCAGATTTACCTTGCAAAACCGTTCCGGAAGCAGAAATGCTGACAGGGCAAGAGAGTAGGGAAATAATTGGAAGGAATGCGCTGCACTGTTTAATGCAACCTGACAACAGCCAGGCTCTGCTTGGCAAGATAGGGTTGGGATGCGATTGTACTTCTGAGGAGTGACAAAGAGTGAGCAACAGAGTTTTTAATAGCACAGGCCGCGGCCCCTCGGTGTTAACCAATGATAAGGATGAATACATCTGGCTGGCACTGCTAATGAAATGAGCGCCCCCTCGGTTGGCAGCCGGTCAGCTTCCCTTTTAGCCTTGGTAGACTCTGGCCTGATCGCCAAGGTATACGCGTTGGCAGCTGTAAGGAACATCACATCCGGTATTTACCTCTTTAATGTGCAAAAAGTCCTTGGCATCGAAGGAGATGGCGGTGCTGGGTACAGGAACATCTTCGTCTAGAGCCCCGCAGTAACTCACATTGGTCTTCACGGCGAAGGCTACAGGTTTAGACTGGGGACAGAAAGGGAGAGAATGAGATACAGGAAGTTCATTTATACAGATTTTATGCAAATATAGAACAACAGCCCGATTTCACATTAATATTTATTTGTGAAAGAGGAAAAGGAAGGGGTAGATCTGATAATTATAATACCAAATGTACAGTTCAGCGCTTCCAACTAAATAGTGTCAAAGTTGAAAGGGATCATCTTGTAACCAAAAAACGTGGGGGCATATTCACAATAAACTGAATGTGCTGTAGATCCAAAATTGCTAACGCCGCGCTCAGTCAGTTTAAAAATGCAACGATGCACCGTATTCACAGAAATGCAGCGCACCCCTGCGTTTCCCCTAGCGCTGGTGCAAAATCTAGATGCCTAGCGCCAACATAGGCAGTCTTGGACCATAGTGCAAGGCTGTCTGCGTTGTAGAGAATGATTGTTCATGTGCAGTAAGGTGTCCCTTCCTGCAGTGGGGTAATGAAACTGGAAGGCCCCCCCGGCAAGGTACATGGATGGGCCCCACTCTGGATTTAATCAGGAACTCTCAGGCCAAAGTACTGTTCTGAGGATGCCCGCTGCAACTCGGGGGCCTCCCTGCACGATGGGGGCTATGGGGCCTGTGTTACACCAGTGCCTTCCTGCACATAAACAATCTCGAAAGGCGATTTGTTACTTCTATGTGTGTTGCTTTGTGCAGCACACACAGAAGTTGCAACAGGAAACAGCATACAACGCGGTATCATTACAACGCGGTCAGTACAACGACCACGCTTTTACTACGCATACATTACAACAGCTTGCTGTAAGGGGCTTTAGGTGTTGGATTTGCAAACCAACACCTTCCCTACTGTTGCACAGACTGGAGCTGGAATAGTAAATTAACTATTCCAAACTACACCGCCCCCTACAGCAAGTCGTTATAATGACTTGCGTTGTAATGGTAAGCGTGGTAACAACACGGTCGTTGTAAAGGCATGCGTTGTAAATGCATGCATTGCAACGTCATATATTCGTTGTAACTCGTCATTATTTAATGACTGTTTAAGTGCAGGAACGAACAATCTCTAGTGGCAATTTGCTCTTTCTATGTAGAAACAGCAAAAACAAGGAGAAATTCCTAATTTCCCTCGTTTCACCCGGTTAAGACCAGGTTTTTTTTGGAACTGCCCCTAGGGACCGAGACAGGGAGCACAATGACACTGAGACAGGAAAACACACAGGGGGCACACTGACACAGAGATAGGAAAAACACAGATATAGAAAATACGCTGACACTTAGAAGAGAGAACACGCACACACAGAATACACTGCCACTAAGACATGAAAAACACACACAGAATACACTGCCAGTGATACAAGGAAAACAAAGGCACTGGGAATACACTGATGCTGCGACAGGGAAAACACAGATACAGGGAATACACCGACACCAAGACAGGGAAAACAGACAGGGAGCACACTAACACTGAGACAGGGAAAACACATTTACCGGGAATACACTGACACTGAGACAGGAAATAAACGGACATAGGAAATACACTGACACTTAGACAGAGAGAACGCACACACGGAATACACTGCCAATGAGATAAGGAAAGCACGGGCACAGGGAATCCACTGCCACAGAGACAGGCAAAGCACAGACACAGTGAATACACTAACATTGAGACAGGGAGAACACAGACACAGATAATACAGAGACAGGGAAAACAGTTACAGTGATACAGCAAATACACACCCATTAACACTGAGACAGGGAACACACCAACACAGAGGTACAGAATAAACCGAGACTGGTACTGCGAATACACTGACAGAAGAGACAGGGAGCACACTGATACTAAGACAGAGAAAACACAGACACAGGGAATACACTGCCACAGAGACAGGAAAAGCACAGACATAGCAAATACGCTAAAACGGAGATTGGGAGAACACAGACACCGATAATTCACTGACACTGAGACAGGGAAAACAAAGACACAGGGAATATATTGCCATTGAGACAGGGAAAGCACAGATACAGGGAATACATTGACACTGAGGTAGAGAAAACACAAACGCAAGGAATGCACTGACGCTGAGACAGGGATAGCACAGACACAGGAAATAGACTGACTTTGAGGCAGAGAAAACACAGACACAAGGAATACACTGACACTGAGAGAGGGAGAACAAAGACACAAGGAATACACAGAGACTAACACAGGGTATACAAAGACACAAGGAATACACTGACACTGAGCAAGGGAGGACACAGCCACAAGGAATACAAATACAAAGACAGGGAAAGACATACATAGGAATAAACGCTGATGCTGAGACAGGCAACCCACAGACACAGGGAATACATGGATGCTGAGACAGGGAACACAAAGACACAGGAAATAGACTGACACTGGGACAGGGAAAACACAGACACAGGGAACACACTGACACTGAGACATGGAAAGCACACATGGACCACACTCACACTGAGACATGAGGAACATTGAGACTGAGACACCAAATTCAGTGACACAGGAAATGGAAATACACTGGCACAGAGACAGAGAAAACAGAGGCGCACAGAGATCAATGATACTGAAACAGGGACTGCATTGACACTGGGGCAGTAAATACAGTGACACAGGAAAGAGGAATACACGTGCACTGAACTACAGAATACACTGACGCAAGGAAGAAACTGACACCGAGTCAGGCAATATGTGGGGATAGGGAATACACCGACCCAGGGAATACATTGACACTGGGACAACAGATACACTGACACCAAGACAGGGAATAAACTGACACTGAGTCAAGTTAAAATTGAATGGGAAGGACAATGTAGTGAGGCATGGAATAAACGGACACTGAGACAGGGGGTACAGTGACACGGGGAACACAGTGAGGCAGGGAATGCAGTGATGATGAGGGAGGGAACACAGAGGAATACAGAGGGACAAGAAAACCAATGAGAGTGGGGATACACTGAGACAAGGAGAACACTTACACTGAGACAGGGAATATAATGAGGCAGGAGACACATTGACACTGAGACAGGGACTACGAGACAGAGAATATACTGACACTTAGTCAGGGAATACAGTGGCACTGAGACAAGGAATACACTGAGACAGGGAATGCAGACAATGGCAATGGGAATACACTGACTTGAGACAGTGAATTAACTGACACTGAGACATGAAATAAGGTGGCAAAGAGAAAGAACACGCCAACACCGAGACAGGAGACATGTCAGCACTAAGACCGGGAATACATTGATACTGAGGCAGGGAATACACTGGCACTGAGAGAGGGAATAAACGGAGAACGGTGAATACAATGGGGCAGAGAAGACAGTGACACTGAGAGACGGACTACACTGACACAGAGGCAGGATAAACAATGACACCAAGACAGTGAATACAATGACACAGAATACACTAAAACTGGGAATATAGTGACATTTACAGGATACCGTGAGACTGGGAAAACACTTACGTAGAGTACACCGAAACTGGGAATACAATGCCATTTACAGAATACACTGCGATGGGGAATACAATAACACAGAATACATTGATTCTGGGAATATAGTGACACAGGATATCCTGAGACTAGGAAAACAGTGACATAGAGTACACCAAAACTGGGAATACAATGCCATTTACAGAATACACTAAAATGGGAATACAATGACACAGAATACACTGAGACCGGGAATATAGCGACACTTGCAGGATTCACTGAGACTGGGAATACAGTGACGTAGAATACACCGAGACTGGGAATGTAATGTCACTTACAGAATACACTGAGATGGGGAATACAATGACACAGAATACACTGAGACTGGGAATATAGCGTCACTTGCAGGATTCACTGAGACTGGGAATACAGTGACGTAGAATACACCGAGACTGGGAATGTAATGTCACTTACAGAATACACTGAGATGGGGAATACAATGACACAGAATACACTGAGACTGGGAATATAGCGACACTTGCAGGATTCACTGAGACTGGGAATACAGTGACGTAGAATACACCGAGACTGGGAATGCAATGTCACTTACAGAATACAGTGAGGCGGGGGAATACGATGACAATGTGACAGAGAGCACACTAAGGCCGAGACAGGGAATACACCGCTATAGGGAATACAATGACACAGAATTCACTGAGACTGGGAATATAGTGACATTTACAGGATACCGTGAGACTGGGAAAACACTTAGGTAGAGTACACCGAAACTGGGAATACAATGCCATTTACAGAATACACTGCGATGGGGAATACTATTACACAGAATACATTGAGACTGGGAATATAGTGACACAGGATACCCCGAGACTAGGAAAACAGTGACATAGAGTACACCGAAACTGGGAATACAATGCCATTTACAGAATACACTAAAATATGAATACAATGACAGAGAATACACTGAGACTGGGAATATAGCGACACTTGCAGGATTCACTGAGACTGGGAATACAGTGACGTAAAATACACCGAGACTGGGAATGCAATGCCACTTACAGAATACACTGAGACAGGGAATACGATGACAAAGTGACAAAGAGCACACTGAGGCCACGACAGGGAATACACCACTACAGGGAATACAATTACAAAGAATTCACTGAGACTGGGAACATAGTGACACTTACAGGATACACTGACTCTGGGAATACAATGACACAGAATACACTGAGACTGGGAATGCAATGCCACTTACAGAATACACTGAGATGGGGAATACAATGACACAGAATACATTGAGACTGGGAATACAGTGACGCTTACAGGATACACTGAGACAGTGAATACACTGGCACTGAGAGAGGGAATGAACGGAGAATGGTGACTACAATGGGGCAGAGAAGACAGTGACACTGAGAGACGGACTACACTGACACAGAGGCAGGATAAACAATGACACCAAGACAGTGAATACAATGACACAGAATACACTAAGACTGGGAACACAGTGACACTTACAGGATACCCTGAGACTGGGAAAACAGTGATGTAGAGTACACCGAAACTGGGAACACAATGCCATTTACAGAATACACTGAGATGGGGAATAAAATGACACAGAATTCACTGAGACTGGGAACTCAGCACTCGTCCCGGCGACCCACCCCTTTAAATCCTTGTGCCTTGTGTCGGCATGGGGCATGGCCTTGCTTGTATCCTTTTTGGGCGTGTTGGACCTGACACCCTTAGGGTGGTTTCTCCCTACATTTTTGCCCTTTTTGCCTTCCACTTGACCTCACATTTTTGTTGGATTTAGGACTCTGGGCACCTTACCACTGCTAAACCGTGCTAAGGTGCAGGTGCTCTCCCCTAAAAACATGGTGACACTGGCATGTCTGCCACAGGCCCCTGCTACCGCAGTGAGGCCTACCCCTCCATAGGCTAAAATTGGGAACCCCCCCATGGGATAACTTCTGACTGGGGCCTAATAGGTAGGTCATGTTTGGTATAGTTGGAATCGTAATGGGGAACCCTTTCTAGTGATATATGGGGTTTGGGCACTACTACTTGAGAAAACCCACTTTTAGAAAGTGGACATTTTCCTGCCTGCACTTAGTTTGTGCACTGCAGACTCCCCCCCTCCCATCTGCATGCTGATAGCCTTTCTGGGCTGTGAGGAGGGAGTGGTGATTCACACCATAACACATGAATAGGCTGGGCCCGGCTGCCCCACAATAGACTTAACGACCCGGCCTTTGTCACTGTAGTGAGCCAGGAGCCAGGTCAAGAAGGCAGGGAACACCCCAAAAACCCCTAGACCCTTCCAGAAGCTTCTACCCCCTTCTAGTGACTGGGCACCAGGGTATAAAAGGGAGGGTCCTAACTCCAGGGAGAGGCTACTCCCCCATGCAAGTGGCGTGAAAACCAACAGAGAACTTTATGACCCCATAAAAAATGGCATGTATGACTTACGACCTGTCAGCCACGGAAGCAAGACATTTCATGTGATTTATGAATACGGCAAAATGATTTATGGCCACAGAAAAGGGACTGATAATGAACTGTCAGGCTGCTGATTTATGAACTGGTATTATTAGCAGAATGATTTATGACCATGAATTATAACAGTCTGTGACGCTGATTTATGGCCAGTTACAGCAAGTATTACCATGGCAATGTATTTGTAAGGAGTATTTCATATGTTATGCAAATAAACTTTGGCCAACATCAACCACAAAGTAAAAGAACACAACGCTTATTGGCTAGCTTTATTGAAGATATGTAAGGAAGTGACATATGACAGTTTGGAGTAGGGCCCAGTGCGGGGTATATGCAAATTTCAAAAAACCTAGGAGTTTGAAGTGTTCACCACATGTTCCACTATCATTACCTCATGGATGGTGTGCTTTCTAACTTCCTCCCTCCCCCTTCGTTTAAGACTACTCAATTCACCATACTGGCATAATACCTCTTTCTGCATTTATTATTGGGAACTGGAAGCGAATTGGGGGATCAAATCATTTTTATGCACAAGTATGTCCCCTTATGTGGGCACATGCCTTTGATATTTGGCCGTCAACGTATCCAAATTGGACACTATTACGTAGATGACACTCCTAGCATGCACTTTTTAGAGCACCACCTGCCACTTCAGAGAATGATACATAATCCAACATTCTGATCGATTTCATTTTTAATTTCAACGACAAGTGGCATTGTTAGCATGTTTATCGAACATGCTTAGGTATTTACAATCGTAAGGATTTACTGGCGTTCTACAATGCTACTTCTAGTAATCACTTTGTTTTTACCATTGAGGAGCTAAATTACATACATTTGTGATTTTTTCTGGGTGGTCAGTACAAATGATTTTTTCCACCATTTGATCGGTGCAAGTAGTGGTGTAAAATGTGCACCTGTGTAAATGTACCTCACCTTTCCTTAGATGGTTTTAAGGAGTGAATTCGACTTCACAGCTTCTTGTGAATGCGATTCATTAACAGCTATATGAACTTCACAGGAATATCCGAGGGAAAAGAAAACCCAAGCCTATTAATTTATAATGTAGAGCAATCGTCCCTTCAACATTTATTTTTGACTCTCCTGGGCTGTCTACCATTAGAAGTTCTCAATCTGAAATGTCAAACGGTTGGGCTGTTATACAGAGTAAAGGGAAAATTCCCATTATCTGCGGAAAGCGGTCTGTTATCAGGGTTAGGGGGAGCTGAGTGATCTGGCGGATCCTCAGTCCATGAAGCCCTAGAAGCAGTCCTAAGGGGGTGGCACAGTATTCCTAATTGCAGATAAATGATTTGCTACTGCAGAGAAATAATTATCTTGTGTTCTGTTCCAGACTCTGACATGCTTGATTATTTCACAAGATTCTATTCAGAACTGAATGTAAAGCGTATGCTTTTTAACCAATATCTTTAGAAAAACGTGTTCTAACATTAATTATTTGGTCCCAATTATTTAAAGTATTCCTGAATAATTCTTCTAAAATGGTCTCTAATTCACAGCAATAACCCTTTAAGTGCAATATAGGACTAGCAGCATAATATTTAAAAGATATGCTTTTTTGGCTCCCAGCCTATCTTTAAGAGCAAAAGATGTCAATATTATGCCCGAACTGCGAGGTCAGGTCTTCCCTGTACCAAAAACAAGTATCTTAGGTCCAGTTTTGGAGTATCACCCCATATCAGCCAAGATAGCTTGAATCCAGTATCATGACGAGTCCCAGGATGCTTTTTTTCCGGTCCAGGATGGATCTGGCTTAACAGTTCGAGCTGGACTGTTCCCATGGGGACTGATTTGGAAATGACTTGGTCCAAACTGGGGAGGCACGATGAGCAAAAAATAAAAGATTTAACCCAGATCTGGAGGTGAATGTTTGACAATGTTCAGCATTCTGTCCATCATCTTTTTGTGTTGCTGTAGTTGCCCTAAGTGGCTAGGGTATGCCCAGACAAGGGTCCCTTGCTTGCTATGCCACTGAATTCAAGCTAGCCAGGCTGATGAGGGGTGATACCCTGAAGCCGGTCCCAGGATGCTTGTTTTCCTGTCATGGGGGGACCTTTCCTGGCAGTTCGTGCTGGACTGTTCCCATGGGGAGCATGGTCAAGACTGATTTGCATATGGTTGGGTCCAAACTGGGGTGGCATGCTGAGCAAAAATGTTTTGGATTAAACCCATACCTGTGACTGATGATACATGTTCAGCATTCAACCAATAATCTCTTTGTGTTGCTATAGATTACATATGTCCTACAGGTTATGTGTTGTCATGTACACCTCTTTGAGAACATGCAGGTGTATCTGTAGTAGGATGTCCATCTTTAAATGATGAACTGTACTAAGATTGGCACCCTTCAGCTCTGTTAAAGGACGCCGCTTTCCTACGGGGCTTTGGATGTGGACGACCAGGAAGAAAAGAATGGAGTATCCAACCAATGTTCTCTTGAAGTGCATTATTAGCGTGATGAAGGATGAGGATGCTTTCAGAGGAAGTGAGATAGTCCTGGAAATGCTGTCGGCGAGGGAGATGGTCTGAGCTAGAAACTCAGTATCCCTGAAAAGAACCTTACATGCTGTCTATACTTCAAGGAGAGTTGCATCAGGGGCCTTGAAAAGTAGAGCAAGGCCTCTTTTGGGAAAAAAACCCTACTAATACTGGGCTGAGGTGCCCTGACGCAAGCTCTAATTTTACTCTTAGGTACTCCCAGGACTTAATTTGTAAAAAAATATGATAAGTGTAGCAGCCAAATGTTTTCAGTAGGAGCACTCTGCTGGCATGGCTGAATGCCAGGGTTACCAAATGCCAAGGCTGGGTGAACTTATAACTCTTTCGTTCTCAACTCTATACTGCATTCCTCTTTATCTCGGTCCTGCATTTTATTTTTCATCACTACTTTTTTTTCTTTTTCGCTGTTTTCTCTAGTGTTCATTTTATTCTTCTTTCTCCTTTATCTGCCTTTCTCGCTCTCCTTCTTGTGCTTGCTTGGTTCGAGTCTGTTGAAGAAAAATAAGTCTCTAAGCAAAAAAGGAGTGTCAGTGTCCACTGCCTGTAATCGTCAGCACAAATGAAGGCCTGGTTACTCTAAAACCATGACTAGGGAGTCATTGTGGGTGAGAATGCCCTGTGCTCTGTGCTCTAGGTCTGGTTCCCTTTGGTTATGGTCATCACATTCAGGGACAGGAGAGACAACATAGAGAGAATCTGGCAAGTTAGAGAACTGTTTCAGGGCTGCAGGGAGGGAGCTCCTTAAATGGTATTGACGCAGCTCCATGGTAAAAGAATTGGGGGAGTGTAGGAATGCGGATTATTAGTAGGCGGGGGTATTCACCTTCAGGTATTAATAATACCACAATCAGTAATAGGTCCAGCCAAGTCTCAATAAATTAATTCTTGCTCGATCCTTGGTAGCTTGGCAGACGAGCAGTCAGCCTTACCTTAGGAGACAGGTATGTGTAAAGCATTTAATATCACCAAAACAGCAAATAAGTAAAAGACCCAACATAATAAAGATAGTTAATATTTGAATCTTTAAACCAACACCAAAACAACAAACATCCAAGGTGCGGAAAGGGAGATATGAATTTTTAAATATAAATAAAAAATGTGCATTCCAGCACCAAAAAGCTTTAAGCGCCACTCACGGCTATTGAGCTGGACCGGGCAAAAGTCAAGTTGTAAGCCAACCACGATGAGGCGTGGGTTAGACAGGGTTGATTGCTAGGTAACAGGTCAAAAGTTTACCTTCTGAGTTAGGAGCTGATTACAAGTCTGGAGGTCTGAAGATCGCCTGATTTGTGGGGGTGTGGCTGTGGTGGTCCAGCTACTGCCGCACTGGTGGTCCAACCGCCCTAATACGACTTTGGCGGTCAGACTGCCATTGCACTGCTGCAACTTCTTTGCTTGCCTGTCCTGCAGCGGTCTGAGGGATACAATATGCTTAGTGGTGCTGTGGGGCACTATCAAGCTTATTACGACTTTCCTCACAACCAGCAGTTACATGGAGGTTCTTCAACGATGACAGCCTGCAGCTGCGCCATGTCTCGGTGAGCCTCTGGAAGTCTTTGTCCTTGACATGGATGGCGAGGAGCACCAGAGAATTCCACATAACAAACCAGAGCGTTCAGGCCGATTCCCGAATCGATGACAGCGTCTTGACTCTCAACCTCGAGCCAGTCTCCTCCTCGAGCTTTTCTGAAAAACTTTGCAGAAAGATTCCAACCTTTGGGGAAAATAAGGGTCCAGTAGCTCCAGACAAGGGTTTGGAGACTCTGGATTGCCTCTTAGTAGCTAGGACTCAATTTTTCACAATTAACCCACACAGTCTAGTAAAGATCCAGTTGCCACTGGTCATCTCAGGTGAGCCTCTCTTTGGCTTTGCATGTGACTTCTTCCAGCTGTTTTCCATCTGTTGCTGATCAGGGAGTCCACTCCTTTTCCTTTGAGACAGGCACAGTCCTTTCTTTATGGAGCCTTGTGAGTCCAGCCAGTGCAGTCCTGCGTGCAAGTCTTCTGTGGTACAGTCCAAGGGTCAAGCAAGGCCGTCCTTCTTCTGTTGTTCCAGGCAGTGTTCTGAGAAGCTCCTACAGCTCTCCCATATTTATCCTCTATTATGGGCTGGCGGGGGGGGGGGGGTACACCCCAACAAATTGGGGTAAAGTTCCCTTCCCCTGCGAAGTGTGACATGCTTTTGACCCAAAATGCACTGTTTTGCCAAAAATCGAAATGAAGAAAATCTCTCCTTGTTGTGTGTGTCTGTGTAACCCAACATAAGGGTGTGGCTACCATCTGACTATACTCCCCTTCTAGCCCCTCTCGTAATCTTATCAGGGAGGTGGCTCACCTGGCTGGGGATCAATGAAGTGGAGGCTGGCCTGGGTCCTGTGAAGCAAATCTCCTCACACCAAATGACTGTATTGTTTCAGCGCCAGGACACCTAACAGCTACTCTGGGAATAGCCTGGCTCAGGCTATCAAAGGCTGACCAATCATAAGAGGCTGATACAGTGCTGCTTTAGGTAATTTCAGGACAGTAAGTTCTAAAACTACTTTCCTGTAATGGTTATAATAAAGCCAAACTTGGCAAATTGTTGGATTTATTGTAACCATTATTTTGATACTTTGAGTGAAATTGCTAGCTAGCTCCAATGAAAAGTAAGACTTTATTAAGTTTAATAAAGCCTTCCCACAGTAGGCTATGGGGCCACCAGCACTACAATAGGGAAAAATGACATTGTCTGAGTTTCCCCACCAGGGCATATAAAACATATTTTAGATTGTCCCTGCAGTGACAATGCACCCTACCATTGGGATACCTAGGGAAGACCTTAGGGATGGCTTATAAGTTATAACAAGGTAGTTTGGGAATTTAGAAGTACTTTTCATTCCAAAGTTTAATTTGGACATAGTTTTATTTTATAACCAGCCTGCAAGGCACGCCTGTCCTTAAAATGACACCAGACACCACAGCAGTGCACACTTAAGTCCACTAGAGTCTCTAAACCTACATGCCCCATGATATACTAGGGACTTACAGGTAGGTTGTCTTTGCCAATTAGAATTCTACCAATTACCTTATACCTTTAGAGGACAAAGCACTGGCCCTGGTTAGCCGAGTCTAGGGCACTTTCAAAGACAGTAACCACCAGCATCAGTCAAAAAATGGGGGTGATAAGGCCAAAAAGGACGACTTTTCTACAGGGAGGAAGGCTGGTAGAGTTAGAACAGGTTTGAAATTGTTCGCTGCTTTTGAGCTTTGACAATGGTAGAAGCTATTCCTCTCTGGAAATACGTGGTTTACGTGATTTTCAGCCTAACGCTTCCACTTGATTTGATCCTTTTTTGCAATACTTATAAAGAATGTGCAAGCCTGCAAACTAGCGTAGCAGAACCTACTGTATCTGGTGCAGTGAAGTCCTTTAGATGCGTTCTAAGGGCCCCGTTCAGTTACTGGCAGACTGTTGCTAAGCAACGTACATATTTGGTATTGAGGGTTCCCGAGACCATCCTGGTCTACTTCAAGAGATTTGAGGCAACGTCAGCACAGACGGTTTGAAGGAAACTACATGATGTCTGCTAGATACCTACTATGTTTACATAGATAGCTACTTAACTGAGATGACAGCTTCCACCTTTTCACCCCTCCACCCTTGAGGAAAGCCCTGGTTATTCTGGGGACAGGGTGGCAGAGGGATCTACCAAGCACAGAGTAAACTTTAAATAATCTGCACCCTGCACCAAACCCAGGAAAATAACTCCTCAGAGTAAGGGTGCTGTATGCAGACAGGAGCGTAGCTTGGTCAGGAAGATTGGGTGTGTGTGAGCTTTAGGTTTTCCAACAATATAAGATTAAAATGCATTACACCACAAGCAGGGTGCGTGAGAGGCAGTGAAAATGGAGTGAAATGTTGATTGGTAGGGGTACTAAGTGAGAGAAATCACAATGTTTTCTAAAATAACCAACATTTTTTAAGACTTTCAAAACCGAGAGATAAAGAAAGTGTGTACGCTTTTTTGTCTGTGTGTGTAAAAATGTCCTGGTGAAATCTGACATACACCTCACCAAACCCGACTGAAAGCATCTGTACCCAACTATTTACCAGAAAATACATTTATTAGTAGGGACGCATTTGAAGGGGGCCTACCTGTGATACCCTCACAGAGCCGTGAGGGCAACGGCATTTCTCAACCCACAGGCAGAAGGTCCTTGACTCCACGGAGAGAACACCGCTCCAAAATCCATCGGGATCGCCGTGAGGGCAACGGCAGTGGCAGAACTGTGAACTTCAACTCCCAGGCTCCCCCACCCGGCGCTAGCAGGTGACGTCAGTGGCAGGCGTCACCTGCCTACATCTTCGCTGCACGCCTCCCGCAGCGCGGGACGCGCGCGGGCTTGGCCCGGGCCAAGCCCGGGCCGAGGGCTGGCCCGTCCTTGCCCGTCATCGCCAGGAAGAGACAGGGCTGGGCCGCCCCCCTAACATCATTCTCGCAATAAGGAAGTCTGACAATCAAAGCCTGATCATCGCACGTCGCGTAAGCTGAGAACTGTAAGTACTGCGGCGGCAGAACAGACTCAGTTGGGATTTTCCCTGATTGGAGACTCAATATTGTTTACTGGGGTCAACGTGGTGGCAGCGCACCCCAGAGGCAAGGTGGCTGGATTGACATTACGGACACTTCAAGCCCCTGAGGCCATAGCTGCCCTTTCTAGTACTGTGGGTTTGTTTAGAAGGGGTCAAAGATATTAAGTAAAGGAGCTGGTGATAACCTGGGGAATAGAAGGTTTTAATGGTTGGCGCAGGCAAGGGGTAGGGTGAAGTAAGTGGTGGGTGTTAAGCTGATTTGATTGCCTGGTAGCTTCACCAAAAGATAGCGGAAGTATGGCAGGTACAGCTAGAACCCGCTCAACTAAATCAAAGTTGAGGCAAACTATGCAGCCAAACCCGCCCCCCACGGAAGAGGGTTTTTTGCCAATACAGATTCAACCAACGGCAATTGATCGAATGCTGCAAAAAGCTATAGGGGCGGTTTCTAGCGAAATTGAACGCACGGAGAGACGCTTATCCCTTACACCACTACTAGACACACCAACCCCGGCCCAAATATTAGTGAGTGACAACCCGGATTCTTCCCCCCTCCTAACTACAGCAATGAATGTTTCGGATCTCCCTTGTGCCCAGCGGACTGCGGAGAGGGATAGTGGGGCCCACACTAGGGGTCTACCACCAGGGGTAGGCAGGAAACGTAAAGTCGGCCCTGCGAAAGGTAGGCCGATTAAATTAAAAAGTCGCAATCCCCCCCCAACAATGGAGACCAATATAGGGTCAGGGAGGGATGACGAGCCCAAACAATACTCAATCCCACCACTATGGTTAGCTCAAATAATGGCAGATTTCCAATCTCAATTAGAAACCTTTATAGTCAACCAGATCAGACCACTCACCAGTAGATTGGATAAGATAATTAATGAAATAAAAAGCAGGGAAAGGGTAGTTAGGTCAACCCCAGAAACAGTTCCCATCCCTAGTGTAAGTGGAATCAATAGTGTCCATACGAATGAGGGACAACTCAATAACCCAGAGGTTAATCAAGCACAAGTTATGCAGACTCTAGTATGTGAGACTCATACATTGTTGCAATCTAAGCCCACAAATTTAAAGGGGACAGCTCAACAAAAGGAAGTGCAAGGGCAAGCTTTACATGTGACATCTAGGAACCACCCAAACCCTCCAAGCACAGCTCACATGAATCAGGTCACCCTACAACCAATGAGCATACCCAGGCCAGCTGTTACAGTCTCCCTCCCTACAGTAAATTTACCGCCAGAGGCATGCCCACTAGCTGTCATCTTGGCTGGGGCACCGGAACTTAAAGGTGATCAGAAGGAGTCCCACCAGGAATTAAAGAACAAGGTTATCCACTGGTTGGGCTGCCATAAACCCTTACCACACGGGAAAGATGGTGAGATTCTTTTAGTGAGAAGGGTGAACTGGCTCGGAAATAGGTATAAAGACATCCCGGGAAATTGCATAATTATTAACTTTAGGGATAGCAGTGTAGTCAATCATATTCTCAGAGAGGATATAGGGGTGAACAGCAAAATCATAAAACCGTTACCCCTAGACTATTTCTACCCCTGCCAAAACGTCCCACATACGGGAAGTCAACATGAGGGTGGGCAACGGGAGTTAACCCGTATAAAACCCCATGAACCTCGGGAATGTCAGGGAGAAAGGCTGAGGCTGTGGGATGCCGAGCAGGTTATGTGGGAAAATAGGTATGCACCCCTCATGTCCTTAGAAGCTAATGACTGACTAACCTACGCCGAATCGACAATGGTACATAGATTAGGCCTGGGCAAAAATGTCGTTCCGTTCGCGGAAATTGCGATAATTTGACATTTTTGCGTTCCGCGGAGAGCGCGAAAATGTCAAAAATTCCGGTTTCCGCAGCTTGGCGATAATTTGTTTCTTGCTCGCGCTGTAAAATGATACATTCTCGCGCGCGCGCGATCGCCTTACCTGAATCCCTGCGTTCGCCGACAAGTTTTCTTGATCCGGTCGCGTTCTCCATGAGATGTTGTATTGTTTTTAGCCATTTGCGCTGTCTCGCGACAGTTCGCGCCCGCAGTGACGTCATGCGTCGCGCGATCACGTCTTTCTTCTCGCGATCATGCACCGCGAGAACAACTCAAAACAAGATGGCCGCGCCCGCAAGCAACCACATGGGTAAGTTGGCGACCCGCAACCATGCAGAAAATCTCGCGAACATGCCGGAAAAAAACTTCCGCATCTTTGCGATATTTCTGCTTGTTTGCGATAATTTTAAACATTCTCGCGATAATTTGCGAAGGTTAATTCCGCAAATTCCGCCCACCCCTAACATAGATGCAAGGAGGGTAAGGTCAATAAGCTGGGAGATAGGGTGGACGAACTGACCATTGTACAGGTTGTTCCCACAGAAGGTAACCGCCAAACGATCTACTTAGATCCGTTGGTATTGCCCCAAGAAATAAGAGAGGCTGACTCAGCCGATCAGCTACATGCCACCTGTGATGATTTGCCAGGAATTAACAATGTGGTAAAGGTATCAGATGAAGGTGGGACACCCCAGGGTTTGGAGGGTACAAGTGAGGAGTCAAGGGTGATAGGGGATTTTGACAGGTTACAAGCGACTCCCCAACAAACGGACCAGTCAAGGAAGACAGAGGGTGGTTTAAATGTCATCTCCTGGAACACGGCCGGCCTGGCAAGTAAGTTTCATATCCAGGAGTGGAGAGAATATATTACCGAATTCGAGATAATAGGCCTCCAGGAAACCTGGGTAACTGAAAATAGCCCTTATCACATACAGGGTTTTAAATGTTTTTTTACCCCAGCCCTAAAATCAAGATCTGGGAGAGCCATGGGGGGTTTATCCCTATACGTGGATTTAAGGATAAAAGGCAAGTGGACAAATATATTAAGCCCATCTCGTAATATACAGGCCGTAAGGTTCGAGGGGCAGGGTCTTGGCCTGATACTGCTTAACATATATAACCCGGGTGAAGCAAATGAGGATGAGGATTTTGTGGGAACATTGGATACCCTATTGAGTAAGAACTACACACAAGCAAATGGAGTAATGTACCCACATTATATAATTATGGGTGATTTAAACATCCATTTATGCTCTTTTTTGTTCCCCATAAACTCAGACTGGTCGCGCTGCCCGTCGGTTAAGGGGCCCCATTTTGCCCACACGATAGCAGGCAGAGAATTGAGCAACCTCCTGATTAGCCACAACATGGAACATACCATGGACATGATGGCTATGGGAAGTGATGGCTCCCTTCCCCCGACCTTTAAAGGTAGAGGGTGCTCATCAATTATTGACTATTTTTTGGTGTCTAGATCCCTTAAGCGTAGGGTTATAGCGGTTGGAATAGAGTGGAACCCATTCAGCGACCATAACCCCATAATATTGAAATTACAGTATCAGGTAGTAGCCAAGATAGGCACTATGGACGGGGTTCTTGAGAGGGCAACAGATCAAGGAAGGCGGATCAGGTGGGCCAAGATTGAGGGTGCAGTATTCTATAGAGATCTGATTGACCAAGGGAAACAACTAATTGAAGATTGTCTCGATCTAGCAACCGAGGGTCCTCAATTATTGTGTGCTTTCGGGAAGATTACAAGTTTGGTGGACAAGCTTTTAACCACACGATCTGTTAAAAGAACCATAACTCAACCCAAATGGTTCGATAGTGATTGCTCTCGTGCACTCAGAGAGCTAAAAAGTTGTTTAAAACAAAAGCCCAGGAATAAAGATAGGGTCACTGAGTGTAGAGCAAAATACAAGGCTGTAACCAAAAGAAGGAAATTAGTTCTACAGGGGGAAGTGTGGGCTGACCTAAGGGAAGCGGCTGAATCCAGGGATCTTTCTAAATTTTGGAGTATTATCAACAAACCCTGCTTTCATGAAAGCAATACACCAGAAATTAGTGCAAATATCCTCCCGGAGCAGTGGGTCGCACACTTCAAGAGTCTGTACAATCACGAGAAGACGGCCTCTGTCACCGTGGAAGATATTACATTACAGACCCAGAGGGTTGAGTTCACTTTAGCAGAAATCACCATAGGAATTGAGGGATTATCAAAAAATAAGGCGCCTGGCCCCGATGGGGTTCCCCCCGACTTGTTTATCAGCAATGTGGAGTTGTGGGCCCCCCTAGTGACCAGGGTAATAAATGCAGCAATCATGTTTGGTCTGCCAAGGTCATGGTCAACGGCTATCATTATCACCATCTTTAAGAAGGGTAATAGGGATAACCCCCAGTGCTACCGGCCCATTTCTCTGATCGATGTCTCCGCCAAGATCTTGGGAAGGGTAATCCTTAACCGATTAATTGAATGGACCGAGGACAACAATATTATCTCGGACATTCAATATGGTTTTAGATCTGGGAGATCCACTAGTGATCAATGTCTTAATTTATACATGCTAGTCGCCAAGTACACCATAACAAGTAACAAATCCATTTATTTAGGATTCATGGACTTGGCGGCTGCCTTTGATCATGTAAATAGGGAGAAATTGTGGCTAATGATGACCCAACTTGGTATTGATCAGGGATTGATCATCATTCTTAGGGAGCTGCACAGAGACACCACAGCTAGGGTACGCTACAACAATGCAGGGGGCCTTACTGAAGCTTTTGGGTGTTCAAGTGGGGTAAGACAAGGGTGCATTCTTGCGCCCTTTTTATTTTCCCTTTACATTAATAAACTAGAGCAGACCTTGATTGCTTTAAATACTGATTGCCCGAGAATTGGAACGCGTCAAATCCCAGTCTTACTGTATGCTGATGACGCCGTATTGTTAGCCCGCACCCCGAAAAGTTTACAGATTTTAATCGACGGCTTCGTGAAGTTCATGGGATCCCTAGACCTCTCAGTAAATTTGGGCAAATCATTTGTGATGAGGGCAGGGAAAAAATCATGGCCCACATTCACACATAGAATCGGGTCTCACACACTGGAAAGAGTACAACTCTTCTCCTACCTAGGGATATTGTTTGACGAGAGACTAAAATTCACATCCCTGGTAGAAGAAAGATGTGGGAAACTGATATCCTCAAATGGTGCATTGATCAACTATGGGCGTAGACTAGGTAGATGGTCCCCTGAACAAGTATTGCATTTGTATAACTCCATCTGTTGTTCTAAAGTTCTGTATGGAGCTGAAGTATGGGGCTTTGTAAATACCACACAACTACAGCGGGAGGAAAACAAAATATTGCGGTCTATACTTAAAATCCCGCAGAGTACCCCAGCTATCATCGCCCATAGAGAGCTAGGGAGGCCATACATTGAAGATACGGTCAAGCTCAGACCGATCCTGGCGTGGCTCAATATTTGGTTAAATACAGAAGCTAAGTTAAGCAGACTAATTTTGAGCGATTGTCTAGGAAGAGAGAAATGCATGAAGATACCCTGGTTTAAATATGTTATGGATACTTTAGAGAAGTTGGGTCACATAGAACTCTTCACCAATCCATCAGTGATTAGAGCCCAGGATAAACTAATGGTAAAAAGTCTGTTTGTGGCCCAAAGGAACACAACCAGACTGATGGAAGAAGGGTCCAAAAGGTCAGTGAACTTGCACACTCATATTGAGACCACAGTGGGTATGGAACCCTATCTTTGTTTATTGCATAATGCACAGGACAGATTTTTAATAACCCGTTTTAGGCTCAATCTTTTATCTTATTTATTGGCGGACCCACAAGGGTACACGGTACCGATTGAGCAGAAGGGGGCCTGCGGCTGCGACAATCGGTCTCCGCAGGACACCCTTCATTTTGTACTTTTTTGTTCTTATTATTCCACACCCAGGCGAGGTTTTTTAATTGATATCCTGAAAAGGGCTAAATTGACCCAGGCACACTCAGCATTACTGTTCTTACAAAGGGCAGCTGACCCATTGACTCTGTGTTGTATCCTGAACTTTATCAAAGTGTCACTGAGACTAAGATTAACCAAAGGTCAAGTCTAAACTGTGTCCGTCTAGAAGTTGTGTATCTGCCAGGTGACACGATTGTTTTATTTTGTTTTATCCTCATCAAATGTTCTTTCTGATTGATTTAATTGTTTTTTAAAATGAAAAATGAATGGGATTTTGTATTGTGTACATGTGCTTTTATGGTGTTTTTAACATCCGAATAAAGAACTATTGATTGATTGATTGATAGTAGGGTGTAACACCCCAAACAACCCCATGCAGCTACACCCTTGTATGCGGACAGATTCCAAACAGGGAGCATTCTGGGGCTGATGTTCTTTTATAGCCCCTCCCACTTAATGGGAGGGTCTTATGGACTTATAGATATTCATTCTTTTTAATTTAAAAAGCGGGCTGTCAGTGGGTTATTGTAGGAAAGTAGGATCTTCTTTCATGATCTCTCCCACTTTTTGCTGGTGTTCAACTGTTTTCTGACTAGTCTGACTGGGATCCTGCTAATCAGGAACCCCATCAATGTGCTTTCTCTCTAAATTGGTTATGGTATCTTCCTATTTGGCTACTTGGGCACCCAGGCAAGTCCCTAGTAAATGGTACTAAGGTACCTAGGGCATGGGTATCCCACGGGTCCCCCAATGGATTATGCCACCCATGGGGGATCATCCAAACTACCACTACAGGCCTGCCATTGCAGCCTGTGTGAGTTGGTGCATGCACCACTCATAGAAGATATAAGTTTCCTTATATCTAAAACTCACTGCACTTGAGACCTATAAGTCACCTCTTTAGCAGACCTTTCAGTCTTTGAAGTCAGGGTGCTAGGTTCTAAGTGTGAGGGTGCACCTGCATGAGCAGGACACCCCTACAACCTTCGGAGTCCATTCTGCCGGGTTGTAAGTGCATACGCCATTACGATATACAGAGAGGCCAGGCGTCATTACGCGAGGACCAGCTCTAAATTGGCTGAAAAGAACCTGGACATGTTTGGAATAAAAAGATGTTAGAATCACCGTATCCGGTGTTGGAGGTATGATTCCATCCATGGTAGGGCCCCTCCAGGAGGCTCTCTCTGCTTCAGGGACCGATCTTACAGAGCCTGACAGCAACCTAGCGCTGTTGCCGGCCCCAGACACGATTCTGCCCTCCTGCTGCTGGGCCAAGCCAGAGCAGGGGAAGGTAGGACAATAGGTTCCCTGTCACAGCGAGGTGTGACCACCTCCCAGACAGGACTTAGTGTATTGGGCCCAGGTGGGGGTGCTGGCCTGCGCCACATAGTCTGCTGGAAGGGCACATTTGGTGTACTCCGTGCATACTCCAGTTCAAACCAGATCACGGAGCCGTTGGCTCCCTGCTCTTGTGCAAAACTGGACAAAGGACATGCGAGTATTCTCCCCACTGTCCGACCCCTTCTTACTTAGGGCTTACCTGTGGGTGGGTCCCTAGATTTGTCTTGGGATTCGATGCAGATCCAACTCCACTTCTTCTTTGACCATCTGGACATCTTGGCTGAGTCGTGCTGACCGTGCCAAACTGATTGCATTGTTTTTGCTTTGGGACCAAGAACGCAACCGAGAACAAGATGTCTCCTGATCTTGTCTTCCTGCAAGCCCGCTTCACCATCAGTGTCCGTGCTCCATACAGGTACCGTCCCGGGCCAGTGGACATCTACAGACATCCAAAGGAATCTCCCTTGGAGTGAAGGAGTCACTCCAATGCATCCGCTGGCACTGTAACATGATCGACTGGCTTGCCAAACAGGGGCTCCAATGGACCATACAAGGATCTGCAACAAAGGTTGTGGATCGGCGTTCCCTCAAGGCCTGAGCTGCTCTCTTGTTGATTTGAGGCCAGCATCCTTCATAGAACGCCCAGCAACAAAACCCCTGTGCACCATGTTGCCACATTGCTTCAATCACCCGGTGATCACGACCAACTCATGCCAACAGAGTGGGACGTATCTAGAGACTCTATTGACGAGTCTGTCCCCGCTATAAGTGACCTGTGCCGATGCGGTTTTTTGGATGGACCGATTCTGTTGTCTTCAGCATCTCGGTGGCCTGAGCCGAGCTTCTGATTCGGTGAACCCAAGCTTGAAGACACTTCATCTTACTTGTTTTATTTGAACTGGAATGGCCTTTGTCTTCCGTGCCTCCTGGACGTCACAGTGTGGCATGCACTCTGTCCCCTCTGCTTTCAGGTACTCTTCGACTCAAACTCACTTCTGGATTCCAACAGACTCTTTCAGCATGAAATGGTAAAACTGCAACCATGACGGATGCGCTGATCCCTATTGAGTATATGGTTGGGTATCTTCTTCTCAGCTGACCATTGGGGGTTCCTAAACTCTCACCTGTGGTGGTTCCTTGGTTCCTCGACTCTTCTAAGTCTCCTGGCTCCAGTCTAGACCTAGGTCATGGTTCACTTCCTACTCCTTCGATAAATGGTCTGGTCTCACTTCTAGGGACCACTGTGTATTTGTGCTACCTGTTGCTCTATGTCCAAGTATTGTGGGCATTGTGAGTATATCTCCGGGTAGGAGATATTGTACCGTGTTAGTGAGTGATTGTAATAAATACATATTTTTATAAGTACACTGTGTGGTTCATTTTCATTTAGCCTATACTAAAGGATTAGAGATACTGGTAAACTACCTGCTTTGCACTCCTCCTATACTAAGCCTGAAGGCTGCTCTCCTTTGCTATTACTTAGAGAGCTTTCTATGGTTATATAAACCCCTAAAATCACCAGTAAGGTTGCTCTGGTTACTGCAGGGTGCTACACTTACATAAACTGGAATGGCGTAGCGTACCAAAAAACAATTAATTTAACCCAGATCTGTGACTGGGGGTGAATGCTTGATTAATTCAGCATTCCGTCCATCATCTGTTCTTTTTGCATTTATCGCACTAAGTGGGAAGAGTATACCCAGACATGAGTCTCGTGCTCGCTACACCACCAGATTCAAGCTAGCCTGGCTGATGAGGGGTGTTACCTTGAAACCGGTTCCAGGATGCTTGTTTCTGGTCCAGGGAAGACCTGGCCTAGCAGTTCAGGCTGGACTGTTTCCATGGGGCACAGGGTCAAGACTGATTTGCATACGGCTGGGTCTAAACTGGAATGGCATAGCGTGCAAAAAAACAATGGATTTAACTCAGATCTATGACTGGGGGTGAATGTTTGATTAATTCAGCATTCCGTCCATCATCTGTTCTTTTTGCATTTCTCACCCTAAGTGGGAAGGTTATGCCCAGATGTGGGCCCCGTGCTTACTACACCACCAGATTCAAGCTAGCCTGGCTGATGAGGGGTGTTAGCCCGAAACTGGTCCCAGGATGCTTGTATCTTGTCCAGGGAGGACCTGGCCTGGCAGTTCGGGCTGGACCGTTCCCACGGGGCACAGGGTCAAGACTGATATGCATACAGCTGGGATTAAACTGGAATGGCGTGGTGTGCAACAAAACAATGGATTGAACCCATATCGGTGACTGGGGGTGAATGTTTGATTAATTCAGCATTCCGTCCATCATCTGTTCTTTTTGCATTTATTGCCATAAGTGGGAAGGGTATGCCCAGACGTGGGTCCCGTGCTCACTACGCAACCAGATTCAAGCTAGCCGGGCTGATGAGGGGTGTTACCTTGAAACCGGTCCCAGGATGCTTGTTTCTGGTCCAGGGAGGACCTGGCTTAGCAGTTCAGGCTTGTCGTGTTGCGGCCTAGGGCCTATAAATTATACCACACCACACGTGTACTCTGTTAATGGTCAGATCAAGGCCTGCCCACGCCCAGCGCTCCGGGCTCTTTATTCATTTGCGAACGTGCCTTCCGTGTGGACGTAGGGCACGTCCACTGTGCGCATGCTCAGGGGGGGCTCATTACCTATCGCCTGGGACCCCCGTAACAGTGGCTGGGTCCAACTCAGGCAAACACTACATTCCTCCTTCACCCACAAATACAAAAACCTTACAAACATGAGGCTTAGCGACAAAATATCTTTAAAGTCTCAAACGCAGTCTCTGCGGGTTTTTTTCTGAACAAACAAAAAGAACAGTCTTACTTGGTCTTGTTGGAGGTACACCTTACTTTCACATCGGCAGTCGACAGCGGGCCACAAAATCTCTGTACCTCTGGGATGGCTGCGGACAGGGGCGTAGATGGTACCTGCTCTGGCTGCGCCCTTCTGGAGGGGTTTGAAACATGTCCTCAGAACAGTCTGTATCCGCCACGCCTGGGCGGCTCTGTGTTCCTTGCGACTCCAGATCTCCGTGGCCGGCGTGGCCGAAGTGCTCCCTGTTATTTCTGTTCTGCGTAGAGTCTCTTCTTCCGTGGCTGTCTCTTCTTCTGTGGCTTTTCAAAGGCCTGGGGGTGACGCTGGGAGGTAGCCTCCTGGCTCAGGAAATTCTTCTTCTCCTCCATCTGGGACTTTCTTGAAAAATTATACATTTCTTGTGACCTCTTCCCCATTCCTGACCGCTGTGATCAGTGTTCCGTTGATGTTCGTGACCGTACAAGGGTCTAGCTCGAAAGGCAGGCGGAATTTTCCACCTGAGTGGCGGTCTTTCACAAGCACTCGGTCTCCAACTTGGATTGGGCTGTCGGCGGCTCTCCTCTTCCGGGATGCTTCGCAATTGGTTTTTGTTCTGTGTTCCATGGACCGGTTAGGCGGGGTTGGTGATGATGCCCACATGGGATGGTGTGGGATGGTGTCTGTGACTGTTCTGCCAAAACAGAGGCGGCTTGGAGGAATCCCTGTGGTGCAGTGGGGCGTCAGCCTGTATTCGCGTAGGAATTGATAGAGGGCTAGCTCTATGCCTTGGCCGTCCGCCAGTGCGATCTGAATGGTCTTGTTTAGGGTTCTCATTAGCCTCTCAACTTCCCCGTTAGCTTGAGGCCACCTCGGGGTTATGCGTCGGTGCTTGATACGGTGGAATTGCAGGTAATCCGCTAACTCGGCGCCATTGAAAGGTGGACCATTGTCCGTGTGCAGTTCCCTAATGAGGCCATGGGTGGCAATTATCTTTTCCAGCTTGGGAACTACCTCGGAGGCGGCAGTCGAGGACAGGATCTCCACCACCACCAACATGTACTTCCCCCCGGGGAGACTGCCAAAATCTGCGCTGGCTCGCACCCATGGAGACGTCGGTCCTTCCTCGGTGATCACTGGCGCCGGAGGGTTGGGTAGGCTGGTCGCTAAACACACCGGACATCGCTGGACGATGGTTTCCACTATTTTATCGAGGCCTGGGAACCAGAGTTTGCTCCGAAGGCGGTTCTTTGACTTTACAATGCCTTGGTGCGCGCCATGCGCCAGGAGGGCTGCCTGTTGGGTGAGACGGTCAGGCAGCACCAGACGGGGGCCTCTCAGGAGGCATCCTTCCTGAGATACGGACAGTTCGTTACGGACTTGATGGAGCGCCTTTAGCGTTGCTTGGGCATCAGGCGTGCGGAATGACGATGGGCTTTGGAGTGGCTTCCAGTTGCCTGACGGCCTGGATGGCGATCTGTAGGCAGTCGTCCTCTTTGGTGGCTCGCGCTACTTTCTCTAGGGAGATTGGTAGAGGCCGTGACCTTTCTACGATCATTCTGACATATTCCTCCATGGCCGCGGCTTCTGCAGCTTCCGAGTCAGTGGCCGGGCGGGCATGTCTCGACAAGAAGTCGGCTGGATTTCGGGTGCCCGGTCGATACTCCACGGTGAGCTGGAATTCCTGGAGCTGGAGCACCCATTTTTCGATCCGAGGAGAAGGACGTGAGGAGGAACCTTGGAACAGCGGGACGAGAGGTTTGTGATCTGTGATTACCACAAAAGGGTGCCCATACAGATGAATGTGGAAGTGCCAGCACCCCCACAGGATGGCGATGGCCTCTCTTTCAATCTGCGAGTATCGCTGTTCCGTTGGAGTTAGGGTTCTGCTTGCATATTGGATGGGGGCCCATTCTCCGCATGCCTGTTGCTGGATTAGCACGGCCCCTAGGCCCGTCGGGCTGGCGTCCACCACCAGTTGTGATTCGTTTCGGGGATCCAAGTAGGCTAAGGTCGTGTCAGCTGAGAGTGTCGCCTTGGTCTTCTGGAATGACTCTTGCTGTTCCGGACCCCACTCCCAGGTGGCAGCAGCTTTTGTGAGGTCACGGTGGGGCCGGTGAGGTCAGACAGATCCTTGATGAACCTCCCGCAGTAGGTGACCATCCCGAGGAAGCTGCGAACTGCTGTCACCGACGTGGGGGCGGGAGCCGCGTGGATGTCCTTGACCTTTTCTGGGTCCGGGCCCATTCTTTGGTCGGAAAACCTGTAGCCAAAAAAACTAATGTCCTTACGTAGGAAGTCGCATTTTTCTCGGTGGAGGGTCAACCCTCGCTCTGGAGGCGTTGGATGTGTTCGTCCAAGGTAGGTGCGTGGACCAAAATGTCGTCGCTGACATTTAAGACGCCGTCCAGCCCTTGCAGGACGTTCTGGATGATATTTTGAAACACCTCCGCTGCACTCGATTTCCCGAAGTTGAGCCGGGTGTACCGCCAGAGGCCCGCATGCGCGGAGAAAGTGGTAATCAGGCGCGAATCAGGGTGTAGGGGAATCTGGTGGTACCCAGACCTCAGGTCCATCTTTGAGAACCCCTTTGAGCCAGACAGCTCTCCGACTATGTCGTCTATGGTTGGTGTCAGGTGGCGCTTGCGCTTGATAACAAGGTTGGGGATGCGCATGTCCATGCAGATCCGCACGGCGTCTGGCTGTTTCGGCTTCTTGGCCACCACGATGGGTGACACCCACGGGGTGGGCCCGCTCACCCTTTCGATGATTCCAGCTCGCTCAAGTACCCGCAGCTCCGCTTCAACCTTGGGTCGTAGGTGGAACGCAATGCGTCGGTGACGGAGGGCTACCGGGGCGACCGATTTGTCTATGTGGAGGTGGATGGCGGGTCCCTTCAAACAGCCGATCCCTTCGAACAGTGACGTGTGTTTTAGGACTAGATGGTCAAGGCTGCGGGCTTGAACTGTGAGTGTGAAATGAATCAGCCCGAGATCTTGGGCTGTTCGGCAACCAAGCAGGAATCCCGCGACACATAGATCTTGGTTTGCAGGCGAGTGGCGTCGTGGGACAGATCCGTCCGAAACATCCCGCAGAGGCGTAGCGGGCGACTGGTGCCGTAGGCGTATACTTGTACCCTCGTGGGATGGAGTGCCGGGGCATTTTCTAGTGTCTGGTACACGCTGGCGGCCATCAGGTTGATTGACGCGCCTGTGTCGATCAAGGCCGCCACTGCTTGGTCTCGCACGTTGACCATGCACATGGGTTCTGCGGACGGTGTAGCTGCCAGGGTGTGAAGCACCCGCACGACATGGACGGAGGCTGCATCCGCTTCATCATCGTCCATGTCACTGCTGGTAGATGTGCTGGGTAGCGGCTCTAACTGTCTTACCCTTCTGGGTGGGCCACTCTGTTTCTTCTTGGGTGCCGACAGACATACACTTGCGAAGTGGTTGGCTTTTCCACACGCGCTGCAGACTTTGCCTTGTGCGGGGCATGCTCCTCTGTGGGGCGTCGCGCCACCGCACCACACGCAGGTGCGGCCGGGGGGGGGGCTGAGCCAGTCTTGGGTTTCTCCGCCGGGGTTGCTTCATGTGGTTCTCGGTGGCGTCGGTCTTGAGGGTGCACACTGGCTCTGTCTTGATTGCGACCGCCAGCTTTGGCTCCATGTGCGCGGCTCTAGCCTTAGATAACTCCTTTGACCGCCCTAGTACGAGGATGTCGCGCATGGGCATGTTGTCCGCCTCCAACACTCTCTCTCGCAGCTTCGAAGACGCACAGCCCTGGATGAACTGGGCACGGATTTCGTCGTCCACATCGGGGAGGGTGCACGTGCTGGCTTGCTTCTTCAACCGTGCGTAAAAGACGTCTACTGACTCCTCCGGGGGTTGGCGGGCTTGGCGGAGTAGGAATCTTTCATAGTCAGCGCTAGCGAAAGGTTCAAAGTACGCCATAATGGCGTCGCGCAACGTGGCATATGTTCTGGGCGGGCCAGTCTCGGTCACGTCTTTCGATATGTCGTGGATAGCTTCTCCTCCTAGGTGTAAAAGCATGGCACGCCGCCGCTCAGCTGCGATTTCTGCCGCCACGAAGTAGTTCTCCAGTCGTTCCACCCACTTCTTCCACCGTGCGGCTTGTGACGGGTGGGTGCCGGTGACTGCAAATGGCTCCAGGGGGGTACGTTGGCCATGGCCGTTGAGGATGGGTGCAGCAGCAGGGGGGGCCTCACCTTTACACCTCAGGGGGAGGTACCTCAGTCTTCCGGGCGTCGTGCTCGGGTCCCTAGGGCTGCCTCGATGCCCAGGGGCGTCCAGGGGAGTAGGAGAAGCGACCAGAGGCCTCCAAACGGACAAATGCGAGATGCGTGAGAAATGGCAGGTCCGGACCTCGCGTTGCACGCGAGAAGCGTGAGGAATGGCAGGCCGGTCGCGCTGTTCCGCGGGTGCAGGCTCCGCTGGGACAGAAGCTTCCTGGGCAGGTCGGAGGCAGTCGCTGAGGGCCGGAGGGGCTGCAATAAGCTCGGCCAGGCGGAGGAGGCAGGCAGCAAGTCCGGGCAGGGTGTGCACAGCCAGGAGACGGCTGGGGCCACACGCGGGCAGGTGCACGGCCGCAGGAGGAGGGGAGTCGATCCGCTCCTTGGGCAAGAGCGTGAGGCGGCGGTGCACGCGATGGGGTGGCTAGACCACCTCGTCGCCAGTGTCGTGTTGCGGCCTAGGGCCTATAAATTATACCACACCACACGTGTACTCTGTTAATGGTCAGATCAAGGCCTGCCCACGCCCAGCGCTCTGGGCTCTTTGTTCATTTGCGAACTTGCCTTCCATGTGGATGTAGGGCACGTCCACTGTGCGCACGCTCGGGGGGGGGGCTCATTACCTATCGCCTGGGACCCCCGCAACAGTGGTTGGGTCCAACTCAGGCAAACACTACAGGGCTGGACTGTTCCCATGGGGCACAGGGTCAAGACTGATTTGCGTACGTCTGGATCTAAACTGGAATGGCATAGCGTGCAAAAATACAATGGATTTAACTCAGATCTATGACTGGGGGTGAATGTTTGATTAATTCAGCATTCCATCCATCGTCTGTTCTTTTTGCATTATATCACCCTAAGTGGGAAGGGTATGCCCAGATGTGGGTCCCGTGCTCGCTACACCACCAGATTCAAGCTAGCCTGGCTGATGAGGGGTGTTACCCCGAAACTGGTCCCAGGATGCTTGTTTCTTGTCCAGGGAGGAGCGGACTGGACCGTTCCCACGGGGCACAGGGCACTACTGATATGCATACAGCTGGGACTAAACTGGAATGGCGTAGTGTGCAACAAAACAATGGATTTAACCCATTTCGGTGACTGGGGGCGAATGTTTGATTAATTCAGCATCCCGTCCATTGTCTGTTCTTTTTGCATTTATCGCCATAAGTGGGAAGGGTATGCCCAGATGTGGGTCCCGTGCTCGCTACGCCACCAGATTCAAGCAAGCCTGGCTGATGAGGGGTGTTATCCAGAAACCAGTCCCCGGATGCTTGTTTCTGGTCAAGGGAGTACCTGACCTGATAGTTCGGGCTGGACTGTTCCCATGAGGCACAGGGTCAAGACTGATTTGCAAATGCCTGGGTCTAAACTGGAATAGCGTAGTGTGCAAAAAAACTATGGATTTAACCCAGATCTGTGACTGAGGGTGAATGTTTGATTAATTCAGCATTCCGTCCATAATCTATTCTTTTTGCATTTATCGCCCTAAGTGGGAAGGGTATGCCCACACGTGGGCCTCGTGCTCGCAACGCCACAAGATTAAAGCTAGCCTAGTGATGAGGGATGTTACCCCGAAACCGGTCCCATGATGCTTGTTTCTGGCCCAGGGAGGACCTGGCCTGGCAATTCGGACTGGACTGTTCCCATGGGGTACAGGGTCAAGACTGATTTGCATACGGATGGGTCTGAACTGGAATACATAGCGTGCAAAATAACGATAGATTTAATTCAGCATTCCGTCCATCATCTGTTGTTTTTGCACTTATCACCTTAAGTGGGAAGCGTATGCCCAGATGTAGGTCCCATGCTCACTACACCACCAGATGAAAGCTAGCCTGGCTGATGAGGGGTGTTACCCCAAAACGGGTCCCAGGATGCATGTTTCTGGTAAAGGGAGGACCTGGACTGGCAGTTCGGGCTGGACTGTTGCCATGGAGCACATGGTCAAGACTGATTTGCATACGGCTGGGCCTAAACTGGAATGACGTAGCATGCAAACAAACAATGGATTCAACCCTCATGTGTGACTGGGGTGAATGTTTGATTAATTCAGCATCCCATCCATCATCTGTTCTTTTAGCACTTATCGCCCTAAGTGGGAAGCGTATGCCCAGACGTGGGTTCCATGCTCGCTACACCACCAGATTAAAGCTAGCCTGGCTGATATGGGGTGTTACTAACCCTGGGCGTAGTTCGCGTAGTAGTGCTACGCGTAGCTATGCGAAGTGCACTTTGCACTATGCAAGATACGCGTTGCACTACGCGAACTGCGTAGTGCACTGTTCGCGATTATTGCACAGTGCCGGATGCTTGTCCACGCTGTGCAATCATTGAAAACGGCACAGTGCGAGCTGTCGTTTTCTGCCGCTCGAGTAGATTTTTACTCGAGCAGCAGCTTTCTCAACGCGGACTGGTAGTTTCTCATCACGACCACTCGCAATGAGAAACCTGACCTCCCTGCGTTGAGAATCTCGCCGGGAGGTTTATTTTCCACGCTCGCGATCGGCAACTTGATGTTGCTGATCACGAACGAGGAAAAAGTCTCACCGGGATGTCATTTTGCTCGCTCGTAGTCGCCAACTTGACGTTGAGGACCGTGAGTGAGCAAAAAATGCCAACTACGCTATGCTACGCGATTTTGCACTGTGCTGCGTGCAATTCGTAGCGCGAAGTAGCACAAACTATGCAAATTTTGCGAGTGTAGCGTAGTTGTCCGCCCAGGGTTAGGTGTTACCCCAAAACCGGTCCCAGGATGCTTGTTTCTGGTCCAGAGAGGTCCTGGCCTGGCAGTTCGGGCTGGACTGTTACCACGGGGTACAGGGTCAAGACTGATTTGCATTCTGCTGGGTCTAAATTGGAATGGCGTAGCGTGCAATCAAACTATGGGTTTAACCCAGATCTGTGACTGGGGGTGAATGTTTGATTAATTCAGCATTCCGTCCATCATCTGTTCTTTTTGCACTTATTGCCCTAAGTGGGAAGCGTATGCCCAGACGTGGGTCCCGTGCTCGCTACGCCTCCAGATTAAAGCTAGCATGGCTCATGAGGGTTGTTACCCAAAAACCGGCCCCATGATACTACAGGGCCAAGACTGATTTTCAAAACAGCTGGATCTAAACTGGAATGTCGAGGCATGCACAAAAACATTGATTTAACCCAGATCTGTGACTGGGGCTGAATGTTTGATTAATTCAGCATTCCGTTCATGGTCTGTTCTTTTTAAATAAGTGAGCACCATATACTGACCCGGCTACTCATAGTTACCTATTTCAAAGGTGTCAAATTGCCTCATTGATATTGTAAGGATTGGGATGGAGAAGTGAATAGGGAAGCAGAGGTCCTAAGGTGAAGTTTAAAAATAGATTGGGTCACAGGTTAAGTACGAAATCCTTTTGGGTCAAAAACTGAGAGGCTTTTCAAATACACTCACATTAAAATGCTACACCTTGAAGCTACTCCAACGTGCTCCTCTAATCAAAATTCAAGTGGCCTAGAACCTTCTTCCTAAGATGCCAGTTGAACATTTTTTTTAAAATCAGGATATTTCTCAGTAACTGTTTATAACATTGAGAAAAATGTATATTTCAGTAGTTTTATGGATCGAACTTGCATCAGTTTGCTAGGACGTTGAATATGTCACTTAAGGCAGTTTCTACAACCACAGAGTTATTTGCAATTCGCTAGAGCATATGAACAAGCTCATAGAAAATACAACAATGGGGTAAATTCAAAAAACAGTTTAGGAGTATGAAAAGTCGAACCAGAAGAGTACCCGTTTACAAACTCTTACACACCTTTGTGAATTGGTCCCAAAACATCTAAAATGGGAAAAAGTTGAATATTCAGGGAAGGAATATTCATGTAAAATTACTACAAATAGAAAGGACTAGGCTATTTTGGAACTTATACTAATAGGAAGTTGGCAGTTTCAGACTGATTTACAAAGCTCTTTAAGAGTACATAAAGGAGTAATCCTGTAGTACTACTACCTATGCACATTAATGTTTTTGAGAATATGCTCCTACATGTGAAGAGTTACTGTTTAGTTTTCTGATTAGGTCTGTTCCTGCCCATTGTCACAAGAAGGTCATTGTTGGGTGCAAAGTCTCAACTAAATAGCAGGTTTATGAACATTGCAGAGAGACAAAATGCTTTTAGTATCACTATATGTTTCACTAGATACAGCCATGTTGTTGTTATCAGATGAGATATATTTCAGGTTGGGACTGGTTAGGTTTCTTTCATAGAGACATAGAAAATTGCGCAGCTTTTCCAAACAAAAAAATCGACAATATACGAAAAGAGTGGCATTTCAAAAAGCCCAATCTATTTGTTTTACATGTTTGAATTCCCATTAACAGGTTTATCTGGAATGTGTTTAGTGTACATTTCTTCCAGAGAGAGAGTCACAGAGAGAGACAGATTTATTTTCTCTAGGATGTAGGCCTTTTGGTTGTTATATTTGAGCAGTTTGTGAAATAATGTCATGTAGTGATGTTTGCATTAGCCATTGATTGACTCTTTGGGTTTGTTGCTCAATTGATTGAGTTCATGGTACTTGACTGGATGATCCTGACCATCCCTGGAACCTCTACAGATGGGTGAAGGGTCATTGAAAGACTCCCATACAAGAGGAAAAGCCAGAAGGAGGAAGATACTGGCAAGGAGATGCCTTCACTTGAGAATGTCCTGAGATAGGAAGATTGGACATAGAAGGAAAAGGTGACTTTTTGCAGAAGAGGAGGCAAAAATGTAGAACACTGCTGATGGGTGTCTGAATAAGGATGCGGCCTGATGAGCCTGGTGCAATCGGAGTATAATAAGGCCACAGAGTGGAGAAGCTCTGTACAGGTTCACATTGGACGATAGGACCTTGAATGCACTGAAAACACTGGGAACACAAGCATAACACAGTGGAGGTAATGGAAGCAGATACACTACTGTTAAAAGGTAAATCCTTAGTGCTAAGTGATGTCTAGCGAATACAAGCTTAACACAACAACCGTTCAACTGTAACCTGCATTCAACAAGCATTAGACTGAAAACTAAAGAAGAGCAGGGTAGAAATAACTGAAATAACTAGGGCTGGTGCAAGGAAATTCTGCTTAGATGTATAGGTAGAAGCCCTGGGGTGCTTTGCAGTCTGAATAGGTACCCATTGTGCATGACAAGGAGAGATAATGAGGCGTTGATTTAACAGAAATGCTTCTTATTCCATAGACTAGGAAAATATGCTGAAATTCCAATGAAAAGCTAACAGAGGTCCCACTTTTATGAGACAGCTCAAACTACTCTACTTATATAAGCACTGAGAGTGAAAAGAAAAATAATTCCTGCCGGGCAGGTAAGAACTTATAGAAGGATGTGACTGGGGTGGTGGGTTTCCCACTGTTATTCTCAACAGAACCTGAACCAATAGCTTGAGCTTCACTAAAAGAATATGAGGAAAATTGCATAGTGATAGGGGTGAAGCCCAAGTGGGTGCCTTCTATGCAGACTCCATTCTCTTGCCTGTTGGAATCCCTTAGGGAGTGGTTACCCAAATGCTGCAGGAGGGAATCCGTTTTGGGATATGTTCAAACCTGAAGATAAATTGGAGAAAGCCAGCCCATGCATGATGGTTTCCTGGAGGTCCTGCAGAAATGTCAATCAGACTGTGAAGAAAAAGCCTAGAAATGGTAGGATTTACATCTCCTGGTGTCCTGAAAGCAAAGAAGAATTATAGTAATGGTACAGTACAGGGTAGAAGTGTGCAACAGCTTGTAAGGAAAAGTAGTGAATTGAGGAGTGAAAGAGAAAGAGGTCAAGGCAGTAGGCTGATCCATGGATCCAGATCAGCCATTTTGCTCGTTTTATGGTCTTGGCCTTAATGTCATCTAATGATATGTCCCCTTGGGAAGTTCCTTGGTCATGTAATGTAATTAGTATAGTTCTGATATACAAAAAAGTGTGAGAAAATGTGAAATGAGCTAGTAACTTGGGAATGGCAGATATGTGTATGTGTTGCCATAGGAAGAGTTTGTCTTTATAATATGCATATTCAAGATCAACAAGAGAGTTGAAATTAAGTACGATCTTTCCTTCTGTCAGAGATGATGCCATCAGAGCTATTTCTGACTAGACAGTACCCCTTGGGCAAAAGAGAGTTCAGCAGGAAACCAGCCATTTACACACATTTGCAAATGTTAACTTTTAAAATATTTTTTTATTATTTCAACACAGGTTGAAACGTGACTTTCTGTACATTGTCAAAAGTTTGCACTGAGAAAATTATAAACAAAATAAATCTTGAGGAAAGATGGAGTTGCTTGGCCAGTTAAAACACTGCATCAAAATCTGTAAGTTTTGGAAACGGTTCCCCACCCATCCACCCCGTGTCCTGGAAAAGGAATCACCCCCACCAACCTGCTGTTGTTCAAGGACAGCATAAAGAAGCAGTGCCCTCCGAGAATCGCCCAACATTACCTAGTAAGACATTAATTGTATAACCCGTTAAAGAGGCTGAAAAATATAATAAAAAAGATAACACCCCAGATGTCATAATTCAGAAAAAAACCATACATCAGTGTCCAGTGTCCTAACTAAAACTATTTAGTGATTAATGTTTGTTTAGTGTTTTCCGATCGTACTGCTATTTAAAGCTCTGTTGCAGTTTAGTAAGCGCCAGTTTTGCCTCCTAGTTTGTGAAGTAAATCTGAGAGCTGCCATCCCTGATAACCTTCAGTCTAGCTGGCTCTTGTAAGTAAGCCAAGGCGCCAAAAGCCTTCCAAGAGTCAATAAGTTGCCTCATTCGCCATCTCTTATCCATCGTGATTTTGCATAGATCAGACCTTGCGACGATAGAGAACGATTCAACTGAGACTGGTGTAGTAGGTCGGGCTTTGATAGCAATTGCTTGGCGCAGCAGAAAGTTACCTACATTAATAAGTATTGGCCGTGGTTGGCGCGAATTAGACTGGTCTGCTTGATTCAGAAAGATTGGTAGCCTGTGAGCTCCCTGTATTTGGAATCTCAATCCCACTCTGCTAAATCGAGAAAGGCCTTCTGGAACATTTGAACGATAAATGCTTGTGGAGCCGACCCTTCTCTGCCCTCTGGGATCCCAAATACTTGCAGGTTATTCCGGCGCTGCCGGTTCACGAGATCTTTGACCTTTACCTGTAGAGCATTAAGTTGTATATCATGTTCCTGAAGTAACTTAGTAGAGTGTGACACAGCATCCTCATTATCTGATAGCCTTTGCTGCAGTGTAGTCAGTTCAGTCGTAAGTTCCGCCACCTTACCAGTTACTGCCACCAGTGATTGCTGGATGCCAGCGTTGTCCGCCCTAAGCTGTGTGTAGTGCTCCTGTGCTTCAGATCTTTGCACTAATAGTGCCTGCATAATAGAAGCTAGTGAAGGTTCTGATGTTGATGCCGCTCCTAATGCATTTACAGTAGCTGGAACGCTCAATGGATTGGAAGCATCCCTCATCAAGTGTCCAGTATCAGCCAGATCAGCAGCATAAGAGATCTCAGCAGCACCAACGCTTTTTGGTAAGTGATCCGTTATATGATGAGAGGAAGGAATAATCTGACCACCAGTAACTACTGGATTTTGCCCAGAGCCAGATAGCCTTGAGGTGATCACTTTGACTTTCCCCTTTTTTGTTTTTGCTTTTGAGTATGCTATGGACATTGCGCCACCTTGCTGTTGAAACATATTGATATTGCAATTAGGTTCAGTAGCTTTCCGGCTACTTTTTTGGCTTGTTTGGCAGCTTTAAAATTGTGGTTTTTTTTTTTAGCTGACTGAGGTTTAGTAGTCACTTTCAGCGAGTGACCAAATTAATCATCAATATTTATTGAAGATGGAGAAGAAGATATCCCATCCACAGTATTGGCCTGTAATTCAACATGCCCACTGCTCTGTTGAGCAGCTGTCGATACTGGTAATTCCGCCATTTTCATTGTTCCCTGAGCTGACAAACACGGAGGTTGAAACAGATCTATATCTCCCTGCCGTGTTAGTTCCAGTTCAGGATTTACCATCGCAGCTGGTAAGCTACTCGTAGGCTGAGGTTAAGTGTTCCTAATTTCAATTAGGCCGGTAGAAACAAAATCTGCCATTACTGCAGACTGATCTGTTGACGGTATAGGCATAGGCGTAGTAGCATCAATTGAATCAGTTAAATGCCCGCTGTCTGTTAATAACGAGACAGAAAAACCTGTAGAGGCACCGGTATCGTCACTCCCCTCAATAGGCAGCAGATGAGACTGTCTATTACCGGTCACCTGCAATGAAGGCGCCACCATCAAGCTGTGTCTCAGCAGCCCTTCCCAAAGTAGTCTCCAACTCTGCTCCTTTCAGAGATTCAGACCTCGCGCTGGTGAGTCCACCAGTCCACGCTGCACCGCCTCCAACACCATCTCTGCCATGGCGGCTTCGGACACAGCTGCAAGGAAGTCTGTAGCTCTTCCAAAACTAAGTAATTTCATCACCGGTCTGCCCACTCGTGGAACACCCTTCCTCAGTGCGCTATCAGTCGCATCTGTGACAAAATTGACGGCAGAGACCGCTGCAAAATTACGGACTAAATGTCCAACCTGCGGCACATTCGACTTAGGAGGAGCCATAGGCTGCTAAGCTGATAAGCCGGGGCAGTAAACCACAAAGCACCGTTGACCACTCCGGCGGTGCATGCAGCTCCGGGTATTTCTGAAAAGGAGTAAATGCCGGGACTCTCTTCGAAGAATTAAAGGTAAACTATGTTGTTTTTCTTTTTCCGCTGGCTGCCAGTATCTCCTAATAACTGCAGCTCAGAGTTAAATATTTTGCATTCGATATACAGCGCTCAGCCAATTCATCATTTAGGTGCCGGTCAAAAGGTCGGGAGCAGGTTTAGACGAAAAGTTAACAATAATTGTAATCCAAAATTCAATCTGTCATTTCCTCTGCATTCAGTGAGGCGTTCAACATTCAGCATTTACGATATAGAGCCATCTGTCAGGAGCACTCGTCAAGCACCGCTTCTCACAGCGGAGTCAATCCGCCATCTTCCTTTCCTCCGGAAGGCAGGTAACCCACGTGCGTGGTTCAGGGGGGAGGGGTGACTATCAGCTGATTGATCGGCGGTATATTGAAAAGCACTGGTATCGGGGGTGTAAAAGAAGGGGGGTACAAATTAAACTAAAAGTGAGAAAAAAAAATTACAAAACTCACATGTGTAAGTGTAGCAAGTATATTTTTTATCTGAATGTGTCCGAAAGTCCTATGTCTTTTAAAATTTCTTTAAATTTATTGAAGAGGAATGTTCGGCGTAGACAAAAATTAGGGGCGAATCTGAAACATTTTGTGCACCATAATGGGGACAATTAGGTGTATCAGCTGGAATGTTGCTGGGCTAAATTCATCTACTAAGCGATAGTTGGTAAGAGAAGACCTTAAGATATACAAACCATACCTGGCAGTTTTGGTAGAGACACACTTGGCATATAAGGATAGGGTCTACTCAAACAACTTGGCTTAGAAATCTTAGAAATGTTAGAATGTAACGCTGCAATTAGCAGGGTAGCAATCCTTAAGGATAAGCATTTAGTCTGTAAGAAACTTAAAAAAGCTTCTGACCCAGGTGGAAATGGGTCATATTACAAATTGAAATTTTCAATAGAAAGCTAGTTCTATGTGCGGTGTATGGGCCAAATCAGGATGACCCTATTTTATTTAATAAGCTAATGTTGGAGCTGCTTGACTGCCAGGGAGAAATAGTCATTATGGGGGATGTTAATTGCACTTTGAACTATGCTATTGACTCAACAAATCGGTCTGCTTTAACGAGAATGAGTAGGGTCCGGAAGTCAATTCATGAACTAGCTCGACTCCATGGGCTATCAGACTTATGGCGTACATTACATCCTACTTTGCCAGGCTTTACGTATTACTCTTGGCCACATCAACACTACTCAAGAATAGATTTAATCTTTGTGAGCAATAGTTTTCTGGGAACATCACAAATAGAGGTCTGCCCACGGATAACATCAGATCATAACCCACTCTTGATTTGCTTTCAGCTTTCAACTGAGGTTAAGAGTGGCCGGCCTTTCTCATTTCCAAGATATTTGTTGTCTAACCCACAGTATATCACACACATTCAAGGGGTTCTTACAGAATTTTTCCAACTTAACATGGAGACTTCTTCTCCTTTTATTGTATGGGACACAATGAAAGCTTTTATACGTGGCTCTACTCAGCAATATATTTATCATTCAAATAAGACTGCTCAAAAGAGTTTGAATGAGGTTTGTGATACTTTAAAAAAACTAGAGCTTGCGCATGCTGATGAGATCATGTCCAATGGGTTACATAGCGAGGCAATTTATTCTTCTTTAATAAACAGAAGGGCGCTTTTGACTCAGAAGTTTAAAGAGAAAGCTGCTGCTGCCTATAATAAAAACCGCGCAAATCAGTATGAGTATGGGGATCAGGTTGGAAGGATATCAGATTGCAGATTAAAAAGCTAGAACTCGGATTGACTCAATTAGGGGTAGAGACTGTCAGATACATAATCCTAATAATTCAATTCTAGATCAATTTTTTCAAGTTTATCTTGAGCTCTATACTCTGCCCATCAGGTGGATGTAACTTTGGCGGAAGAATATTTTCAGCTAGAGGATTCCCGTCATCTTAGCTTGAAGGCAGCTGAATATCTCCAACAAGATATAACTGACGAAGAAATCATATCTGCAATAGCTTCGCTACCATCAGGTACAGTTGCTGGAGATGACGCTTTACCAATAGAATTCTATAAAACTTTTAAAAGCTCTATCCTTATGCTCCTTGGGCTGGTCATGTATCAGATTTGGGAATATATGGAAGTTCCTAAATCTTGGGATATGACAAACATTGTTTTATTTCTCAAGAAAGGGGAGGTGGCGGATGACTGTGGGTCTTATCGCCCAATCTCTCTTATTAATACCGACGCCAAAATCTTCGCCAAAGTGCTGGCTAATCGCTTGGCGTTTCATATGCCAGGTCTTGTATCCGAACAACAACATGGATTTATAATTGGTAGGGATACTACTGCACATGTCAATACAGCTATAACTGCTTTTGACATTGCTAATAAGACATCTAGCAATTTAGGGATGATCCTCTTAGATGCGGAAAAAGCATTTGACCGGATGATATGGGATGCATTATGGAAAATACTGATTAAGAACGGCTGATTTATGAACTGGATCCAGGCACTATATATCAAGCTGCAGGCTAAACTCATCTATGCCAATGTGTACTCTGCTACATTTCAGATACAGCGCGGCAGAAGGCAGGGGTGTCCACTCTCCCTCTTGCTCTTTGCTTTATTTATAGAGCCATTTATTCAAGTGCTAAATCGGAATACTAATATCATCCCATTTTGACATGGCATGTGCCAACGTAAGGCCGTCGCGTTCGTTGATGATATTACGGTATTTACATCTGATCCAGCAACAGCTCTGAATATCGTACAGAAAGAAGCGGAAACTTTTGGCGGCTTTTCGGGTTATAAATAAATGTACACAAAACAAAAGTTCTCCATAATTTAGAATCTATAACACCTATAATCGGAGTTTGCACCATTGTAACGTATTTGGGCGTCCGGATTACTACCAATATAGATCAAATTTGGAGAATTAATTATGAAACGTTATTACAATCAGTTATAAAGAAATTTAAGAGCTGGAATAAACTTCCCATAACCATCATTGGCCGAATTAACGTAATCAAAATGACAATCTTACCCAGGTTTTTATACCTATTTCGTACTATTCCTATACAGTTCCCCAATTATTTCTTTAAAAAATTAGAGGGTGCAATCAGTAGCTTTATTTGGGGCTTTAAGCAGGCACGTCAGGAGTTACACTTACTTAAGTTTCCTTATAAGTTTGGAGGTTTACAACTTCCTGACCTTAAACTTTACTTTTGGGCAGCATTCACTGGGCGACTACAAAGCTTATTAACTGATAAACAGACATACTTTAGGCTTATTTTGGCACTCGGTACAGATAGCTGAATGTTTTTGTACAGGATTAAAAATCCTAATTATTACAAAAGAGTGCGGTTGAAGACCATTAGAGATATGGTTCGCATATGGAATAAAATTCGTAACTATTCTTGAATTGAAGATCTGATTAATCATGAATACCTTGATTTATGGAGTCATCCATCTCTCCCGAGTATATTTCATGACCCTATAGCTTGTAGCTGGGCAACATATGGGATTGAAGGATTGGGTCAACTATACGATCACTGTGGTTTTTCTACTTTTGCATATCTCCAACGATCTTTTCCTCTCCCACATCAGTCATTTTTTAAATATTTACAACTTAGATATTACTTCTTACAACAAGGGCTGCAAGTTCCACACTCTCATTCACTACTTACACATTTTTAAAACCTAGCGCTTAAAATTAGAATCAGCTCAATGTACTTACAGCTTTGTCATCTGAGAAGTGCTGATACCAGTTGCTTAGCTAATAAATGGAGTCAGACACTTGATATGGCTAGGGATATATCTGAAATTACGTTGGCACTGGATACATTAGATAACTCTATACATTCTATCAACTTAAAGCGGCAACAATTTCATACTATTTGTATGTTATATTATACTCCGGAGAAAATCAGCAGATGGCAACAACCACTGCAGGTATTTGCTCGAGTTGGTGGGGATAGAACATGTTGTCCTAAGTGCAGCCAAAAGACATCTGATATTCTCCATATGTTTTATACTTGACCTAGGTTATTAGATTTTTGGAAGAACGTTATGCAATATGCTGGTCAACGTCTGGGATTTGATCATTTTTTTACTGCTAAAGAGATTATGCTGGGGCTTAAGGTGTGTGATAATCCTACTATCAGTAGCTTTTTGTCCATTGTTATGAAACTGCCCATCTTTGTATTGTGAGAGAATGGATTACGCCTAATCCTCCCACTTTATCAGAGTGGTTAGCTCTTATGCATGATATTTACGAAAGAGAACGTGCATTGGCTAAAACTAGATCTATTCGCGCATTGCAATAATTTGGATGAATATGGAAATACCTCAAGAATCAGGATGCTATCTAGAAAGCATTTGGATGTTATTGTAATGTTTTTTTCGGACGTATTTAAATGTATAGTTACTATTGTTTATTTACATGCCTAGTATGATTGAATTTTCTTTCTTGTTGTGTCTTCTCTTCTTCTTTATTTTCTGATTGTGATGTATCCTCCGTAAAAATAAAAAATAATTAAAATAAACAAGCAACCACGGTCATACTATTGACTACTACAAGGCAAAACTTGATTATCCAATAGGTAATGGTACAACTTATTGCTTGTGTATGAGGAAGTCTTATGCAAAGGCCCATGTTTTGAGCTTATATTTCATGTACTAGAGAGCTTATTTTAACAATATATATTTGAGAATTAGTTTATTCATGTATATTAATATTTTATATCTTTCTAAATAAACAGATCAATTTACGCAAGACTACTCTGCTTCTGTTGTCTTTTCACACTGCAATTTAAAACACAGAAGATTTAGACTGGGGTCAATTAGATGTCATCTGGGCTTTCCATTGGGTCAGTAGGAGAAAGCAGGAATTTGCTGCTGCCCCTGTGATGAATCCTCACTTCATACACTGTTACAATTTATACTTTTTGTAAGCATTAGCAATAGTTTTCACAGAATTTCCTATTTTCAATATTGAGAGGAGATTCAATTTCAAGAACTGTAAACCTGCATTACTCCTCTTATAAATGCTCAACTCGCATGAGGTATGCTGAGAGTAAGCTTCTTTTTAAAGCTGGTTGTTAGATATAGGAAAAACACACGTTTTTAAGAGTAAGTGGGTATGATTTTAATAGTTCATTCGAATTGGATAATTTGGTGACCCTTTAACTGTATATTTCTGTTTGAACTACTGTCTTCTGAACATTTTATCCTGTATTAATACTCTTATTAATATGAATTCAAATGAACTTAAATGTTTTTAATATTTTAGAGAACTATTATTCCTGTATTTTGTACACTTGGATCAATGTTTTACTAATAAGTGTGTGCATTTATGATTATTTACAAACGATCAAATAAAACGTTATGATGGTAATGAAAACACAGATTTTTATTTTTAATATTATTATTTTCATAACGTAGTCTGGAGGAGTGCAATGCATATTTTAGAGAGGGCAAATTTGTATCTACCACCAGGCGCGGCTCCTCTACTACGGTGGAGGAACGTTTCCCCACTGCTTTCTTGCAGGGCGAGAAGCAGAAACATAAAATAGTAATAACTACCAGTTTATGTTTCTGCCTCTCGCACTGCGAAAGAGAAGAAGGGTTTGGTTGCGGGCCGGAGGGGCTGCTCTGCGGGCGGGGCTGGGCAGGGAAGGAGTGGTGTGCCCACTCCTGAAGGCGCAATTACTGTTTGGTCGGCCCTCTGGAGCCGCCCAAACCAGTCATGCGCACTCTGCACTTTCTCCATGCAGGCTGAAATCTAGCCTACATGGAGAAAATGGCCCCTGGCTGGGCGCTGACCCCACCAATCACAACACTGCCATTGCAGCGTTGTCATTGGCTTAGGGGAGGTGAAGGAGGCTGCCTGCTTCCTGTTCCTGTCAGATGCAGGAGAGCAGGAGCCGAGAAAACACGGGACCCAGCAGGCGGACAGGTATGTTTTTTTATTTATTATTAAGTTTACCACCCCCTCCCCGCACGACCCCCACCCGCAATTAATGCCGGCAGCGACTGTCTAACACTAAAGCAGAACAGATTTAGCATCACTCCAAAATGAACAACAACAAATGTGCACTTTTTTACCAGAGTAAACAGACCAACAAAATTCATCGACCAGCCATTTCATCTTCTGCCTAGAACTAATAAACACGTATGCTCTGCCTTAAAAATAAAATCCAAAGCCAAACTTGCCTAAAGGAAACATGGCGTCCCTGGCTGTTTGTCACCAATGAACCTATGTTACTTTGCAATATACATTGGACTAAAAAGCAGTAATCAACATCATCAAAATCATTTTATTCGACTAAACAATAGCCGTAAAAGCACAACTTTACACATAAATACCCAATTGGTTAAAAACATCCAAGTAGGTAAAACAAAAAATCTACAACTGCGTACGTCTATTTACAATGCACATGCTAGTAATGTTCAACAAAATTTCCTTGTTTTGAGGGCACTTTGAATAAAAGAAATGACCGCCAGGCAACTCATTTCAGAAGCAAATTGTTCTAAAACCAACAGCGCCTGACTGACACTTCTCAATTAAGAAAAAAAACGCAGTAACGATAATAGATAACATTTCCTAGGATATGAATAAAATGTACAAAAGAGGATACAGTGAAATGTCCTCTGATGAGATTGATCATCACATGGACATGCAGTAAGGTTCTCAAACCAATTACCATAATATGGGAACACAACCAAAAAGTGCACAATATTTAGCATTACATTATTTAGGTAAAATCTATGCTGAGGATTTGATACCAATGAGAGATAAGCTCCATTGCCTTCCGCTATAAGTAAATATGTGGGATTGCATTGTAGGTTTGCTTATTTCAAACTTTAGTCTAGCATCTTCAAGGTATGTCATATACAATATTTTCACCTTGCCTTGTCCCTACAAGATACGCTCAACGTTTTCGACTCATTAAAATACTGTGATACTCCCAACAAATAAAGTGGTGTCTTTTATATATGCGTGCCAAGGAATACGCCCCACTTTATACAGGAGCAAACAGTCACACATTATCGCTTGTGTGAGACTGGTCTCCTGTCTGGACCATTTGCAACCCCACAGAAATAGCGGTCGCATTTCAATTTGGTTCGAAACAAAAGGCAAACCCAATTCATTGTGACATAAAAGTGTAAGAGCCCTGAGAGACCACCAATACTCTACACAGAAATGTATTCTCAACCTTTTGAAAAGGATTTGCCCATTCAAAGCCCCATAGCTCAGCTCTGACTCAGCTAAAGACAAATACTTACTCTTGTATGGTGTCAAGATTTCCTTAACAGGGTACAGCCCAACTTCTGTGCAAATCTGAAAATTGCCTCCAAGGATCTGTTAAATTGCTGTAACATGATATTTACCAAGTGAATCATGTAAAGAGTAAAGGGGAATTCCTAAATAAATGAAGGTCTTGACACACCCCACAACAGAACCATGTATAAAATATGATCATTTTCTGGTATTTTTTGAGTGCACAAATAATTGTAAATGTTTTTATTATTATTATTGAGATCTAAAAAGAGTAAAATTGTTTAATGCCGGAGACCATGTGCAGTTCTAGCTAACTAATCTGCATCATCAGCATACAGAAGTATGGGCAGCGGATGTTTAGCCACCTGAGGACCATCCTTTCGCCATTTAACTAAATTTTCCGCCATCCATTGAAATAAAGAGTAAAGCGAGATGGGGCCAGGATACAATCTTTGGCGAACCCCTTGGTCACATTTATTTAATTGACTCAATGCACTCCCCATTTGGGCTAAGATGGACATGGACCCTTGCTGTAACATCCCTGTCCATATCCTTCAACAGGATAATCAATGATGTTTCCTTCCCCAACTCTGTCAAAATAGACAAAAGATTTGATCTCCTCACTATGTCGAATGTACAGGACCAATCAATAACCAGTGCTTAATTTGAGCTGGTGGCTTTCGGGTGCAGGACACTAGCACTTAATTGTGAACACTGGCACTAATGACAGACTGTGGAAGCTGTGCATCCTGGTCTTGGGGGACCTGACGAGGCTCCTGCTTCCACAGATGCATTTATGCGCATGCACGGAGCGCATTCCAGGATCGTACGCGCCCAAAACGACCTTTGAACATTTCAAAACCTTTGCAATTAATGTGGTGTGCAGTCTACACCTTTTTTCATGACTTATGACAGTCTGCCACATGGTGGCTCAGTTTGTTTAATTTAGAGATGAGCACAACAACAGTAATTTATTAATACAGCGTGCATTAAATATTACTCATACCTGTCGCCCAAATCATTCTTATGGCTTTAGGGGCCTGGAATTGTCAGAATTGACGTACTTGTAGGAGCAGAATTGTTAGTAGTTGTGTTGGGACTGTCTCTGGCAGCACTGGCTGGGGCAATGGGTGGTGTAAGGTGCAGTGATCTCCATACGAGGGCTCTGGCTCTTATATATCCTCGGGGAGAGTAGTTGGTCTAATGGCTAGGTCAGTTGACCTCGAATCTGGGGAACCGGGTTCGAGTCTCAGCAATGATGCTGAACATCCTGTGATTCTGGGCAAATCACTTAATCTCCCCGTGCCTAAAAAAAAATGAATGAGTCCTCATGTAATGCAACTGGTGCTATGTAAAGCGCTCTGATACCCGATACTTTCGGGTCAAGTTTGCGCAGTATAAAACCCTGTAAAAAAAAATATATATATATATTATTATGGTTTTTTTTACAAATTAAGCACTGTCCATAAATGACTAAATTAGTCAATAAAATGTGCGAGGATTTTAGTTCTCTTCGAAGTGTAAAGTGCAAGAAAGAAATCTACCCAGAGTAAAGCCTACTACACAATTGAAATGAGAAGGATAATTCAACAGCACATGGGTATAGCAGCCTGTTGGCAGCTCTAACAAGATCTGGGCATCGATAGCGGTCTCAGCTGCATCAACCAGGTCTAAACACAACTTGAAAAATGTCGCCAAGTTTGAAAGTTTCAGTAAAGAGCCCCTACTGAATAGAGAATGTCTGCACTCCCAAAATGTTACAAAAAAAGCAAATCTGTGACATGGGCTGATAGCAGCAGGATGCAGGTGCATTGGGGAGCGGGGCTCATGGAACCCGCCACATCCGCAGCCTGCCAGTACACCATGATGTCTGCTGGCACTTATAAGGCGGTGACTTGACTGTACGCCAGAATGTTGCGTGAGACTCTGCGGCCGCTGGCGGCACTAAAGGCGAAATGGGAGCTGGAAGTGCAGACTGAGATCCCTGACGCTACGTGGGCGGGGCTAGTGCGGCGAGCTCGGAAAAGTACCAGGAACGCGCGCTTTCAGCTGATACATTTTTATATCCTCCACAGGGCCTACCTTACACCAAGTAACCTTGGGAAGTATTTCGGGGTGGCAGATGCGGCGTGCCCTAGATGTGGAACGGTGGGAGTGGAGCTGGGGCATATGCTGTGGGACTGCCCTCACCTGCAAGACTACTGGAGGGCGGTTGGCGAAACGCTGACCGAGGTGACGGACAGGGACTTACAGTACACCAAGGCGGTTTGTGTCCTACACTGGTTTCCTCACACACCCAAAAACAAGAATACAAGTAGATTTATCGACATGGGCCTCCTATTAGCTAAAAGGGAGGTGACGAGACTCTGGAAGTCAAAAACGGGCCCCACACACGGGAGGTGGGCCAAGGAGCTACAGAAATGGGCGGCAAGTGAAAGCACGCTTCGATATCAACTAGCGACCCGCAAGGCTGATGACAGGGCGCTGGAGGCGGCCACGGCATGGGAGGGATTGGTGCAAGCCCTGCGTAATAGTATGCTGGAGGAGGACGGGACGCCGTCCGAGCCCGAAGGGGTCCCCCGGAGCATTCCATCCACACAAACACAGTGAATAGTTATGTACTTCTGAATTGTACCCCAGACTAAATGTGAGGGCCGGGAACAGTCGCGGGCGTGGGCACGGGCGGCGGGGAGGGAGGGAGGGGGACGGGGAATGGGATGGGGGAGGGGCAGTGTCGGGGGCGGGGGACGGGGAGTAGGAAAACTCTAAAGCGGAACGTAGCCACCCTACCGTGTTAGCGGCAAAAGTAAAGTTCAAAATGCAGTTCAGTATAATGATACCCTGAACATCGCTGCCCGGCCTCCGGGATGTGGGCTCATGAGCTGTGTACGGCTATCTAAATGGCCACGGGACATATGGCATTGTTGAAAGCGATGCAGGCAAAGTAAGAATGTATGCTGCTGCTATTATTGTTCTGCAATAAAAACGGTTTTATAAAAAAAATGGGCTGATAGCAGCAGGTTTGTATGTTCCAACTTTCACTGAAGGAGGAGGGAGGGAGACAAGTTTAGCAAGTAATTAAGTGCACATGCAGGTGGTGAACGATAAATGCAAGCTAGGCCCACGCACTAAAAATAAATCTAATGTGTAATTTAGAAAGAAAAGCCAGCATTTGTGGACAACAAACAGGGTTGTTTCTAGAGTCAATTATTGGAATGCAATAAAAAGAGAAACATTGATCTAGACAGGACTCTGCCTTTTTTAACCTGTCCGGCCCACCTCCTCATCACTGCGTTTTCCACACTGATGATGTTGCACTGTGGGTATATAATGGAGACTGCAAGTTGCGGCTCATGTTTGTCTTTTTTCAAGTTGATACGAACAATGCTCTGGGTTAAGACCAGTGGTGGCCTGCACAGGAAAGAGCGGTAGGCAGGGCTTTGGCGGGGCGGGGCGGGTTGGGGGCAGTCGACAGACGATATGGTAGGTAACATTTTTTTAAAAGAACACCACTTACCATAATGTAGCGAGCGTAATCTTAGTGGTTTAATTTTTTTTTAAATTTTATTTTACCTACCCCCTCGTCTGTCGACATACCCCACCCTGTCCCGCCCCCACCACCGCACCTCCCCACCGTTCTTACCTGTGCCACTAGTTAGGACTGACTAAAAGGGGTCCCATGCGGCACAAAGACATCTTAGGACCAAAATGGGTTGTATGAGACAAGCACGCATGCCTAAACCACGCGTTCCTTAACCGCGTGGTCGGAGGGACAAATGCGTTTTAACCATGCATTCCTTTACCACGCAAGTCTTTACAATGACTTGCCTTAGGGAAAGCACTGGACTTTGGAACAGTGTAATTTACTATTCCAACTCTAGTCAATGCAACAGTAGGGAAAGCATTGGATTTTAAAGTCCAATGCCCCTTTACCAAAGACATGTCGCTGTAACGACATACGTGGTAAAAAAATGCGCGGTTAGGACTTATTCGTTGTTCAAACCACGTTGCACAGGCACCGTGTGGTTTGGCCGTCATTGCAATTGCTGGCGATCCAGAACAAATTGTGTCAGCCCCAACTGTTCAGATCAGTGATCCATTTTACCTGCTACTGGATTACATTTAAACTATGACGTGCTCAATAAGGCTTGTCAGGTTTAGGGAAGTTATTTTCACTCAGAATCCCTGCTTTTGTAGTTTATTTCTAAGGAGAATGTAAGGGATAAGGGAAAACACTATTCCATTGCTCACAATGCATGTAAATATAATTATAATCTCTAAAACAGGGCAGAAGCACATGGCTAACTCCAAAAGGAAATCTGGTAATAATTCCAGTGACGAAAGCCATATTGGGATTACTATTTTGCTATAATATACAATATGAATATTCTACAAAACAGACGCGATGGCTCATGTTTGATCACCTTATTTCCAGTATTCTACTTCGCTTATCAAGATCTGTGAAGAGCCCTAGGTTCATTGTTACACCTCAGTCCCACTAACGTGGTGGTACTGTTCACAAAGCTGATCCAAATTCGAGGGCAAGTCTAGAGCCCTTTCCTTATATATAAACCATACGGTTCAGTCTGCATAAGTTTTTTTGAAGCATTTTGGGGGAAACAGCAATTACAACGATGGCCGAACCACATGTTGTCTTTGCAACACGGTCAGAACAACAAATGTGTCTTAACCACGCATTCCTTTACCACACGTGTTGCTTCAATGACATGCCTTATGTAAAGCGGTGTTGGACTATGAAGTCGAATGCTTTCCCTACTGTTGCACGGACTGGAGTTGAAATAATAAATTATACTGTTCCAATGTCCAGCGCTTTCCCTAAGGCAAGTCGTTGTAAAGACTTGAATGGTAAAGGAATGCGTGGTTAAGACCCATTTGTTGTGTCGACCGCATTGTTAAGTAATGCATGGTTTAGGTATGAGTGGTTGTGTAATACAACCGCTAGTCACAAGTTCAAATCTCGGCAGTAGGTACCCTGGCTTGGTAATGCCATACAGTTAAGGAAGTGTTTAACCCTATTTATAGCACTACTCTGTCATTATGGAATAAAGTTAGTGTGATGAGGGTTCTACCTTCTGCCATCTCCACCCCCCCTTCAACTCAACAGAATTCTACCTGGACTTTATGCCAGCTTTGCTAGACAAAGGATTTGCACTGTAGAAGAAGAGGTGTGGTACTAAAATTGGAGATCTTTGCAATCATGGAGCAGTCAACCTCTTTGAGCAAATGATTGTTAGATATGATCTGCCTGAAGCTGGAATGTTAAGCTGTACCCAAGTAAGGCACAATTTGACTCACTCAGCTTTAAAGAAGAGTTCATCTACACCACTTACAAATTTTAAGAAATGGGTGAAGGAGAGGCTCTCTGTGTGGCGGATTTCAGGATAGTATAGTTTTGATTCAAAGTAAATTGATTCACAGAAAATGGCCCTCTAGATAGCATGAGAGTGGGATTTAGGGAGTTCCACATAGAGGAATGGGAAGCTTTGATTGCTAGGTCCCCAAAACAGCAATGAACGTTGCAGAAAGGGAATTTGGTCACAAAGTGATGCTAATTTGGCATCGCGCTGAGGCGAGGATCCATCCAATTAATGCTGGTGGGGGGTATACTTTAGCGCGCACAATGTGAAGGTGTTCATTATTATTGAAATACTTGGATGAAGGGCCGCCATCAATGATAGATAAACTGTATGACAATGCTCTCCTTTGTACTCTAGATCATCTTGCTGAAAAGTAGGGGACACAATTTGTTTCTACTATTGTACAGGAGTGGTAAATAAACTGTGTGAGCTCCTTTATCAGTAAAATAGGCAATAGCGTCATTCTGAGTGAAGGCTCAGGAACAACCACAGGCAAATGATTGCAGACAATGTCAACCCTGACTAGCACTGAAAAAGTTGAGCCTACAAATAGAAAGTACCAGGCAAGATTTTAAAAGAGGCTGTGGTCCAATTCTGGGCTTCTTGGAACCTGAATTTAGAGAAACGACCAACGCCCCCCCCCCCATCCCCGATTCCTCACAGCCATCAGAATCATTTGCTCGAACTAAACCAATTGTACCGGAACTCCCCAAGATTAGCTGAAGAATCAGTTTATGGAAGGTACCAGGTCTTAGCAGCCCAATGAGCCTGTGATGAATGTTGGCTTTCTTTCCCTTACAACCAACAGCAATGCCAAAAGGAAGTGCCACTAGGTCATGGCACGGGCACGGGGTGGTGACAGGGGGAGGATGAAGAAGGTTAGAGACGGCATAAGAAGAGGATACAGCTTTGGGACTTTTTTATACTTTGATTGCACTGCCCTAGTGGTTTTTATATGGTTGTGATAATGAAAAATGTAAAAATATATTTAAAGCTATAGCATGTACTTTGATAACTTTAAAACTTTAGCTATGGGAGGGGGGCTTAGCAGCGCTTATGATGGCTGCTAGACAGTCATCGCAGATTACTCACCGCATCTGCCTCTGTCTGAATGCTAGTGAGTTGGCGTTCACTGTGAATGTGCAGAACATGGACATGCCCCATCGGTGACCAGCAAGGCGGATGATCTGAAATCATGCGGCCAACATTGCCGGCCAGTACACACACTGTATCTCCCTGAGTGAGGCCACCGGAGGAAGACTTGAGGAACCACAATCAGTTGCAGGTTGGAACCTCAACAATTTTGGGGTTGTGAGTGTAGATGGACAATCTCCTTGACTGATAGTGCATATCGTTGGCCAGAATCAGTGACTATGGCTAGTTTGACGGGTGGCTATGTAGCAGTGTGGAAAATGGAAACTGAGGAGAGGAGAGATTTGACCTCCGAGCTCCTGGAGGTATACTTACATGTCCTGTGCGATCCTGCTAGTCAATGCTGCAAGGGTAACTAGCAGCAAATGAGCTCTAAATCCATGGCATACTCAGTGCTCAATTACAAAGCAGATGGGCTCTTCGATGGCACGAAATGTCAGAAGCAGCCTGCATGCCATGCAAGAGACACAAGGCACATTAAAAATCATTGTTACATGAGGGATGTGTCTATTTACCTATGTACTGTTGCACATTTTACTCTACCTGTACCACTCACCTTGACTAAACCCCTGCCATGTGTCTGACCACCTGCAGTGGCAGACATATGCCCAGTAGTGGGCGCCACTTCATGTGCCATGCATACTGACGCACTTCATGAAACCGCTGTTTTCCTTCAGCACTACAAATGCACGCATCAAGTCCCTGCCTCACAGTCACTGTAATTTGATGCAGCTATCCATTGTGTTTGTAGACCTGTCCTTGCCAATGTCTAAACCCTCAGGGATCTTCTTTTCATGGAGGAAGTAAATGGGAGGCAGAAATCAGACAGAAAACGTCTTGACATGCCACCCCAAATAAGAAAATGTTGTGTCAAATCCCGCCTACTGGAGCCGGTCTTTATGTTGCTTACCATGGAAGGTAGGCATAAAGAATCTCAATACCCTGAGGATCTAGAACAGTTTGTGGACTCATTGGAAGCTTCGACCATGAACACATCACAAAGCAGCTATGGCAGGGTGACAGCAGGAAAGACTCCGACAGATGCACTCCACCCATAGGAGAGCACTCATACCCAACTACAAACTCAGAGCAAGCACTTGGCAAGAATCACCAAATGCTGGACAAACACAGACAAGCCATTAATGAATCTTAAGATAGGAGCAGAGGCAGGGGCAAGCCCAGATCCCCTCTGAAGGCATCATTTTGGTACAGCGGAAGTAAATGTCTTCAAACCTGACTGCCAGGTCTACAGAACTCCCTGATGTCTCCGGTAGGCTTCTTCGACCACAAATGTGTACCACTTGTGTACCAGATGTAGGGTGTGGGGGATCTGATGAGGACACACACTACTTTGTATGTTCGGTCTACTGCGATAATTTGATATGATCATCCGCCACACAAGCATTTTTGGGACTAGTGACTCTCCTGTACCTAGAAGTAGCTTTAGGCTTTATGAATGTAGTATAATGGCACCGGATTATATAGGATTGAAACAGTGAAACTATTTGTTGTGGTGTAGTATGGACAGGTCATGGTCATGTATCTTTTATCTAGTCAATTAGGCGGCTGCAGGAAGTAGGTATGTGAGGCAACTTCCCCCTTGTCCATTGTACTTCTGTTTTGCCCTTGTTCATTTTAAATTAGTTCAGAGTGTTTTTGCGGCTAAGAGAAGAACCCCACTCCTTTTTTCAGTTGACCATGGGCTGGGATTGGCGACATTTTAAGGGTTCTCACTTTGTTGATGAGGCTGTCTCATATTTTCACCAGCATCTTCAGCAGACATTGCACTGGGGATTTACTTACCTCCCCCAATACCTGGTGGAAAGTGGGTTATCAGGGGGTTCTCACTTTAACTCCTAGACACAGGAGCAAAGAATGCTGCTACCTCCATGCAAAATACCCCAACCATTGACTGGCGCTGACTTGCCATCCTAGAATACACAACACCTTTACCTCTGGGACATCAATGTTCTCTCTTCCATACCATTAACAGCCTTTTCCACTAAGTTAAGAGGAAGAAAGCTTTATACTTTCTGGCTTTGAAGAAGTCAAACATAGCATTGCTTCAAGAGACACACGTGCTATTGAGCGAGTCAAATAACATAAAGAGAGACTGGGTGGGTAAGGCTATGCACTCTTGAAATACAGGCAGCCTGACTAGTTATGGAGCTGGACAGAGGCATATTCGAGATGAGCTGTGGTGATCCTGAATCAGGAAACTCTTCAAACCGAGGTAGTCAAGGTATGGCATGATCATCAATGAGTCTAGATTTTTGTTAAAATAAAGATACTAGACACACCACTAATTATAGGACAGATATGTGTCCCACACAGCTCCAAGGATAGCTTTCTCTCCAATCTTTCTAGGATGCTGATGGAATTCGTGGAAAATCGAGTGGTAATTAGTGGATACTAGAACATGACAATATGTCTTGTACTTGACAGGGCAGGGAGACTAGGCACAGCGAACGGACAAGACAGTATCATACTGATGAGTGTGATGTCTACTACTGCATATCAAGGCAGCAACTACACACTTATTTACTGCACGATCAGCCCTTGTCTAGAGTCAATTACTTTTTGACCTCGAGCTCAGTTCTTCCATGCATCACTGGATGTGACATCGAAGGGCAGAATATCTCATCATTCCCAATGCAATTCAGCCACTCCTTGTGGTTGGTGTTCGGGTCGGACTTGAAGGGATGCTCCAACAGGTCAATGTGTGGGCAGGTTCTTTGGCTGATAGTTGGCCTGTTTTATAGTCTGATGGGCTAACTTATATCACAGTTTGTTTCCCTGATATGACCACAAACCTTGTCCACAGCAAGCACATATGCATGCAGTCTCCCATACCTTGCAAAATAATTTTAAAACATGCCTTTACAAATTTAAAACTGCCCAATTTCCATACATGGGCCACTTTTTGTTTGGTTACCTAATTTACTAATGAGGACCACTTTTATTTTGGTGCCCATGCCAATATTCTGTCTCAATCCAACCCTGGCTGGTGTCCACCCTATAAAACTATGGAGGATGAATGTTTTTAGGAACAAATTTAGTGAGGAAAATAAGCCTCTGCAAGCAGTAGCGGCCCATGGAGGAAGTGTCGCGGGCGGTGAGGTGGGGTGGGGGAGGGGCAGGGTGGGGGGGTAGTAAACTCCGGTCACGGCCGACCGGAGTAATGTAAACAAATAAATAAATAAAATGAATTTCATTGCGCACGCTGAAACACATTTAGCGTTTCAGCTCGTGCAACAAAATTTGCTGGGTCGGGCCGCTTCTGTCTGCAAGCCTACCTATCTGACATTCTGAAGCATAATGAAGGGTCATTCCAGTCAGATCAAACGTTCTGGGCAGTTGGGAAGTCATGTATCTGGGTGCCAGGATGCTTGAGTCTGCATTAAGGAAAAGAAGGGACTCAAACAAGAGAATGGCATTGAAGGACAGTTTAAGACTTAATTACTGAATTTCACAGATGTCCTTCGCAGAATAAGTTGAGAGGACGGGTGGTAGCAGAGGTTGAGCTCAACAATTATTTCACCTTAAACACCTCTATCCAGAGTAAAATGGAGATATTATGAGCATGGGGAAATAGTGGTGAGACTGATAGTGGTACTTGCAACCCTTAGTGAAAGTGGAAACTCGCATGCCTACTTTGTAGACATAACTAGCAAACTTGCAAGGTTCTTCAAAGACGTCAACGACTTGTACCAAGCACCTAGCAATAACGTTAGACAACACTTTTCTTGCATGCTGCAAGGCTGACTCTCCTGTCAGATCTTTGAGACAAACTGGATGAGGGGGTAATGGGCGAGGAAATATGCTCAGCTATCGTAGTTATGCAGGCATGTAAAGCCACAAGGAAGAACAGGCTCTCCATCAAATTCTGCAAAATTAACAAATTGAAGGAGCCATGGTTGCTCTGCAAAGGACTGAAGGCTGGAATCCCTACACCCTGAATTTAAGGGGGATTTTCACTTATTCCAAAGTCTGGAAAAGACCATTTGATGTGTTCCAGCCAGAGACAAATATCTCTTCTTGACACAGCCTTTAAAATCCTTGCCAAAGTACTGAGTAACAGACTGAGAAAAGTGAATCCTGCTTTTGATACAAGCAAGTGGTATTGTACCAGGCTGCTCCTTACTGGCAAGTGAGGAACAATCAGGATGAAAAGGTGTTACTTTCTTTGAACAGAGAAAAGGTGTTTGACTGTGTTGAATGAAAATACCTCTTCCATACACATAGGAAAGCAGGCTTGGATGGGGGTTTGTAGACATGATCAGTTGGCCCCCATTGGATTAAGCAGGATGAATCAATGGTGGGGGTTCCCATCTTAAACATGGCATCAGATGGGGCATCAGATGGGGTTCCCTCTCACCTTTCTTCTCTTCCAGTTGGACTTGGAACCCACGGATGCGGTCATACACCAAAAACAGACTATGCAAGGTATTGGGACATCCACTGGCCAGCAGAAATGCTTTCTGTATGCCAATGATGCTCTACTCACTCATGACCAGCCAGTCGTTCATACAAGAATTATTGTGCCTGAGCTCCCAAGCCTACCTTCTCAGGGGACAGAATCAACTGGCTCTAAGGGAGTTTGTACCTATGACACATGCTGTAACAACAGTTAGCAGTCACAACGTTGGATGTGTTGCTAGCAAACCAAATTATCTGGGCATATTGTTGAATCAATCACTGAAGAGCATCGTTCAAGACAATCGGAGACGGATGATACAGAAAGTGTCCATTGATTTTGAAAGATGGCCCCAGTTACGACTTTCCTTCTGAAAAAGGGATCAAGCAGTAAAGATGAACATGGCTCCAAGACTGAACTTTGTCTTGATGCAGCTGAAAGTATCCAATAATATCCTGAAGGCACTCAACAATAATATCAAATGTTTTGTCCAGGACTAGGTGAGCCAGTGGCTTCAATACTGCATGCTTCCATCAAGGAGAAAGGCCTTTGGTTATCCTGCATGTCCTCATACTAACTGTGTCACAGTTTGGCTTGCCTTGAGACAATACTCCCTACTACTGACACACAGGCATTTGGTTGGGAATAGAAAGTAGACTTTTGAGTCTCCCGAATGCCTCAGATACCATGTACTGCTACCCCAGTGATGTGGCGGAGGTCATTAACCCCACACATCTTTGGCCTGGCACTCCCTCCGTACACAAATGGGAATTGATTGCTTCCTGCATGCTGCAGCACCCATATTCAGGAACACAAAAATCCACAGTTTCCACCGCACACTCAGTAGGCCGGCCTGGTCCTCAGTGGTCATCAAGATGTTGAAGGATGTGCATTACCAGAGCACTCTGAAAATTTAAAGATCTACAAAAGGAATATGGGCTGGAGGCCTCACTGAAACAGAAATAGAGACAACCAAGATGCTGCCTACATTCAGCCCTAGGTCTTCTTGTGTCTGAAGTATCAATATTGGACGCCCCTGTTTAAAGATATCTTGCATGCTGCTGTAAATAAATGGAAAGGGAGACATTTATGAGCAGATTTTACTCTCAGTGGGAATTAATCTCTTTTACGGGAGGATAAACATTAGGAAAATAAACATTTGATAATCACACCATTTTAAGATCAACAATGTCTTCCTGATTCATTTGAACTCTGGACCATAGTTACATGACCGAATAAGAAGTAAACTATGTAAGCCTTTAATAATTACAGCCTACCTTCGCCCTTTCAAGTTGTACAGCTGCTTGTTGCTCTTTCTCCTGGCGAATTGCTTCCCTGTCCTCTTCCAGAGAGGCATCGGAATCTGATGGTCTGCTTGTGTAGGAATCTGCTGAGCCCTGCAGAGGAATATGTTTGGAAAATGTGATTTTTGCATTTCAGACTTTACTTCATTTCTTTTTTTACATTGTGCGGCAATGCCGACCAGAAGCAGTTTCTGATTGACTGTAGCCAAATATCGAAGCAATACACAAGTAATACATTAAATTAGTGAAAAATACGCTTAGCTAAATAAAAACAAACCTAAGGAAGATGAACATAAAATAATAATGTTTTAAGTAGTGTAAAGTTTCAAAACCTTTGCTCCTCCTGCGACAGAAATTGAAAAAAAAAATGTTTTTGAAAGTTTTGATCAGTTTTATGAACTGTGTAATTAACCATGCTCAGAAATAGAAAATAGAAAGAAATAGAAATAATTAGGAAGAAGAGAAGAAAACAGATAAATGATCAGTAGGAGAAAAGGGGATGCACGAGAAAGACCACGGGAAAGAAAAGGGAAACCAGATGTATAATAAATAAAAAAAATTGGGGGATATTTATAAAGTCAAAACCTAGTGCCGCAGTACAGCAGAGGACTATAATTGGCTACAGATAATGTAGCCAACATGTGAGGACAGAGAGAAACACAGTTACATGTCTTTGTCCGTGTTTGGTAACAAAATATGGTCCAGCACTGAATACCACTCTGGTGCTAATTCTAAGCATGCAATATAAAGAACAGACAATGGGCTCTTTTCTTGACAATTCAAATAAATTCCACGTATTAGTCTAAAATTCAGAAATGTTTTTAGAAGAAATGTATTAGTCTGCAGCTGATGCTTTTTCTTGAATGTCAGTATTGCAAGCATCGACTGCACTATCAATATATTTTACGGCCTTGTTTCTACTTTTTCAGAGCCGTTTAAACAGAATGGGGCAGGTATAATGTATGCAGGGTGGGCGTTCCAACTCAAAAATGCCTCCTAGGAGTGACGCAGTGAAATCTACAAGATTTCACTGTGCACTTCTAGGACGCTACTGCGTCAAATTCTTACGCCTGCTTGAAGCAGGCGTAAGGAGTGACACAGCACAATGAGGATAGGCCTCCTCATGCATTGTTGGAGTTGCTTTGTGCTTGTGACACGACTCTAGCAATGCGTGACTTTTGCGTTAACAGATGCGTCAGAATTTCTGACGCATTCCGTCAATCCTTGTGGCATGGTGCGCCGTATTGTAAAAACGGCGCATCCAATGTAGCACAAGGGTTTCTAATGGTGGCGCAGGGAAAGTGACGCATCTTTACAGATGCGTCACTTTCTTGTAAATCTGCCCGAATGAGTTTAACTTTCTGTACAGTTACACAGTATCGTCACTAGAATCATTATCATTACAGTTTACGATCAATTTGTGCAATGCACACGACAAATGTAACATTTTGAATGTTAGTCAAGGAAAGTAGAGGTATGTCAATTGTAAGCCTATTCTTCAAAAGGTCAAAGATAGAGTATGGTTCCACTATCAGTTTAAATAAGCTATTAGATGTAGCAAAAATGGCCCAAATACAACCGTTGCCTAATTTGCATGGGTAATGAATAATAAAACACAAGTTCTGTACTTGCATTTACAGAATTTAAAAGGGCTCATCCAGTGTGGGGCTAAAATGTCGGTTCTTTTTTCACATCCCAAACAGTTGGCAGAATGTTCCTTTATTTGTTTGCTTGGGCTCTGAGACATCCTGTGACCCGCTCACCGGATTGCTCATATAAAGTCATAGCGTGGTCTTTGCAAGTCTTCTGGTCTGGTCAGCAGTAGAGTAAACTCATTCAACATACAAATCAATGTCCAGATTTATGTAGAAGTCACGTAACGCAGCGCAGCAAATAAAGGTGCGGCGTTGAATTGCATGAGGGGTAGAAAGCAGAACAGCGCCATATCTATTAAGATGTGACGCTGTGTGCTCTCTCCCTTAACTAGTGCAGTTTTGGCTGCCATGAACCAAAGCAGATACCCAAGGGTGTCTGTGTTTTGACAAGCATAGGTTTTGTATTGGAAAAGGTGTGCTGTGCAATGAAACACACATGTAAAGTGGGAAAAACAAGAAGAAATGAAAACGTTTCTCCTCGGTGCACCTGCGTTGAGAAGGTGCAGGATGTTGGTGGAAGTCCATGACTACAATTCTCTGTAGATAGGGATTTGCATCAAAACCCATGGGTGGTTGAATGGGAACGCCCATGCACGACCCAAGGAACGCCACCTTGACGCAAAAAGCGGAAGGCAATGCAGATGTGTATACATTTGGGTTACAATCCAACGCCAATGTCGATTTTCATTGGATTGTAAATCCCACCTGAACACTTTGTCTGGTTTGCTTTAGAAAAGTAACGAAAATCTGACGCAAAACATTTGCAAATCTGGGCCCCTAGTTCAAACAAACAGCAGTAGTGCAAACTTGTCTAACATACAGAGCAAGTACAGTACAAGCAGTAGGAGTGTAAACGTTTCTTTTACATGTGATTGACGGAAAATGTCACAGAAGTGCAGTCTTGCCTCATAACCTCAAACAGAGTGCAGACAGCATCCATGCAAACTACCCTGACACACAAATTGGTACAGCACAGGCAGCAGTGGAAACCATCCTCACATACAGAAGAGGTAGAGCACAGTAAACAGTAGTGCAAGTTTCATTCCCAGACGCCCAACAAGACATGCATAAGTCTGGAGCGTAGCTATCATTGGTGCAGCAGGTGGAGTGCACCTGGGCCCAGAGTCCTGAGGGGCCCACTGAGCCATGATAGTTGCTGTACTTTACTACCCCCAACAATAGTGAAATGGGCCATTTTCTTTGCTTGCACCAGGGCCCGTGAATTCACTGCTATGGTACTGGCACGAGTAGTGCATCTTTCCTTCCTACACAGAGAACAAATACAGAACACCAGGCAGCAGTGCCAGCTTTCTTTTTACACAGAGGCAAGGTACAACACAGTCGGCAGCAGTGCAAGCTTCCTTATTACACAGAGGCAAGGTACAACACAGTTGGCAGTGCAAGCTTCCTTTTTACACAGAGGCAAGGTACAACACAGTTGGCAGCAGTGCAAGCTTCCTTTTTACACAGAGGCAAGGTACAACACAGTCGGCAGCAGTGCAAGCTTCCTTATTACACAGAGGCAAGGTACAACACAGTTAGCAGTGCAAGCTTCCTTTTTACACAGAGGCAAGGTACAACACAGTTAGCAGTGGTGCAAATTTCCCTCATACATAGAACAGTTACAGAGGTGGTGGAGTGATGGTTCATATCTACTTCAAAGAAACAGACCATGCAGAACATGGCCAGCAGGGGTGAAGGCTATTGAAATCCAAGGCCATGCATGGCACCTGTAAAAACAGAGAGTAGAGTTGGAGCACTGTCAACCCGACATGGAATACTCTCTTCCCCAGACCTATTAGCCTTACAGAAGGAAGAGAAGAGAGCCTCATTGGTAGTGTCTGCACTCACCTCCACCTTAATGCAGCAGCAGTTACTTCTACTTACATTATGACCCCGTCCACCAAACAAATGGAAGCATGCAAGCCTTGATCACAGAACAAGCACAATGGCACCAGGCATGTAAGAAGTTCTTGAGCGCCTTGAGACCCTCACGGGTAAGTAGTGCGCTTTACAAATGCCATGATTGATTGATTGCAGGTAGGTCTGGGTAAAAAAAGTCACCCTGGACCCACATGTCACAAACATCTATTTTTAAGTTAAAAAAAAATTTCCTCAGGGAATAGAAAACATGGTAGCATCAACACCTGCTTCCATTTAGTGCTTTTAGACACTTTAGCTGCCAAGAATAAAGAGGGGAGGCGAGCTCTATAATCTATAAATAGATTTAACAGGGAATTTGCTGGAATTTAGCAGGGTGAAAAGGCAGATTATTTACCAGGAAATGTCTATTTTGGAATGATAATCGGCAAAATCCTTATTATAATGCAAAAAGTCAGAATAGGCAATAATTATCCCATCCGCTACATTTCGAACATCTCAATGTTGCTTTTTATCAAATGTGATAATTATGATATTTGACAGGTGCTTGTCGTAATCAGGCCCCTAAAGGGTTCTTAAGTAATGTGGTAAGTGCATTCATGAAATTTTCAACGGATACCTTACTCAACCACACAGTATCCTATGACGATAGTAGGGGTCTAGGTACATAGAGCGTGTTTTGATCCACGTGTGTGATGTGCGTGTTTGTGCCTTAATTGTCTCAGATTGAAAAAGAAGATCATTAGATCTTCATCAGAACCCTATGAGATGACTCTTTAAAAGATACCGTAATAAAGCAATTTAACCCTGACTAATCCTACGCAAACTATTCTTAATGTGTGATATGAAAACAGCAGATACTGCAATCTCTGTATAAAAACATGATTATAATTGATTTATAATAGGCGACTTGTGATGCACCCAGTCGCCTGTAAAAAAGGAATTACGTATCAGCTCAACTGTAATAACTTATTACAGTCGAGTTCTGATGTCACAATGCCTGTTTAAAAAACAAAAATGAAACATTGCTTTTCTTTCTTCTACTCTGTTGTCCTAACTGTATAGTGACAAGTAGAAAGGGGATATTTATGAGAACATTTTTATTTTTTGCATATTTTAGGTAATTATGGAAAAGTTAGAATGTTTCTGCATGTTTCTACACATTCTCAGCAATTGCACCTTCTTTTAAAAAATGACTTGTATTAAACTGATTCTAATATCTTTTTTCTAACAAATATCTAACAGCTTTTTTGGTGTTTTTAATTTTGCACAAGACATTCTATTTTTATTATTCATGTTTGCAAACATGCTCTTTCGTTCATATGAAAGAGCTAGGCACCAAGGATTTAAGAGTTTTTTTGGGAAAGGTGATGATGCGACCTTGTATTATAAGGAATGAAATACCTCCTGTGATACCTGATAAGGATATTACAAGTCTCCTCGGAGTTCGATACCTTATAAGGGAACTCTGCCGTGGAGCTCTTTCTTCTATATGGTCATGTAACTCCGCAGTGACTTGCAATACCCTTATAATGTACTGCGGGAAGCCCTTTATCCCATATATTATGATTTATCAGTCAGCAAAAGTGTTTTTTTGGAATGTGCGATGCCTTTAGTGGGGTATCTTGTCAACTTCCCCATTTTGAAACTTGTTACAGCATCACTGCCCTTCAGACTGTCCGGGACAGGATTAAAAATAAGCTCAAAAAGATTTGAATTGTATGTACACACGCTATCTGAAAACAGTCCTGCTCTCCGTCATCCCACCCCTTCTGCTGCCCCTCTTCTCCTGTGGAGATGCCTGAGATCCCCAGTCTCCCTGCTCAGTGCTGTTGGCTGCATAGGCAAAGTGTTGCTGGGATAGGTGTGGGACAGACGCAGAGCACAGAGATGGCAACCCTGCTCTGAAGAGAGCGTGGCAGCCTACAGGTTGTGAGTGAGCGTGAGATGCCTGGAGTGATATGAGAAATAGAACCTGTGAGAGGAGCAGGGGACATTCTTCTACTCCACAATCATGGTTCTGCTGAAGATGTCCACTCTGCTGAGCCGCTCCTGCAGGCTGTGCTTGCAACTGCACATTGGAGAATAAGGCTGAACTCCAGTGCTGCAGCAGTTTATGTTATTTGTTGCTCAGCAGAAGAGACAACATCCTCTGCCCAACAGAGAAAAGTGCCAGCTGAAAAACCTGGAAGGCTTGCACAATGTATCCTATGCAGCACTTAAACATAAACATGCTTGGAAACATTGTAGAGCCCTTCATGGAGCCCCATCCACTGAATACTTTGTCTGACCGTGAAGGATACAGGTAACCATAAAACCTCCATGGAAGCATGGAAGCAAACTGTCCCCAACACTATTGAATATTGCAACTTATTAACCAGTACCTGAGTAGCTGCTTGTCTTTATCCATCATGTTTAGTGTATTGCCTGTGATCATGTTAAACAAAGTATTATGATTCCTAACCGATAGACATGGATTTTGTATTGTTTAGTTGAGCGTTCTTGGTCAGATTGTGTAAATAGATTATCACATTTTGGTCTAAATTTCTAGTTGAAGGTTGACAATTCTGAGTTTTTTCTGCGGCTACTGATATCTATAATTTTGGAACTTTTAGGAATGGAAGATGCACTTCTTTTTAAGAGTAGGGGAGATATTGCTTTCTAAGAGCATGGACCTGCCTCCTGCTGAGAGCTGCCACACATCACTGTTGCTGAAATACCCGCACTGACTGCGGTGCCTCAGAAGCATCTGATTTGTCTAGGAAATTACTTGGACATTTGTAAGCGAGCAAGGATCCCTGCTGCTCTTTGAGCTCTGATTACTTATGTAGCATAATTGTACCTTGTGTTTGCTTGCTAGGCTCTATTTGATCAAGTAAGGCATTGCCTCTGAGTTTTACAGCAATGCGGGTGCATGAACCACTTCTTCTTCTGGTTATATTGCATCGCAGTTCATGTACAACCTTTGTTCTAGGAATTCTACGTTTCTTTTTGGGTTTTGACTGGGCTGAGTTCAGCATCAGTCTTTCTGAAACTTTTCTGGCCTGCTTCCAAAATTCCTGGCAATTTTTGTAAGAATGTGGCTTTTGGCCTAATTTGGCATTTTCATTTTAGACTTACTTTTGAAACAAACCAGCTCCTTTTGAACTGCTTGCATGGAACTATGTCTCTTACAATTACCTACAAGATGACTTGGCTCTCTTTGGGGGAGCGCAAATGCATGAAGATGCGCCCTAGCTTTATTCCATACTTTCAACATAAGGGGCAGTTGGTCCTATAGCAGCACCAGATTACTTTTGATGTATAAATCTTAACTCATAAGAGATTTTTTGCAGGAGCAGATAGCTACATCTTGCTACTTTTCATTACTGCTTCTTGCAAACAACTTTCCAACCAGTCGTCTCTCTTTCTACCAAACGTTTATCCATCAGTTCAAGCGCAAATGTTGAATGCAGCGTGAAGATAAGGAGTTTAGCTTTGAACCAGGTAAAAGGCAACACGTTTTTGTTCCAAGGATCATTCGTCCAGAACATCTACCATAAGCGAGAGGAGTCGTAAACTGAGAGCATCTCGTATTCCATACTGGTATCGAAAAAACTGACGAATCAGAATATTCAAAATTCCAAACCATTCAAGTACAGCCGCTGGATAATTCCAGATATACAACTGGGTTATAAATATTTATTGCCCTTCGAATCAACTATGCAAACAAGCACTGGCAACGCCAATACATCTGGCTTTAATGCTCCAACACAGACATTCATAATTGGTGTATCCCTCTGTTGCTTTAGACATATGCAAATTTACCTTTGTGAATCAGGTGTGATGAGTTTCTCTTTGATGGTAAATCTTACTCAAGTATGCCCTTCAATACACTCATGTTCCAACAAAACGAATTTCCGCCTGTGCAATGGTAAAATGTATTTTGAAGTGGATTAGATTTCGAGCAGCAACGGGCTATCACAGAAGCGTAATTCCCTTGATAAAGAGTTGCATAGCTAACTCTCAACATCCTGTGAGGCTCTTAGACCCTAATGGGTGCATATTACCAATGCATGGTATTCACCAAATACAACAATGAGCACCTTGCTTGGCTGCCCTGCCTAGCTTGATGTGATATTACCAATTGACGAGAGTCCAGCTCAAACTTGCATCCATTCATTTATTCGTTCAGAGCAGAAACAAATCTTAGCGTTTTGCTGCAGCAAATATAGTTACAGTCATAAAGCGCTCCAGGGGGAAACAACCTTTACAACGCAGTCATTACAACGAGCTACCTTTACAACGCAGTCATTACAACGCAACATCCTTTACATCGCATGCCATTACAATGCAGCCATTACATTGCATGTCACTACAACGCATGTCATTACAATGCATACCATTACAACGCATTATAAGGTAAGTAATGGGGAATAGTAATTTTTACCCCTACACTATCCAACACTTACCCTACTGTTGCACTCACTGGAGTCGGAATAGTAATTTTTACCCCTACACTATCCAACACTTACCCTACTGTGGCCCTAAAAGTAATATGCGCTGTAAAGGTATGCGTTGTAATGGTATGCGTTGTAATGGAATGCGTTGTAAATGTAGTTTCTAAAAATGCGTTGTGATGACATGCGTTGTAAAAACATGCGTTGTAAAGGATGTTGCAATGTAAAAACTGTGTTGTAAAGGCATACGTAGTAAATGTTTGCATTGTAACGTCATACATTCTCCTCCAGGTGAGGCTCACAAAGCTGCAAAATTCCTGAAAGTCATGCTTGCTGATACACTAAGACGCTCGCAGCTACAGTGCAGGTGTATTGTTCTCCGTCCTAATACTTCGTCAAATGACAATGAGTGACTTGATTATGCAAACTAAATGCAATGCGAAAAATGGCACATTTCGCAAAAGCACGAATTTTCATGTGAAGAGATTAGAGGTGGAAAATGTCAGTTTCAAACATGTTCCATTTTCATCTCCGTTTGCAAAGCCTGATGTTTCCGATGCATTCTATGAATGTCACCCTCGGTGCTCAACTACTGAGCAGGCCCCTAATCAATGGATCCCCGCCCCCGTCCTAGTCATGATGCTGACGCATAATGGGGTCGAATGGCGACGCACTGGCAAAGGGGCCCTAAGGCTCGCTGTGCTGCTATGATTACCTAGCATGAGGTCAAATATTGCTAAAGGAAAGGTCTCCATTCACATTGCAGGAAAAGGGCCAGCTGCAAAGGAACTCTTAATGACCTTCTACGGCTGCACTGAGGGAAATGGGCAGTTTCACCGAAATCTCTTTGGATTCACAAAACTGGTCAATTTAGCCTCGCCTCAAACCTATGTTAATGTGCACTAATTGTTCACTTCAATTCTACTCAGCAACAAACAAGATGGTTACCTTGTCTGATAGGCTATAAAACAAGTGGAGAAGGGCTTCTTTTCTGTGGGTATTTAAAATCACCTCAATAATATAAACCAAACGTCAACTCACCAAAATTAGCGAATTAAAAATTATTTTGTAGATACATTTTACAGGGTCAAAAGAATTGAAAAACATATTTTCGTTACAGTTTGGAAAGTTAGGGCAGCAGGGGTCAATGAGAGGTACTTAGTAAAGTTGAAACGGCATTATTCAGTAGCGGGACATTAGGGCTAATCAGATAATGAAAGGAGCACATGAATGCCACTCCCTAATGTAAATTATTAGTGATTGAAAAGTAGAGCACAAGAAAATTGGCTAGCCAGTTTCTATTCATTTTTTGGTCATTTATTTTTCATGAAAAAATTATTAAACAGAAAAGCAAAAAAATCCATATTTTTCAGTGACAATGCGCTTAGGTGAATTCATTTCAATCCGCTGAGTACGAAATGAAATAATGCGCTGAAATCTTATATATTGTCTTTGCAGTCTCCACATAGGAGAAAGAGATTTATGGTGGCTGAGTAAAAAAAAATTAATTAGAGTGCGATGAAATAAATGAAAATTAAACGGTATAAAACTCAAATTTGTAATGCATCAAGGACAGTTTCAGAATACCAGAACAGATGGAGACACTTTGAGTTTGCTACTAAGCAAAGTGCATCTCTGGCTGAGAGCACGGCTAGGTTGATGGCTCGACAGGCAGCTAATCAACCTAGAAAAGGCCAACAAGCCGCACACCATGAAGACTGATGAGGGAGCAGCAGCATCACAGCATTACAAGGCTTGTTTCTGTCCCAGCTTTCGACACACAGACTGCGGAGTGGAGTTTCTGTCAGAGTAGTGAAAAGGGAAGTGCTCAGCAAATAACTGAGAACGTGGCATGAGGAGCAGGCTCAATTTGTAGCCTGTCAGGTTCAAAGCTGGATTGTAGTGAGGAACCCTGCTGGTAAGGACCACAGTGGCGACTCCTACGCTAAGGCGGAGGTGCGTTGCCCCACTGCTTTGAACCAGTGAAAGAAAGGAAAAATAAAATGATAATAACATAATGTTATTATAATTTTATTTTGTCCTGCTGTGGCAGCTTTGCGTGACGTGGAGTGGCGGGACTGCTCTGGCAGGGGAGGAGTGGTAGCACCCTCCTAAGTGCGCAATGACTGTTTATCATGCGATCTTCGCATGTTCTCCATGCAGGCTGCATTACAGCCTGTGTGGAGAAAAGGCCCAGGCCCCAAGTCCCTGGCGGCGCTCAGACCAATCACAACGCTGCAATGCAGCATTATGAATGGCTCAGGGGAGCCTGGGTGCTTACCAATCACAACGCTGCATTGCAGCGTTGTGATTGGTGATAGGAGCCTGGCTGCTTGCTTCCGGTTTTTCATTCCTGAGGAGAGACAACGGAGAGAAAGATGACATATATAAAAATGCATAAATAAGGGCATCTGGAAAGAGCACTCTTGGAAGGTGCATGCCTAACAACCTCATTGGGGGCCTACTAGAGAGTTGCTTCAGTCACAAATAACCGACAAAAGGCTAACTTGTAAGACAGAAGAAGTAGGAGGATGTACGAAAACCAACGAAGGAAACCTACTAATCTCAGATAATTCTTCTTAGAAGGGTAGGCTAAGTGGGTGAAAACAAAATAAACAAGTTTTGATCATGTTATAATTTACTCAAATCTCGTTTGATAAAGAAAAGATTAACCAGGAATAATTAACTCTTAGATAAAGAAGGGAAGAGACACCTTCAGTGAGTTATTTGATTAAATGTTATATGTTTTAGATTTGTATGTGATAAGGAACATAATAGCGAAGAACATAGGGAAGGGATGGAGACCAATGTATTAAATGGATCAGGTTGTTACAAAGAAAAACATATGAGCAATTAACAGTGATTATATAATGATGTATCATGTTGACTTATTATTATTGCACAGAAAATACTACATTATTATATTGATGTTCTTTTGTTCCATAGCATAAAATAAATCTCCTGATGAAGGACTATCTAGTTCGAAATGCATTGAGGATGAGGATCCCAAAAATTGAATACTTAATCAGGGCCGGACTCGCTACCGGGCGTTTTGGCATGCTGTCGAGCTGGGGGCTGATGTCACTGCAGTGGGGGCTAATTTAGTTGATGGAGACCTGCGTGTGTTTCGAAATAAACAAAGCAAAACGAATTTCGTTCATCACATGCAGGTCCCCATCAACGAAATCAGCCCCCAGCTCGGCAGCATTCCAAAACTCCCGGTAGCCAGTCCGGCCCTGTACTTAATAGAATGAGAGAAAGTAGAATTTGCTAATCAAGAATTCAATAAATTTGACTTCTTAATGAAAATAGGAGTTGGAGAACTAATGTCATATTGAATTGTTTAATACCGAGGAACGATTGCACCCAAGACGGGGACACAAAGGAGTGCCAGTGGGACTTTGGATTTGTTCGATGCCATGCAGCAGTGAAAACAAAATTCCCCACACCCGTGAATTTAAAGTAAGCACAAGATCAGGTGTGTCAACTAAATTAAATGTGTAAAGCAAGAAAGAGGTGCAGCCAGCACAGGGGCTCGGGAATATAAATGTGAAGATCCTAGATGGGAGGGATGCCAGAAATAGGAGACCCACTTAGAACAACAGGTCTTCGAAAGCTGTACCATTTGGCTCCTTGACAAGGCTCCAGACCACATTTTTTTTTTTTTATTGAAGTACTTTAGTGACAATAAAGACATTACTGATCAAACATACACAGGATCAAATACAGTGAAAAACAGATTCAACCTAAAAAAAAAAATAAAAAAAAAAAACGATCAGATAATAAAGTTTAACATCATCCTCTAAGTAACCATCAATCAGAATCAAAAAAAAGAACCCCAAATTTTATCAAATTTTTTCCCTCCGCCCACCCGCAGAGCATAGATTTGTTCACTCTTTCTTACTCTCCTCATTTTCTGCAGCCACGCTAATTTACTTGGAATCTGTTTTGACCGCCAGTTTTGCAGTAGTAAAGATCTTGCAACTGCCGTTGCTATATACAGCAATTTAACCAATTGGGCTGGTATTGTAAGATCTGAATCAAAACCATAAAGTTCCGTTTTTCATTAAAAGGGAGCATAATTTTGAAATAAATCTGACAAAACCCAAAAATATCATCCCAAAATTCCCTTATGTTGGTACAATGGACCATTACATGAGACCAGTTGGCGGAATTATGTTGTATGCATCTAAAACAGTTTGAAGGATAATTTGAATACATTTTGGAAATAACTGCAGGAGTACGATATAATAACAATTTCCCCAAAAATAACATTCTACGGCAATTAGCTCCTCGAAGTATATTAAAGTTAAAAAGGTTAATGATCTTCCAAGTATTCATAGATAATACATGATTTTCTTGTTCCTTCCATTTTTTAATTACTTTTTGGCTTAAATCCGTTTCCCTACTGTATGCTAAGCAACGTTTCCACTCCCCTGGTCTCTTTATACATTCATTTATAAGGAGATCTTTAACCAATTGCATTGGTTGATTGAGCTGTTCAGTATCAAGTTGTCCCAAAAATTTAAAAATAATATTATATGACAAAACCAACAAAAAGTTTGTCTGAATAAGACTTGCCATCTCTCTAGGGGTTATCCAGCCTCCATTTTTTAAAAAAATCAGTCACTTTACTAAATCCTGCTCTGGCCCAATTATCCGCTATGTCAGATCCACCTTTGATGCCCATCAGTGGAAAAATACTGGACAGTAGAGTAGTTGCGTTAAATAGTGGAAGTGAATATCTATTAAACATAGCAGTACGTTTTTTGAGAAACCATAAAAGAATCTTATAACAAACTAATTTGGGAGATTTAAAAATCTGCGGGGGGGGGGTAACTCATTTTCAAAGCAAATTAAGTCAAAAAAGCAATTAATAAATAAGTTTTGACCTTGAATTTGATTTCTAAATCTCGACAAATACTGTATAAAATAAGCATTGTAATAATCTCTAACATTTGGCAGAGAGAGTCCTCCTAGATCTAAATCCGCATAGAGAATATTGATTGCTATACGAGGAGGCTTTTTTGCCCAAACGAATGCCGAAAACATAGTTTCAACCTTGGAAAAATAAGATCCTGATAAAAAACAAGGAATGCTGGAAAACAGAAAATTAAATAACGGAAGAATAGACATTTTTATCAGGGCGACCCGACCCAGGATTGATAATGGCAAGGAATTCCAGCGTGTAAACATTGAACGAATCTTTAGAAGAAGGGGATCGAAGTTGAGCGTATATAGATCCTTAACTGACTGTGAGAAAAAGACCCCGAGATATCTTTTGGGTTTAGTATTAATACAACACTTTAAATCAGGATGTATTTCTGGATCTCTATTCCAACAGATCATGATCTCTGTTTTCTTTTTTATTAATCCGATAGCCCCCTAGGGCTTCGAAATCTTCGAAGATCTAAAGTATCCTAACTTGCGAATGAAGCTCAGGTTTAATTAATAACATAATATCGTCCGCGTAAAGTTTGATCTTACTCATTGATGGAATTGGGGTAGGGATATTAATACAGTTCCTTATTGCAGCCGCGAGGGGCTCAATAAAGAACGCAAACAAGACTGGGGATAAGGGACATCCCTGTCTCGTGCCTCTTTTAACAAAAACAGTACCGACCATTACCGTATTTATGATGATATTTGCTTTGGCCTTAGTATAAAGATTTCGAATTAAGTTTACGATTTTATGGGGAATACCAAAGTGCGTTAAAATAATAAAAAGTGTCTCCCAAACCACCAAATCAAAAGCTTTTTCTGCATCTAATAACAAAATCAGTGCTGGGATCCCTCGTGTCTCAAAATAATCTAAGGCGTCAACTAAATAATGCGTGTTTGTAAACAGTTGCCTTACTGGAATAAAACCATTCTGATCCGGATGGATCAATTCTGTTGAAACTTGATTCAAACGCATTGATATTAATTTAGTAACGATTTTATAGTCTGTGTTTAATAAAGTAATTGGTCGGTACGAGTTTGGATCTTTAGCATCTTTCCCCTTCTTCAGATGGGAGGGATGCCAGAAATAGGAGACCCACTTAGAACAACAGGTCTTCGAAAGCTGTACCATTTGGCTCCTTGTCAAGGCTCCAGACCACATTTTTTTTTTTTTTATTGAAGTACTTTAGTGACAATAAAGACATTACTGATCAAACATACACAGGATCAAATACAGTGAAAAACAGATTCAACCTAAAAAAAAAAATAAAAAAAAAAAACGATCAGATAATAAAGTTTAACATCATCCTCTAAGTAACCATCAATCAGAATCAAAAAAAAGAACCCCAAATTTTATCAAATTTTTTCCCTCCGCCCACCCGCAGAGCATAGATTTGTTCACTCTTTCTTACTCTCCTCATTTTCTGCAGCCACGCTAATTTACTTGGAATCTGTTTTGACCGCCAGTTTTGCAGTAGTAAAGATCTTGCAACTGCCGTTGCTATATACAGCAATTTAACCAATTGGGCTGGTATTGTAAGATCTGAATCAAAACCATAAAGTATCAGTTTTTCATTAAAAGGGAGCATCATTTTGAAATAAATCTGACAAAACCCAAAATTATCATCCCAAAATTCCCTTATGTTGGTACAATGGACCATTACATGAGACCAGTTGGCGGAATTATGTTGTATGCATCTAAAACAGTTTGAAGGATAATTTGAATACATTTTGGAAATAACTGCAGGAGTACGATATAATAACAATTTCCCCAAAAATAACATTCTACGGCAATTAGCTCCTCGAAGTATATTAAAGTTAAAAAGGTTAATGATCTTCCAAGTATTCATAGATAATACATGATTTTCTTGTTCCTTCCATTTTTTAATTACTTTTTGGCTTAAATCCGTTTCCCTACTGTATGCTAAGCAACGTTTCCACTCCCCTGGTCTCTTTATACATTCATTTATAAGGAGATCTTTAACCAATTGCATTGGTTGATTGAGCTGTTCAGTATCAAGTTGTCCCAAAAATTTAAAAATAATATTATATGACAAAACCAACAAAAAGTTTGCCTGAATAAGACTTGCCATCTCTCTAGGGGTTATCCAGCCTCCATTTTTTTAAAAAAATCAGTCACTTTACTAAATCCTGCTCTGGCCCAATTATCCGCTATGTCAGATCCACCTTTGATGCCCATCAGTGGAAAAATACTGGACAGTAGAGTAGTTGCGTTAAATAGTGGAAGTGAATATCTATTAAACATAGCAGTACGTTTTTTGAGAAACCATAAAAGAATCTTATAACAAACTAATTTGGGAGATTTAAAAATCTGCGGGGGGGGGGTAACTCATTTTCAAAGCAAATTAAGTCAAAAAAGCAATTAATAAATAAGTTTTGACCTTGAATTTGATTTCTAAATCTCGACAAATACTGTATAAAATAAGCATTGTAATAATCTCTAACATTTGGCAGAGAGAGTCCTCCTAGATCTAAATCCGCATAGAGAATATTGATTGCTATACGAGGAGGCTTTTTTGCCCAAACGAATGCCGAAAACATAGTTTCAACCTTGGAAAAATAAGATCCTGATAAAAAACAAGGAATGCTGGAAAACAGAAAATTAAATAACGGAAGAATAGACATTTTTATCAGGGCGACCCGACCCAGGATTGATAATGGCAAGGAATTCCAGCGTGTAAACATTGAACGAATCTTTAGAAGAAGGGGATCGAAGTTGAGCGTATATAGATCCTTAACTGACTGTGAGAAAAAGACCCCGAGATATCTTTTGGGTTTAGTATTAATACAACACTTTAAATCAGGATGTATTTCTGGATCTCTATTCCAACAGATCATGATCTCTGTTTTCTTTTTATTAATCCGATAGCCCCCTAGGGCTTCGAAATCTTCGAAGATCTAAAGTATCCTAACTTGCGAATGAAGCTCAGGTTTAATTAATAACATAATATCGTCCGCGTAAAGTTTGATCTTACTCATTGATGGAATTGGGGTAGGGAAATTAATACAGTTCCTTATTGCAGCCGCGAGGGGCTCAATAAAGAACGCAAACAAGACTGGGGATAAGGGACATCCCTGTCTCGTGCCTCTTTTAACAAAAACAGTACCGACCATTACCGTATTTATGATGATATTTGCTTTGGCCTTAGTATAAAGATTTCGAATTAAATTTACGATTTTATGGGGAATACCAAAGTGCGTTAAAATAATAAAAAGTGTCTCCCAAACCACCAAATCAAAAGCTTTTTCTGCATCTAATAACAAAATCAGTGCTGGGATCCCTCGTGTCTCAAAATAATCTAAGGCGTCAACTAAATAATGCGTGTTTGTAAACAGTTGCCTTACTGGAATAAAACCATTCTGATCCGGATGGATCAATTCTGTTGAAACTTGATTCAAACGCATTGATATTAATTTAGTAACGATTTTATAGTCTGTGTTTAATAAAGTAATTGGTCGGTACGAGTTTGGATCTTTAGCATCTTTCCCCTTCTTCAGATGGGAGGGATGCCAGAAATAGGAGACCCACTTAGAACAACAGGTCTTCGAAAGCTGTACCATTTGGCTCCTTGTCAAGGCTCCAGACCACATTTTTTTTTTTTTTATTGAAGTACTTTAGTGACAATAAAGACATTACTGATCAAACATACACAGGATCAAATACAGTGAAAAACAGATTCAACCTAAAAAAAAAAAAAAAAAAAAAAAACGATCAGATAATAAAGTTTAACATCATCCTCTAAGTAACCATCAATCAGAATCAAAAAAAAGAACCCCAAATTTTATCAAATTTTTTCCCTCCGCCCACCCGCAGAGCATAGATTTGTTCACTCTTTCTTACTCTCCTCATTTTCTGCAGCCACGCTAATTTACTTGGAATCTGTTTTGACCGCCAGTTTTGCAGTAGTAAAGATCTTGCAACTGCCGTTGCTATATACAGCAATTTAACCAATTGGGCTGGTATTGTAAGATCTGAATCAAAACCATAAAGTATCAGTTTTTCATTAAAAGGGAGCATCATTTTGAAATAAATCTGACAAAACCCAAAATTATCATCCCAAAATTCCCTTATGTTGGTACAATGGACCATTACATGAGACCAGTTGGCGGAATTATGTTGTATGCATCTAAAACAGTTTGAAGGATAATTTGAATACATTTTGGAAATAACTGCAGGAGTACGATATAATAACAATTTCCCCAAAAATAACATTCTACGGCAATTAGCTCCTCGAAGTATATTAAAGTTAAAAAGGTTAATGATCTTCCAAGTATTCATAGATAATACATGATTTTCTTGTTCCTTCCATTTTTTAATTACTTTTTGGCTTAAATCCGTTTCCCTACTGTATGCTAAGCAACGTTTCCACTCCCCTGGTCTCTTTATACATTAATTTATAAGGAGATCTTTAACCAATTGCATTGGTTGATTGAGCTGTTCAGTATCAAGTTGTCCCAAAAATTTAAAAATAATATTATATGACAAAACCAACAAAAAGTTTGTCTGAATAAGACTTGCCATCTCTCTAGGGGTTATCCAGCCTCCATTTTTTTTAAAAATCAGTCACTTTACTAAATCCTGCTCTGGCCCAATTATCCGCTATGTCAGATCCACCTTTGATGCTCATCAGTGGAAAAATACTGGACAGTAGAGTAGTTGCGTTAAATAGTGGAAGTGAATATCTATTAAACATAGCAGTACGTTTTTTGAGAAACCATAAAAGAATCTTATAACAAACTAATTTGGGAGATTTAAAAATCTGCGGGGGGGGGGGGGTAACTCATTTTCAAAGCAAATTAAGTCAAAAAAGCAATTAATAAATAAGTTTTGACCTTGAATTTGATTTCTAAATCTCGACAAATACTGTATAAAATAAGCATTGTAATAATCTCTAACATTTGGCAGAGAGAGTCCTCCTAGATCTAAATCCCCATAGAGAATATTGATTGCTATACGAGGAGGCTTTTTTGCCCAAACGAATGCCGAAAACATAGTTTCAACCTTGGAAAAATAAGTTCCTGATAAAAAACAAGGAATGCTGGAAAACAGAAAATTAAATAACGGAAGAATAGACATTTTTATCAGGGCGACCCGACCCAGGATTGATAATGGCAAGGAATTCCAGCGTGTAAACATTGAACGAATCTTTAGAAGAAGGGGATCGAAGTTGAGCATATATAGATCCTTAACTGACTGTGAGAAAAAGACCCCGAGATATCTTTTGGGTTTAGTATTAATACAACACTTTAAATCAGGATGTATTTCTGGATCTCTATTCCAACAGATCATGATCTCTGTTTTCTTTTTATTAATCCGATAGCCCCCTAGGGCTTCGAAATCTTCGAAGATCTAAAGTATCCTAACTTGCGAATGAAGCTCAGGTTTAATTAATAACATAATATCGTCCGCGTAAAGTTTGATCTTACTCATTGATGGAATTGGGGTAGGGGTATTAATACAGTTCCTTATTGCAGCCGCGAGGGGCTCAATAAAGAACGCAAACAAGACTGGGGATAAGGGACATCCCTGTCTCGTGCCTCTTTTAACAAAAACAGTACCGACCATTACCGTATTTATGATGATATTTGCTTTGGCCTTAGTATAAAGATTTCGAATTAAGTTTACGATTCTATGGGGAATACCAAAGTGCGTTAAAATAATAAAAAGTGTCTCCCAAACCACCAAATCAAAAGCTTTTTCTGCATCTAATAACAAAATCAGTGCTGGGATCCCTCGTGTCTCAAAATAATCTAAGGCGTCAACTAAATAATGCGTGTTTGTAAACAGTTGCCTTACTGGAATAAAACCATTCTGATCCGGATGGATCAATTCTGTTGAAACTTGATTCAAACGCATTGATATTAATTTAGTAACGATTTTATAGTCTGTGTTTAATAAAGTAATTGGTCGGTACGAGTTTGGATCTTTAGCATCTTTCCCCTTCTTCAGAAAACTCACCACCGTTCCTTCTCGAAAGGAATCCGGGATCGGCCCTCCTTCCAACATCGAACTTAATAATAGCAAAAAAATATTTGAAAAGGTGCAGAATTTTTTTTTGAAAAATTCAGCTGGCAAACTGAAAGGATATAACAATGTTTCTTGATCAGTTTGAGAAAGACAGGGTAATGTACAATTTTCTAAAAAATCTGATAGCTTTATTTGATCAATATTATGTTGCTGACTATAGATATTATTATAATGAGAGAGCATTATCTTCCCTATCTCAGTTGAGTCTGATGTATCTATTTGGGTCTCTGGGCATCTTAATCCTCTAATCAGATTAGCCGCTGCTTGTTCTCTCACCTGCCAAGCTAGAAACTTCCCGGTAAAATTACTTCCTTCGTATATTTTTTGAGAATATCTACGAAAAATCTCCTCACTTTGAGCATAGTAATATGCACTTAATGCCCTTTTAGCTTCATCTAATTGATGTGAGATCGTACTAGATGGATTCGTCTGTTTTAATTCATTTAAATCTTGTATTCTTTGTTCTAGCGCTTCTTTTTTACGTTTAACTGCTTTAAATACTGCTGCATCTTTACTTATAATTATACCACGAATAAAAGCTTTCATAGTATCCCAAATGATATTAATCGGGTCCGAATTGACATTACAAGATACAAAATCACTGATCTCTGTTTTCAAAGACGTTACCCACATTTCATCATTCAAGTATGTCTTGTTGAATACCCAACGCTTGGGAGTCTTTAAGTTTGGATCCAATGCGAAACTAATAACCAACATTGCATGATCTGAGAACCCATTATAGATAGGCCTTTGATTCAGCATATTAAGCTGTCTGGAGGCTAACAAAAAATTGATACGTGAAAAAGACTTAAACCTGCCTGACCAGCATGTGTATTCTTTTTTTATCGGGTATCGAGTGCGCCATGGATCGCAAAGATCTAAAGTTTTTTTATAATTAAGAATGACTTTCAATGATTTAGGTTTAGATTATTTCCTAGATTGCGTGGTCTTATCTAGCCTTAAGTTCATAAGTAAATTAAAATCTCCTCCAATAATAATATCTCCTTCCATCAGTAGAGATTGAAACAAATCTTCATAAACTGACGAGCAATCATCTACTGGAGCGTATAAACCTCCAAATGTAATAGGTCTTAATCTATTTTTTATTCTGCAGGAGGCCCAGCACCAACGTCCTGAATCATCTTCATTTGTTTGTATGATCTCAGGATAAATATTCTTATTCAGGAATATCGCAACCCCTCGCTGAGCTTCCGAAAATGATGAGAAACCACGATACGAGGCCCATTTTTTAAACATTAAAAATTGATCCAATTTTACTTTTGGGATATGAGTCTCCTGCAACAATACTACCGAGGGATTTTCCGACTTAACCCACAGTTCTATGGCCCGTAATTTCTTTTTATTATTTAAACCGTTCACATTGAAAGAAATAATTTTCAAACGGTCGTCACTCAATATTTAAATAGATTACATATTCTCGGGAGGTATCTCTCATTTTATCTTTTATAGACAAAAAATCACCTATCAGACATAAAATAATTAATAAACCTAACACTAAAGACTTCATTATTTTAACTTTACCCATTCTACTCCCCCACCCGTGTACCCCCTTCCACCCATCCCCCTCCCCCATTCACATGACCCCCCCCCTCACCTGCGGCCCTATTTCCCCTTCCCACACTGGCCCCAGATCTAACCCCTGAACTTTTGGGTGTCCTGGTGTTACACCCCTTAGGTCCTGGACTACTCCTCCCCCCCCCAAAAAAAAGGGCACCCTCAGGGCAAAAAAAGAATATTATCTTTACAACCATCACTTTTTACCCTTGAGCCCCTGAGTGATTTCCTGCAATAAATCTTGTGCTTCATCCAAATCTGACAACATATACTGCTTGCCCAGTGCCAAAACTCTAAGTTTTGATTGTTGAGCAATCATGGCTTGGGCACCATTGGCTTTAAACAGATGGAGCATTTTCACAAACTCTTTCCTTCTCCGTGCGGCAGTTGCCGACATATCAGGAAAAATCCGACATTTAATCGTCTCATTTACGGCAAATTGTCTTAACTGATAAGCTTTAGACAGAACTGCTTCCTTTATCCGATAGTCTGAAAAATGTAACAGGATTGTACGAGGTAGAGTAGAGTGGGGGAACGGCTGAGCAGGCACACGATGTGCTCTAGTGATTGTGAAATCCCCCTCATGATCCAGTAGTACTTTCTGTTTTAAAAAGGAGGATACCCAGCGTACCGTATCAGATCCTTCTAACCCCTCCGGAACCCCTACGATACGCAAATTTGATCACCTTGTGAAATTTTCCAAATCATCGAGTTTTAGTTCCAAAGCTCGTCTGTCTTTATTAAGTATTTTGACTTCTTTTTCAGCTGCCGTCATTTGATCCTCGAGGGTCGAGATGCGTGCCTCGGCTTCCTGAAGACGAATTGGAAAGCTTGAAACTAACTCCTCTATCTTCTCCAGTCGCTGATGTATGGCGGCTAATTCAGCCTTTTGATATCTTTTTATTTCCCGAACTTCATCCAGAATTAAATTCAGCATGTCTTTGACTGACATCTGAATTTCGCCTGTTGACTCCGTATTCATATCTAAGAGAGGACTAAGAGGGTCATCCGACCTTAAAGGTAGGGTAGCCAAGATTAATGATACTGAAGGCGGTTTTATTAATTTAGTTGAAACAGTATTAGATTCCAAAGCAGTCAATGAGTCAGATCGAGTAGTGTCTTCAGACAGTGCTTCGGATATCAATGTTGGATCGTCTTGCTTTTGCTTTTGAGCAAGCAGCCGAGATGAATGCTCATCTTGATACAGAAATCGAGGAGGTATTAAAATGGAATTAGGCAGAGACTCTGACTCAGACTCAGGCTTTGACGTCATCTCTGAGGAGTGGATATCTGCTAACGGGGTTGTAGTTTGGACACCCTCTGAGTGAGATAAGCTATTAATTGACATACTAGATTTTTTCTGAAAACAGAAGGAACTGTTTGCCATCTTTCGAAGCCTCGGTCAGTTTAGTATCGCTTTTGGCTGCTTTATCAGAGTCATGCTGAGTAGAACGCAGTGATTTAATTGGCTCAACAGACTGATAAACGACTAAACTGGTACTGAGCTTCTTTGTTCCATTCAGGACTAAATTTGCCGCTGTACTGGATTGCCCTATTGGGGCCGTAGAGGGACCTTCCAATTCATCTGGACTTTCTAGAGTATCTTTATCAGGCTCCTTATCAGTTGCCTTGTTCGAGCTCCTAATCTCCGAGGGCAATTGGCGACGAGTTTTTGCCTTGGTGAGAACACGCGCATTTAAAAGTTTGCCCATAGTTCAAACGAGGATCATCGAATAGTTAAAAAAAAAAAAAAAACAGACAATGTTCTTTTCCCTCTATCCTCCTTTTTTTTCCCACCTCGCCTCGTCTTGCCTCTTTCCTCTCCTTCGCTCTCTATTCTCCCCCAGTCCATATACTAGTTCCCAATTCCTGAGTGCCTGAGCAGTCGTCTGTCAGCTGGGGGCAGCTTGCTCACCTGCTGCTGTTTCCTCTGGCTCTTCCAAAAGCAAGAATCCCAAAACGGGCGCAGGCTTTCTCAACCATGGGGCCACAGCATCTCCTTTCAGGCGTTTTTCAATTCCAGTCCATTTGGAATACAGCCAGTAAATAATGCGGAGGTCAGGGGAAAAGCCGGGAAAGTTTCCAAAAATCCCCCGCACTGCGTTTTCCCGCCGAGAAACGCCAGCTACCAGCCGCCTCGATCGCCGATCGCCGGAGCCGAGGAAGGAGGAAGGGGGGAGGAGCCAGCACCAGGTGACCATGCGGAGGTGTGGGCTCCGCCGCTCAGTCCATCGCCGTCCCAAACCAAGGCTCCAGACCACATACCATAAATGCCTCCACAACATATCAAGGAGAACAAAGTCAAGATAAATATCAAAGAAAGTCCTGGGGTAGCCAATTATTGAAGTCATAAAAAAGAACCAAGAAACATTTAGACAGACAGGAAAATATGAAAGCAAACATGAAGTAATAATGGACAAAGACATCTATGGGTAGTCTTTAAAGGGCAAACTAGATGAAGAAAAAGAACGGCATCTTCATAGCAGTAGAATTACACAGTCTTAAGCAGCACACAGCAATACCATTTGCAGTGGTGAAAAGATAAGGAAACAGAAAAAGAAAGTGAGGCACAACAAATATACACTAAATATCAAAGTTAGAAAAAAGAACAAAAGAACAGACTGGGAAGCAGCTATGGAACATTCCGCTGCAAACAGTGCACCTTCAAATGCAGAAAAACAAGATTCCTTCCACAGAAATTAACAAGTGCCCCCACAACCGTGTAATAAAGGATTAAGAATGAAATAACAGACCAGAAGTGAAAACATTAGAAGTGGGTTCTTCTCTATAGAATTAGTAGTCTTTTACAAGATGATCATGGCAATGCTATTTCGATAACCAATCCACACACTACATACTAATTTAGATACCCACGCGCCCATTAAGACCCACCACTACAAAATCCAAGATATCACCACTTCGATGCCCCATGAGATTAAAGACAACAAACCACAATCTGAAAGTAAGAGAAGAAGTGGCAAAGGCCAGAGTTCCAAGAAAACCTCTAGACTCCAAAAATACAAAAAGCGGAAGGATTGAGGAAGAGAAAGACAAACACCGTCACAAAGGGAGAAAGCAGGAACCTGCAGAAGTGAGATCAAGGCAAATGGGGTGTCTGTTTGCGAATTAAAGATGAATGAAGTGACTTTAGTAATGCACAGCTTTGGAATTCCATGCGCGCACATTTAATTGCACCAGCTGCATTTTTCAGAGCATTTAGCACTGGCACCATTTCATTTACAAATTAAGCACTGCCCTACTGAAGTGGTACTATGTGTGCCCAGGGCCTGTAAATGTAATGCTACTTGTTGGCCTGTGGCACTGTTTGTGCCAACCACTTGAATAGCCCTTCAAATATGTCTCAGATCTGCCAACACAGCCTATGTGTGCAGTTTTAAACTGCCATTTTGATCTGGCAAAGTAAACCTTTTGCCAGGCCCAGACCTTCCTTTTAAATGCATACAAGTTACCCTTAGGGTAGACCCTGAACAGCCCACAGGGCAGGGTGCTGTGTCTTGAAAATGTAGGATATGTACTTTTAGGGTTTACATATCCTGGTAGTGAAAATCTCCTACATGTGCAAGGCCTGCCTCTCCCACAGGATAACATTGGAGATACCTTATTACATTTAGTAAGCTATACCTTCCAAATTGCAACAAGTCACATGTTCATGTTTTGTGTCTTTGGAATTGTAATGAAAAATCCTCTTATGGTAATAGCAGATTTTAAATTACAATTTTGAAAATGGCACTTTTAGAAAGTTCTCATTTCCCTGCCTTAGACATTAAGTGCCTGAAGCCTCTCTCTGGATCACATGACTGGGTGTCACTGCCAGTTGGGCTTTGTGTGTTTCTCCTAGATAGCCACACACAATAGGGAGCTATGGCATGCCTGGGTGAGCAACCACTGTCAACATGGGAGGGCACAGCTGGGCACAGCCCTACTCCCACTTGAAAAGGCTATGTCCTGCCTCCACACAAAGAGCTGCCTACCTCCTGTAGTTAGTCTGAAGCCACGGCAGGGTAGGCAGAAACCCTGTGGACTTCAATGGCAAACCTCTAAAAGCTTCTCCTGCTTCATAGGAAAGCCTAGGTATAAATATTGGGCTTCAGACACTAACATTTCAGTATACTTCTGGGCCTGTAGATTCTGACAGGAAGAAGGGCTGCTGTGCTGCTGAAAGGACTGCCACTCTGCTGGACTGCTTCACCTATGGACTGCTGCCCTGCTGTGCTGACCTGCTACCCTATTGCCTCGGTGAGAAGGACTGGACCTGCATCTGTTGAACCCAGGGCCCGAGAGTGACTCCAAGGGCTAGTTGGCTGGTCTCCTGACTAGAGCCTTAGGGACAGAATGCTCCAACAACCTTGAGCCCAGCTGTTGGACTCTGCCATATGTGAGTCCTACCCTGCCACATGTTGTAATCCCAGTCCTGGACCCTTGGAAGTGGGTGGAAATGTGCTTTGTCAGCCCATCTGTGGATCCAGCAGAACTGATGCATCTCCTCTGCTGCACAGTGCAACCCCGAACAGAACCAACACAATGCCTCTACTGAAAGGGACTCTGCATCCACCTCACAGCCCCAATCGGAACCGCCTCTGTGTGCTGCCTCTCTGATGCAGACCCTCATTTTGCAAATCTCTTGTCAGCGGAGCATCAACGATATCAGAGGTTGTCGCCTTGCAGCTTCACAGCACCTCAGAACCAGCACATCAGAACCGGCGCATCGCCTCGGTTACACGATGCATCCTAGATGCCAGAATTCGCATCATAAGCCCATGTCGATGGGTTTCTCAACAACGACGCAGGACGTCGCATCGCGACTTCGCAGCTCCTCGGAACCAACGCATTGCCTCTGCTGTGCGCCGCTTCGTCGACGCAGGATCTCGAAATGCTCTGAAACCAGGATTTAAGGTACCCTTGTTAGGAGGGCCTAACCGGGTCCCAGTAGCTGGCCAACGTTTCATCACAGGCGGCCTGAACTTGTGACTTTTTCCCGGTCCAGCGCAACCAGATATCCGCAGTTGGTGCCTTGTGGTTTTTAGTGCTATATTTACTGACATTTTTAAAATTGCATATCTCCGGTTCTACATATTTGATTTTTGTAGTTTTGGTCTTATTTTATTTATTAAAATATACTTTATTTTTCTGAATTGGTGTGGGATTTTTCCCTGGGTTGTGTTTTCTATTTATTACTGTTTCAAGGGCTGCATAAATACTTTACATGTTGCCTCTAAGTTAAGCCTGACTGCTCTGTGCAAATCTACCAATTGAGCACAAGTTCATTTGGGGTTTGCTTGTGCCTCACACTGACAAGGATTGTGGTTGTTGCTTGTGACAAAAATGTATTTTGCATCCTAGCTCTGAACCATCTCTTCATCACAGTGCCATGTCCTGGAGTAGCCTTTTTTGGGGCATCTTATCTGAGGTCTTCTTGGCTCTAGCTGGTGAGAGTGTCTGCGTTTTGCCTTATATGTAGGTGACACAGGAAATCACTCTTGATACAGTGCCATGACTTGGAGGGCTTTAAAAATGGATGCATCTTCCCTCTCCACCCTCGTTGGAGGCACAGCATCTTTATTTGCCTCTGCTACCCAATCTTAGCTCAGATATTTGATAGGGGCATGACAAGGCTTCTCAGCCAATTCACGCTCCACCAGTATGCTTAGTCACCTCGTCACCAGGAAATAATCAACAGGGAGTTTCTTTTCCGAAGTCTCACTATAGTCTCAGACATCATTGCATACAGTACTACAGAGCCAAACCCATACTCATGATTAGATCCAGCAGTCTTTTATTGATGGCTTTCACCCCTATTCTAAGTTTGTCCCTCCCCTGAAGCTTAGCGCATATCCCCTTTTTTAAAAAATGTTTTAGTTAAGGAAGAAGGAAGCATATACTCATCAGAATACATCAGTTTTATCTCAGCAGTATTTACAGTTATACAAAGAAATAAGTATGATTTTTTTAAAAAGTTGTTTTACAATTTGCATTTTCTCTTCAAGTTCACGTACTGGCTCCTGTATGTATTAAATGTATTCTTTCAATCAAAATTGTCGCTGGAAGAGCAACCAGGAGAGCTGGCCTCAGCTGTGGGACAGACACACACTACTTTTGAACACTCACAGAACAGGACTAACAGTAAAATCGCATGTCATTTTACCATTATCGCATGCTCAATCCGCACCAGTACAATACAGTCAGGAGTAAAATAATTACTACGTGGGACCGATATTTTAGGTCATGAAACCACACAGAATTTCCAGTTTCATAGGGATTTAAAACAAGCATTTAACATCTTATTGCAACAGATGGCAAATATATGCGGGAATCTGGTGTGGAGGGAAGGGTTTGGGGAGCAGGATTTGTCAGTAGAAGGTTTTTTCTGGCAGGGAGACTAAAAAAAACTGGAAATAAGGCTTGGCTGCTGCTGCAGTCAAAGCCTAGTGTGGTTTTTCCAGCCAGATTTGCCCGCCGATAAATCAGATATGGTTCTCCCACACTCCGTAATCTTCCCTAATAAAAAAAAGATCATTGGAGTGGGGGGACACTCGCCAAACCTTGCTCCATGCAGTATGGGGGTATTCAAAATTTGCCAGGTGGGGGGAGGGAGGCCAGGCACCAGGGAAGAGCAGGCAGAGCTGAGGTTGGGGCAAGCCACATCTTTGGAGTTGGGAGGGTCGTTAGAGAGGGCCCCCGCGGGGCACAGGTCATGCTGGTCAGAGGAGGGGGGATGGTCAAGGGGGAGACAGCCAAATCCCATGCGCTGGAAAAGGGGGAATAAAGGGGAGGGGCAGCGGGTAGGGAAGAGGGACGGGCATGGGCAACAGCGTCGGCTATAGTGGCAGCAATGATGGAGTGGAGTGACGTGGAGGAGCAGGAAGGAGGGGTCGGGGGATCACGGGGCAGGGTGTAGACCACCGCCCAAAGTATATACGCACCAGGGGGATGGTCCCAGGGGCGCTCCAGCGCGGTGGGGGGCAGTCTGCGTTGGTAGGGAGTAAACTGGCAAGCCAGCCGTAACAGGGCGACGGATAAGGGGCAGCTGGGGACATCTTGGAAGTGGGGCATGAGGGGGGTTTTGGCAGTGGTGTCCGGTTTCTGGGTCAGAAGGACTAGGTGGGGTTATTAACCCCAGTTTGCCAGACCTTACTTTTCAATTGCAGGGTCAGCAGGCACAGGGGTGATGGACTCGGGTGAGTCACATGTGGCCCCGCGTTATCGAGGAGAAGGGATGGTACTGTCAAAGGCGGACAGCCGGAACACTTCGACAGACGGGCAGGACACAGTAAAATGGCAGACGGAGGTGCTATCGATGGTACAGCAACCCCATTGTGTTTATGCGGCCCTGAGGACAGCGGCAGGCGAGACAGGGTAAGAACCCAGGAGTGGGTCTGAAGGGTGTTTTGCATTAGAGCAGTATCCAGGTTTAGATCTGGAGGACTTAATTCGCAGTAAGCAGAAGAGGGCTCAGGCACAAGTGCATAAGATAATAGGTGAAGAGCCTCTGCAGTTGGATTACAAGAAGGATAGTATGGGGGAGATTGTTGAGGACTAGGAGGGAGAACAGGAAGGGTGGGGGGCAGTAGTAACAATGCGCCTAGTGTGTTACAGATGGAGATGAAAAGACAGCATCTGGCCCAGGACAGCATGGTGCGACCCCCTGCACAACTGGTTAGGCGGCGGGATCCAGTGAGGGCACTGACCTTGATGCCAGGTAAGGGTGGGAAAGGGCAAAGCGTTTTAAGGTCTCGCAAAGTTAAGGTGTCAGTGGGGATGGATGCGCATAGAGGTGACACCGAGGGGGAGGTACGCCTGTTGAAAGGCTTATATGTAAATGATACAGGGGTGGGTCCAGAAACACAAAATTTGGACAGGATAAGAAGAAAGGGGGGCAGTAGGAGGTCGACAGGACAAAGGGCAGGAGACAGCATCAGGCATGGGTGAGACGGCAGGGGAAGACAAGGACTGCAAAGGGGGCAGGCCGATGAGACAAAAGAGAGCCATGAGATAATGCTCAAAAGGCTGCCATACATGCGGGTGATGAAGCTACTAGGAGCTCCCCTCATGTTGTCTACGAAAGAAAAGATTTGGAAAGGGAGTACATAGGAATGCTGAAGTTGCTGTACAGAGAGCTATGGGCAAAAGAAGGTTTGAATGAAGAAGAATTCAGGGCAAGGCTTGCGTGGGATCCAGAGGTGAAGTGGGGAGAGATAGACGCTGACTTGTATCAGCAAACAATGGGGGCAGTAAAGTTTGGGAAAACCTTTTTATACGGCCAGCTGACTTCCATTGGGTTACCGCCCCTTTCAGAACTGCCCCACCCGAGGGGGGTGGGATACGCAGACAAAAGCTCAGGGGGTGCCAAGGGGCTTGTTGGGATTTTAATAAAGGGAGTACTGCATATGCAGACATGAGTGCTCGAAGTGTGCAGGTAGGCACCTATTGTTGCAATGCTATGGGGCAGGATACAACGGGCAGGGACAGCAGTTTATCCAAGGTGCCCAGCATAATACAGGGGGCAGGGGAGCACAAGGTTCTATGGTAAAAGGCTTGTGCATCCATTAAACAACAATGCTTTGAGCATTGGTTGGCATACTATCCCTCCCGGGAAGATGTCACATTATTGGGCGTCGGGTTTAAGGAAGGTTTAAGGCTCGTGTATGAGGGGCCACGGTCCGCCAGGTGGGTAGACAACTTAAAATCAGCGAATTTGCATCAGACAATAGTGTTGGACAAATTGTTTAAAGAAGTTGAAGAAGGGCGTATGCAGGGCCCATTCACAGATTGGCCTATGAGAGGCTTGATAATTTCACCAAACGGAGTTGTACCCAAGAAAGAACCTGGACAATTTAGATTGATACAACACCTCTTATGGCTGGAAGGGGCGTCAGCTAATGTTTTTATAGCTGAGGACTTGACATCAGTTTCATATTTGTCAGTAGATGTAGCCACAGGACTGGTGGAGAGGGTAGGTACAGGGACTCTGATGGGCAAATGTGACATAAAGTCTCCTTTCTGTTTACTGCCGGTACACCCCAATGATTTCAGATGCTCGGTATACAGCTTGACAGGCAAATATTTGTGGACAAATCGCTACCAATAGACTGTTCCAAATCCTGTGCATTGTTTGAGGGTTTCAGCTCCTTTTTGCAATGGGTTTTCTCGTGGCAGACAGGTAAAGAGACGGTGACACACTACCTTGACGACTTCTTCCTGGTGGGCCAACCCGGTTCAATGGATTGTCAGCAACAGCTGACAAGTTTTCAAGATCTCATGGGGTGGTTGAGGGTGCCCCTGGCGCCAAAGAAGACACAAGGTCCAAGTACGGTATTGTCATTTCTGGGCATTGAACTAGACTCGGGGGCGATGGAGGCACGCCCACCGATGGAAAAGAAGCTGCATATGATGATGCTGATAGACAACATGCTGGCTGGATGAAAAGTGACGGTTAGGGAGTTACAGGTGCTGTTAGGACATATTAACTTTGCATTAAGCGCGGTACAGACAGAAAGGACATTTTGTAGGAGACTGGGAAGGTCCTTGGCTGGCCTTACATTGCCACATCATCACATGCGCTTGTCCGCAGGAACGAAAGAGGATTAATGGATGTGGCGCAAATCTTTGGAGGATTTCAATGGCATTCCAATGGCAACACGCAAAGAGTGGGAGTAGGATGTGCACATATACTCAGATGCAGCATGAGCTAGTGGTTTTGGGTTATATTGGCAGGGTAGATGGTGCGCCGAAGAGTGGCCACGACAATGGAAGAAAGAGGGGGAGGAGCATCGCATTTTTGGAGTTATTTCCTCTAGTAGTTGCAGTTACAGTGTGGGCGCAGGATTTGGCACACAGGAAGGTTATTTTCAGGGTGGACAACATGGCAGTGGTGCAAGTAGTGAACAATCAATCCGCGGAGGTGGCTCAGGTACTCAAGCTGTTGCGGGTAGTTATACTCAGTTGTTTGAAGCATATTTTGTTTGAAGGCAGGCATGTGACAGGGGTGGACAATGACATTGCAGACGCTTGGTCTCGTTCACAGTGGGAGAGGTTCCATGGTCTAGCCAAGGAGGTGGACAACTGCAAGAAACCAGTGCCGGCAGGGATGTGGTCCATAGGAGAACAAGGATGCTCCAACTGGTGGTAGGGTCTTTGGCTGTATCCACTCGGAGGGTGTATAAACAGGCTTGGCAGGAATTCTTAGAAGGGGGGGCTCAGAGGAGGGTAGATAGGCAGGCAAGGGAAGAGGATGCGTAACAGTTTATTCTGTCAATGATTGACAGAGGATTGTCAAGGGTCAGATATCATTGTTTTCCACCTTAATGTCTTGGATGCATTTGGGGCTTTTTGGGTTTCAGAACTGCGGAGTAGGAAAGGCGTGCCAGGTGTACAATTAGGCAAAGTGGACCTGCGGAAAGGGGAGGTTGCAGTGAAGATTAAACAATCGAAAACAGACCAAAGGAGAGAGGGAAAGTGGGTAGTGATGGGAGCTACAGGTGATGGAAAGGCATGCCCAGTGCAATTGTGGTGTACATTGAGAGGGCGGTCCGCTCTAGGCAGCGGGGAGGTTTTTGGCAGAGTATCAGGCCACAGGGTGTCATTGGCACAGCTACTGTGGGTGATGCGGAAAGCTTGGTTGTTTTTAGGGAAGGCCCCGGGCGAATTTGGATCTGGGTAATAGCGGACGCAGCGAAACAGGGCTGGGAGAAGACACGATAATGCACTTGGGGCGATGGACAACTGATTGTCTTAAAATCTACATTAAGTTGGGGGAGTCAGGGTTGGGGAGGCATAGTTTTCCTTGTACTTACGCATGTGTCTTTTCAGGTGCTGTGGCGGGGCCAGCAATGGTGGAGCTATCCATCTGGATAGATGGGCATTATTTTGTTAAGTGGGCTGAGCGCCATGAATTGGACAAAGGGAAAGGTTTGAGCCTTAAATTGGACACATCGTTGTTTAATGTTTCTTGGCAGGGGAAGGGTGTCATGCAATGGCATGAATTGATTCTGGGTTTAAATAAGCTAATCGGGGTAACCTCTATCCGGATGTTTTAATCATACATCTGGGGGAAAATGACCTAGTGGTTTGTAAGGGTTTGGCTTTGTTGAAACAAATGAAAAGGGACCCTCTGGAGATTAAACAGCAGTGGTCAGGGTGGTATATCATCTGGTCAGAGTTTATTCCTAGGAGACAGTGGAGGGGGCCGATAGACCCGCAGCAATAGATAATGCCAGGAAGGAAAATCAATAGGGATATGAGACTTTTTTGTGACAAGAAGGGTATTGGGAGAGTGGAGCATCCAGAATTAAGGCACACAGTGGTTTAATTTTTCAGGATGATGGGGTGCATTTGTCTCGCTTCAGGATGGAGCTATACTTCATACAGATTAAAAAGGTCCTAGAAAGGTCATTGGACATAAAAAGGTATCCTAAGAAGTCCTAGGTTGGGCGGTCAGAAAAGTCAGGGGGGGGCAGGCAGGGACTATTCTGAGTAGCGTTTGGTAACTAGTTTTTATATGTTAACAGGTTAAGTTTATGGTTGGGAACAAGTTACTCCGGGAGCAGGCAATAACGGGAAGTTAACATGGGAAATGCTTAGTTAGGCAGATGTTTTGGGAAGTAGGTAAGAGGTTACAGGGTTAAAGTTCCACAGTTAATGACTGAGTGGAGGTTTATAAATAGTTGCAAGTAAAGGAAAAAGGGGAAACATTAGGGTGAGGGCAGGAGGCAAGGTAGGTGAACAAATGTACAGCGAGGTTTAGTTTAGTACAGCAAAGGTCAAGGGAAATGTTTGTAAGGTGCATCTCCGAAGGGCCATCTAGCAGTCTAAGCTGTTGTCTAGAGGAGGTTGCCAAATGGATGGAACGCTCGTGCCTTAAACTTAATGGGGAAAAAACGGAGCTTATGCTCCTGGGCAACTCCCCTGTCTTCGAAACGGCATCTCTCTGGCCATATTACCTAGGCCCGTCCCCGGCCTATAAAGATCAAATCAAGAGCCTGGGCATCTGGATTGATCACTCCCTTACATTTAGTCACCAGGCAGCGAAACTCTCTTTAACTTGCTTCGGGCTACTAAGGATGCTTCATAAGATTCTGCCCCTTCTTCCTTTCCACGCTAGAAGGATCATGGTACAAGCCCTGATCCTTTCTCGCCTGGACTATGGAAATGCATTATACCTGGGAGCTCCGCAGTTCACCATCAATAAGCTCCAAGTTATTCAGAATTCCGCTGCTCGTAGACTTCTTCAGATTCCCCGTTGGCATTCTGCCAAGCAAGCATTAAAGAGCTTGAACTGGCTGTCAACCAGGGAAAGGATCCAGTTTAAAGCTATGTGCTTGGTCCTTAAAGCCTTCTGGAAGAATGGCCCTCCCATTCTTCAGTCTCTGATTACACCCTATCACCCGAAGAGAGACCTTCGGTCATCTGTATCTTTTCTTGCCCTTCAACCCAGAATAAGGAGGGCCAGATGTGGGGGCCATTCCTTCGCGTATAATGGTGCCACTGGTTGGAATGCCCTTCCGCTTCAATTACGGGAAGAATCCAATCTTCTATCTTTTCACTGGCTCCTAAAAACCTGGCTGTTTTAGCCTTCTCCTTTGCTTCTGTTCTTTGCCTGTTTTGTCCGCAGCGCTGGGAGGCCTACGGGTAGCCATCGCGCTTTATAAATATAATTCCATTCCATCTGTCTTCAATAAAGCAGCCTTTCTCACACACATAGAGCGTATTGTGGTCTGTGCTGTGCCCCCCCCCCACCCCACACTGAAGCCAGCCAATTTTTTTTATTTTTTTTAGGTTTTATATAGCGCAAACTCCACTCTAAGGTTTTGGAGCACTTTACATGAGCTCCAGTTAAGTTACACATGAAGGCATTCATCTTTTTTAGGCACGTGTAAATTAAGCGATTTTCCAGAAATCACAGGATGTTGAATGGACGCTGAGGCGCGAAAGTGGTTCCCCAGCTCCAAAGTCGGTAGCTTTGGCCGTTAGGCCACAACCTTATGTAATAGAGTAACTAAAGTAATGCTGCCCCTTTATACCTTGTGTACAGCACACACCCAATAATAATCAGAAAGTGAAATTGTGGCTACTGTGAATAGAACTTTATTGTCAGGAGCTATTTTCAACTTATAATAGGACTAAAAAAATAACTAAGGTAGCATCTATGTTTCTGAAATTGAGAAACAAAATCAGTCTACATTACAAGAAGTCACTGATCGTGTTTCTGATCCCATCATCTTGATTATTAATTCACTGCAATAAGTGTGTGTCATTATTATTCATTTTATTGAAAACATTTTTGGGTGTGATCTGTACATGCAACCTGTTATAGGCCAACATTTTGGAGGAATATTACTTGCATTACAATATGATGACACATGTGTATACTTTTGAGGCTAATAAATACATTCAAAATGCAAATGGGTATAACGTAAGTGAAAGACTGAAGTGCAGTGCTCTTCCTTTAAAGATTCTGTGCATTCAGGTGCACATACTGCCCATTCCTGCAGAAATGCGGCACACTGCTGCAACATTGAGCAGCGGGTCATTTGAATGTTGCTCTTGGCGCCAACAGACATAGGGGTAAATTAGACTGCCAAGGCAATCGGGCCAGCAACGTCCCCATCTATAGCTGCTCTGCAGCTATTCACCTGCACCATTTAGGAAGAACTGCCAGCATGGTAGTTCCTTTTGACGAAAGTGCTCCCACCAACATAGTAGAAGCACTTTTGTCAAAAATTTATGCTAGTCAGGCCACCATGTCATGGGAGTCAGCTCTGAATCAAACCCCAAAAGCCCACCTGTGGTTAAATGCTGGCCCTTGGACAATGGTGGCATTTCTTGTACCCTTGTGTCCACCAGTGGTCAAATGCTTGCCCTGACATAATGGTGGAATGTATTGTAAATTTGTGAGCATCTATACCATGACGATGTCTATGTCTATGTAGGTATATTTATATAGAGCAACTGCTACTCCTAGGAGTGTCCTGGTGCATGCCTGCTCCTGGTAACTTCTTCTTCTGCCATGATCATGACAGATCCTGGCATATTGTGGACCAACAAAACTGAGAAGGGAAAGTGAGAGGAATTTCCTAGAATTTAGGTGAACTGAGCATATTTCTTCAGTATAACTATTAAGCACAAAAATGTCAGTTCACCAGTGTGTCATATATACATCACTATCAAATGGATGGTTTTAGATGATGATGATTATAACATGATAGATCCTTCCCGCCAATCGTGGCATGCCTCATCACCAATATTCCATCTAGCTCTGGGAACATCCTGAGTGGAGATGAGTTGTAATGTATTTTGAAAGCATTGTACAGTGAGCGAGCTTTGGAAGGATAATGTGTGAAGGAGAAAACTTTGAACGATTTCAAATTGCCTGAGGGTATCCCACTCAATGGACAGAAATGGTATTCACGCCTCTCTGTGCCTTAGGTTCAGAACAGATGGATCTGGATGTCAAACCCTGGAGGTCTTACTCATCATGTAGACTTCCAAGGTACAATGGGCCATGATACCTGGCATCAGGCTGGTCCTGACAGAGTGGTAGTCATTCTTGACATATTGTGCATGGATCACTGACAGAATATCAGAAACAGAACTGTTGTGTGGAAATGATATTGTGTCAAAAAAATCGAGGACCAATATATCGAGAAGGCAGTTGAAAATAGATAAATATAAATTTACTATTCTTAACTCCACAGCTACATACCTTGAAGATATATATATCGTCATGATACTTATATGTAGAGTCGTCTATAGTAAAATGTTGCTAAAACATAGAAACTTACCTTCACAATATTTCTGTGACCGATATTCTGTTTAAATATCATTGTGTGCATGCATTGGACAGTGCTGTCCATCCGAGACTTAATGGCAGTATAGAGGTAATTCTTGGCATACTGGCTGTACCCATTGCACAGTGGTGCCCAGCCCTCATGATGTGTACCTTGGTAGTATGGTGGTAATTCTTGACATACTATGGCCATCCTTTGGACATTGATGGAGATTCTTGCCATGCTGCAAGCATTCATCATCCCTCGTTCACTGTCTTGATGGACCCTGCATTATGGTGGTAATAAAGTACATTGTGGGCATGCATGGCACCATGGTGTACACCCCTGTCTAATATGGACTCTGGTTATTGAGTGTCAAATGCTGGCCTATTGTAGGCAGCCATTGTTTCATAGTGCCACATACCGCATGTACATTTATTCATGTACAAGCAGGCCCAGAAGCATTTGACCAGTGCAAGTGAACATCTGTAATCTGCACACCAGTGCGCAGGTTTAGCCAACCCTCCCTCCACAAACAAGGACAGACAAGTTTTTGCCAAAGAGAGGGTTGGGCAAGGTGGATCTTTCTACCAGTGGCGTAGCAAGGGGGGTGGTCCCCACCCCCCGCTCTTACCTGCAGCCGTCGCAGGACAGCCATTGCAGGAATCGCCAGCACCCCCTCCGCTCTTACATACAGCCTATGCGTGAGGACCGCCACGGGCAGCAAACTGTCTAGCTACGCCACTGTCTTCTACACATATAAATGTTTGTCATAGTCATGTGCCACCCATTTGGGTTGCTTTACAAATAAGACCATCCAGTTTTGTGTCCTAAAAATGAGAAATTGATTTATTTACGGAACGTGTTAATATAAGTCAAAGGAACAAAAATAGTCTAGGCTTTGAAATCATCATCAGCGAACACGGCTAAGAAATAATGTTTGCTTTGCTAGCAAGAAGTCAGGATTATTTCAGATTTTGAGAAATGCATTTTTAAGGAGAATTAAAATGTAGGTTCCATAAGATTTTACGCTAATATTGAAATCCCCACTTGCTTGATGTAAAAAATGTTTTTGTTTCATGTTCCATCGATTTCACGCTCAAAAGGTGCGGGGAAATTTTGCCAGAGAGGAAGACTATTCTATAAATCAGCTTAGCAGGTTTTCATTGTCCATTGTTTATTGGAAAGCCAACGTAATGCATAAACGTCAACACGTTTTAAACTGTGTCACTGTAATTAAAACCAACATGTTAAAAAATATACTTATTGACCAAGTACTATGACCCTGATTATCAATTTGATCTAAAAATGAAACGTGTATGAGTAAATATGCGATTAGATGCTGTAGATTAATATGTTTTCAATTAGTCATTTTTTTTAGGTCTGGCTTCACATCATAGCTGTCTGCAAGACACAGTGTTACCAATTCTTGAAGCATATACCTAGATTGGACTTTGGAGTATTACTATCTAACCAGATGCCATTGCTTATTTCGAGGCTATCTGGTTTTAGGCGTAAACTTATAATAACTGATAAAACCCCCACCAAAAGGAAAATGGCCATCACCAGTGTAAACATATAAACACTGAAAAAACACCTTCACAACCACAAACTAAGTGACATTCAATGAATGGAAAAGATGAGTGAAAGAGTCATTTTTATTTATTTCTGTAGGGGCTAATACAATGTACCTTTGTTATATAAGACAACAGCAAGAAATACTGGGCTAACAGTAGTCTGCTTGAGTTTTGTTGTTTAGGGGTGTCACTAAAATATTGTTTCTTCTCCCTTCTGCTTTTTTCAGTTTTGTGGTCTTTGGTCAAAAGATGCAGTGTTTAATAGCATGTTTAGGTCTTATTTAAGTATTTTATGAACTTTAGAGAATGAGTAAATCAAAATCATACCTGATATTTTTGCTACATTTGATTTCACTGATAGGTAAAATGGCTGGTTTCATAAGAAATCCTCCTCAATATGTACCATCACATTTACGCACAGACAGAGAAGGGGTGAAATCCTTTGATACATCAGCCCCCTTTTATAGTGAGTCAGTATTTATTGATTTTAGGTAAATTGCCAAACACCCCAGGCTTTAAACATTCAATTCAAGGTGTAGTGACAGGTATATGTGAAAAGAGTGTTGTCACCAAGCATCTGAGACAGTGGTGAATACATGCCACCAGACGTTTGGTAAACATGGCAGTGTCCCTTGGAATGCAAAAAGTTCCTACCAAGTTCAAAAAAGATTGGAGTGATATTGTTTGTATTTGCAGTAATTCAGCGACGTATATGAAAAGGTTGTATGATGACCTGTCAAAATCGATACCTGAGCTGAAGTGCTTCCCTGTAAGAGATCATTGTCACTTGCTAGATGGTATGCTGAAAGCATCTTTACAAATTTCAGAGTTAATGAAAAATGCTATTGACTTAGTAGTCCATTCTGGTGCACTGTTTTGTTATGCCCAGGAACTAAAATGCAAATATTTCTCATTTTGTGCTTTGTGTGGCATCAAAGAAAGATTCATCCTAATTGTGTCGTCGTCCTCAGTTCAAAAGGATGCAAATGCTATATTATTCATGTGGGGACCGTTTACAGAATTTTTGCTTAGAGATGATGCCAAAGGAAAGAAATGTGATGATCTTTGGTCACATATTGATAGTGATATGAAAAAAGTACAGTCTACTGTATGCTTAGGTTTTTTTACAGGAAAACATGACTGCTGTAGTGGACATAATCAAAATACTAGAGTCTGAAAACACCCTTGTCTACCAAGTATTCAGTGTAATTGGAGTAGATGTGAAACAACTCCTTGAGAGTAGGCTGGGCAACACTTTTAGTTACTTTGGCACTGCAACATGCTCCATGTTAGAATACTTGCCACTTGGTAAGCAAGGTAATGTTGAGGAGCAATTCAGGAAATGTAATTTCACAGTCTATGGGAAATGGCTTGCAATGATGCACCGAAATGTCTCTTCACCAACCATGGAATTTGAAGTTAATAAAGCCTCACTGAGGTACTTTTCAGAAGTTCTAGATCCCTTCTGAATTTTCTCCAGACTTTGAAAAGTACTGCTTCTTTTTTGACCGCTTCAATAACTGAGGGCATATGCGCCTAATTCAATGCATATGTTGGAGAACATGTCATAGAGAATCACAATCTTCAGGTGCTCCAGCATTGGCATGGAAAGCTATGTCATTGGCCAGAGTTAGTAAATTGTGTACTGGCTGTTTTAGTGTTGCTCGTCTTAAGTGCCAATGTTGAGAGGGCCTTTTTTATGATAAACGTTTACATAGGAAGGAGAGAGCGAGCACACATGATCAAAGACTCACTGAAGAAGTATTGTATGGCGTACTACAATAAGTTTGATCTGTACAAATGTATTCGGACCTCATATACCCTATACATGTACTGTCTATACACATGCACTATCAGTGTAGAAAGCAAGCAATAATTAAAAGCAAAACATTCCATAAACACCGGAAAAACACTGTTTCTTTTGTTTTTAATGGCGTCAAAGTGTGTTACCACTGATAACCACTGTTTTTAAAGGTATTGAAAACACTGAAAAAACCCCACCAGAATTTACAAAAAATAGAAACTGAAAACAGGAAAGCCTAGATATTTTGGATATCCTTCCACCTTCCTGGACGTGCTGCCCTTGGAATACAAGAGGGACTATTTTGCATCGGAAACATACACTCACTCAACAAATTGTTTGTCATATTCAGTTCTTCATCTCCTAGGTGCAATTTATAGAGAAATCAATCATGGCTACTTCCCTCCTGCATAGTTCTATCCAACAAGGGAGCCTTTATGTAATAAACCACTTTTGCACATGCAATGAATGGAAACTTAATTCAAGGCACATTAAAGCTAGACCTCTTGCCTTTGAAAATGCTGTTCGTAAAATGAGTGTGAAACATAAGGTCCAATAGACTGCTATGTTGAAGTCTGAGCAAAGCATAGATGTGACATAATGGCAGGTTCAAGCAGCCTTCTGCAAGTAGCATAACGTAACTCATAAAAGAACAAATAGTTACTTTGCCAATTGAGGGGGGAGCGTGTTAACAAATCTGCTCTGTGGGATCACCATATATAATGAAGAATCTGTGTAACTGGCACTTGTCTAACAACATCATTTTGGATGCTCTAAATAAAGTTACTTTTTACCCACCATAGCAACTGAAACAGGTCCACTTCTTTCTCTAATGGAGATGTAAAGTAGCAAATACCCATTGTAAGCCGCTTCAAGAAATTATTGAATTTACTGAAGGCTTGACCTGGGAGGAAATGCAAAACTCTCTGATTATAGGAGGATTATAGGAGAAACTGCTATAAGAAGAACCCTCTAGAAATCCCTTTGTGAATTCCTTGCAGGCGTTACAAAGGTACATCTGATCCTACACTCATGTTTACAAATGAATTCATCTTGGTGAATAGGGCCCAAAGCACTTATTTCAGAAATCAGAGGATGTTCTGCTATCATGCAGCTCTAAATCAGACCTTTCTTTATTTGTTGACTGCTGAAGGTACTTAGTCAAGTTAATTTCGCTCCTACTTAAGGAGCATTCTATTTTCAGAGAAATTATCATTATTGATTTTTTTGTTCATTCTGGGATGGGTTTTTCTTATAGCTTTGCAGCTCCCACAATAATGTATATTCATTGTCCGTATGAGTAATGCTACCCAATGTTTTTTTTTATTGATATCTATTTCTATATTATTTTTAAAATATAACAGTAATAAGTAGTTACACTAGGAGTTTATTGCAAGGAATAGCAAACAAGGATTGAATATCCTCTTGACAATTCTTAACTTTTGTATAATCAAGCTTTTCAAACACCGCTCATCTTAGTTCCATGTACTAACTGCACATGTGCTGAATACTCAATAGTAGGGTACATAGCATTGTTTTCCACTAATCCTAGTACGCCGGTGAAATCAATTCGCTCCCTTGTGTATATTGAAGACAGCAGCCATCGTTTAGGCACACAATGTGCTGACTGTAAAGTCTTTTTTCAGAGTCCTTTTCAAGGACAATACCTTAAGCGTGGGCCTGATACCATCTTGTGCGACCTTGGAAATACAAAGTATTATTAATATCCAACATGTGATCATCACAGTGCATGGAGCAAATATGTTACTAGAAATCACTAAATGAAAGAATTTTTAAAGACTTTAATGGATAAGGCAGTCCTACTTGCAAATGTATTGAAGGCACACTGTGTCTAGACTTGAAGCTTTGTCTAGAGTTTGGTAGATGGGGATTCCGTCTTAAACATGGCAGGTGTCCCATTCTCACTATTGCAATTACATTATAGCCCATGGCACTTGTAATATGGCAAGTGGGATGCTAGCCGCATTTTGACAGTGTCCCATCACCGAAACTACAAATAAGGCCCGTAGTTAGAATTTACTCCAGACCGTATTGTTCAGTTTGAGGCTGGAGAATTTCATTGCACATTTCTTAGGATGGCTAATAATATAGACCCATCTCAGGCAGTAGCCAATAGTCTGTCTTGTTTTCTAAAATACTAAAGCACAAAACATAAGCACAATTATTAAGGACACTCCTCAGGTAAGTTTTGGCCATAATCATTTGACCATTTTAGTTGAAGTTTCAGTTCTGCATGATCTCGGATGATATTCGATGATTTTGTGTTACTGACTTCTTTTTATTGCTCTTTCTGTTGCTTTGGAAAGTATGGCCCACAACACCCTGAATAAGACCAGATGTTCTTGGACCATGTTTGGTTTCAGCCTCTCGTTGAGCGGGGGGGGGGGGGGGAGTAAGGCAGCACTTCTCCTACCATTTACCTCTCCAATCAATGTCTTTTGGTTCAACTAGTTTTAGTCATAAGTTTGATATACAAAAGTGTCTGAAACTAGATATTGTTTAGATCGTATGAATTAGTTAAATATACCTCTTCTGTAAAACTACAGTGCCCAAGGGATGCAAAAAATGTGATTCATGGCAAAATCCACCCTCAGCCTTCCAAAGGCAAGCAAGCGCTTTCCAGTCACACCAACTCTTTTGGGGGTCATGGTTTAAGATCCGACTATACTGACATGAGGCTGAGACACAAAACTGCTGTTAGGGTGCTTTCGGGATGGAACCATACTGATCAGGCTAACCCTATATCACCTTACAGTCCTCATCCACGGTCAATATTAATTTTGGATGACAGGTACTCCTGCTGTGTCATATATATATGATCATGTATTTACCTGCACCTCCAAAATATCCCCACAGTCATTTTCATGTTCATTTGTAGTTGAAATATATATTTTTGGGGAAGAAACCTGATGCCCTCCAGCAGAGAACAAGGCTTACGGTACTTGGACAGGAACACTACGTAGACTTGGTAAAAATCTAATTTATTCAGTCACATTCTAGCTCTAATCTATGAACTTGAATATGTTCAGTGCTGGCCAGTGTCTAATTTGGAAAAATGTAAGTGCCAGGCCCCTAGTTTACAGCAGCTGACACCACCCACAACGCCTGTCTAACCCTGGGCCTGAACTCCGCTCCACTCATGGAGTTTGCAGAGTTTTCCGCACTACGTGTTATGCGGAGATAGTGGCGTTCTAAAAAACTCTGCATTGCGTTGCGTTGCAGAGTTTTTTCCCTCGCTCGCGTTCGTCAAAGTCATGTTGGCGAGCGCGAGTGAGGAAAATCCACTTCCCAGTGAGATTTTTCCTTGTTCGTGATAGTCAACATCAAGTTGGCGAGCGCGAGCGTGGAAAATCAACCTCCCGGAGAGATTTCTTAACGTGGGGGGTCAGATTTCTCATTGCCAGTGGTCACGTATGCTCGCAACCGCTCCCGTTGAGAAACTGTCCATTCGCATTGAGAAAGCTGCAGCTCGAGTATAAATCTACTCGAGCGGCAGAAAGGAAAGCAGCGCCCGCTTGCACTGAGCATGGTGCCGTTCGTGATGATTGCACAGTGTGGACAAGCATCCGGCACCACAAATCACCCCGAATGGCATTTTTCTATCGCACTCCGCCGCTTGCGGAGCTCCTTATAGCGCGGCGGAGTTTTTTTTCCACTTCGCAGAGTTCCGCTACTCCGCGAACTCCGCCCAGGGTTACTCCTGTCACATCTCCAGATTGCCAGTGCCAGCATTAGCTTTCACCCTGGGCGTAGTGGGCGTAGTGGGGCTACGTGGAGCATCGCGTAGTGTGGCCAAATCTACGCACACTTGCACGCTCCGCGTAGCCCCACTACGAGCCGCCCGCCTGCCCTCATTTTAAAATAAGTTAAACTATGTTAAAAATAAGATAAAATGCCTTATTTTAAAATGAGGGCGGGCGGGAGGCGGGCAGCTCTGCTTCGCCCTGGCATGTGCGTAGCGCTGCCTGCTACGCCTACTTCGTAAACCGCGAAGCAGGCAGCGCTACGTACACTACGTGGGCGGAGCAGAGCACTACACCCGGGTTTAATTAGCTTCCTAACCACCACACTCTTAAAAGTGTGACATTCTGGACTAGTCAGCTCTATCAGTGTGGATGTCCTGGATAGTTTTAGCATAGTTTTAAAAGCATATTGATATGTTTAATGTGCTAGTAATGCTACTCTGCTAAAAAAAAAAAATAGGTGCCAGTGCTGAGCACGGCAAACACCGGCACCAATTAAGCACTGGTTCTGACAGTTTCTTCCCAGCAGCAAGTGAACAATCACCTGACTCCCTCTCATCCCTCTTCGGGGCACACCTGACTCTTCTTTCACCCACTGGGAAAGGCGGTGATCCCAGCAATAGTAACCAAATACTCCTGTAAAATATGGCATGTTCTATCTAACCCAGACAACTCCTTAAAGCATGATCCAGCCAGAAAAGTCAGTTGATTCAACCACTGAACACTGTAACTTCCCAATTATTTTCTTATGTAGGTTTGTCAGAGTGCCAGCCTGCTGACTTCCAACTTCTCCAGTGTAGTTGTAAACAGAAAACCTAAAGAGAGGTGAAAAAGACCGGAAGAGCATCCTCAAAAACAGAGCTAGCTGCAAGCAGGGTGTTCCGGTCATCCTCTGGGACCTATGTGGGTATGTTATTGCCATTTGTATAGCACATATTCTACCATTTGTGTGGTCAATAGCGGTTCAGTCACTTTGCATTTGGTTCCAGGGTTATGACTGCAAACCAAAGTCTAGGCGATATGTCTTTTGGCTCCTGTTCAGCCCCCTCCCCACACTCTTCTTCTCTCTTGGTAGACAGACATCATCAATCTATACGTCCGCTTTTACAGGTGAAGGCCCTATTTTTGATAAAAGCATAAGTAATATCTCAGCAAAGATTGCTTCTCGCGGCAAAAATCCCAAGACATGTTGGATGGGCCTCTTAATGTCCCCACTGGCCCCAAAACATCCCTTTAAGTAGCACAGAAGAAGCCACCAGTATTGATGGAACCCAAGAAAGGGGGACTGGGGCGGGAGCGGGGTGTTGAAGAGAGCTAGTGCCAGGAAGGTTCTTTAGTGACTGGTGTTGTCATTTAAAAAACGCCTTTGATGGAATAACATCTGTGCCTGCTCTTCAAGTGCTCCCCTTTCGATTAATTTTGAACCCTTTGGTAATTTCTCTAACCACAACTCCTTCACACTCTTGTCAACAATTTAAAATGTGTTTTAGAAGTGCTGTAAATGGAAAACACTTACTCCGGGAAACTGGACAAATGAAGGGTAGGGCGGGTGACAGAATGGGGTGGAGTTAAAAGAGAGCAGGCATGAGGGGCAGCCTCATGAGGAGCAGAGCCAATGACAAGCACTTTATGCATTTAAAAAACAAACAAATTCTGCCCCCAAATAAACTGGAAACATAGAAAAATGCCATGACAAAGCTGTTCTAGGGTTCATTAGCTAGAAACAAGCTGCACTATATGTTATCTTAGGTGGTTCAAGCACCTGCTGCAGAGCTCCTTGTTTATACAGCAAGACAAATCAGATGGTTGATGCGTCTGATGCAGAGATCTGTGGTCACACCCGAGTCATAATCAAATAGCTCAGAAGGTTAATATGTGAGCTTCTGGGAACTGCATGCGACATGTCGGTCACCGATTTGTGTTTTGTAAATGGTAGTTTACTGGGTTAAAACTTCTGCTGCAGCGATCCTTGTGCAACTTGCAGGTAATAAGTTGCAGTCCTGGTATAATAGCTCAGTGAGTTATGCACCCACCACAAACCTACAAGGCAAAAGTTTGATACCGTAGCTCTATCTGCCAGTGTAATGCATCTATAATAGCTTCAGAGGTCCACATAAAGTAGTAAGCCCTATATAAATACTGCAATATGATGCAATACAATGAACGGGATCTTTGAAAATACATAGGGGAAGGACTGCAAAGTGTGGAAGGGCTGCAAGGTGTTTGAGGGTTCTCCTCAGGAAGCTTGGACCATATGGACTGCAGGTAGGTCATCTCATTTAAACTGATGTTTCGTCTATCGTAATTTAATCACGGGAATAAACTGATTCATGCTTGGACCAGGAGCTTCAGTCTGAATCCCGAGACCAGTGTGGTGCTTTCACATAAAAGCAAATGTCAATTACTACAACATATGATGCATAGCTGTCACTGCTTGACAAATATCTTGACCCTTCCCCAGGCCCTGATCAAGCCTCCTACTGGTTTGATGTGTCTGGTGAAATAAGTGAGTGAGACTGTGGGGCTGCCCTGTGGTAGAAATGTGACCTACAGAGGCAGGTCATGTCTTCCTGGTTGCGAGGCTGGCAGAGTGGGCAGATAGGAATGCTCTCTTACACTATCCGATGCACTGTTATATCCTAGCCAGCAAGAGGATCTCCCTGGCCTTCATCAGAAGAGGCCTCAATGCCTGCCCCAGCCCTGACAGACAAGGGATGGGCTAGTGTGGAACATTTAGCCCCAAACTGGGGTGACGTGGCGAGCAAAAAACATAACGGATTAAACCCAGATCTGTGACTGGGGGTGAATCTTTGATTTGTTTAGCATTCCAACTGTGAGCACGGAAATCTTGTGAAAATCTATCTTTGGAAAATTTAATAAATGTGGCACAATTACCATCACCCTTTTTCCACGCCAATATCTATTCTCGAGGTGATGAATCTTGGCCACTGTATTTTGACCAAAAGAGCTCCTTCATAAACACAACCGAGTAATCACATTCAAATACATATTTTACTCAATAATGAGAGTTTGTGAGTAGTTTTAAAGGGTTTTATTTTCTAATTACAGTTTAAGTTTATCTGATTCTTTGTTCATTAGTCAAATATTATTCAGGTTACAGAATTGATAATAAAAAAATATAGCTAGTGCAGATTATATTAAAATATGCAAAGAGCATGGTCCATAAAGGAAAGAATTCCTATTCTAAGAAATGGGGCACAAATGATGTCAGTCAGAACTCATGAAGAGCTAAAAAATAAAGGCAAGAGTGAGATTAGCTTGAAGCAAAAAAATAAATATTTACTAATTACAGAGTTTCCCATAAAGAGAAAATAAAGCATAGAGCAATAAGCCTTGGCAAAGCCAAGTTAGTCAAAACATAAAGCTTGGGTTCTAATAAAAGTTCAAATACAACACAGCCTATCTCTCAGCTGATCGGCCCCTCGTCTTTCCAGCATTATATGTGCTGCGCTACAGGAATCTGAAATCTCCGTCTATGTCTCCCAGTCTTTTCCTCCCTTTTCTAGCAAGCTGAATTTCCACAAACCATTAATTCTAGTTAGCTATCACCGGTTTCTGTACTTTTCAAAGTTGTGTTAATTTATTACAAACTTCACGTTTATTCTGCACACGTTTAATAATTATTGTAAGTTAAAAAATCACATTCTATAGTTAGGACAGAATCTAAACTAGTCACATTAAAGTCTAACTAAATGTATGCATGTTTTAGCATTCAAATTAAAGGGAAAGCATCTTGTTAAAGGCTTCAAAAGTCTTGTGTTTTCATATCTTCAGCACCAAATGTCTGCGTGTCATGTTTAAAGCCCAAGGCAGATTGTCATAAGTAGTGATTAATTTTTAAGAAATGTTTTCTTGCCTACATGTCCATCATTTCTTCTTTTGGCTTTTGGGTCCTGTGCTCACTGTGCCACTGGATTCAAGCTAGACTGGCTGATGAGAGGTGATACCCTGAAACTGATCCCAGGATGCTTGTTTCTGGTCCAGGGAGGACCTGGCCTGGCAGTTCGCGGTGCGCTGTTCTCATGTGGAGCAGGGTCAAGACTGATTTGCATATATCTGGGTCCAAATTGGGGTGGCATGGTGACCAAAAAACGATGGATTCAACCCAGATCTGTGGCTGAGGGTAAATGTTTGATTTTTTTAGCATTCCGTCCACCCTTTATTATTTTTTCCATAGCTACAGAGACAGAACTCTGCCTTGGCATCAGTACTAGAACTGGCACCAGCACCATACCTAACACAATCAACTACTGCCAGCATTAGTCCTGGCACCAAACCATGCCATGCCTGGAGCAAGGGAGACCAGTCCTTGGCATAGGCCCAGGAAACAGCAATAACCCAATGAATCAGTTTCTGGGACTATCTGAATCTTTGCCACTCAAGCAGCCACTCACACCAACATTGAGACTTAGGACCAGGCACTGGCACCAGCCTGGGCATAGAAACTGCTTCAGTCTCAGACTAAAATCCTGGAAAATAAGCCAAATTCTCGATTTGTAGAACATCAACCTTCAGGCCTCGAGCATAAGCCACCACACTACGAACAGTGGTCTTTTAAGACTAAACTGCAGGCCTGGAAGGCTGAATACCAGTCCGTGTGCAGTCAGTAGTAGACTTGGTACATCACATGAGCATTCTTGGCACAGTAAAAGCATCCTGTCACATGATCAGCCCGCCAGCCCAATTACAGCCCTGCACCACTGTCACAGTGCCACCGGCCATAGTGCCACACAGCACAAATGGGAATGCACTGCGTGTAAAGCAGCCTGGCACACAGAGTACGGCCACTGTTTTTCTTGGGGGGGACCAACAGCTCCCTGATACTATGAGCTGTTCATGTCTACTTGAACAGACCAGGAATATTAATGTAGCCCCACTGACATATTGAGCAGCCCTGGAATCCATCTTTTCATCTTGCTGCACATTTGATTATTTCCTCTTTTTATGCATCCTTGCTTATCAGCCATCCACTCATCCATCCAACCTCATACACATTAATTTTACTCGTCTTTTCATCCTCACAGTTCCATTCCTTCATTCATCAATCCACCCTCACACGTTCATACACAGACACTTGTGCAATAGCCGGGACACCCACCAACTTGGCAGCACAAGATTTCTTAGTGCAGCTTATCTGCAGTTCCACACTTCTAACATTATTGGCCCACTGAGGTCTTGGCGTTTGTTTACTTTTTGTTCTTTTCCTGATCTTTCCAAAGTCATTTTCTGCAAGTTTTTTCCTTTTGTAAGGTTTTTTCCCCTTTTTCTTTGAAAAATGTACTTTCCCCATTAGAAAAACATGAATTTAATTGCTGCTATGATTTTAACATAATTTTAAGGTTTTTTTTATACTTCTGATGTCTACATTGGATATGTACAGTTACTCCTGTACCATTTCGGCGATATTCTTGCACTTTAAAAGTAGCTGAAAAAAACAACACCGATATAAACAAGCACATGCATTCAATAATGCAAACGTCAGAGCTGCTGGCTTCGTCAATGCCCGTTTGAACGAGGCGCCTTTTTTCATCACCATTAATTCAAACGCCTTCCTGTCACTGATTGGTAAAATGCCCCTTGCATCCCAGATACGGGCACCTGGCTCCTGATTAAGACCCATCCCTCACGGGTGATTGACACTGGCTGGCAGCTAGCTCCAGTCTGCGCGAGCCCTGGGAGTTAGGGCAGGCCGCGGCCTTTGCTCTACATTCCGCTTAATAGCACCTTTAATTATTAATCAGGGCAATTCCCTCTGCAGCTGCAGGAACAGCCAGCAATCCCTCCGACTATTATTGACCCAAAACACATCCTCTCGGAGGAAAACAGACCGCGGTGCATTGCTGGTGTTGTCCACACAAACATGCTTTGTTTGTAAACCCGTTCGTGAACTGAAAAGTATCCTGTTTCTAATCTACTTATCTTTCTTCTTCCCTCACAGCTTAACAGTCAGATGATTCATTTGATAGCCTTACTGGTGTGGCGGTCGAGGAAGAGCGACAGACACTTTTGTATCAGGTTTCCAATCTAAACGACCAAAAACATCTCTTTTATGCATGTATAGCTATCATGATTCCTGGGCTGTTCCCTGAAAATATTGTTAAAACATTATATGAAGTTACACACAAATATGACATTAAAAGAACTGTTTTATGAAAGCTAAAATTAGTATTTTGCTTTGTTGTTTTGGCGCTTTCATTTTTCTTTCTTGTTTTTTTTGACGCAGGGTATTTTATTGTACTTTCCATTTTACTACACAAGGCTCTGGAGGTTTATCTCATGTCCCTCAACCCATGGAACAGATGGATGTAGCTCAATTTTAAGTCTGGCCTCTCAGCTGGGAGACAACTCGACCTTAGGGAAGAACTTTTCGGGGCAGATTTATGTTTCCTGGCGCATCCCTGCAAATCAGCAGGGATGCGCCAGGAAAGATGCGCCACGCAAGTTTACCCTTGCGCCACCACAGATGCGCCGCATTTACAATGCAGCGCATCGTGGCGCAAGGATAAACAGATGCGTGACGCATCTGATGGCGTAAGGGCGGCGCATTGCTGGAGTCGTGTCGCAAGCACGACACAACTCCAGCAATGTGTAGGGCTGCCCATACCTAACATGCTGCGTCATGCCTTACGCCTGCTTCCAGCATGCGCAAGGTTTTGACGCAGCAGCGTCGGTAAAAAGTGACTGAGTGAAATCTTGTAGATTTCACTGCATCACTTTTCCGAGGCTTTTTCCGATGGAACGCCCACCCTGCATACATTAAACCTGACGCAGGTTTAATGTGGCGCAGGGCTTTACACCGTGACGCATCTCCATAGATGCGTCACGATGTAAATAGGGCGCAACGTGGCGCAGGGTTTACGCCGCCGCTGCGTCACAAAAGTGATGCAATGGCGGCGTAAAAGTGGCGCAAGTCTAACATAAATTTGCCCCTTCGAATTCAAGACTGAGCTCAATAGCAGCTGCACTCTGTGCGTCATCATAAAGTGCACCTCGTTTGCCTGAGTTTTAACCAGCACACAGTGCTTAATTTGAGCCAGTGGTTAACGGTGGGAATCACCAACACTTATTTTTGGGGACCTGCACTTATTTTTCCACACCAGACATTTACCGAGAGCAAGCGAGGAAAAAACACACCAAGCGGAGGCAGAAAAAAAGACGCTGGCGCAGGCCTTTAATAGCCAGTAGAGCCTGCTACGCCGGGCTCTAAGGCTGTAATAAAACAGGTCATGACTAGAAATTAATGAAAAAGTAGTCACAATTATTCACATGACAGATACAGCCAAGGGAGAATTTTTCATGTGGAGGTAGATATGCAGTGTATGGGGATAACATTTGGCTCAAATGCGTATATCCATTTAAATCTACCACCGCTTTCTCTGTGTTCTCGTTGTCTGTTCCCTCGCAATCAAACAGTTTTGAGAGGTGCAAGGGGCTGTGTCAGTGAAAGGCGTAAAGAGGGGTCTTTCTCTCCCTCTGCCTTTATGACCCCAATCATTGCCTCCATCACTCAACCTTTCTAAGTCACCTCATGCGTGGCTCTATCAGTCCACCATCACTCCATAGTTACCTTTCCAGTGACATCGATAGAGAGGGGGTCAGATGGGGGCGGTGACCACACTGCACCTTGCCATTCACATTTATTTGTACATCTGCTTTCCACTGCAAAGCAGTGGTTGTTTGAGGCAATACACAAGCCTACCTTTCTGCTTAGAAAGTTTAAGCCAGACTTTCTATGCATAGATGCATATGTAGATAAAGATCTATACATACACTGATACAAAGTCAATTTTGAGCATTTTAAGCAAATAAGTAAATAAATGTACATACACACACACAAGCACTCTTCACTACTGACCTTTGGAGGTGGCCCCACTAGTTTTATTTGTGGCCTACTGCGTGCACCCCCCTTAAAATCACTTCTTGAGATGCCACTGTGTCTCTCTACCACCAAAATCCCCCACCATCCCCTTTTTCAATTGCCTCTCCTGTCACTCCTGTCCTGTCAGTACCTTTTTAGTTCTTGCCTAGTGAACGCAGCGCATGCTGTGCTTCACCTTGGCGAGACTATTGTTGTCGGTTTGGTGCGCGAAGGGAGACAAACCATGTGCGTGCACGAACAGGCGATGTGCACGCGCATGGCATCTCCTCTCTGCCTCACACGCTCCCACTACGTGCTCACATGCTCCCACCGCGCGCTTACACGCTCCCACCGCGCGCTTGATTCAGCTTTTAGTTTCACTACGCGCTGCAACTATACAAAGCAGACACGCGCTTGTTTAGACTGGCGGCGCTTTCGCTTGTTCGTATTTGTCTTCCTTTTTTTCTTCCCGTTTTTGTTCCCTCCCTCAGCATTCCTCCTTCTTTTTCTCCCTACCGTTTTTTAATGCGCATTGGTAAAATGCAAAGTAGTTATCGGAGCGCTTCACATGAACACCTGTTACATTACATGTTTACACAAAGTTTTATTTCTTTTGTATGCGTGGGAAGATTAAGAGTTTTTTTATTTTAGTTAGGTGATGTGGCTGACTTTAGTGGTTTTTGTTCTCGGCATCCGCATCTTCTAAAGAAAATGATATTAGTCTGGCTGAGCATATCATTGTTGGCGTCCGACAAGCTGGGGGGTGGGGGGGGAAAATGTGTTACAGGGAAAGACGTTGCTTGTTTTATTACCTGAAGCAATGGCTGCTCGTTTCAGAGATCACTGAGCCTAAGTACACACTTTTTTTTATCAGCATGACAGCTGGTGACAAAAACGAACATTATCGCATAATAAAGTTGTTCAAAGCGCCTTTAAAACTCGCAGAACTTTGTCTATTCTCTTGCATTGACTGCCTTCATGGATTTCCATCATACAACTTGTCACGAGTTCTTTGGGCACCGTGAACGACTAAATCCATTTGTATGGTTACTAGCATTTACATACATGTTTACATATTTCCAGTCTAAAAGTCGTAGAAGTTAAAATCCTCAGATGCTAGTACTAGAGGTAAAAACAGAATTTAGAATGTTTTTAAATTTCAAGCTGCAAACGCATTACGTGCTAAAAAAAACAGAATGTCATGTTGTTAGACAAAAATCAATCCTAAAATTATTCCAATTGCTTTGCGCCTGCCGGTGATAGCTCAGCGTGTAAGGAACCCACTGTGCCAGAGACCTTATGTAATTCGCTGGTTACAGGTTTGACTCCCAACAGGCCAATCTGGAGTTTATTCTAACACTCCCAGTAATGCCTGGGAGGGGGGTGGGTGTAATGGCAAAACATTTACAGGCGAAGTTTAACCGTTCGGCGCATTACAAGTCTTTCTGAAAATTAACAGCGCAAATCACAGTGACTTCAAAGAAATGGCAATCACGTCTTCAGCTGGACTTTTTTTCTCGATAGCGGGTAATTGCTTCTGCCGATTATTGCTCAAATTGTTTGGACAGGTTTAAAATACTGGGTGAATGACTCCGGTGATAATACTGGACAGAGAATTCTTGAGAAATGTTAAAGCAGATTCATGGCCTTCCACCTTCTGAAATCTCTAAAGCTCATATGGTGGACTCGGGAAAGGGAAACATCGTTTACAACGCGGGGATTACATCGCGATGCCATTACATCGCAGTTTTTACAACGCAAGTCGTTACAACGACTTGCGCTAGATGGCGCTCTAGGACAAGGAATAGTATAATTTACTATCCAACACCTTCCCTACTGTACGTAGACTGGAGTTGGAATAGTAAATTATACTACTCCTAAGTCCAGCGCCCTCCAACGCAAGTCGTTGTAACGACTTGCGTTGTAAAAACCGCGATGTAATGTACCGCGATGTAAATGTATGCGTTGTAACATCATACATCCCTCGGGAAATAATAACATCATGAAGTGCTAGGACTCACTTGAGCAACAGTGTACCGGTCACAACAGGTCAATGTTACTGCTGATCTACGCAAACTCACAATTTGGTTTCATGATGATAACTCATACAACTCTGGAGCGTTGCCAGCAGCATCCTTTTAACGGCACTCAAATGTATAGGCCCCAGAACTGCCAACATTACAAATAAAACAAGCATTTGCAATGCAATAGGTCTCGCAATTATGCGAGTTTGAGCTATTGGCATTCTAAACGACAATGCCTTTTTTGTTTTGTTTTGCTTTTTAAAAACATAAATAAAAGGCATTGTTATTTACAATGCCAATAGCTTAAACTCTCATAAATGCGAGACCTATTGCATTGCAACAGGTCTCGCATTTAACTGAGTTTGAGCTATAGGCATTGCAAATGACAATGCCTTTTAATTATGTTTTTGAAACATAAATAAAACGCATTTTCATTTACAATGCTAATAGGTTAAACTCGCGTAAATGCGAGACCTATTGCATTGCAAATGCTTGTTAAAACTCTGACTGATCATCCTGTGCCCATTTGCCTCCACTTGCTCAATCAGTTTCTGTTTCTCTCCATCACATTCACCGCTTCTGCCTCTCTTCCATTTCCCCTTACTCTACCATTTTCTCTCTCCCTAATCATTCAGTCTCTTTCCCCCTACACTTTAGACTATATAACTGTACCCCTTAACTATGTTTGCCACTTAGGGACCTCCTCCATCCTGCGAAACTTCAGTTTGGAGATATAATTGAAGCCCTCCCCTGCTCCCACCACCAATGACGTCTACTGTGCTACCTTGGAAGCTAAATCTTACAGTATTGAATGCAGAAACAAAAACATTGTCTCAATCATTAGCGCCACAACAGAACAACCAATGTGAGGTCTATAAAAACACCTTCTTAACTTGTATTATCACCTTTTACCTCACTCAGCTTCCTTACAAGACGCGTATCTTGGTGTAAACAGGTCACATTGCACTGACTGACAATAACACTTTATCCTCCATTGGTCAGCAAATTTCAAAAGAGGTGCAGATACAGTTGCAGTATGTCTTCTACTCTGTATTTACTAGCACAACCCATTATTGTGCCATTGGCTAACATCAATACAAATTGATCTTCACCTTCATCACTAAATTATTTACAAATAGGCTAAAAGCAGCAGCCTCAATATTAGACCATGTGAATCTCTGCAACAAGCCGACTACCTCTCAATAGCTGATCTTTAGTTTATGAAGCCTGCATTTTTATCCAAAGTTAAGCATCTGAACATTGTAAAGTGTCAAACTAGTATCCATATCATAAGCGGCGCTATTTTGTAGAGGAAGATTGATACAAGTTACCAAATCTCTGCCTAAGGGATAACCACACCAGAATTCAGTACGGGGAAAGAGTCAAACTGCGCCAAGACGAAGACGAATCGCAAGACGCCATTTAAACAAAGCTGGCCTAAAGACCTAAATGCCCTACCAGTCTCTGAAAAAGACCCAAATCCTCAGCTTGTGTGATGTGTAATGGGCGATTTAAGGAAGTGAGGGCTTCTCTTTGGCCAACTGATACAGGAATCAGAGGCTACAGATTTACATTTCTAATTAAGGAGTGATTCACTGTTTTCTGGAAACAATTTCCGAATCAACAAACCTTCAAGGTTCCATCAAGGAACAACAATCTAGGGAGAGGATTATATTACAATTTGGAATACTGGCAAGCAGAGACAGTGTGAAGATTTTCAGCCCATCATAGAAAATGACATTTTTGTGTTTGTGGTGTCCTCCCCACACAGCCAGTGTTTCGGGTCTTATCTGTAAGGTGGTGCAAACACCAGGCCGCACCTTAGGACTGTTGACTTACCTTGCCATATGGACAGGGGCGGCTCCTCCATTTGAGCAGAGGAGCCGCCCCACAAGCCCCAGAGTTGAAAAGTAAAATGGTAATAAAGTTTATTTATTAGCATTTTATTTTTCAGCAACTCGTCCCGAATTTAGGGGCATATTTACAAAAGAATAGCGGTGCACAGTGTTAAGCCAATATAGCTAATGCTGCACTCCACCATTTTAAAAACACAGGGATCCACCGTATCTACCAGTTGTTACACTATCTAGTTGTTACACTATCCATGTGGTAACCATCATCAGTGCCCCACCATAACGGACCTGAGGATGTAATTTCTGCCAAAACATGTGTTGGCTGTCTAACTCATCAGAGTTAATTACATGTGTATTAACAGCGAAATAGAATAATTGTGATGAGTGTTTTTTGTTGTATGTTAAAACTCCAAGAACCAACATAATAGTGTGAGAAGCCAATGCATTTTTATTAATATTAAAAATAAATGTCTCAGGGGCATATGTATCAAAATCTCCATTTGCGATTCTCAAACAGCGATTTTTTGAGAATCGCTATTTGAGAATTGCAAAACGGGATGTATCTAAAAATTCGCAAAAATTTTGCGACTTCTTAAAATTCCTTAATTGCGATTAGCAAATTGCCCCTAAGGGCATGTATGTGCGCCACATTGCACTTTGAAAAATGCCAAAAAGTGCATTTTTCAAAGAAATCGCATATTACCACCAACTTGAAGTTGGTGGTAATTTGCGATTTCTTAAGGAGAAATCGCACAACTTGGGTGCGTGTTACATAGCATTTAAGGAATCGCAATTTACGATTTCTTAAATGCTTACGCAAACTTAAGAAATCGCAAAATTAGCGATTCCTTAAGAATGCGATGCTGAAATGCCTCATACATCTCATTTTGCGAGTTTGTATTTGCAAACGATGTTTTTTTGCGATTCGCAGCGTTTGCGAATACAAAATCGTTTGATACATATGCCCCTCATTACCTTACAAAATTGCAAATGGCTGTATTTTTTGTGTGCTCCAGACTTTAATAATTGGTCGTAGAAGTAATTGCCTACACAGTTGAGTTACTGACACCTCATTGCAGCTGGGGTGTAGTCATTGGTAGCACTATGTAACATTGTTGCTTTTTCTGTACTGACCGCGTATATAGGGAGACACGTGTGTGGTTATTTGCTTTCCACTGCTACATTTTTGTAATAATATTTCAATGCTGCTACCTTCTCGGGAACTGAAAATATGTTTTATTTGTTCCGTTTCTTTCGGTCGTTGCACACAGAGACACTATTTGTGTATGTAGTTTTATCTGTTAAACTCCCTTTGTTATTTGGCTTTTTTGATTATGCTAACTAGGAGCTATGCTTTGCATTTGACATACACATGCTCATTTGGTGGACTTTAACTGTGTATTCGGGTTTGTCTGTTGAAAGCCCTCTGTTGTTGAGTCCTAATTGAGAATTCGCTTGAAGTTAAGCAAGTGCTGTGCTGTCTTTCAAGTTGACTAGGTGGACTTTCTTTCATGCCTGCTCTTTACTTTCTTACTGAAGGTTTTTTTCTCATGAGACACTTTCTTCAAGATTACTAGAGACAGAAATTGCTCTACCTGTTCCTTACCTGTAGACGGTGACAAAAAAGGATCTTTTGGGAGGCGATCAGTTGGGGTATGCGTTTGCAACCTTAAGTTTTGGTAAGTGATTGTTTCACTAGAATTATTTTCGTTAAGTACCATTATTCTGACCACGCTATAAGGCTCATGTTTTTTGGTCATTAGTTGTCACACAGGATGACTTGTTCTTTTATTTTGGTCCTAAGGAAGAACCCAGTGGATGCATAAGTCACGTATCATGATAAAGGAGGTCGAAACGTAGACGCTTTCGAGAATAGAACTTGAACTACTGACGTCTGGTCGGGAGGCAGTGTATGCCAGTGTCCCGTCCGGCTGTTATTAGAATGTTGGCCAATGGACTTGTAGCCAGGTTGTCCTCAAAGAATTGTGTAATTCTTGAGTGAACAATTGCTGTTGTTTTTAATATTGGCACCTTTTTCACACTGCATGAGCACTTTTTTATCACTACCATACCAGTACATACTGATTCTAATAAGGATTGTTAAAATATCTTTGTTATATTCATGTTAATATATATTGTATGAATTACTTGGACAATACACCAATGAGCTTGGTGGTCTTTATTTAAAGCATTCAATATGAGCCTAAATGGAGATAAGATTAATGCTCTCCCAATAATTATGAAAATGTTTTTTGAAGTAACTCTGAGGGGCGTGGTCATAGTGTTGTGGCGTCCTGACCTCCCCGACATCGTGGGGGAAAGTATAGGGTGCACTCCACGCGTACATTCTTTTCTCAGGAGATTGGCAAATTTCTTAAGGTCCCGAAAAATATATTGCTTGCCCTCTAGGGAGAATTTGAGCCTTGCCAGATTTAGCATTGCGTATTCTATACTAGCCTGCTGTAGTAATTTTTTCACTGTCAGCAACTCACGCTGTGCTTCTTGTACCGCTATTGTGAAGTTGGGAAGAATTTGCTGATGTTACGTTCATGTGTTATGGCCCCTTTTTCAAGCGCCAAGCATACGTCTGTGTCACAAGTAACACAATGTTTGAGTAGAGGTGATGTTCACACAATGTCTTGTAAAGTTTGTGCTAGGCGTGTCGAAATTGTTGATGGGGTCTGAAGACACAAAAATATTTAGCATCTTTTAATATTTGTATCTGGTTAACAGGGATCTATGAGATAATCTTGAATTCTATAACCACAATAATTTAAAACACCAACTGCATCGTAATCATACCTGAGAGGAACAGCTCCTTCAGATTCTTACCCTTTCTCCTCATCTCTTCCATTCACAAGCAGAGAGGAGTTCTTTGCAAACGCATGTGTAGCCCATTTCCCACCTCCTCCTAGCTCCATGTGACCTCCTCATTGCACTACCACTTGTATATTAGGTATCTGGGAGGCCAGGGAGGTAGGGTGCTTAAGGCTAGGCCAACCCATCACTGCTCAGGTGATTTACCAAACACAGCTTGTTGATCCTTACTGTTGGCACCATACCTGTACCGATAGTAGGGCTACCTTCTCTATCTCGGCTAATTAAGGCAAACAACATGAATCCTTACACTTATACGTTCAGCACTCTTCTTGTAAGAGCTAATTGTGATGGAGTGCTCTAGTGTAGCCGTACATAAGATAAGCCACACTTTTCACAGCAAACTCACAATGATTCCATCTAAATGTTTTATATAGGCTAATCCAGCAACCTGACTGAAACGTGAAAGCTAATTTTCACAACATTAGATTACACCACCAGGCCAGGTCAAAGATCACAATATATCTCATGAGCTCTATACAGACTGCTCGCTGATGACACTTTATGGTCATTCCCCTACCTCCACCCTTCTCATAAGACTATTGCAAAGTGGGGTCTTTCTTAGAGGTCATAGGCCCAGATTTTCAAAACTGTCACACAACGCAGCAAGGCACCCAGAGTTGCTGTGTTGCGTAGAAGGGAGAGAACAGGAAAGGGCCGTATCTAGAGAGAGAAGCAAAAAATCCCCAAAAATAGGTGGTTGGATTTCTTTTTTTTTCCACAAGATCATTCCATTTAATAAACATGACCTGTAAATCGATTAAGACACTTTGACATGCTGACATACATTACTCAATATTTTTAGACAGAGAGTGGTACCTAAATGCTTACAAACCTATACAAATATTTTTTCATTACAAATTTAATCACATCAGTAAACATGAGAACACCAATCAAGAAATAGAACCAGTCAATGTTCACAAATCAAACATGAAACAAAACTAATTAAATTACATTAGTGAACATAAAAACACAAACAAAAAGTAGAACATATCAATGTTCAACCAGTCCAAAGTTCTTAGCCAGAGCGATTTTTTAACGCTCTTGATGTCAGTTTGGGGTTTCTATAGCATCCAATATGAACAAAGATAGACCCATTTGCTTTTTCTAGGAATTTCTTAATCATCCTCCATATTAATGGTAGTCGAACATGAAGACCCTCAAATAAAATAGTCTACGCATTTCGAACCACTATCTTATGGGTTCACCTCAGGACCAGGGCTGGGTGATTTCTTAAGAACTCTAATGAGATGTAAAAGGAAAAATCTCTTTCAGCAGTGTCCATCTTAACTTGGAAATAAAGCTCAATGTTAGCAGATTTTCAGTTCTAACTGATGACTGTACTTCATTTCTTTATTTGAGAGGCAAGTCCAAAGCTAGATACTCCAGCCTTCTACTCAAAGTGCGTCTCCCAAGCGCACACCTGCAGCACTTTATTCCAGAGAGATGTAGCATTATCCGGCTCTCTTCCTAGTGCCGGTGCATAATCCGGCTGCTGAGCAGCACGCACTACCAGAGGTGCTGCAGAGTCTATGCGCCCCCGGAGGCGCCTTCTGAAAAAAGGAAAGATGGTCCCATGGACCTCCAGACATCCCTCTACAGACGGGTGCAGTAAATCATTGTCTGCTCCCCCTGTATAGTGCAGACCAGGTACTGCCTGCACGGAGAAAGATGGAGGGGCCTCTTCAACAGCCTCTCCACATTTCACTGATGCTCTGCCATGAGAGCAGCGACACAGTTGCGCATTACATGTAATAGGGCGCACCTCATTAAATGTGTGCCAGAGTGCAAACATAGTGTGCCCCCAAGTATAATACAGCCCCAGGAGTGAATGAAGTTCCACCGTCTTTGAACTTGGACAGCATAGAGGGCATTCGCGAATGTTGTTAGTTGTTGCCTTCCACGACAGGCCCAGCCTTACAAAAAAAGCATTTTGTGAGTAAAGTATCCAGGCAGAAAGGCCAAAAGATAAGCAGTTCATTAAACCAGCCAAGGGACTGTGGGCTGAGCCAAGGCCATAGAGCAGCTGCTAGGCCCAATTTATCGATAGGTTTTATATAGCGCTGGCTGGACTCGAAGGTATCAGAGCACTTTACATAAAATGGGATTACATATAATGTAAGACCCTGAGGTTCAAGTACATGCACAAATAGAGAAAAAGAGAATCGTAAGGCAGTTAAGGTGGTTAGAGTATGTGGGCAATTAGAACAGCATGAGTTAAAGGAGTAAATGGCATATTAGACAGCTGAAACAATCATACAACCGACTGTTGCAAAGGGTCTGGTCATAGAGAGAGTGAGCTATTGGAACATAGTTCAGTAGTCTCCTCAGTAACACCTCCAGGGGAAGGATTTGTACACAATACAAATAATTTCTGAAGTGCATTTAGGTAGACTAAGGCTCTGTTTCCGAGTCGGCTCGGAGAAATAAGTGCTATTTATCGCACACAATAAATAATGGTCCTCTGGGGTACAACAATTATTGACTGCGATGAATAGCACCTATTCCGAGATTTTGGAGAATAACATGCAGCTTTTAGTACTTAACATACCAAAATCTGCATGGTACAGTAAATACTGTACATTTTTCTCATGTTTCATTCCAGCAGGATTGATCTGCAGAATTAAACACAGGATGAGGTGTTGGCCCTTAGCAATTACAGGGTGCAGTAAATAACATCCAACTCAAAATTGGTTGGAAAAAAACCGATCAACGCTGAATTAGGCTTTCGAGTCCTTGAGGGCACAGATCTATTGCAATGTTCTATAGGTTTTTTCACTTTCCAGTGCACAGAGTATCTGTACCCCTTTACAAGTGATTACCTAATAGGATAACTGCATTCCAGCGTCAATGCCAGTAAGCCCTCTCTTATGTTCTACTGCACTAGGGTCTAGGTTCACGTTCTGAAGCACCACTGTTTGTTTCTATCTATTTCTTCCTGAAGCAAGTGTATATAACATTGTGCTGCTCTGGGTAAGTTCCCTCTATCTATACATAACCGCATTTCTACTGATATTTTCTTTTCATGAGGGGTGAGTTTAGACTTCAACAGCCCAAATTTTTATGTACCTCATTTTCAGGAAGCATTACACTATATGATGCTGTAGGTCTCCTGACATTCAACATCATAGTGGGGAGGAGGCACACTAGACTGAGAAATGGCAAGCGCCACAAAGGGACTACCATTTGTCTTTCAGGATAAAGAAAAAGCCAACTGGATTGGTGTCTGCCGGTTTTGGGGCCTGACACATTTTGGTCTGATATTTGTCATTGTGGGGCAGGTAACCACTCATGTGCCCATTGTAGGTATCCAGCGGTATAATCGGACCAACAGGTCCCGGGCTCCTGCAGACTCAATACACTGTTTACACATGCATAGTAGGACACCTACCTCATCACACCAACTGTCCTGAATTTTAAGGGCCCGATTCACAGAACTAACTTAAGATAAAATCCTAAACTTACTACCATTTTGGTATTCACAGAAGGCACTTACTCATTTTGGTATTCAAAGAATGCACTTACTCATTTCGGTATTCACAGAAGTTAGTAGTCCTAACTTTAGGACTCCTAAATGCCTTCTGTGAATACCAAAAGAATTAAAGTTAGGATTTTTCTCAGTTTAGGAGTAGTAAAGTTAGGAGTCCTAACTTTACTACTCCTAAACTGAGAAAAATCCTAACTTTAAGACTTTTGGTATTCACAGAAGGCATTTAGGAGTCCTAAAGTTAGGAGTCCTAACTTTACTACTCCTAAACTGAGAAAAATCCTAACTTTAAGACATTCGGTATTCACAGAAGGCATTTAGGAGTCCTAAAGTTAGGAGTCCTAACTTTACTACTCCTAAACTGAGAAAAATCCTAACTTTCAGACTTTCGGTATTCACAGAAGGCATTTAGGAGTCCTAAAGTTAGGACTACTAACTTCTGTGAATACCGAAATGAGTAAGTGCCCTCTGTGAATACCAAAATGGTAGTAAGTTTAGGATCATGTCTTAAGTTAGTTCTGTGACTCGGGCCCTAACACCTTAAACCAACCTATTCTCCAACTGCACCTAATAGGACATCAAATGAGGCACATAAATGATAACGAATGCAAACAGCTCTGTTCCTCGTTCTCCAACCTTAGAAAGGCATGTTCATTACGCATTGATGATGTCAGTACAAATCTCCATGACTCTTAAAGAAACAGATGCAAATGTTTGGCAGATGTAGAATTACATGAGTAATGCACTTTTATTTAGTGTCCTTGTTTCACGCACTTTGAGGACTACAGAATTAACTATCAACATCAGAACATTAGGCCCGCTTCACAAAAGTAATCTGAGACAAAATCCTGGTTTTACTACGTTCGGTATTCACAAAGCGCATTTAGGAGTAGTAAAGTTAGGATTTTGTCTCAGTTAAACTTTTTGGTCTTAAGTTTAAATATTGGTCTTAAGTTTAACTTAAGACCAAAACTTAAGTTTAACTGAGACAAAGTTTTGGTTTTAAGTTTAAATTTTCGTCTCAAGTTTAATTTAAGACCAGACAAAATCCTAACTTTACTACTCCTAAAAGCCCTTTGTGAATACCGAAAGTTGTAAAGTTAGGATTTTGTCTCAGATTACTTTTGTGAATCGGGCAGATTGTGATCAGGTTTATATAATGCTCCAACCAATAGGCATCCTTAGTAATATCTAAAAAATTTGTAGAGAGAACTCAGAATAGAGCCACAGCATCCAACAAGCACAATGAATTTGCTTGACGCTTCAGTTTCAACAACCTGCCCTCAATCTGCCCCAGGCGAACTATTTGAGGTTCAGAATGCTAACATCAGCTTTGCACCACTGTCCAAGCTCACTTTTCAATCTGCTTTGGTATGACAATACATATGTGTATTGTCAGGTAAACAGACACGTTAGCTTAAAAGGCCGGCAAAATTCAAACTTGGATAAGGTAGAGAACACACCAGTGGAAAAACAGATCTGCATAGTAAAACCCAGGGCATATTTACAAAGAGCTGATGCAGCGTAGTGCTGCAGGTAATTTAGCAGCTCCGCGCCATTTGAAAAATGCAGGGATACACTGTACTCACAAGAATAGGGAGCACTCCTGTGTTTTCCCTTGCATATGTACTAAAAAAGCTACCTAGCGCCAATGCAGACACCCTTGCACCATGGTGCAAAGGTGTCTGCATTGCAGGGCTGATTGTTTATGTGCAGGAAGGAACACCTTCCTCCACATAAACAATCATTAAAGGCAAAAACCAAAAAGAAATAAAAGTATTTCTCCTCTTTTCGCCAATTTAACACCTGCTTTTCAATGGCGTTATATTTTGGCGCTGCCTCAGATTAACACATCCTTGTAAATCTGGGGCAGCATCTAAAAGCAATGGATCTTGCGGTGGAATGTCCACAGCAACACCCACTGCATGCCCCTTTGGCGCAGAACCCTGCATCAAAGGGTACGATATTTACAAGGCGACATTAAGCCGTGCAAAGGGACTGAGAGATGCTTTGTAAATATGGAGCAGGGCATTGCGCCACCGGAGCGTCGGAAAACGTGACGCTCCGCTGGCGCAATGCACTTGTAAATATGCCCTCCAATGCTTCCAGGTTCAAACTGATCAGTTGTGCAGCACAGCACAGTAGAGCCAGCCCAAGAAGTAGCAGTTCTGGTTCAGTAGAGGCAGAAACAGCATTGCAGAAACATTATCTGAAACAGCTCTTGTTATAATACTTGGTTTACGCTTCAGTGAACACTCGGCCTATTGATTCCCATGCCTTGTTGTTTTTCCCTTCTCATTTCTCAGCCCTGTGCCCGAATCCCCGTTGCGCACGGGCAAAGGCCGTGCGTGTTGGTATACTTACATATGGTATTACAATATTACTTTACGATAAAAAGCCTCTGAAATTCACTGAAAAGGCTAAAGGATAAAGTGACGTTATAGTTAGGTGAAAATGTTAATTTATACGTAACATTTTAGACTAAACTACACACTGAAATTCACCAGTTACACTTATTTCAACTAAAAATAACTCATGCTCTCGCCATACGCTGCTTATGACTCACATATTCCAACACTTATGACACGTTCTATAACATCACTGATAACATCACAGATGGCAACTGATATTACTTCATTGATGACATCACAGTGCAGTGAATTTTGAGCGCGGCTTCAACTTATAGGACCTTGAGCACCAATAGAAGGTCCCGCCGGAGACCCACCAGATGTACCCAGTCTGCATTGCCAAACTATCTCAGCAGCCGATTACCAAAGTTAATAGAAATGTTTGGCTCAGCCAGTCTGCAGCTAATTTGCCTTTCACAAAAGAGGTGTCTTGGACAGAGAGAGATTGGCTTCTGTCACTGAGATATCATACAGGCCTCATCAGCAAGGTTTTCACAAGATACGCCTCGAGATTATTCTCATAGGATTTGGCCAACCACCTGCCAGTCCTCCAGAACTGCCTGACCCTTTGCTGAGATCCAGGCAAGGCTCCAGAGAAGTTTTGACATGTGAATACTGTACATCTTACTTCAAGAAGTTGGGAGTAAAGACATTAATAAGGGATTAAAGGAGTAATTCACATTCTTAGTATTTTTCACCGAGTAAAAATTGAAATAGATTTTCAGTTTTAAACTTTGGGTGTATTGCTGTTCTCTATGGTTGTTTTATTATTGGAAATTCACATATAGAAAAGCGTCTATTTTTTTCCTCAAAGCTCATCTTCAGAGTTCCATTTTCTGCCATTGCCATTGCTACCTTACTGTTCTTTACTGATCTGGTCATATCTGTAAGGCAGTGCAGGTGGAAGCCCGAGAGAACCCTTTATCTCTTACTCCTCGTTGTTTTAGGCTGGGAGTATATGTATGACAGTGAGTACAACAGCGAGGTACACCACTGATTAGGTGGGCTCGATGGTGGTATCCAATGACCAAGCAAGAACTGTCACCATGATTCTAAATACACGTGTGCCCATGATATTGCTGTCATTTGCGGCACCAGTTGACCCCGAATACACAGCCCCTCTCTTGCCAATGCCCCAGGATTCTTCAGGACAAATTGGGACTGATATACTCTACATCATTCTGGTCGGAGAAACACCTTCCCGGTGCCTGGGTGGACCAAAGCTTCAGTAAACAAATATGTCTCAAGTGGGTCAAGATGAGAGCTTGACTTGATGTCTACAAGACGTGTTTACAACTTGGTAACAGGAGAAATTCTTAAATATTTCTGCATACCTGCTGCACACCATCCTGAGCATTACAGAAAAAAAGAGATGAGGGAGGCACATACACTCAGACGCTTTCTTTTTCTGCTTTGTCCACTAGGGGAACAGGAATGCCCCTTATAGTTCCTGGGGGTTAGTTGTACAACATTCAGCCTTGAATGGTAGCCGGGGCTGCTGTATTAATCATATTCTCCAGTTCTTTTTCAAGAAAGAGGGAGAGAGCTAGCGAGAGAGAGATTTTCTGATTACCCCATTCTGAAAGCCCAGAGAGGTTCACATTTACTGTTAAGGTGCTTATTAGCCCTGTTTTGTTCCTCCATGCTGAGATGCCATATTATATTTTGTGTGGTAAACTGATATTCTTCTTATGCATGGGTTTGTACTGCCAATCATTTATGGACACCACAATTAGGATGAAATCCAGCTCCTTGCAGGACTCCGCCATCTTGGAGCCAGGCAGAAAAGATATGTCACACCTCCCCCTTTCCACATCTGCAGCAATGAAGCAGTTACTGAATCCCAGTGAACATGGCAAGGCATGCTGAAAACAAAATGCTGTGATCCGTGCCGGACAAAAGTGTAGGGTTGTTGATGTGGAGTAAAGAGATTCGCCTGGCTGTAGGGTTACACACAGAATAATCAAGGGGTTGTCCCTGGAATACTTGAGAAGGTAGTACACCTAGTCATCCAGCAACCAAGCTCGGGTTTCATTTACAAGAAAGAAAGAAATACCCACAATGTTTAATTTAAATAAGATAGGGATAGTATGTTGAATGCCTATCTCTAGAGCTGGAAGTACCACAACCTGTTTCTCTGAAAAGATATATGTGAAACAGGAAATGACTGTGAAAAGCTAAACAGACAACAAGCACGGGCAAAGCCAAACGATCTGGAGTTGACTGCCATCATTTTGGTTTTGTCAGTGCTTGTTTTTTGTATTGTGAAACTTTATTTTTGAGGGTGCTACAGAGAGATTAATTGGCTAAAAGCAAAAATAAGTTGTTGGTCTAAAAAACACACATTGCCATAGTAGTGCCTAGCACGAAAGGGAACTACTTTGAAGGTGGATGCGCTACTCAAGAAAAAGAAGCATGTTATCACTCGCAGTAAAGTTAGCCATTGGCTGAAATTGGCTGACGCTTTGCCCCACGGTAAAGTCTGTAGTTGGCAGAAGAAATATTTGAATGACACAACAGCAGATCAGTGGATGAAGAGGGTTGGCTGAAAGGCCCAATACGTAAACATACTGTATACATAATTTTAGTATTAGTGCCAGACGTAAAACGGTAATGGGGAGATTTTCCTTCATTTTATTGCTTCAAAGTAGTTCATAAAAGAATGGAGGGCAAATGAACATTTAAAATCCTTGGTTGTGAAATTTGAGAATGGTACAATTTACCGCATTGCTCATATTATGACATTTCAAAGGGAGCTGCTGGCTTCTACTAAATGGATTTGTAGCACATATTTTTATAAACAGTTGCAACTGCCAAGTGAGGTCTGTGGTTTTAGAGTAGGCAGAGAAACGTGAAGAAATGATAGAGCTGGCGGTACTTCTCTGCCATGAATCCACTTAATTTGTTGCTTGATTTTGTGTACAGTGATCAAAACAACTTCCCATTATGAGAAGCAACAGCATGATAGCAAGGGCCATGTTCCAAGCAATTGGGAAAGATGTCAAAGGATAGATGTGTAGTCAATGCGCTCACAGAGCGCCTATGAACGGTGCCACTTTTTTGTATAAAATTACCCTTCAATGGGTTAGGAGTAAACAGTGGCACCATACTGAGGTACATGCAGGTCGATACATAAACGTCCAAAAATAACCCATCCACTTCATCGACCTAACCACAACATCATAGGGTAAATATATATTTAGAGGCACATTTACTATTACTTTACAAGACGCTGTGCATCATGGGAACTTGCTGCGCTACATTGTGTGAAATGGAGAGAGCAGAAATGCTCTATATTTACAACGATATGGAGCATTTCTGCTCTTTCTTTGCACTGGTGCACTGTGTGCTGCCTACTGCCAATGCAGGCACTGTTGCACCAAAGTGCAAGGGTGCCTGCGTTGTTTTTGTGCAAAAAGGGATCTATATTTCTCCTTGTTATTACCTACTTCCATGTGTGCTACATTCTGCGGCACTCATAGAAGGGGATATATGACTCTAAGGATTGTGTTTGTGAAGGGAGGTGTCCTTTTCTGGATAAAAACAATCCAAATCATAACCCTCTTTCTGTGAGGGCTGCAATGAAGATATTTCTCCTTGTTATGCCTCTGGCCAGTAGGCATACCATTTAGGCGAAAACCCATGTTTACAAGTCTTTGTATATATGGGTTTGCGTTGAAATACATGGGTGGATGCATGGGAACACCCATGCTATGCACATATAAGACCTACCTGACTCAAAGTAATGTAAGGAAGTGCTATGCGCTGCCTTGCGTTACTTTGTATTTACTAAACCATGCACAGCCACGTAAAGTGGCTTTGCATGGTTTAGTAAATGTCAACAACAAAAAATTGTGTTCAAGCTGCATCACAAAAGTGATGCAACCCCGACGCAAAATCATAGCAAATCTGGACCTTGCTATTTTAGCTCCACATCCTCTTTCCTGCACTTACCTTGTGATATGATGTTTGGGGTAGGGGCTGAGATATTATTGGCATACTATATAACACAGAAGCTTGGAGTTTGGAACTGGTACTGGGGAGGTGGAGATATTTGGAGGCAGGCATTGTTAAGATGGCACAATTATGTTGCCGGGTAAAGGGGAGTGATAGTTGGGAAGCGCATTGATGTTCATGGGGGGCCGGTATTGCAGAGTTGGAAATACACAGAGAGTGATAATGGAGTGCTGGTATTGGGGGATCAGATGTATTCAGTAAGGCTGGCAGCGGGAGAAAGCTCTGAATAAACAGTATATGGATGAATGCTGCCCTTGGGATATTGGTATCTAAGGTGGGCAGGGGCCTTCAATGAGGCTGGAGTTCGGGGGTATATAGAAGTAGGCTATGGGGGTCTGGCACTTGTGCAGAGAAGGGATTTAGGAGTCCATTCCACATTCCTTCCTCCTTTTGTTTCCCTCCCTCTCTCTCTCTCTCTCCAGTGGCGGTCCGTCCATTGTGGGCGTTGGGGCGTCGCCCCCCCGCCCGCGCCTCGCGCCCGCAGCTTCCTCGGTAACGACGGTGAGGGAGAACTGTCAGTCAGTATGACGTTGGACCGCCCACCCCATTCAGAGTCTGAATGGGGTGGGCGGTCTGGCGTCATGTTGACTGACAGGCAGCCAGCAGCACACAAGTGCGCATGAGTGGGGACGGAGGGCGATTTTTGCACCGTGCCCAGTCATGCGCACTAGTGTTTCCCGAGTCTGGCGCATGCCCATTAGGAGAGCGAGGTTGAGCCAAGGCTCAAACCTCGGTCTCGTAATGGGTAGGCGGGCGGAGCGTAAGCCTGCTCTAAGCCGCTCAGGATTGGCTGAGAGGGGTCAGATGGGCTGCGCCTGTTCCAGTGAGTGAGTGTGTAGGCGGAGGCGCCAGAAGTAACGGCAGTTGAGTAACGGACCTGAGGCGAGGCAGCGCGGACCCGGCCGGACCTGCTCAGGACAGGTAGGATTTTATTTTTTATAAAAACACCCCCGCGCGACCCCCCCCCCCATGACACAATGATACCTGAGGAAATACCAGACTAGGGTAGGAGGTCACCCAGGGGTCGTTACTGAGTGCTCAGATAAATTAGATATGTAAGCCAGCTTCTGTAAAAAGTATAGGTTTCGGCAATAAAACGCCGGGTAGTAACCCCATTAGTGTGTTTTCATCTATTACTGTACCTTCCTAGAATACGGCAGGATGGCGGGGACAACATAGCTTTAATCAGGACATTCGATTTAGTTTTCTTACAGGAAACATGGATGGTGTCCCTCTTTCATTTAGATGGCTTCCACACGTACTGCTCCCCAGCGGATTCCATCACCTGCTGGCCGAACGAAAGGGGGGTTAGCAGTTCTGGTCACGTAACATTTCCATCAATTAAGATAAGGAAGTTACATAATTCAGTGTGGTTCCAGATTTTCGAGTTTTTGATAATAGCCGCTCGCTGAGGTGAGTGAACATTTGGACAGGTCTCTCCAAAACACTCTTAAAAGCACATAGTCAAACTTCGGTTATCTGGGCAGTTGAATTTTAACTTAAAGCTTTGTAATTTTAGTAATTCCCTGGTTTGTGGCTTAATCACTCCAAAAGGTGTGATAATTACTCCCCTTTTGCATACTCCAATGGAAAGGCCTTAAATAAGATTATTACCAAACATAATTTGCTCTTCGCCTCGGATACTTTTTTTAAAGCATGCTCACTACCACCCACCTTTCATGGAAATGGCAAGACTAACTTAATTGACTTTAATATAGTCACGAGTGACCTTGAACCTGTGATTTTTCTATCAGGAATAATTGCTTGAATGATCATAGTTTATTGATTTTACAATTGAATTTGGATTTAGAAAGGGCACGAGGAAAAGACATGGGAGAACTGACTTTCTCATCCAACTTTGGCAGGAGATTAAAATGGGACAACGTAAATGTCAGTTTATTCCTGACCTAATTCAGGGAGAGCGGTCGGCAATACCTTCTTGCATGTCCCCAGAACATGGGGACACAGAATCTCAGACTGGTTCCACCGCCTCCCACCGCTGCAGGGGCATTTTAGTAAGAAGTGACGTGTTCCAACATTTCCAGTGAGCAGGATGGTATTTATTTTTAATATGGCAAAAGCATTTCCAAGTCCACTTGGTGGCATCCTAGCTCTCACACTGAAGCACTGTATATTATGGCTCTCATTTGTGGTCCTGTGTCCTGTGCTCATACTACAGCAGCATGGTATGTCCCAGCTCTCAAACTGCAGCACTGTATATCGTGGCTCTTATATTGTAGTCCTGTGCCATATCCTCAATCTCTGGTGGCATGTGCTAGCTGAGCTCTCATACTGCAGCTCTGTATATTATGGCTCTAATATTGTGTTTCTATGTCTTGCACTCATACTATGGTGGCACGATTTGTCCGAGCTGTCATACTGCAGCACTGTATATTATGGCTCTCATATTGTAGCCCTGTGTCATGTACTCCTATTACAGCGGCATGGTATGTCCGAGCTCTCACACTGAAGCACTGTATATCATGGCTCTTATATCATAGTTCTGTGCCTTATGCTCAATCTCTTCTGGCACAGTATGTCCTAGCTGAGCTCTCATAATGCTGCTCTGTATATTATGGCTGTTATATGTTAGTCCTGTGTCTTGTGGCCATACTGCGGTGGCATGGTATGTCCGAGCTCTCATACTGCAGAACTGTATATTATGGCTTTCATATTGTGGTCCTGTGTCTTGTACTGATACTATTGTGGCACGATATGTCCTGGCTCTCATGCTGCAGGACTTGATGTTATGGTTCCCATATTGTGGTCCTGTGTCTTGTGCTCATACTACAGCGGTATGGTATGCCCTAGCTCTCATACTGCAGCACTGTATATCATGGCTCTTAGAGGGGGCAACATTGCCAAATATAGTCACATAAAGTGAAGAATTAAAAAATGGGACATTTCTGCTCATTTTGAAACAGGTGGTACTGGAATTCCCATTTCAAATACATATACATCTATGTGTTTGTGATTTTGTTTTTTTAATTTGAAAATAGTTTGGAACTGGGCGTCTTTCTTGTTTCCAGCGAACGGCTTTCTCCCCTGGAACTTGTGTGTATTTCTTTGTCATTGAAATTGCATTTTAATATAGTTGTTACTACCACCGACAAAGCGGTTTCCTTCACAAAGGCAAGCCTTTCTTTTTATCGCAGATTAGGCGTCTCTTGTTTCAAAAATATACAAACACGTTTTTATGGGAACATCCTCGGAGTAAACAACTTTTAGTCTCTTTCATTTTAAGAGTTGTTCTTTATTCCGTTAAAGGCCAGATTTCATATTTTGTGGATTTCGGTTAAAATAAATATTTAATGGTTTATTTTATGCAGACAAGAAGGAAAGTGATCTGAAACGGGAATTACGTTACACAAGGGGGGAGTTGGGAAGAGTTTGTACCATTCGGCGACTCTAGATGGAATCATGATTCAGATTTAGGGACACAGACGCTCGTTGATCAAGAGCATGTTAGCAGTCACGCCAGCGATTTTGCTTTCAATATTCACATGAGGCAAGGTTGGATCAGGGTGTCAGCATATTTCCTCGCAGTCGCAGCATTAAGAGTTGATTTTTGTGTGTCTCAAGATGTGCCTGTGTATGTCTGTATGTGTGTGTTATGGTATGTATGTCTGTATGTGCGACTGTGTGTGTGTATTTGTGCTTTATTGTACGTGATTCTTTTTTTTGTTTTTACAATGTGCTTAATGCATGTGTGGATGGTCTATGAATGTTCCTAATTTTGTCTGAAAATGTAATGAAGAAACAGGATGGGGAACTCATTTTCTGGGGATGACTCTTTGTTAAGTGGGGAAACTGAGATTATAATGTTAATGCATTTTAGTTTCAGCAGGACTTCACCTAAGAACATACCCTCTGCAGTGGGCTCTATGTGTGTTTGCAGCTCTAGTCTCTGTGCTTCTCAAATTTGCTTGAAAATGCACCCTTTACCCACTTTTTTTTCAAAATTTTCTCGGGGGGAAAAACCCCCCCGAACACCCTCTAAGGAGGTCGAGCTCGCTCGCTGCGCTCGCTCGCCACGGTGCACTCCCACAGAAAGTTTATGCCCCACCACTTTCAAATGTCACCATCCGCCACTGTCTCTCTCTCTCTCTCTCTTTCTCTCTCACACACACACAAACACCTTCTCTTTTATTCCCTCGTGCTCTGTCTCATTTCCTTACCTTTTCTATTTAGAATCTTTGCCTCCCTCTGTCCCCATTTAATAACTGCCCTCTTCCAGTCCCCAGTGTTCCTTTTCAACCTCCATGCTTGGCCCCCCTTGCTTCTTCCATGTCTCTTCCACACCCTCCAATAACCCCTTTCTTTTAGCCAATTTAGGTTGTCCCTTGTCAGGTATATGTAGTTCATCCAGTCAGACAGTTTGCTGGTGGTATGTGGTGTCTTTCCTGGGCAGGCTAAATGAGGCATTCTTATTTTCGATTAGACCACCAGATGATCGTTGCAGTAATCAGGTTAACTCATGACTATTGCCCTGATTAGGGTCTGACCGGTGTGGAATGGAAGGTAGGCGGGAGATCTTGCATCCCTGTAGTAACTGCTACGCATTCGCCATAGATATGGTAGACAAGTGTTGTTAGACGCTTCTGAAGTTAAATAATGCAGCAGGGTTTATGGAGGGAGGTGAAAGCATAAGGTTACTTTAAAGGGAAAGTATAGGATGAAATGGAAAAAGTGGTCCTGTAGAGGAAGAGAAGTATAGAGTTCCAGTCCTGGATGAGCTAAGTACAAGAGAAAGGAGAGCTTTCGAGTGGTTTACTGCACTTCAGCAGTAAGAGGTGCAAAACCGGAAACAAGGAGAGAAAGATGGGAAAGAGAAGAGGGTTTGGGTGTTGAGCAACAGAGGAAGCCATGTGAGGACAGTCTGTCAAGTATAGAGGTGTTTGAAAGAAGAATGACATTGCTGGCACTGTCATATTGTATGTACTCCTTGGCATAAGGGACTCACTATGAAAAAATGCTGATCTTGGTATAGTGGAAGTAATTTCTGACTTATGACGTTAGGAAAAAAAACGGTATCTGCCCCTAGTAAAGGCCAGGCTTCCCTGGTGCACCATAAAAGTACTGAAATATTTCATGAATGGCCTGTGAGGGTCTGAGGAATTTTAGCAGATTTTACCCCAAATGTTTCAAAAAACTCTCAGCGGGCGTTCCTGCAACAAAAGGTAGCAAGGGTTGTAGGAGAGTGGGAGGAGCACAAGGAGACTGTGAAGGACCATTTATAGAGAGGAAAGAGAGGATCGATCAAAGAATGATCTGGTGACGTCAAAGATTGCCCTGTGTTGTGAAGATGGGGGTGATTTGGTGGTGTTCAAATTTGGCAAGTACTGAAATAAAAATGACAAAAGAGGATAAGCAACTGCAATGTGCAGAGGTCATAAAAGACAACAGGAGTGAGGGTTGTTGAAAGGAAGTGAAGCACTCAGAACTCAAGTGGAACTCATTAGGTAGGTTATGTGTAGATATTGTTGGTTCAACACAAGGCATACGAGTGATTATGAGAAAAGGGTAGTTGAGAGAGAATGCAAGAGCTGGAGAAAGGATCAGCTGCAGGCTCAACGAGTAATGCTACAAGAGCTGTTCTTCTGAAGCAGTGTTGAAAGAACCAGGAGGGCCCTGCGAGTGGAAGGCTGTATGGAGAGTGCTATGCATGAATGGATCTAAGAATGCACATCATTCAGGGGAAGGGGGTCTGCGTGTGTGATCAGAGAGGATACTATTTTAGCTCACGAGCATCAGGATAAATTACAGGGGGGTATCTGTCACACAATGTGGTGATAGGAAATTGGGAGCCATTTGTAGACTCTCTATATTCTTGGAACAGAAGGGTAAAGGGGCACTTTTTGGGCATTGGAACACAATATTCACTGCCTCTGTACAAGTGTGTGACATGCACCTTTGCCTACATCTCGTTTGTTTCATGGTGTCTTCATGTCTGTTAGAAAGAGCTCAAGCTTATTCTGCATTGATATGTGGGATGGTGTTCAATTTGTCAGCTGCCTGTGTGACAATGTCCAGACTGCATGTGTGATAATGTCCACCCTGCATGCTTGACAGTGTCTAGCCTGGAGATGTGATAGTTTCCAGCCTGCAGATGTGACAGTGTTGAGCCTGCATTTGTGACAGTGTCCAGCCTGCGTGTGTTACAGTGTTCAGCCTGCATGTTTGACAGTGTCTAGCCTGGAGATGTAATAGTGTCCAGCCTGCATTTGTGACAGTGTTTAGCCAGCAGGTGTGACAGAGCCCAGCTTCAGGTGTAATAGTGTCCAGCCTGCACATACCACAGTATGCCGCCTAGCATGTGTGTCCGTTTCTAGCCTTTATGTGTGACCGTGAGCAGCCTGCATGTGTGACAATGTCCAGCCTAGCATGTGTGGCAGTTTTGAGCCTTCATGTGTAACAGTGAGCAGACTGCATTTATGTCCGGCCTAGCACTTGTGACAGTGTCCCGCCTGCATGTTTGATAGTGCCAGCCTGCATGTGTGACAGTGTCTAGCCTAGCATGTGTGGCAGTTTCTATCCTTCATGTGTGGCGGTTTCTAGCCTTCATGTGTGACAGTGAGCAGATTGCATGTATGTCCGGCCTAGCACGTGTGACAGTGTCCAGCCTGCATGTTTGATAGTGCCAGCCTGCATGTGCGACAGTGTCTAACATAGCATGTGTGGCCGTTTTTAGCCTGCATGTATGACAGTATCCAGCCTTCATGTGTGACAGTGTTCAGCCTGCATGTTTGACTTTAACTAGCGTAGATGTGTAACAGTCCCCAGCCTGCTGGTGTGACAGTATACAGCATCAGGTGTCATAGTGCCCAGCTTACATATATGACAGTATGCAGCCTTCATGTGTGACAATGAGCAGCGTGCATGTATGATAGCGTCCAGCCTGTATGTTTGAAAGTGCCAGCCTGCATGTGTGACAGTGTCCAGCCTAGCATGTGTGGCAGTTTCTAGCCTTCATGTGTGACAGTGAGCAGCCTGCATGTATGACAGCGTCCAGCCTAGCATGTGTAAAATTGTCCAGCCAGCATGTCTGATAGAGGCAGCCTGCATGCGTGACAGTGTCCAGCCTAGCATGTGTGGCCGTTTCTAGCCTGCATGTGTGACAGTGTCCAGTGTAGCATGTATGACAGTGTCCAGCCTAGCACGTGTGACATTGTACAGCCAGCATGTTTGATAGTACCAGCCTGCATGTGTGACAGTGTTCAGCCTAGCATGTGTGGCTGTTTCTAGACTACATGTGTGACAGTGTCCAGCCTGCATGCTTGAAAGTGTCTAGTCTGGATATGTGACAGTCTCCAGCCTACATATGTGGCAGTGTCTAGCTAGCAGGTGTGAAAGTGTCCAGCTTCAGGTGAAATTGTGTCCAGCCTGCATATATGCCAGTATGCAGCATAGCATGTGTGTCAGTTTCTAGCCTTTATGTGTGACAATGAGCAGCCTGCATGTATGACAGCATCCAGCCTGCATGACTGGCAGTGTTCGGCCTGCATGCCTGACAGTGTCCAGTCTGCATGTGTGACAGTGTCCAGCGTAGCATGTGTGGCGGTGTCCAGCCAACATGTGTGACATTGTCTAGCCTACATGTAAGACACTGCCCAGCCTAGCATGTGTGACAGTGTCCAGCCAGCATGTGTGACAGTGTCCAGCCTACATATAAGACACTGCCCAGTCTAGCATGTGTGACACTGCTCAGCCTAGCATGTGTGACAGTGTCCAGCCAACAAGTGTGACAGTGTCTATCCTACATATAAGACACTGCCCAGCCTAGCATGTGTGACACTGCTCAGCCTAGCATGTGTGACAGTGTCCAGCCTACATATAAGACACTGCCCAGCCTAGCATGTGTGACACTGCTCAGCCTAGCATGTGTTACAGTGTCCAGCCAGCATGTATGACAGTGTCCAGCCTACATATAAGACAGAGCCCAGCCTAGCATGTGTGACACTGCTCAGCCTAGCATGGGTGACGGTGTCCAGCCTACATATAAGACACTGTTCAGCCTAGCATGTGTGACAGTGTCCAGCCAACATGTTTGACAGTGTCCAGTCTACATATAAGATACTGCCCAGCCTAGCATGTGTGACACTGCTCAGCCTAGCATGTGTGACAGTGTCCAGCCAGCATGTGTGACGGTGTCCAGCTTGCATATAAAACACTGTCCAGCCTAGCAAGTGTGCCTGCCAGCATGTGTGAATGTCCAGCCTGCATATAAGACACTGCCCAGCCTAGCATGTGTGACACTGCTCAGCCTAGCATGTGTGACAGTGTCCAGCCTACATATAAGACACTGTCCAGCCTAGCATGTGTGACAGTGTCCAGCCAGCATGTGTGACAGTGTCCAGCCTACATATAAGAAACTGCCCAGCCTAGCATGTCTGACACTGCTCAGCCTAGCATGCGTGACAGTGTCCAGTCAGCATGTGTGACGGTGTTCAGCCTGCATATAAGAAACTGTGCAGCCTAGCATGTGTGACAGTGTCCAGCCAGCATGTGTGACAGTGTCCAGCCTACATATCAGACACTGTCCAGCCTAGCATGTGTGACAGTGTCCAGCCAGCATGTGTGACATTGTCTAGCCAGCATGTGTGACGGTGTCCAGCCTACATATAAGACACTGCCCAGCCTAGCATGTGTGACACTGTTCAGCCTAGCATGTGTGACAGTGTCCAGCCAGCATGTGTGACGGTGTCCAGCCTACATATAAGATACTGTCCAGCCTAGCATGTGTGACAGTTTCCAGCCAGCATGTGTGACGGTGTCCAGCCTACATATAAGGCACTGCCCAGCCTAGTATGTGTGACACTGCTCAGCCTAGCATGTGTGAGAGTGGCCAGCCAGCATGTGTGACAGTGTCCAGCCTACATATAAGACACTGTCCAGCCAGCATGTGTGACAGTGTCCAGCCAGCATTTGTGACAGGGTCCAACCTACATATAAGACACTGCCCAGCCTAGCATGTGTGACACTACTCAGCCTAGCATGAGTGATAGTGTCCAGCCTAGCATGTGTGACAGTGTCTAGCCAGCATGTGTGACAGTGTCCAGCCAGCATGTGTGACAGTGTCCAGCCAACATATAAGGCACTGTCCAGCCAGCATGTGTGACAGTGTCCAGCCTCCAGGTGTGATAGGGTCCAGCTTACAGGAGTGCTAGGGCCTTATTCAACAAGCATTTCCAATGCAATAGGTCTCACATTTATAAGAGTTTGAGCTATTGGCATTGTAAAATTACAATGCCTTTTATTTATGTTTTGGTTTTAAAACAAATAAAAGGCATTGTCATTTACAATGTCAGTTGCATAAACTCGCATAAAAGCAGTGTGTGGAGTGCAGCAGTGTGCGGCTGCCAGCAGTGTGCGGCGTGCAGCAGTGTGCGGCGTGCAGCAGTGTGTGGCGTGCAGTAGTGTGAGGCGTGCAGCAGTGTGAGGCGTGCAGCAGTGTGTGGCGTGCAGCAGTGTGCGGCGTGCAGCAGTGTGCGGTGTGCGGCGTGCAGCAGTGTGTGGCGTGCAGCAGTGTGCGGTGTGCAGCAGTGTTTCCTGTAGCAGTGTGAGGCATGCAGCACTGTGTGGCGTTCAGCGGCGTGCAGCAGTGTGCGGCGTGCAGCAGTGTGCTGCGTGCAGCAGTGTCATGCAGCATGCAGCAGTGAGTAATGCAGCAGTGTGCAGCAGTGTGTGGCGTGCAGCAGTGTGCGGTGTGCAGCAGTGTGTGCCGTGCAGCAGTGTGTGGCGTGCACCAGTGTTTCATGTAGCATTGTGCGGCGTGCAGCAGTGTGCGGCGTGCAGCAGTGTGAGGCGTGCAGCAGTGTGTGGCGTGCAGCAGTGTGAGGCGTGCAGCAGTGTGAGGCGTGCAGCAGTGTTTCGTGTAGCAGTGTGAGGCGTGCAGCAGTGTGCGGCATGCAGCAGTGTGCGGCGTGCAGCAGTGTGTAATGCAGCAGTGTGTAATGCAGCAGTGTGCGCAGCAGTGTGTGGCGTGCAGTAGTGTGCGGCGTGCAGCAGTGTGTGGCGTGCAGCAGTGTGTGGCGTGCAGCAGTGTGTGGCGTGGTTTGTAAACAACAAGAAAAGCGGACATCAAAGGAAGGGTGGGAGGGAACGAGCATATGGGGTGTGAGTTATAACAAAAGTTAATTGTTGTAAGAGGGGATGCAGGAAGTGAGGCCGAGCGCGCGCTGGCGAAAGCAGTCTGCTGCTTTCAAGTCTGATGCCAGATGCCAGCTTCGCGCTTGAATGCCTCACATGCACTGGCCATAAACCGCATTCCTAAGGTCTTGTGCCCCTTTCTAAATCTCTCTGAATGCGTGAGGCGGCGCACGCGCAGGAAGTAGCTGGTGGCAAATGGAATGCGCGTGGTTGTGCGCGTAACCGCCACCCGATCCACCTGGGAAGCCTTTGGGAGCATTTTCTGAAGCCCCTACATAAGTCTCGCAGTGCGATCGCTTACGCGATAGCCAGGCGAGACCTAAAAAGGGAAACTGGGATAAAAGTCTAATTTTACAACTTTTGGTATTCACAAAGGGCATTTGTGGGAAGTAAAGTTAGACTTTTGTCTCAGTTTTGGTCTCAGTTAAACTTAAGACCACAACTTAAGTTTAACTGAGGCAAAAGTCTAACTTTACTACATTCAGTATTCACAAAGGTATTTCCAAGTAGTAAAGTTAGACTTTCGTCTCAGTTTACCTTTCTGAATCGAGCCCATAGTGCTTACCCCGGAGGTGTGTTGTTGGACTGGAATACTTTGGATTCCCTTAAGAAGGCACAGGTGTGTATCACAACCTCCTCCGATGGATGGAATGAAATGCCGCACTTCATCCCTCCTCGAGAGAAGTGGCAAAGCAGGCCTCATTTCTTTAGAATTAAATGTTAACAAGGTGCATCAAATGCCACTAAGCGTCCCCCTTACCTAACTTCAACATTCCTTATCTACCGGCATTATTTCTCCAAAGGGCTTGTTCCCACATTATATAGTAATTAAGATGTCATAAAACTGTCCACCTAAGATGTGTGACCTATTATGATTGCGGCAGGATTAACAACATAAGATGCCACTCAGTGAAAATGTTTACCGTGTTTTAATACCTCACTTAAAAGAACCATAACGCGTGCAATCAATACCAGCTGCAGTGGAGAGGGGCGCTGTGAAGGAGAGGCCACGGTGGCCGACGCTGCCACTGAACTGGGCGTGTAGGGAAGGTGGTGGACATGTGACGTGTGATGGAAACAGAGAGTGAACTCAATACTTCTCAGCAAGCATTTTTTCGACTTTTCTCCTGCTTGAACCCCATCGTGTACAGATTTGCCTGGAGATAGCTCAAGTGGTTAACCCCTTCAGCGCGGCGCGGATTTCCGCGCCACGCTGAAGATTCCGTGCGCGGGCGGGGCCATGACGGAACGGTTCCGTCATAAGCACAGCCCAACCGACGTGCATGACGGAACCGTTCCGTCAAGCGCGTCGAAGGGGTTAATGTGCCTGCTGCGGTGGTTTGTGTATAAACTGAACACAGCACAAACGAATCCATGATGCCTTTGTGACATCTGCTTGAAAAATACTGTAAGAAAGTGATCAATAAATGATGTGGTTAGTGCAAACATTCTCTTTACATGCTTAAAAATACACGCACCACTAAACTGTAATAGGCATTTAGAATATAGAGTATCTAATAGGAAGATTTTGTTCGGTCTTTCCTACCAAAACTCAATTGCAAAACCGCCATGAATTATATTGTGTAATCGCTGGACTTCGTTATAGACCAAAACCTCAAGCTGATAGCCACATCATGAAGCTTCCAGAAACTGCGTCATTCCAACTGTTGCTACGCAAAAACCCTAAAACCGTTCATCCCCCAAACACAAACATGCACACACACACGCACGCACGGAAGCATACACACACACACACACACACACACACACACAAAAGAACAGAGGTTCAGGTGCTAGTCCTCTCTCATGCCCTAGTCTCAGGTTTTCAGAAATCTGTTCTGATCCCCACAAAGCCACTCTTCATGAGTCAACTCACCTCAAAGTATTTTTGCTGTCCCACCTGGCGGTGGCAAACAGTAAAAAAAAAGCCATCTGACTGCCCTCTCTGAATAGGGCAAACAAGTGGATGACTTACCTAGGATGGCCCGCACTCATTCGGGCCACTGGAGTAAATTTTATTCCGTTGGTGTAAACCTAGTGGTCTGCCCGACTCAAAATTAGAAGGATGGACAGAGACTTTGGAGGACAGGGTACTGTGCCGCCATTGCAACGGAGGACACCAAACTCCAACTTGGGTCCAAAGATGCTAAAACAGGTATTCTCATGCCAAGTGCTAGGAATATGGAATCCACTACCAGAGAGCCTAAGACAATCTGTTGAGTTTCCAAAAGGACCTAAAAGTCTACCTTTTCAGATCGCGTTTAGCAATTTAAAATCTTGTAAAACATAAATATAAAATATAAATATATATATATTCTGCCCCAAAGGTTGTCCACCTGGTGAGTAGCACTCGCGTTTTTCGAAGCTCCATGTGCTTCTCTTCAGAGGCTTGAACGGAGACGGTGTGTGAAAACGCTAAACCCGCTTCGCCATTTTCATATTGCACACCCACCAATGGAAGCTCGAATAAGACTGTGCATTGTGGGAAATGTGGTCCGGATAGCACACAAATCTCGTCCTGTATGAACCCTGCAAGTGGACTCGTCCTCAATCCTGTTTGCCGCTGATGGCCCACATTGCCAACATGATAGTTACCATGTCAGGTGGCCCCCATAACATTACGAGGTGGTGCACCCTCCGCGGCAGGACGGCCGCGTATTATATTCTGCTCCAAAGGTTGTCCACCTGGTGAGTAGCACTCGATCAGCAGCTTTATTTATGATAGGCAGCGACGAGGATATATATATCCACGCGAAACCTCCAGCAAGCAGAAGGAAGAGGTCACACGGGGAATCCAGGAAAAGATCTTTAATTGGAATGCAGTTCTATATATATATCAAAGAAAACAATCCTGCTCCAACGAAGAAGAGGCACGTACACGAGGTATGTATGGCTAAGGCTTCTTTATTGTTTGTCAGGTCTCCCACGACCCCGCATTGAAAGAGAGACACGTTTCGCCATAGAATTTTAAGAATATATAGCCCTCCCCTCTCCTTCAGGCATGAATGGACATAGAAGATAGACTGTGTGGTCAACAATATAGCTGATAAAACATATTAGTCTTTAACATATACATACATTGCAAAGCGCAAGAAATTAATTGAAGGTTATGAATAACTGCATACTGCACAATGAGCATGTAATGCCAACAATTGAATAGATCTAATTCATGATATGTACACAGAAAAAATATATAAGTCTGTCTGATCAGCCTGAGATATAAACAAGTCGTAATAATATGCCGAGGTGCTTTCATGATAGCCATAGTTACAGCGCCAATGCTCTCAAAACATGCTGCCTTCCTGATAGTGAAGTGAATCAAATAGAAACTGCAAAACTTAAAACTGCTTTGAATGCGGGTTGTGCTGCCAGTATTATTGATGCTTATTTGCTCTCACCTCATTTCCTCGTAATTCACCAGAATAGATATATAATGAAGGCACACCTAACAAAAATTAATAGAACTGTGTTTTCAAATGTGTGTGAAAACAAACACTGAAGGTAAAAGCAAACTGGGATGGTAACACGTCTATGTGTATATATATATTCACTGAAAAAAACGTAGGTTTCAGGCCTGATATAGTTAGGAATTAGCACTTAAAAACCTTAGAAATTCACTGAAAAAACAATAGGTTTTAGTGGTGTTATAGTTAGCTGGACATTTCACTCGAACAAAACCATTGAAATTCCTTCGATATAGTTAGTTGTACTAACTACGTCTCGCGCGCCCGCAATCCACTGCTGATGATGTCACATATTACATCATTCATGACATGGTCAGTGACATCACTGATGACACCTCAAATGACATCACTGATGAAATCACTGATGACATCATCCAGTGAATGTGGTTTGGTTAGTTATTTAAATATGTATTATATAAATATATATATAGCAATTTGCATTGAAGAATGGGTGGATATATAAATATAAATATCTGGATGGAGGATTTAGTAGCAGTGTGATTGACTGTTTACTTGACTAATTTATAGTGTCTCACTAAATATATTGGATAGTGACAAAACTGTGTATCACTTTGTCAGTTGTTGTGTAAACTGCTGCACCAGTTGGTTACTAGCTACGTGAAAGTCTATATTATTTATTGATTAGTTAACTGAGTATTTGTATGGGAGAGTGAATGTGTGTGTGGTTCGGTGGGTGGTGTGTGACTGCCCAAAGATGTGTGAATAGTTGATTCAGTAGGTATCTGAAGTTAAAACTACATGTTATAACAGTTGTTTGGGTGAGTGAATATCTTTATGGGTGTGGCGATGAGCCAATATATGTCTCAATGGTACATGTCCAACAAACTAGAAAAATAAAAGCAAGTGTATGTGTCAGTTGTTTATAAATAAGTATACATAAGACTCAGTGATTGTATGAGTGACTGTATGGATAACTGTATAGTTGTAATAGTGTTTTTATAACACACTAAGTATGAGTTATTATCTATATGAATAGATGAAGTGGTGTTTTTATAAGTGTATAGCTAAGTAAAAGTAAGTATGATCCATTGTTTGCATAAGTGAGTAGGATGACTTCATAAGTGATTAGGATGTGTGCTGGTGTGTAATGTCGATATAGGTGTATAAATAAATTTGATAGTGTTCTATTGATCATTGACAGCATGTATGAGGGAATCTATAGGTAAGTGATTAGATGTGTGTATAGATCTAGGAATCACTGAGTGGGTGTTTAGAAACTTGTATTGGTGTGTCAATGGTTTTAAATCTGGCACACTCTATTTTACAGTGAGTGATGAAAGGTTATACCAGTGTATGATGAGGTGTATCTGATTGTCACGTGGATGATGTCATCAGTGATGTCATTTGAGATGTCATCAGTGATGTCACTGACCATGTCATGAATTATGTAATATGTGACATCCTCAGCAGTGGATTGCGGGCGCACGAGATGTAGTTAGTACAACTAACTATATCGGAGAAATTTCAATGGTTTTGTTCGAGTGAAATGTCCAGCTAACTATAACACCCCTAAAACCTATTGTTTTTTCAGTGATTTTCTAAGGTTTTTTAAATGCTAATTCCTAACTATATCAGGCCTGAAACCTATGGTTTTTTCAGTGAATTTCAAAGGTTTTGTAAATGACAATTTTTAATGTATTCATTGTTATACTGATTTTTTTTATACTGATTTACTACATTGTTTAAACTGTTTATTTTTAGATATTTTATTTTTTTATTTACATTATACATTACAATACAACATTTACTTTCTCAGAATGAATTACTTTAGTTTAAATACTTTGCAAATAGGCAATAGACTTTTAAGTACAGTAGTTACAGTTGTTGCAATGGGCAACACAATTTCAAACACAAAGCAACATTGAGCTCAATGTGAATTTCTAGTCAAATGCAATTAGTTAATTTATGGATTACTTTTCTAACCACAGGACTGGATGCTAGATTCAGTCCTTGGACATCTCCTGTAAACAGTTGAGTGAAAGCGTTTTGGTTACAGTAGTGATTTTTAAGGATTATTATTGTATTTTAAAAGTTGACACTTAGAAACTTTTTCACATAGAATCACCAATGTTATCCTATGGCAGAAAACTCACTTAGCAGGTAAGTAGTGTTATCGTTACTTTTTCTTACTCAGTGGTGGATCCTGGATCCAGCACAGGTGAATCTCCTGTAAACAGTTGAAAGAATGTGTTTAAGTCATACAGACGATTTTTTAGGAATATTTTTAGTTTGTGAAAATAGACACTTAGAAACTTTTCTACTTAAAAGCACACCATGGATTCCTATGGAAGGAAATACAAGTTACTGTTAAGTATGCTTAGAATTACTTTTCAGGGTCAGTGCTGGTCTAAAAGATGCAGCCCTGGGTTATCTCCTGATAACAGGTGAGTAAATCGTAATTCGTAGTTCGGCTGATTTTAGAGGAATATTTGTACGTTTCAAAAATGGACACTTAGAAACTTTTCTGGTGAAAACCACACAATGGATTCCTATGGAAAGAAATACAAGTTACTGGTAAGTACGCTTAGAATTACTTTTCAGGGTCAGTGCTGGTCTAAAAGATGCAGCACTGGGTTCTCTCCTGAGAACAGTTGAGTAAATCGGAATTCGTAGTTCGGCTGATTTTAGAGGAATATTTGTACATTTCAAAAATGGACATTAGAAACTTTTCTGCTGAAAACCACACAATGGATTCCTATGGAAGGAAATACAAGTTACTGGTAAGTACGCTTAGAATTATTTTTCAGGGTCAGTGCTGGGCTAAAAGATGCAGCCCTGGGTTCTCTCCTGATAACAGGTGAGTAAATTGGAATTCGTAGTTCGGCTGATTTTAGAGGAATATTTGTATGTTTCAAAAATGGACACTTAGAAACTTTTCTGCTGAAAACCACACAATGGATTCCTATGGAAGGAAATACAAGTTACTGGTAAGTACGCTTAGAATTACTTTTCAGGGTCAGTGCTGGTCTACAAGATGCAGCACTGGGTTCTCTCCTGATAACAGGTGAGTAAATCGGAATTCGTAGTTCGGCTGATTTTAGAGGAATATTTGTACAATGGTAAAGGAAGGGGGCGGGGCCTGAGGTGACGTGTGCCTCGCCCCTTTTTACAACACTCTGCAACGCAGCTCCGTGGCGCTTCCTGGATGTACCTGGTGGGCTAGTTGGCCCCTAGGGGACCTCTCGATTGAAGAGGACTGAATTCCCCAACTTAAAACGCGCCACAGGGCGTGTTTGCACAGTATCACCTCAGGCCCCGCCCCCTACCTTCATCACTGTGCAAACGTGCCCCGTGGCGCTTTAAGTTGGGGGATTAAGTCCCCTTGAATCCTGAGGTCCCCTAGCGGCCAACTAGGCCACCAGGTACCTCCAGTAAGCGCCACGGAGGTGCGTTGCAGAGAGGTGTAAAAAGGGGTGTGGCCTCATTACACCTCTCTGCAACGCAGCCCCCTGGCGCATACTGGAGGTTCCTGGTGGGCTAGTTGGCCGCGAGGCTCCCGCCCTGTCATTGCAAACTACAGTGTCCCGAGGGTGGGCACCCCGGGACACTGCAGGAGCCGGCCCGGGGGGGTTGCGGTCCCCAGGGCCTATTCAAGGTTCCAGGAGGGGGGCCGCGTGGCCCCCCACCCACACTGACAAGTTGCCCCGGTGGTGGCGGTCCCCGGGGCTGGGGGGGCCTGAGAGCCCCACCATCCCAAATAATTTCAAGCCCCGGGGGGTGGCGGTCCCAGGGGCTGGGGGGGCTACGAGCCCCCCCACCCATTTTCAATAAGCCCCGGGGGGTGGCGGTCCCTGGGGCTGCGAAGGGGCCTTGAGCCCCCCCGCATATAGTATCTTTGAGCCCCGGGGGGGTGGCGGTAACCGGGGCAGTGTGGGGGGGATTGGGAGCCCCCACACTTTTTTAAATTCTACTCCTGGGATTTGGCCCCCGGGGGCCAATTACCAAAGACGCGCGGGAGGCCCGCGCTTCTTTTTTTTTTTTTCGGCCGAAATTCCCGCTGGGTGCGCGAATCTCGCCAATTTTTTTTTTTTTAAATGCTTTTTTTTACCCTGGGGGTCCTTGTGGGACCCCCTGAGCAGGCCTAGGGGGTCAGGGTGTTTCTACCCTGCCCCCTTGTCGCGTTTTTTGCGTTTGTTTTATAGGTTTCTTGTGCCTCGGTTCTACCGAGTCACAAGATGGCTGCCAACACTTCCTGATCTGGAGTGTTGACAGCCAATTAGAATACAGCTCGTGCACGGCAGGGAGCGTGCTGGGTGCGGGGAGGGTGAGCGGATCCTCCGAGGCCATAGATATATCTATGATTTTACTTTTGATTTTCTCAGCAACTACTGAACGGATTTACACCATTTAAGCAAAAGGCACGAGTCTGAACTGAGGACTCTCTCTTTGCCAAATTTGGTGTAATTGCGTTCAGCAGTTCGGGCTGTAGCTGCGTCAACAGGTCCTATGGGAAATTGCATGGGGAAACCGCGTTTTGGGTCCCCCCTTTTTTCGCGGCCCCCGCTTGACGAATCACCACAAAACTTTCAGGATAGGAGCGGAACGGAGCTGGCCAAAAGTTTGGAAAATTTCGCGAAGATTCGTGAATCAGCGCCAACGTTATTCCAAATAGAATGTTGCGGATTTCCTATGGAAAATAGGTCCTAACTATATCTACCTACTGGCGACCGCCAGTAGGTAATATATATATATATAACTTTGCAAACCTGTGAATAGCACTGTAGTTCTCATCAATATTGACCGCGTCTTTTCTCTGCCTGTAGCCCACTGGAGGGCTGAAAAATAAATTAAAATTGATATTGGCATTAAACAGGACCAACTGGAGGGTAAAATTAATTTCCAAGACACTACAACTCCCAGCATGCCATTAGAGGAAATAGACCCATCGGGGAAGAGCTGGCAGCATCATTTAAAAGGAAGTGCATTGGAAGCCTGTTATGCCAATGTTCCCCATGAAGAAGGAGTAAGGACTCCGAAACGCGTCAGGAATGAATGTTTGCAGAAGGGGCAATGCCGGTTTCCTCAAATAAAGTTTCTTGGTGATACGAACTGTGGTGGAGTGGCGTCCTTAATCGAGGGGCAACCTAAGGATGATATATATATATATCAATATATATATATATATATATATATATATATATATATATATATATATATATATATATAACCGCAAAGACGCCCTTGAGCATTGAAAAAGCACTCGACATCACCCTGCGCCTCCGACATAGATTTCAGCAAGTCAGGTGAATTCCATTTCTTTATTCTTTTTGCCAACGCGTTTCTGGGCACACAAGCCCCTTCTTCCTGGGCAATTTTAAAACCTCACTGACGCTCACAACAGATATTTGCCGGTTTAAATAGCCCACATGTCCCTGCTGCAACTCCTCCCATCACGTGCTGCTGCAATGTATCTGGGGCATGTAGTTCTGTCGTCGTGAGTAAAATTATATAATGACTTTGAGTAAGTTCAGCAAAGGTTCCATAATTACCAGCATTTAATTCCTATGTGGATATAGACTCCACCGACAAGCCGCTTTAACTACTTGCAGAGCGAAGTGCTGAATCGGTGAAGATTAGTTCTTCCCCCAGCCTCTCTTTTGTGTGAGATGGTGCCTCCTCCACGGCAGGGACCAGCCGGGCATATTTGTAGAACCGCAAAGACGCCCTTGAGCATTGAAAAAGCACTCGACTTAGGAATTACAATGACTTGCGCTGGAGGGCACTGGACTTAGGAATAGTACGATTTACTATTCCAACTCCAGCCTACGTTACAGTAGGGAAGGTGTTGGAATAGTAAATCATACTATTCCTTAGTGTATAGCGCCATCCAGCGCAAGATGTTGTAACGACTTGCGTTGCAATGCCTGCGTTGTAAATATATTGCGGTGTGAAGACCGCGATGCACCAGATGTCTCCCAGCATGGAGGGCTAATATGCCTGCTGTAAAGAATGTGTACATGCAGATAACAGAACTGTATTTTATGTGGAGAGCTCAGTGGGTTACTGTCTTTGTCATAGAAATCCTTTCGTTACATGCGGTTCGTAAATTACAATCCTCATAAAATGCAGTAAACTATGAACTGTCATAAAAGAGATGCATACAAGTTGCATGGTATAGGTTAGAACGTTATGTTTTACCCCCATTCTTTCATTATCCTAATGTTGCACAAAAGATTTCCTCTAGTTAGAAACACATTCTTAGTAGTAAAGCAGCCCAACCACCGAGGTACGTTTCAAATCCTGAGTTTGTGCTCCTCCAGACGAAGCACACTTAAAATATAGTGCCCACTAGCATGGATGCCATGCGAGTCCTACACCTTGTAATCCTCATTGTCTTGTGTAACATTTCCTGTACACCGATTTGCACATGTATGATTCATTGTATCTGTCGGATGTGTGTGTGATATAAAGTACTCTGACACCCATAACTAGAATGAGTAGAGCTATTAAACAAATTAAATGCATATGAGAGAGGAGCTATGGGGAGACGAGGGGTACTGTTGGAGGGTAGTAGCGATGGAGTTTGTGGAGAAGGAGGTCATTGGGGGCAGGGCGCCAAAAGAGATTATCGTACCGGCCGCCACAGCATTAATGCCCGCCCTGTATGGAGAGGTTAGAGATCCGAAAAAATCACACCAAGGCTCTCATTATGAGCTGGGAGGAGCAGTAATACCACTTGGCATGGGTAAGGCTAGGCCCACAATTACCAGCGGTGATTTCTGCATGAGTGTGGGGAAGCATCGCCCCCCACCGTCCGCTGCATCGGCGCTAAACGTGAAAAATAAAATGGCAATGAAATTATTTAATTGACGTTTTATATTTCACGTGGCGCACCACAGCCTCCAGCCTGCCCCCAGCCAGGAGGAATGGGGGTGTGCCCTCCTCTGGTGCCGATTGGCAGCACTGAGGACTGGAGGAACTAGTTGGACACGCCAAGGTACGCATGTCATGTCAGTTTGGCCGGCTCTCTTGCGCCGGCCAAAGTGACATGCACACTTTGTAGCTCTCCACCCAGCTGCCTGTCTCAGACAGCTGGGTGGAGACCCAAGACAGGCCACCAGGGCCTGAAGGAGCGTCCAGCCAGACTGCTCCATCCAATCCTGGTGTTTCTCTCATGCTGGTTACCAGCATGAGAGTAGCACCAGGATCGGTTAATGGAACTGGCAGGAGCAATTTGAGCCGAGGGACCGGAGCGAGAGGGCGTCGGAAGTGCAACAAGCAAGGTAAGTGACTTTATGTTTTTTCATAGCCACTGGCTTTGCCTGCATGCACGCACCCACCACCCATGTGCCCGCCGCACCAATATATCTACCTGTCAGCCGCCCCTGGCTATTACTACTGCATTATCTGGCACGAATGGTAGAGAGGCCGTCACTGTGATCACGCTCCTAAACTAACTGAATTGTTATCCACTTCCTGGTCCTCCATAACACATTCATCACCGTCACCACTCAGTTTGACAAGGACCCCACAATGGTCATCCGTTTGATAACATTTCTAAAAACAGCCTTATCTCCATTCTTTCGTGCAAAGACCATGCTACTTCAGTGGCGCACTTGATTTAATGACCGAATTCCTTTCCTCAATCTCTTTCAGGCCTAAAATAGCCCGCTGCGACGTGCACGGTACAATTCTGACTTCCTCCAGCTCCGAGCCTGAGCCACCGGTCTCTCCGTGCCTTGACTGCTCGCGCCAGCTTCGCTCGTGGGTAGATTGCGGCCCGGGATGTCTTTAGCATTATTCACACTAAAAAGGGTTTGGAGTGCTGTCACTGCATGCCTACGGTTCTCTCAATGGCGGTTACGAAACACAGAATAGCAGGCTTGTTAAACAAGAAGTGAGCTCTCTTTGTATGCGAAACATTATTTCTGCAGGGGTGGGAGGGAGTCTGCAAACCAGCTTTACTGTACACAGAAGGAGCCATGTTGCTTTATACCAGGTTAACTTCTTTAAAAAAAAAAAAGCCAACTATATTTTGTTATTCTTTGGCAGAGGCTGATAAACTTTAAGGGGCAGATTCATGTTCCCTGGCGCATCCCTGCAAATCAGCATGGATGCGCCAGGGAAGATTCGTCACGCAAGTTTGCCCTTGCGCCACCGCAGATGCGCCGCATTTCCAATGCGCAGCATCGTGGCGCAAGGACAAGCAGATACGTGACGCATCTGCCGGTGTAAGTTTGGCGCAGTGCTGAAGTTGCGTCGCAAGCGCGACGCAACTCCAGCACTGTTCCAACCTACCCTATCCCTAACATGGTGCGTCAAGCCTTACGCCTGCTTCAAGCAGGCGCAGGGTTTTGACGCATCAGCGTTGGAAAAGTGACTCAGTGAAATCTTATAGATTTCACTGAGTCACTTTCCAGGGGCGTTCCTGCGACGGAACGCCCCCCCTGAGTATCAACAACCCACATGAAACCTGACGCAGGTTTCATGTGGCGCAGGGCTTTACACCGTGACGCATCTCCATAGATGCGTCACGATGTAAATGGGGCGCAACATGGCGCAGGGTTTACGCCGCCGCTGCGTCACAAAAGTGACGCAACGGCGGCGTAAAAGGGGCGCAAGTCCCTCATAAATCTGCCCCTAAGGGGCTTATTTACAAGCCCCTTGCGCTGCCAGGGCGTCACCTTTTTCCATGCAAACAGTGACGCGTCTGCTTGTGAACAAACCCCTTAGTTGTTTGTTCTTGAGTCTCATACTAGCTGAAAGTTGTCTCTACCGGAAGCGGAAGAGACAGTGTCCCCTTTAATGGCTGCTTGCCAGAATTGGACCGGAAGTAGATTCTTGCACAGCCGCTTTGAAAATTATTTGGATGATGAATATTGTTTGGAGCGTTTAACAGTGATACCCCAAAGTATATTGACTTTGTGGTTGCAGGGTTTTCCTGAAAGATGGATTCGTTTAAACAGCAACTTCATGTTGTCTTCCTTCTATGGCGCTTGAAACCAAGGCCCTGCACATAAATAGGGGTGGAGCACAGGAGTGTACCATATGGATTTGAAAACATATTCACTTAAAAAGAAGAGAAAGAAACTAAAAGACACAGAGCCAGACTGCCAAAAAAATAAGATTGAATCTGATGAACACGTTAACGTTAAAAGTCAAATTACTTATTTTTTGTGAGTGATCCAAGAACGACACTCCTTGTCATCACAATATATTGGGGGCGGGGGCAGGGGGAAACAAGCCCCAGTACATGATAAAGTGGGGAAAACTGGAGTAAACTAGGTGGGAGGCAGTGCTCAATTATGAAAAAAGTGCAGAGGCCTAAAGTTTTTCTCAGGATCCTGATCCAGGTGCTGGCAAATACCATGGACTGCCGAATACCAGGGCTGCCTAATCTTAACTGCACTTTATGCCTCTTTCTTCCACCACCATGCACTTCTCAGCGCCTTACCTAGGTCTTGCAGGTACTTTCTTATCCCTGCCTTCTTCATTTGCCACTATTTTCCTATCTTTCTCTTCTTCGATCCTTCTGCTTTTTCTGCTTTTCTCTCTCTTGCTCTGTTTCAAAATTTGACGATGAAAAATAAGACCCAGTCACAGAAATCGAGTGTCGGTGCCCACTACCTGCAATTACTTTCATAAACTAAGCACTGCAGGTCCAGTAACTCTATACCAATAAAACAGCACACACAATGTCTGAATTGCTGTACATGGAGTAAGCCAGCAGTTTACCAATATTTGTGTTGACTGGAGCCCCAAAAGTCCAAGAGTCTAAATGCAAAAGCGTGATCCTAAATTGTCAAATTGACCAATCGGAGTTGGTCCTAAATCGCTGGCCCAACAAATAAATGCACAGTAACACTTCCACCATCAAACTAAAAACAAAGTGTGACCAGTCCTGCAGGAGAATGTGATTAGATAATGCTCAGCACTCAGGAGGAACTAGTACTCTACCGCACATAGATGAAGGTGCATGTTGACCACTGTAGCCTCCTCTCCCACCATAGGAGCTGCAAAATATGTATCAGCTGTCTAAGTGGTGGGCGGTGACAAGAAAAAAATGTTGCTGGAATGATGTCTCAACTGGTATCAATCTGAAGGACAAATAGACATGTATGTATAAAACATTACGTACATGTCTATTTGTCCTTCAGATTGATACCAGTTGAGATATTGCTCTTCTTTTTCATGTACCTACCCTAATCTCAACTTGGTTTATGGGTTATACTCCTGTGGTTTATTACAAGCTGGAATGATGTCAGCAGTGCTACCCTGGAGAACCACAGTGGGAGACATGATCAAACTATGCATTAACTTCAACTGAATCAGCATCAACTTCTTCTGACTGTATTTCTGTGATCGGCAAACTCCTCTTGGGCAAGACAGTTTAAAAACCACAGTCCAGACCCTCTTGCAGTGCAAAAGGCCACTTTAATAGGACAGGTATGTAAGCCATAATATTAACCATTACATAACCATGAAAAACCCCACATTGCTAAAACACAGAAATTTCCTAACGTCCCACACCCTTCAATCTCCCTGGGACCCAAACACCACCAAAAAGCCAATTCACATGCACAAACAACCAGGATAAGTTTTTAAACCAACTCCTGTTCTTTTTAAACTTGATCTTGCCCCGCTCCCCCACTTCTATGACCCTGCCATCTTTCCTTCATATAAAGCAAGCAAATCCCTTAACAACAGCTACTTCAACCCAAATGGAAATCGATTTGCCTGCTTATTATTGATCCAACTCTCGTCAAATATTGAATTATCTGCACCCCCTCCAGCCAATCTAGAAAACTCTAACCAGGTGTTTTCCTACTCTCAAAACACTCACAAGGCGATGGAAGTAGTGCTTGCAAATAGTCTAAACCAGTGGTTCTTAACTTGTGGTCCGGGGAGTCAGGGTGGTCCATAGAGACGACTGAAAATTAAATAATATTACCAGATTAATCAAGTGTATATAAATAAAGAAGCAAGATGTAAAACGTAAAATCTTAAAACGTTCTGTAAATGTGAAGGGATTTGAAATTGGAGGCTAAAAATTAAGTTTGTATCCTCAGATTGATTTGTGGAAGCAGTGCAAGTGCATCAAACAGAATGCAGTATGGATTATTAGTGATGCATATTGAATTTAGAAATGCCCTATCCTTCCCATTATTATTATTATTATTGTTTTTTTTAAATATTTGCTTGTGAAACTATTTAATAATTTGTGTATTTGTTTTATGAATTCATCTTTCTGTATTTTTTGTGTATTGTTTTGCCATTCAAATAATCCTATCAATAAAATGCTTAGGCTGAGCTCTCCAGTATTTAGTAATGAATCAGTTGGGGTCCACAAAATAGGTTATCAGGAGTTGCCAGGTGTGCGTGAATTTTTGAGTGTGTGGGCTACCATGTGGTTTAGGAGTTCCATGGCCATGACGTGCCAAAGGCGAGTAAACACTTGGCAATCGGCGGAGCAGACGATTTCTTCCAGTGGAGTGCAATAAGTTGTTTGGCGGCACCGTGCATATGGGCTACTAATCACCAATCAGCATGTGTCATTGTTTCCAGTGCCTGAGGGCGGATGTCTAGTATCACGCTGTTATAGGAGTTCGGGAGCGGGAAGCTCACAACTCTTTTGACTCAGGACTTCCTTCTAGTACGTGGCTATGAGGGGGCATGACCACCAGGTATTTAGGAAATTGCCAGCTGCTGAGGTGCAGTGCCAGCAAAGCGGAGAGGTAGAGCGGTAAATAGTACGTAAGCTTATTGCTGTGTAGTACAACCCTGTCATCAGTTTATATGCCATCGCGTGCTGAGGTATGCTCCTATTCAAATTGGGGATGTCATGCCATAACTGTTCCCATTGTATCTGGGAGATTCTCTCAGCAGTATCAGAGTGCCACTGGAATTGGTATGTGCGTGATCAAGCAGGAGTCGAGTGCTGGAGTACCTGATAGGTGCATGAGATCAATCCCCTTGTCCCATTGAATGACCAAACTAATGCTTAAAAGGAGGTAAATGGTTGTGCCGCCCCTGAGCATTGGAGGGTGGAGTGCCCAGTTGACAGTATTGTAACCTAGATGACTTGGGAACATGAAAATCCAGTTTGCACTGATCAAAACGCCTTGATCGTTTCTCCTTCAAATAAGTCTCGGAGTGAGCCTGTAAAGCCGGAGTGAACTCTGGCTTGCGGGCAAGTTGGTTGTTCAGGTAAGGGAAACTGGTGAGACCCCTCTTAAGTGCTACTTTATGGTTGAGCATATTTAGGGAGCCATGCCAAATCCTAGAGAGGCCAGCATGCCATCACTCCGTCCATGTGGAACTAATGCTTTTTACTTTCGCGGACATCCCCTTCTGAAATGTAACATAAGTGAGCTGTCCAATAATATTCAAGAAGATTAGGACACTCCAGTCCCCCCAGATCTCTGGGAAGAACCAGTACTGTATTTGATTGTCTCGGATGTTTCCCTCCCCAGATAAAGTTACGTAGATTCCTTTGGATTCAAAGGATAGCATCATGGGGGATGGGGGTGGGACAGGCAGAGGGTTTTTTGGCAGGATAGACATTTAGCAGCATTGAGATGCCCTATTCAGGATACCTGTAATGGCTTCCATCTGCGTTGATCCTCTAAGACCGAGCGCCGATAGTCCGGCCAATTGGCATGTGTCCACCACTCTAGATTTGGGGTTACATTTGGCCCTAAATTTTTTAAAGAATTCGGTCCCATTAAAAAGGGGCAAGGGACTGCAAAGTAAGAAGAACCAGCTTAGAAATTGTTAAATTCAGGGTCTGTGATGTAGCCATATTATTTTAAAGCTGGAGACCTTTTCAAAGGCTGTTAAAACATTAACAAAGGCTGAAAGCGAAGATGCAGGTTGGGTGAGGGTGAGCAAGAGGTCGCCTGCAAATAAGGCAATCTTATGCTAGCGAACACCAAAGGGGATGCCCGCAATGTCCTCTGCTCAGTGGATAATGATCTACAGCTAGGGCAAAGAGTAAAGGCGAGAGCAGTCAGTCCTGTCTGGTGACCCTCCCCAGGTGGATTGGTTGAGAGGGTTGCCCATTAGCACAGATTGTAGCTGTGGGCGAGACATAAGATGCCATTATCTTGGAAATCATGTCCGGTCTGAGACCAATTTTACTAAGGGCAGCTTTTAAAAAGAGCCAGCTAACCCAATCAAAGGCATTTTCCGCATCTAGTGGGAGAAGACAGGCGATAATGTTGTAACCAGGGCGGCTCCTCCGTAATGGCGAAGGAGCGTCGTCCCACTGGTCAAAGTCAGTCACAGAAAAATAAAATGATAATAAAACAATTATATCATTTAATTTTTCTCTGACTGACTGAGCCGATGCTAGAGTAGGGTGCGGCGGGGCTGGGCCATGGCAGGGGGAGCAATGATGGGCATTGTAAAGTGCGCATGTGAGTTTGGCCGGCCGTCTTCGGCCAGCCAAACCGACATGCGCACTACTATTTCTCCAACCCAGTTGTGTTGCACAGCCATGCTGGAGAAACAACACAGACTCCCATGCACTGTCTGAGTGGCAGAACAGGCTGCTAAGATGACTCCTGGTGTTGCTTTCATGCTAGGTATAGCATGAGAGCAGCGTCTTGATTTGTTGGAGAGCCTGTGCTTTCGCAGTGACCGCCAGGAGCAGAAAACCACAGACAAAGAGGCGTCCATCGACAACAGGTAGTTTTTAAAATTATTATTATTCCCAGTCCCTCACCTTTTCCCCCCGCCCCCACTTTACTTTTGAGGCAGCCGCCACTGGTTGTAACAGTGAGATTTTTCAAATAAGTGTGGGACGCAACAGATGTTATCCGCTTCCTGTCTCTGGCAGATGACTCCAACTTGGTCCGGATCAATTAGACCAGTAAGATATGGCTCTAGTCTATTTGACGATATCCTTGTATAGATCTTGGCACCTGTATTTAAAGAGCTATCGGGAGGCTTGATGCACAGAGAGAGGAATCCTTACCAGGTTTAGGGTTAAGTACTTTTTTCTACTGCCGCCATGGTGAGGGTTAGGCCTGTGTCTGCTGTAAACATGCTAAATAATGACAACATATGATCCTGGAGTTGCGGGTGGAATTTGTGATAAAATGCCACAGGGAGACTTTCTGGGCCCAGAGTTATGCCCACTAGTAATTCCTTGAGGACTCTCTGTAACTCAGCCAGGGTGATGGGTGCATCCAAGAGTTTCGAGTGTTGAGGGCCTAGGGGTTCCCAAGGGCTGTATTTAAGGTGGCAATCTATGTTAACCTGGAATGCGTTATCACCTTCATTAAGGGATTGATAGAAGTGCTTGTTGTTTTGCCCACTTATTGGAGGCCAGGGTGCCGTCCCAGAGCTTGATTTTAGATATATGAGTGCGCGCAGTTTGTTGAAGGAGTTTGAGTGAGAGTAAAGACCCCACTTTATCCCCCTTCATAGTATCTCTGCTTCAAGGCCAGAAAGAAACCCTCAGCCTTGTTTGTATAGGTATGCCCTCAGTTGGCCCCTCATTAGAGCCAATTGTCTTTTGTTGCACCTAGATGGGGTAGAGTGGTTGATGCATTCCATGTCCACTTAAAGGCCCGTCTCAACCAGTCTGACTTCCCGTGTACGGGGGATGGACATGGAAGATATGACCTCCCCTTTTAGGGGCTTTGAAGCTGTCCCAAAATGTGTGTCCAGAGATCTCAGGGTGGATGTTGGTGTCAAAATACACAGAAATCTCCTTTTGGACCTCGGCGATATCAAATGGGTCCCTGGGCAATTGCGGGGAAAAGCGCCATCAGGAGCGAGTGGGGGTGGAGGCCCCCATTCTAGCCAAGGTTATCTCTAAGTGGGCATGATCTGAAATGGATATATCTGAAATGTTGGTGGAGTCCAAGTCATGTGTGATCAAGAAAGAAATAATTGATACGTGAGTAAGAGGTACAGACGTGAGAGTAGAAAGAATAGTCTCGAACCCTAGGGTGCCGATACGCCCATGCATCCACCAAGCCCAGATCACTAAGGTCACGTTTGAGAGCAGCCGACATCGCCCCCATACCTTGAAAGGAGGCGGTACTGTGTTCTATTTCAGGGTCCCACAACAGACTGAAATGTATGACCTTTTTGACTTTACAGGGTGCACTTCTTTGCACTAAAAGCCTACTCTGAAAAGTGTCTAGTGAAACTTGAACTTTATTATACACAGTCCATGTCTCCGCCATACAAAGACAATTTTCATAGTTTCTTCATCAATCACAGGTATGATGCTCTTACGACTTTCCCATCAAACGCTGATGGCAAATAGATGTTCTGTCCACAACACATGTATACAGTAAAACAGATGGGCAAATGTCATAGGACATATGAGGAAAGTATAGCACTATAACTCCATTTCAAGATCTCACAAATCTGTTCTTTGTTGTGTGCTGTGGGGTTTATCTTGGTCAGAACATGATGCAAAGTGCATTCTCTCTTAGGTTCCAGTGACACAAGGCCTTAGAGTGACCATCCATTTGCAAGCTACCCAAGTAGTAACACTTTCTTTAACAGATTAATTAATCACAGGGTGCTCAATAGCAAAATGGGAGTACAGACTTATGAGTTCATGAACAAGCACTTGCCAAAATGACGACCTGAACATGATGATCAAAATAAACGAACAAGCAAAGTCAGATAGCCACAAATAGTCTAGAGAATGTACTCTTAAAAGAGAGAAGAGATTTCGACCACTGATGATACAGAATCAATTTCGTTTATTTGCACTTATATAATGTGTTAATTTGTAACCCTCATTAACTTTAGCTTACATGATTCACACACAATTTATTAATTATAAATTATGTGCCTAACAAAAATGAATGTGTCCTCATGTAACGCAACTGGTGCTATATAAAGCGCTCTGATAGCCGATTCCGGGTCAAGTTCGCGCTATATAAAACTCCGTAAAAAAAGAAATTATGTACTCATATTATTTCTCTTATTAGTCCTCATATCGGTTTATATTTAGATTGAGCAACATTTATGATATATTTGATCAACTTTAGTTAGCTCAAGTGCAATTAAAGTTGGCCTGACTGGGACTAGGTGCCTCACTCCATTTTAAAATAAATGTTGTAGTCCTGTTTGTTGTGCATAACCCTTATTTTGTTTGTAGGTAAAAGACTCATCATGTTCTCATGTACAAAAGTATTCTTTGTTAGCTTACATTTTGAACGCCGTTAGTCCGTATGTCCCTGTTCACCTTTGCATGCACACATACATGCTCCTCTCTTGCGACCAATGCCCCTTATTTTTCTGCTCATAGAGATACTCTCCTGAGCAACTACCTTTCTTCCTATTCAAACTGGAATCTTTCTCTTCTTCTTTTGATTCTATTTTGGCTGACACCTGCTGCTTCTAAATTTCCTAATCTCCCCACAACTTTAGTTTAGAATTAGGGAGTTTCCATTGTGGAATCATGCGTTGCTTCAATTTCCAAGTTGTCCTTAATAGTGAAAACACTTCTTTGCTAATTGAACCACTTAGATTATATTCATATATGCAGTTTAAAGGTGAGTATCAACTTTATCTAATTGATTTGATTGGAGAGTACAACTTTACTAATCTGTTAACACACGTTTATGGTTTGCAATTTACTCTTCTCTGTCATTATTGTGGAGCAAAATCTGCTTCACTGTCAATGAAATGTTAAGGAATTTGTAATTTCAGCCCCAGTTCGAGATAAAGACCCCTGTGGGTGTTCTGAGCCCAGTTATCACTGCGTAAGGGCCATGCTTCCCTTATCCGCTATCACCACCATTGGCTTAATGTTGTTGAATTATTTAAAATAACCTGGCATTCACAGAATGATGCCCTATGCAATTCACGTTGAAATGTGCATTGGGATGACTGCATTGACATCTGATCACACTTCTTCTAAAAACAGATTTTCACTTACTAATATAGTTAAATATGCAGAGCCTCGTCCTGCTGTGAAAAGGGTGCTAAATACAGCAAGGCGCAGGAAGCTGAAAAAGGTAACTTTGTTCTTCAACGGGTGAGAAACGTGGAGATTAATAATTTAGTACTCAGTGAGGAGGAATTATAAAATGATGGTTAAGGGAACAGTGTTGGCAATCCATGTTCTGTTGCAAACTGTTTTTCAGTTAGTGAGTCACCTAAAGGTTTGCCTTTTCCATCATTTGAGAGTAACCTCAGACCTGTGGTCCATCAGTCACTCGTTCTTGTTTGATGGACTTAGGTAAGCATATTCGCTATCAACCATGGGTCTGCTGTGCCACATTTCTATCAGTATGCCTAGCCAGGGGAGTTTCCAGCTATTTATATCACTTCCAGATCACGCCATCCTATCCTTGGGTCTCGTCTAATGTATGGAACTCCAAATCCTACTCTCATTTGGCCAAGAAGATGCATAAGGAAGTAACTGAGGGTCTTCTTTTTTGTAGGCACCAATAACATCTGCAGTTGCAACACCAGTTCTAGAAATCAAGGTATATCCTTTATATATTACGTATAGATTTTTTTCTCTCAAACCTTCTCTATTCATTTTTCAAAGGCACAGAATGAAACATGACATTGTCATTATCACAGAAGGCAATCAATAAAATCGAAAGGCTAATGGTAGGTTCAGTATTGAAATAAGTAATTTGTGGCCATATTTTGGTACATGAATCAAGTGAGAAAGAAGGAAAGTGATACAACATCATCATTCAAATATGGTACATATGCCAATTAAAGTGCCCATTAACCTATAAGTTAAGAACATATTAAATAAGGAGAAGTAACTAAAGGAAAAATATTGCAGTACGCATGGATGGAGTGCTTGAGGTGATTAGCTTTAGGAGGGAGTTTTGGATCTGGTGGGTGGGGAATGCGATCTCGTGGTATGACTAGGATGGCTCCAAGATGTATATACGATTGGGAGGTGTTAAGTCTGGAAGAGGTGGAGCACCCTCATGCGAGTGGGACAGGAGAAAAGCGGGAGGCCCGACGAGAGGAACTCTACTAGTGGTCCCCAGATAAAATCAAAACTTTTCTGAGTGTCTGCAAGAATGTCAGCTGTACATGTCATTGTGAGTCGTGAAGGTTTGCCAGAGGCGGGCATGCCATTGTGGCATGGAGGGGGCCTCGAGTTTCTTCCATACTGAAGCCAGGGCAATCTTGGCTGCTACCAGACAGAGCCAGAGGATAGAATGATCTCCTTGTGCTTGATATTTGAGGTATGTGTCCTGGAGACCCAGGAGGGCAAATTCTGAAGTGCATGGAACTGGGTAGCCGAGAAAGTCCTTTATCTGTGCTAGAAGTTTGGCCCAGTAAGGATGTATGGTTGGGCAGTCCCACCAAATATGTCAAAAATCACCCAATAGCCCAAAACCCCTCGAGCATCGGTCTGATGTGTTTGGGAATATTTTCTGAAGCTTTGCTGGGTGAAGATACCAATCATAAATCACTTTATAGTGCTCTTGTCTCTCTTAAACCTAGTGAGCGGTTAAATCTGGAGATGCTGTTCTAAAGTGCACATTATTTATTAGCAGTGATAGGCAGCCCCAGTGTTTTTTCCCAGAATAAAATGTGATGGTTAGTAGAGGTGCGGGCAGTGGACATCAAAATCGAATAAAAAATTAGATGCAGGGTTGTCCCTGATCTCCCCACAAACCTCTCTAGGGAACAGATCTCTGGTGGCAGCTAATCACAGAGCTGGTTGTAGTACCCAGTGCTTCAGTTGGGTTTTGTGATATATCTCTGATGCAGGTAAATTAAAGTCACGGCAGCAATTCTCAAAGGTCAGTATGTCTCACCCATGAAATAGATCTGAGATAGTAAGGCAACCGCCCTCCCGCCCTAAATCTAAAGGACCCCCTGCAGCAGCGCAGGCTGGAAGGCGGCATTATAGTAGACAGGTGTGTAGGGAGAGGGGAAAGTCGGCAAACCATGTACTCGAGTTACACTATCCCAAGCTTTCAGAGTGGTAGCAGTTGGGGTGCTTAAGTAGGCATTATGTGGGCGATCATGTTTGGGTTTCCACAAGACATCCCAGATTGTACTGCCCACTACTGCTCTATCTGTATGGAGCCAATGTTTGCCAGATTCCTTAAGAGACCACTGAGAAATGACTCGTATTTGAGCCACCTTGTAGTATTATGATGACAAGTCTGGCAAAGCTAAACCTTCGGCGTCTCTAGGAAGTGTCAATAATTTGTGTGACAGACAGGCTCTGCAATTTTGCAAAATAGTTTATTATCATCAAACGGGTAGAAGAGAAGAAGTCTCTGTCAACTTCAATAGGGAGCCCCTGGAAGAGGTGTAGTATGCTCAGTAGCACTGTCATTTTTACTGCATTGATGCAGCCGAACAAGTCAAGTACAATGGGGCCCAGTGTTTGAAATCTGCCTTTAACTGCCATAGTAGGGGAGGGTTGTTTGCCTTATATAAGTAAGTCAATCTGGGAGTGATTTTTATCCCTAAAAAAGTAATATCCTTTTTCACCCATTGGAAGGGAGAGGTAGCCGCAATCTCTCCATTTCTACTGGTGGAACTGTCAGATTGAGTAAAAAAGATTTGTGGAGATTGATACAAAACCCGGCTACTGATTCGTAGTACTGGATTTTGGCTTGTTGGGCAAGGAGCGTTGTCCGGGGGAGGTAAGAGATAACAGCATATCATCTGCGCACAATGAAATTTTGTGGTTAACTGAGCTAAAAGAAACTCCATGAACCAACAGCATGGCATGTATCTTTATGGCTATGGGTTCGAAGCTGAGAGCAAATAGCGGGGAAAGAGGGTACCTCTGTCTCTTTCCCTTTATTTGGTTGATGTACTCAGAAGTCGACCCAATCACTAATACCCTGGAGCGGGGGCATGCATAATTGACCTGAACCATAGCAATGAAGCTTTCTCCACATCCAAAACAGTGCAGTGTGTGAAATAGGAAGGGCAAGTCCACTTGGTCGAAAGCTTTCTTGGCATCTAGTACAAGTAAAATCATTGGGTAGTCTTCTTAACAGCTTTTTTGACCGAGTGAACTACCCATCTCAGGTTGTCATGGGTCTTTAATAAAGCCAGACTGATTTGGGTGTATCAATTCTGGCATGACGTCTCCAGTCTATTGGCTTGGATTTTAGAATATAATTTGGCATCGAGGTTAAGTAGGGCAATTGACCAATAGGATGTCCATAACTCAGGGTTCTTCCCTGGCTTTGGAAGAACAGAAATCAAGGTCTCTCCCATTGAGGAAGCCATTGCATGGGTGTCCGCGATATGTTTGGAAAGGTCAGTCAAGTGAAGGACTAGGTCCGAACTTAAGGCTTTATAAAATTTGAGGATTGAATCCATCAAGGCCAGGTGCTTTATGTAGTTTAAGGGTGTCTATAGCAGTTTGAACCGACTCTCTTGTTATGGGGCAATCCAGGGTTTCATTGAGGACTGTGGAAACTTGAGGTAGGGCAATTCCATTCAAGTAGGCTATTTGCTGCTCTGTGTCCGCAGGATGCGAGGTATAGAGTCGTTTATAAAAGTCTCGAAACACACAAGCTTTCCCCTCCTCTGTTCGGTGGACATTCCCGGAGTTCCTGCTTGGTTCTCAGTTGTCTCGCTAGTAGTAAGTCCACTTTATTGCCTTGCTCATAGGTGGTCTTTTTAAGGCGAAGGAGGGTCTGTTCTGCTCTATTGGTGTATATAACTTTAATGCTTTAATTATCTTCCTTAAGGCTGTAACCTGCCTCTAGATGGTGAGAGTGCATGAGGCTTTATGGGCTTTTTCGACTAGGAGGAGTTCAGCCTCCAACGCTTGTCATTCTCTAGTTTTCTGTTGGGTCAGGGTAGTCATCAGCAATATACATGTCCCCCTAATAACAGCCTTAAAAGCATCCCAGGTCGTTGTGGGAGTGGCATCTTGGGGCCTGTTCATTCAGAAGTATTCTCTATTTTTTTTACGGAGCTCATCGCAGAAGAGATAATCACGCATGAGGGTGATGGAAAAGAACCATCTACAGAAAACAGACTTTGGAGTGTGGCAAACTACTACTATTTCCACAGGTGCATGATCTGAAACAGTAATGGGATGTATAGTGGCAGTCTAGTGTGCTGTAGGGTCTGGCTAATGAAAATGTGATCTAGTCTAGAATAGGTACAATGGGAATGGGAAAAAAAGGTGTAGTTGTGTGTAGTGGAGTGAATAGCTCACCAGATGTCTAGTAATCCTAGTTCGCATAGAGCTAATTTTGTATTTTGTAGTGAAAATTCTGGCCTGTGTCCTCTAGGGGTAGGGTCCCAAACAAGAGTAAAATCGCCCAGCAAATTAATGCCTCCCTCTTCAAATCCACCCAAAAGGAAGTGGAAGGAGAGGAGAAATTTAGATTGTCCCGAATTGGGGCTGTTAACCATACTGATTGTGCATAGGCGGCCTTTGACAATGCCCTTGACCATCAATAACTGCCCTTCTTTATCTAATTTGCTACCCGTTATTTGAAATTCCAGCGAGGAATAAAAGAGGAACACTACCCCATTATGTTTAGTGGTGGCAGTTGATTTGCATATTAGGGGGTAAGATTTGTGTCATAGTCTATGGGCTTCGCTTCGTTTAAAAGGTGTTTCTTGGAGAGCTATGATATCAAGACGCCTGTCAAGAATATATTTCCAGAGTTGGTGGCATTTAGTGGGGGAGTTTGGCTTCTTCACATTCCATGTTAAGACTTTAAGTACCATGGAAGGGTTTAAAACGCATGCGTTCTATAAGCCCGCACTCAGAGGGTCAAAAATGAAAAGAAATCATCCCTCGTCCTCCAATCCAGCGGTCTCCCAAATCCACTTTCCTCCTCCCACCACTCGGATCCCCCCCTTTGTTCTGAAAATACAATTCCAGCCATGCAACAAAATTAAAAATAACAAACAACATGAACTGAGGAGTCTGAGCTCCCTCTTAACCAATAGTTCCATCTGAAACTCAATTAGTGCAGTCATAGTGGACACAAACTGACCAGATACTCTACAGATTACTTCTGATTAACAAAATGTGTCTGTTGTTCAAGCACAAGATAATCAAACTGTGTGACGTTAGGTAGAAAGCAAAATAGGTAGCTAAGAGGAATACCTTCCAAAAGCCATTTGCAAAGTGCACCGACCAGAAGCTCCACAGTGATACTTAATAGGAGGAAGGGAAAATTAGGACAAATCTTTAAGTCTTAGCAGCCGCGGCCACTGCCGGTAAGAGCAGTGGGGCTGTGGGGCTGGCTGGTGGGTGGGGTTTAGAGAGAAAGCCACGAGGGAAAATTACTTATTTATTTAATTTTTCCACGTGGTCGTCTCTCGAAATACCCCCCCAGCCGGATCCCACCGCTCTTACCTGCAGCAGCCGCGGCAGAGTCTTAGAACACGTTGGTGCAAGTCACAAATGGAAGTGATCTAGAGTTCTGATAGACGGAGCATGCTGCTCCTTGGTAGGTGATGGAGTCCCTATTTCGGGATGCCTGGAGGATCAGTTCCTTAGTTTTTAAAGAGTTTTGAAAGAATTCAATTTAGCAAGGATGTCTGAAGGCCCACTCTATGCACTCTTTCCTGCTGTAGCTCCAGATGATGGTCGCCCAGTAGTTCAGAAAGTAGTTCAGAAAACAAGGCAACTATGAAGACCTCCAAATCAGGGCCCTCGACTCCCTACACCAGACCCCTCATTCGGGTGTTGTCTCGCCTAGACCAATTTTCTAGGTCTTTGCACTTGAGAAGGACTGTGTGCAGTTGAGATTGGAGTTGTTCTGTGGTGCACTCTGCCAGGCTTAGGCGATGTTCGAAGTCTTGATGTTTCATTTCCAGGTCTAATGTGCGTGCTCCGACTGAGTCGACATCAGCTTGCAGAGACCAAGCGGGAGTTGACGTCTGCCTTGAAAGATTCAAATGAGGCGTCAATGTTGGCTTTGAGCTCCTCCCTAAGTCACAAAAGGAGGAGAGGAGTTCCTCTTTAGTTAAGATTATTGCTATGTCAAAGGAGGCGTCGGTAGTTGATACCCTCAATTATGTTGGGGTGAAATAGCTAGACACCCTGCACTTTCTTTGGCGGCATATAGGCAACTTAAGTTTGTGAGCCAAAAAGTAATAAGAGGATAGTTGCCAACAAGAATACTGGGCAGCAGAGCAGGTAGATAAAGGATGTCAGGGCGTCACCAGTTTCAGAATAGATGATGGGTCATTCAGCTGGCATCCTGCGACAGACTAGTATTGGGGGTTAAGAGGGGAGCATACTCAAAAGACACCTCGGTTGGTGTCAGTCATGTGTAAGCTCGCTCCTATTTTCGGAGATGTTGCAGTGTCCCCCGGAGAGCCCTGAATGCCTGAATTCAGACTGGGACTGTGGCAGGGCTAGTGCTCAGTAGGAGACAATGTCGAGAGACCCATCTAAGACGTGCAGAAGGTTACTTCAGGGCCATTCACAAGATAAATCAAATGAGTGCCTTGTCGGTGATGGTCTCAGGGTGGTAAGGTGGGCTGTTCAGTTTCCGGGGATGGAGACGCACAGGCCGAAATCCGGCGAGGTCGCCATTGCAGGGTCAGGCATCATGGGCCCAGTCTCGGTCATCCACCTCACCTCTGTAGCTCTCTTTGCTGCGGGTGTCTCTCATAGGGTGCGTAATCCCTTCAGGAGTGTTAATGAAGCCCTGCATGCTGCCCGTTACAAACGGGGACCCATTGTGGCACAAGCGTCTGCCATTTTACCACGAGTCGGAGGTACCAGGCTAGGAAGAAAGGACAGCTCCTCCCGCCAAAGGACCGCACCCCACTCTCTTTACCATGGTGAGATGTTTGTTAGTGGAGTTTGTTTCCCCTAGGGATTTGGCTGCCTCAGCCATCCTGCTGCGTCCTCATCTCTGCAGTCGCCATGTTGCCACAAAGGCGCATTTCAGCAGTCAAGGGTGGTTTCTCCCCATCACAGGGGTCGAGGCAGGGCACTAATTATTCTGTTTGATTCAGGTTGCTGTCCTCATCTTGGTACAGGTTTAAGGTTGGGTGGATGACATCAGATTACGTGATATCTGTAGGGCATTGAGTGGAGCCTCCATGAATCACCTCCACACGACCATGACGGCGAGCTTCGCCCCTACATATGGATTTTTTGTTGGGTACACACAACAGTGACTTAGACAAGCATTCAATTAGATTAATTGAATGAGAACCATAAGTCCTGGCCTGAATGCTAAAATATTTCAACACACATTGGCATGGAGTAGACCCACTGATATGCATACGACTAACAAGTGGGTGAGGGGTTGATGTCCTTTTAAATAAATGCTTTCAGACGGTTTTAGCCATGTCATTCTCAGTACTTAGAGAGGGTTGTTTGGGAAGTTGCAGTGAACCAGACTTGTTGTCCCCAGTTGCTGAGGAGAGCTACTTTCTATTTACATTTACAGATATGCAGTAATCATATCCTAGTCAATTCAGATGTGATCGTCTCACATGATATGCCTTGCGATCTGTTTAATAGATAGAAAGAGAGGCAGTACTGAGGATGATCAGGAGAAGCAGTAGTGAAAAGTCAGAACAGATAATGAAAAAAACACTCAGTAGCTAATAGAGAAATGTGCGACCCAGAAGCACATCCCAGGGGAAGAACATTTGGTAAGCACTAAGTGGGAGAAAAAATGAAGGTACGGAAGGCAGCACATAGGAGGCATGGCACACCACTCAGAGCTATCTCACAGAAGTGGAAATAGTTATGGGGCAATACATAATGTTCATTTTTAATGCTGAGTGTGGGTAATTTAATACATGATTGTCACATGCAAGGGTGTAAATACAATGAACTTCCCCTGCAAATTCACCTAAACAAAACTTACCCGCTCAGGATAAAGCTTACATGTTCTGATGCTAAAGGCAAGGTTGCACACAACCCACCACATCATTCTTCCCTTGGCCTTTAAACATTAATTCTATGTTAGATGCAGTGATTGCCTAGCTACGTTTCATGAAGCAATTATATCAAATCAAATGCATCACAATACTGCTTTGTAGATTGAAAGCTACTGTGCACACTTCAGCAATCAACCGCCCAAAAAGATTTTCTCTTTTTTACTTCACATCTTCACTGTTAACAACTGTTGACTCTCCCCCTTAGCCACCCCTAGTCCTGTGGTGGGTCCAACCTTGGCCCTGCCACTGCTTGTGTGTCAAACTGAAAGTGTCAAATACATTTGATGTTATGGGGCAGATAAAAGGTGGATTCTGAACATGAACAATAGAATGGGCTGAGCAGCACCGCAAGCAGCGGCATTATCACAGCCGGCAACTGCAGTAACTGAGCTATTATGAGCAGCAGGCGTGACAGAAAAGTCACTGTAAGGCTCGGCACTGGCACTGATCAGTGTAAATGTTGTTCTCCCTGCCCCCCTCCAGTTGTTGTTTTCAAGGGTGAACAACATAAAAAAAAAAAAAATAATAAAGGTGTACCATGTATACTGCACAGGCGTGCAACGCCTATAGGGCTCAAAGACCATTTATGTGTTAACGAGGCTTGGTTGTTTTTTCACCCATTCATCTCCACTCTGCCTATTGCAGGAAGAATTAACCCCCCCCCTGAAATTGTTGTTCCCCCTATCCCTTTCCTCCGCCACGCCCGCAGTTTTGCTCTAGTTGCGCCTCTGGTACTGCATGTATTTGAGTTTTAATCGTCCAACCAGCTTTGCTGGCATCGGAAAAATCTGAAGCTGTCGATTCCATCTTCCATGTAACCAACCAGATCTCACAGTGAACCAGTCAACCCAGAATGAGCTACAGCAATTAAAATCTACAACAGAAGATTCCAAACGGCAGGCTTGCCTTACTATGCACTATGCCTTCAGCAATGTTTAACAAATATAAATCACTATTTATTTAATATATCGAATATTGTGTGATAGTTTAATCAGGTGAACATGCACAAGGTGGAACATCTGGTGCAATATTCATCACATTTTTTGTTTGAAGAGATGTAGCAACCCTGTGAGGACAAAAATAAAATTCTCAATACAGTATTGTATTGTATTGTAATTGCATTTATATAGTGCCTAGACCTATTGAAGTTTCTGATTGGGACTCACCAGTCATAATCACGCAGAAAGCTGATGGCAGGTTGAGATTTTGTGTGGATCTCAGCAGTGGCGGCCCCTCTGCTAAGGCAGAGGAACGTTGCCCCACTGCGCAAAAAGGAAAAATAAAATGAAAATAATGTATGGTTATTGTCATTTTTTTTTCCTATTGCATGCAGCCTGTGTGCAGTGTGGGCGGGGCTGGCCAGAGTAGGGGAGGAGTGGTTTACACTCTCAAAGTGTGCCTGAACTGTTTGGCCAGCCCTTTTGGGCCAACCAAACAGTTCATGCACACTTTGCATGTTCCTCACCAGGCTGCATTACACAGCCTGGTGGGGAACATGCACAGGCTCCTTGTTGGAGTCTGAGCACCGATCCACAGTATTCAGATCAATCACAACGCTGCATTGCAGCGTTGTGATTGGCTTAGGGGAGCCTGTGGGCCGGGTGCTTGCTGCTGCCGGTAAGGTACGTTTTTTTTTCTTAATTAACCTAACCCCACCAGCCCCATCCAGTAGCAGCTGCTACTGGATCTCAGAAGTGTGAATCAGAACTATGTCAGGGATGTTTTTCGTCTACCAAATATAAATGAATTGATCTTATTTCTAAAGGGTGGTAAGTTTAAAAAAAAAATTGATTTGAAAAGTGTTTACCACCAAACAAAATTGCATGAGGAATCTAAGAATATAACAGCATTTATCACCACTGAGGGCACTTTCCAATTTACACGAATGCTGTTTGGTGTAACCTCTGTGGAAAATGTGTTCCAGCGCATGGTATCTCAGGTGTATGTGTGTTTGCCCAAAGTTATCTTTTTTTTTTGGCGATATCCTTGTATTTGGGGCAACCGTGGAGGAGCATAACCAGATGCTCAAACAAGCGTTGGATAGGTTGTTGAAAGCTGGTCTAATGTTGCGCTGTGAAACATTTTTATTTTTTGGTTGAAGAGGTGGCATATCTCAGACACACAATTTCAGGTGAGAGAGTGGAACCCAGGAGGGACCTTCTCAATGCCATTAAGCTTTCTCAGCCACTGACAGAAAAAGACCACCTGAGATATTCAATGGGTTTAATCAAATATTATTCACGTTTGTGGACGATTTTGCTGCCAAGACTGAGAGGTTGAGAATTATATTGAGGAAAGGATGGAAGTTTGAATGAGGAGATGAGTAGCAGGAATGTTTTCAATGCTTCAAAGAAAGCATATACTCAGCTGGTGTATTGGTACCATTTGACACAATGTTACAGTTTGTGTTGACAGTAGGTACCAGTGGTGTGGGGATTGGTGCTACTTTATCAGAAGTACACAGGGATGCTGAGAAAACTGGCTTGTGCTTCACGGTAACTGACAAGAACACAGCTTAACTATTCTGTGACTGAGTGTGAGGCATTAGCAGCAGCTTGAAGTACAGAGTACTTCAGAACATACCTGTGGAGCATGAGCTTCACTCTGCGTTCCTCTCACAAGTCAAAGTGCTATATCCTGGGGGAGCTGGTAAATGTTTGTCCAGATTAGCAAGATTAGCAGCCTGCTTACAGGAATATCGATATTTAGTTGAATACATTCCGGGTGGCACAATGCACAAGTTGATGGTCTGTAACGTTTACCAGCAAATTGGCAATTTGTGGATGCGAAGCAGTGGTTTCTAGAGAGAAAGAAGTGACTGCAGCCTAGTTGGAGGATGTGATGCATTGTGGGGTTGGAGAGGTGCCTTTACCAAGGTGAAATAGGAGCGAGAAATTGGAAAAAGATGGTGTGTCGAAAGAGGTAGAAAAAATTATATTGGAAAGGGGAGGGAAGAAAGTGTGGTTGCCTCCTCTGCCAGGCCGTATATAAAAATCTTGGATGAGTTGTCTCTGAAAGGTCAGTATGTTTTGATGAGAGATGACAGGTATGTTCCTGTAGAGAATTTGTGTTGAAGAGTGATGCAAATTGCTCATGAAGAACACTTGGGGCAATCGATGATTGAAAGGAAAATTAAGGAGGAATCCTGGTGGCTTGGAATTGATGTACGAATGGCTCAGTGGGAAGAGAATTGTAGTGTGTGTAAGAAGAGCGAGAAGAGGCTCAAGGTAGGTCTTCAAGTTGTGGTTGGTCATATTTGTGATCCTGGTGAATCATGGTGCAGTGTCTGTATGGACTTTATAGGTGCAATGGCTGATGTGAATAGGAAGTTCAGATTTGCCATGGCTTTGTTAGATGTCTTTTCAAAATGGTTGGTGGTAACATTCACTAGGGAGCTTACCAAAAAGAACACTATTTCTGTTTTGGAGCAGATTTTTAGGGAGGAAGGGATACCCTATACTTTGACTACAGACAATTTCTACGCAACTTACTTCACAGGAAATGAAGAAAGGAAGAAATGTCTCAGTAATTGTGGTATCAAACACTACAGCGTACAAACCTTAAGCCAATGGTGTACATGAGAGGGCTAACCATGTGATGAAAAGAGCAGCTTAAATGGTAATTCAAAGTGGTGGTAAAGTAGGTTGAGTTCTTAAAGAAAAGGTGGGATGATATCATACTAAGGTGCATGATGTGTCTCTGGTTTCTCTGTTTGAATTGATGAGAGGGTGGAAATCTAGGACTAAGTTGGTACCGAGTTGGCTAATGGAGTGTAATAGTGAGTTGGAATCCCAAATCAAGCAAGAGAGTGTGCCAATTGTGATCAAGGTAGGAGATTGGGTTAAGGTTAAATACGGAACTCCAAGGTCTCCTGCACACGCTAGTGGTACATAGATTTAAGTGAGTACAGTAATGAGTGTAGGAAAGAAAGAAACACTGTTTATCCACTGCTCTGTGTGGTTCCAGGATGTATTGTCCTATTTGTGCGTTCCTGGGTACAAAGTCTTAGCTTAGCCAGCACGTATTTCTTCACTACCATGAACTACACAGCGACAGCACAAAGAAATATATAAAGTACACAATGGTATCAAAGTGGTACCTTGGAGTTCTTTGTGGTTTACCACAATCTAGGGAGAGGAGTGGTTCTCCCTACCCTTTTGCACCACATTTACAACCAAGTTGACCCTATAATATTTGTGTACTGCCTTAGAGCGCCATCACCCCACTAGAACAACCACCGGGCGTGCAGTGTCTGAGGTTAAATATGGGTGTGTGAGGAAGGTCTCTTCAAATTTATATGGTCGTTTAGAGTGAAGGAAGTACTTGAGTGATATGTGGTGTTGGAGATTGGTGACAAATGGAATAGATGAAGAGTAGCTCTCTATCAGAAGAAAGGTGGATATCATGGCAGGAGTGGTGAAGATGGCTGTAGTAGTTTTATATTGATGATTGATGGAGAGTTGAAGAGTTGTGCGAGAGTTACAGGATATAGTGATCAAGGGGAAGGAGGGTGGCAAAATTGTGTGAGATACGAAGGTGGTATGATAGAGAGTCATGTGAGGAGAGAGAGTAGGCTGTCTGCATATTTGGGGGATTATGAGCAAAGATAATTACCTGTACTCCAATTATAGGTTTCCTTTTATAATTCTTTATTGTATTTCATTTGTAGGATTACGTGCAAAGTTAATTTCCTGTACTCTAGTTATATGTTTTCTTTTATTACTCTGTATTGTAGTTTGGGCTTTATGATTAGTTTAGTATTTTTATAAGGAATAGAGGGCGATATGTTGTGCATTTAAGACATATATTGGAATACTGGGTACTGTTCTATTGCTTGTCTTTATGTGCGCGGTGTTCCACTCAAGCGAGTTGATCTTTTGGTTGGCTTAGGGGATATCATCCTTAGGAAGGTTCCATTACATTTAGCTGAAGATTGCTCCCTCACGCCTCAGCTGTATTTGTTACAACAGCTACATTTAACAAGCATTTACAATGCAATGGTCTCGGCATTGTTAAAGTTAGAGCTATTGGCATTGCTCATGACATTATTTTTGTTTATGTTTTTGTTTTTAAAACATTTACAGAAACAGCATTTTTATTTACAATGTCAATAGCTTAATCTCTCAAATGCGAGACATATTGCATTTGCACCCACACACATAGTCACCCACAGAGCCACCTACACAGAGCTATTCACATAGAGCAACCCACACACAAATAGAGCCACCCACACAGAGCAACCTACACACACACACAGAGTTACCCACAGACAGACAGAGCCACCCACGCATAGAGCCACCTACAAAAAAAGCCACCCACACAGAGCCACACACACAGAGGCACACACATACACACACACACACAGAGCCTCCCACACACACACAGCGCCACCCACACACACAAAGAGACACACACACACACACACACACACAAAGCCACACACACAGAGCCACACAAATACACAGAGCCACATACAAACACAGCCACACACACACAGACATTAGGGGGTGAGGGAAACACTGTTTCGGTATTATAGGCGACAGACAGTCAATAAATAACAGCATTCAAAATAGAGCTACCAACACCGACTGCAAAAATATGGCAACAAATAGTACAACCAAAGAAAGCCTTGCGACTCCCTATGATGAAGGTGGTACGCAATTAACAAAAAAGCACAGTTTGAATACAAAAATCCCAGAGTGTGGGGGGAGGGGTTACGTGATTATTTTTTTGCAGATTGTGATGCATTTTTGGTGAAGACAGATCACGCAAGCTTTACAGACCATACAACGCCAAATGCTCAGATTTGTCTGTTTGAAGTTCTTCCAACCCTCTTAGCCAGCGGAGGGACAATGTAAAGGGCTGTCAAACAGAGATTTCTAAAATACGTTTAAAGGGTAGAGGGACTCCTCGGTTCAGCCCTTAAAACATCCCGTAATCCGAGTCTTTTTGGTTAAATGACACCAGCGGCGGATCCCGGTACTCATCCCCAAATCCTAGTCGGCCGCATTCTCCCTTCCGTGGTCCGTCCAGGCGCAAGATTCCGGGACCCGAAACTTTCTTCAAACTTCCCAAAAAACAAGCCTGGCCAACGTCAAATCCTCCTGTTGTCGTTTTGCCCTCTCGGAACGCTGATAAGCTCCAGACGGCAGAAATCCTGGAATTGCAGCCAGCCACAGCGCAAGGGGTGTGATGGGAGGAACAGCACATGCCCAGAGGAGCATGGCCTGTCGTGGCAACTAGACCCACCTCCTGCCGAAAGAAGCCCCAAACAAGCCCAACCTGCATTACGAGGATGCCAGACAAGCGACAGTTACACACCATCATCACTAGGGAAGGTATTCCAAACTGTATGTGTGCCGCCCGCTGCGGAGTGCACCCTGGTGCCACTGAACTCGCTGCACTATAGTTAGCTAGGCTTGATCTCAGTCCCGCTATGTAGGCGATCTGAAGATGATTCTGGGATTTATTGTTTCAAGAGCCACCTGATGGCGATCAGTAGAAGCAACGGAAAATAGAATTTAGCGCCAACTTACGGAAGTATGTCATGCATCTGAGATAAGGGTGGAAAAAACACTGAATTCAAGTCCAGAATGCATGACACAAACTTAGATGTCAGAAGTGGGATTCGAACCCACGCCTCCAGAGGAGGCTGCGACCTGAACGCAGCGCATTAGACCGCTCGGCCATCCTAACATACACAACAGTGCACAGGTGGCGTGGTTCCAAGTTGATCTAATGACGGAGTGGAGTGTAGTGTTAGGATTTCTGTCTTTGCAGTTAAAAAGACTTCCTATCCAGGGAGCAGGTGGGGGTCAGAGATGTTTCTAAGAATGACTCCCGAACCTGGATACCAAGAGCTTCTACACTGCGGGCTCGGGTGGTCCCTGGACACAGCTCCATAATTTACTACCCCACACCCAACATTCTCGATAGTGTGTGTAAATGTCGTCTTGATTATGTGAGGAAAAAAGAAATTCTTGGCAGCGTTATTGAAAAGTTGAGTCACTGCAGCAGACGCGGTAGAGCGGGGTTCAGGGCTGCACAGTTGTGGGTTGCGTTGGGTGGGACTAATCCCCACAGTTCCTGCAAACATTCACTGCCTCCATTTTCGGGGTCTCATGTTTTTCAAACTGAACTGACTAAAAAAACACAAGACGAAGAAGGTGAAAAGAGCTCTAAAGAGTTCTATAACTCGTGACTCTTCAGTCTTGGCGACTCGTTCAAGCACTGACGGTGAGGAGCCCCGCCGCTACTCTGCGGTCTTCACTCCATTGGATTTGGGGGGGGTGCAATAGGAAACAATATTAGAGAGAACCCATCGGAGTCATTCTTAACCCTCCACACCTACAACCCAGGCAGCCGGGCTCACTTTAAAGCACTCGTATCTCGGCTGTGCAGGCTTCAGGACGCTGGAATCATGAAGGGTCCGTCTGTTCGACACCCCCCAGCATGCACCTCGCAGCCGAGTTGTCCCGCAAACCGAGCGCTGTCTGAGTCACAGCGAAAAATTAGCTTGATCGTAAAAAGTCAGAATAAAATAATTTTTTTAGGAGGAAATGGGCTTAGTAATAGATTTGCGGCAGCAGGACAGGAGCAAAAAAACCCTGCCCCTCGGAGACCTACGTTGTGCGCCTTCGAGTTCAGCACAATTCGATCCTTCCTCCAGGTCACAGCAAAAACAAGCACAGCCTTCGGTAGCCGAGACCTGCGGCGCTCAGGTTACCTTCCACCCCGCCTGACTGCGCTGCCGCTGCCCAGCCGGTGAACACGTGACACGGCGCTCAGCCAGGGGCTGGAGGGGTGGAATGTTCTCCATGCAGGCTGTAATGCAGACTGCATGGAGAACAGGGTAGTGCACATGACTGATTTGGGAGGCCCGAAAGGGCCAACCAAACAATCATTGCTCACTTGGGAGTGGGCAAACAACTCCTCCCTTGGCCTGCTCAAAGACCAGAGCAGCCCCGCCCACCTGCCTGCCGCAAAGCAGCAGGACATGAAACATAAAATGACGATAACTCTAAGTTGTTGTCACTTTATGTTTCTCACTGTTTAAAAGCAGTGGGGGCGACGCTCCTTCGTCATAGCGGAGGAGCCGCCCCTGGCAGGTACATATGTGTGTTCCCTGTCCATGTCTTTTTTCACTACCTATGAGGTCTACTCTCCCCATAGGTTAACATGTGGGAATGGCTGAAATTATTTTAAGTCGCAGTGGTGGCTTACAGTGAAGCAGCCTCACGTTTTTTACTATCATTGGATTCACAATGACATACCCTCTCCTGTGGTAAAAGGTGAATTTGTCATTAATAGCTTTGACCGGATTGGCTTGTACGACTTGGATCAACGTGCACCAGACGTTGTGTATCCCTTCCCTGAGGTGCGGGGACAGCTGAACCCCCCCCCATTTGAGTGTTCCGTCTTGCCCTCAGTGCGGCGAATCAACAGCCCTCTCCTCACCCGGCCCAATGACTTTGTGTTGCCAGGTAGTATCGCCCGGATCGTGCCTGGATGGTGAGAGTAAGTGACTGGTCAGAGGAACACTTCCAAGAGCGATCAGAAGCGGGTCAAGAGACTACATAACCCCCCTCCCCTGTGCTTTGCAGAATTAGGCTGGTGCCAGAATGCGAATTGAGGAACCGCTTGATTGAACTGGGGCTGCCTCTAGCCCGTTTCTGCTCCACATAAAGTGGGTGATTTACCTGGTTACCCTGATAGTTAGTCCAGCCTTTTCACCTGGGCCCCTGACTAAGTGTGTTGCATCACTGGCCATGGCTCAGCCTGTGGCGCTGCCTGATTCTTCATCACATGCCGCGGTGCAGCCTGTGGCATCCCCTGCTGCGCCTCCTTCTTCTTGGGTGCGTTGCGGTGCTTCACGGCTGCCCGCTGTTTCAGCATCACGGTTACACTCCGTGACGCTTATGTCTAGTCAGGCACACTGCAGCACCATGTGGTGAGCCGTTAATGCTCATTAATACACAGTAGGAACACTGCAGCTCCAATTTTGGAGCTGCAGCTTCCGGTACTTATATGGGGCATACTTTCCCTCACCTTTCAAAGACCCAGATTGGAAACCTCAGCAGAAAAAGCCCTGTGTGACATTCAACAGAGGAACCAGGATGTCCTGAAATACTTTACACACTTTAGACAACTGTCCGCAGAGACCACTTGTGTGGAATGAACATTAGTCACTCTTTTTTGCAGAGGTCTATGAGAAGACATTAAAAACAAATTGGTGCATTCTCTTTGCGCAGAAACCATGACTGAACTAATGGATTTAGCGTTGTCAGTTGAACATTGTCTCAATGAACGTCGATTGGAAAGACGAAAATCACGTGTCCATCAACATACAGGAATGACACAACTTAGTACCCGTAGAACAGAAGCTCCCGTACCAGAAACACTACCTTTGACAGGAGAAGAACCAATGCAAATAAGTGTGACCAGGGAACCACTGTCTGAGGCCGAACAAGAATACAGGAGAAAACGAGGACTGTGCCTATATTGTGGATCTTCTGGTCATAATATTTGCAATTGTCCTTTCCGTCCATCGAGGCAGTCGGAAAACGCCAGATCTCGTCCTCTGTAAGAAGGGAGATGACGGGATGGTCTGGAATACCTTCAATATGCACTTCAAAAGAAACCTCATATTCTCTTTTTCTCCTACCTATGTTCCTGCGGTTATCTAATGGCACAAAAGAAAATGTACTGGCATTGTTAAATTGTGGTGCCAGCGGAATGTATTTGGATGAAGGATGGGCTACAGAGAAATGAATATGCCATATTCCGAAGGAGACTCCGGAACAAGTTCATACAGTGGTAGGGACTCTTCTTGTTTCCGGACCAGTCAAAGAAATGATGCTGTCACTACAACATACTTTTTAGAAGACACTAAGAGTACTTGTCTTTGACCTGATTGCCTCACCCAATCATATCATGATTTTAGGAATACCTTGGCTGATCAGACACAATCCTTACATCAATTGGGAAACTTGGACTATTTACTTATCGTCACATTTTTGCCAACAATTCTGTTATTCTACTGAAGAATACTGATTTCCAAAATAGATGCCTATTGTGAACAAAGAAGCTTGTAACTCCTTTAACACTGTCCAAGGTGTACCCAGTCACTACCAAATGTATGCAGATGTGTTTTAGAAACCGAAGAACTTGACACTGCCCCCTCACAGGGAGTTTTATTGTGCTATTCCTCTAGAACCAGGAGCGACAGTTCCTTTTAGAAGAGTGTACTCTCTCACTGAACCTGAGAAGGAAACCCTTAGACAATACCTTGAAGAAAACCTTCAAAGTAGTTTGATTACTCAGTCCTCCTGACCTGCTGGGCCGCCCCTCTTCTTTGTGCCAAAGAAGACTAAAGCTCTACAGCCATGTACAGACTTCAGGGGTCTGAACAAGATCACTATAAAAGATTGCTATCCCTTACCCTTGATTAAGGATATCCTAAAGTCTGTTAGAGGCACACAAGTATTTACCAAATTAGACCTTAGGGGTGCCTATCATCTCCTTCAAGGCAAAAAAGAAGGAGATGAATGGAAGACTGCATTCAGAACACCCTTGGGCGATTTTGAATATCAAGTTATGCTCGTTGGACTTGCCAATGCTTCTTCCACCTTTCAAAGATTCATGGATAACGTGTACTCGAATCTCTAAAATCAGAGTGTTGTAATATATTTAGATGACATTCTGGTTTATTCAGCTGGTCCTGAGTTGCATTATGCACACGTCGCTCAAGTCCTGGAAAGACTACGTCAAAACAGTCTTTTCTGTAAGCCTGAGAAGTGTGAGTTCAACAAATCTGAAGTGGAATATTTGAGTTACCAGATCAACAAGACAGGGATTGCCATGGATTCACAAAAAGTAAAAGCTATTTTCGATTGGCCTTCGCCTTCAACCATAAAAGAAGCCCAGTGTTTCCGAGGCTTGACAAACTTCTATCACCAATTCATCGATAATTTTGCTCACCGTACAAGTTATATCTCCCAAAACTTAAAAAGCAAAATCTCCGACAAGGATTCAAATGGACCGAAGCTGCTGAAAGAGCTTTTCAGTCATTGAAACAGGCATTCATTCAAGCTCCTGTTTTACGTCATCCAGATACAACAAGGACGTTTATTGTAGAAACGGACACTTCACACAGAGTATTAGGTGCTCGGCTTCCCCAACAACAAGAAGACGACAGGCTGGAATATCCTGGTTTTTACTTGTCATACGTCCTGTCAGATTCCGAGTGAAACTACTCTGTTCTCAAGCGAGAGTTATTAGCCATGAAGTTGGCATTTCGTGAATAGAGACAGTTCCTAATGGGTACCAATGAACCGTTCTAAATCAGAACAGATCATAGGAATCTACAATGTCTTCTAAACATTCAGTGTCAGAATAGTCATCAGTCCCGGTGGGCTTACTTTTTTAGCCAATGCTATTTTACCATAACTTATATACCAGTGTCTCAGAACAGTCTGGCAGACGCCTTATCCCTTCGTTATCCAGAAGGTCCAACGCTCCCACAACTAAACATAATCGAGCCACCACGAATCATTGGCACGGTTCAATCATTCCTAGACAGATCCAATCAGAGTATACATCCCTAAACCAAGAAGAATGGAAGAAGCTGAATCACCACATGAAGCGACAAGATGGATACTACTAGTATGGTAGAGCATTATTCCTTCCAAGCCAAAAAGTACAACTTGAAGTCTTACAGATGTGTCATGATTCTCCTGTTGCTGGTCCTCGTGGTTTCAAAAATACTCTAGAGTTAATACTTCGCTCTTTTTGGTAGCCATCAATAAGGAAAGATACTGAGATCAATGTATCCTCTTGTCCTGTCGGTGCCCAAGCCAAAATACCTCACACTAAACCTGTGGGGTTACTCCTGCCCCTACCTGTTCCACTGGCACCATGGCATACCGTGTCCACTGATTTCATTTCCTCTCTACCTCCTTCTAGAAGTAACCAAGTCATTATAGTAACAGTAGACTCCTTTTCCAAAATCGCACATTTCACTGCTTTAAGGAAGCTACCTACCGCAAAAGAACTTGGAAAAATCTTCTTACAGGAGATTTACCACCTTCATGGTCTTCCACGGATCATTATATCCGACCCAGGCCCTTAGTATAAATCCCGGTTTTGAAAACACTTTTGCAAACCCCTTCATATTGTAGTAGCCTTATCCTAAGGATTTCATCCTCAGAAAAATGGTCAAACTATAGAACAATACCTTTGTTGCTTTTGCAAATCCACCAAAAGTGATTGGTCCTCCTATCTATCCTTACCAGAATATTCCTATAACAACACTGTCTATAGTGCCTCCAAGACTACCCCATTTTTATGCCTGTATGGTTACCATCCAAGGACCTTTCCATCAGTTTTACAAGGCACTACAGTTCCAGAAGCAGCCTCTTTTATCCGACATCTCCGAGTGGGCAGACAAAAAGCACACATTAATCTTCAGGAAGCAAAAAAGAAAATGTAAGACACCGCTGACGTCCTTCGGTGTCAGTCTCCATTACATCAGGTTAATTGTAAAGTTTGAATTTCCTAAAAATGTTTACCTCACCACCTGTACCTTAGTAATTTCAAGCCATGCTTTTATGGGCCCTTTAAAATCACTCTAATGGTGAATCCAGTGTCTTTTCGTCTATAATTGTCACGTTCTTGGAAAACACACCCTGTTTTCCATACTTCACAATTGAAACCCTATGTTACAGATCCTTATAAGATAGTTTTTTCTCAACCTCCTCCTGTTTTGGTTAATAATGTTCCTGAATATGAGGTCCAGGAAATCTCTGATTACCGGGTCTTTAGGAACCGCTTGCTGTTCCTAATTCATTAGAAAGGTTACCCTCGTCGTGATAGGTCTTGGGAGGATGCTGAGTCGGTGCACGGTCCTGTTCTTGTCTGCAGATTTTTTCTGCTTTTTCCTAACAAACCTGGGGCTTCGGGAGGGGGCCTACTATTATGCCGCAGGCAATGGCTCAGCCTGTGGCATTGCATGCTTCTTCATCGCGGGCCACGGTGTAGCCTGTGATGTCCCCACGGTGCCTCCTTCTTCTAGGGCATGTTGCATTGCTGCACGGCTGCCCACTGTTTCAGCAACCCTAGATTATTGTTGTCAATAATCTAGGCTTGTCTATGTCCCATGATTTTTTTGCTTTTTTCTGGGGTTCATCACTGGGTTAATGCACTTGAAGTGGTCAGAGATGAGGCTGGACACTAGGGACTATATAGGGGAAGTATGGTGCGGTCTTTTTTTCCATGAGGCAATTGCCCTATTCACAGCATGTAACAATTTAAACTTGATAATTGTGAATGGTTTTCAATGGCTTTTTGAAAGTGTAAGTGTGCACACTGTGAGTGGACAATCCTTAGATTAGGCCCATGCAAGGAGGTGTGTCGGGTGTTGAGGACTTAGGGTGCAAGGGAGAGGGACCCATAAAGGAGTCTTATTGAAGCTTACACACTTGAAAACAGTAGGGCCAAAATACGCTTGTGGATAATGAAGTTTAAAGTGAGTCCAAACATAGGGCCATCTTTATGGGCAAGTTAAGCAATGCAGCGCAGCAAGGCCACTTGCTGCACTGCATGACAGGGAAAGGGCAGGAATTACTTTTCCCCTGCGCTGGCATCTTTATGGCTGCCGAGTGCCAACACAGGCACCCTTGCACCATGGTACAAGGGTGCCTGCGGTGTAAGGAGGATTATTATTGTGCAGGAAGAGGTACCTTCACAGACCCCTTATGAGGAAGATATTGTGGCTCAGTGCGGCCCCCTGTGAATCAGTGGCAGATCCAGACTCCAATAAATAAAACACATACATCCACTCAGAGACCCACTCACACACTCTCACACCTCACACAACCACTCACACACCCACTAACACATCCATTTGCCCACCCACACACTGATTCAGTTACACACCATCACACACACCCATACAGTCACTGTTACATCCGCTGAGAGACCCAGAGAACCACTCACACACCCACTCACAGACTCACACAGGCACTCGCACACCCATTCACACAGCCAAATGCACACCCATGCAGCCACTTACACACTCACTCACAGTCCCACAAAGTCACTTACATGCCCACTCACACACCCACAGAGTAAAACCGCTGACACACTGACTCACAGACCCATACAGTCACTCACAAAGCACTGAGACCACCCAGCCACTTACAAACCCACTCAAAAACCCAGAAAACTACTCACACACCCATACATCATTGATAATATCACTGCAACATTTGCCATGAAGTTATTGATGAGAAAACTGTGCATGACGTGGGCATGAGTTATAATGACCTTAGGGTATGAGTTATAGTTTCTTGAGAAAACTATAACTGGTGGATTTCTGTCACGTTTCGGAACATTTTACCTAAATAACGTTGCTTTAACCTTTGGTTTTTTTCAGTGAATAAATATGTATAAATATGTGTATATATATATATAAATATATATATTTGAAGCAACTCGCAATTCTATTTCCTGAAGGAAAATTACGGGCACAGACCACTGGAATACCAGAACAGTTTGCTTTATTTATTTCCCAGTTTCGATGTCCAGAAGCATTTCGGCCGTCCAAGCGGCCTTGATCACCTGACCACACGCATTGACAAACCCTCAATTTAAAGTGCTAGTGCTAATTACATTTGTAGTAAACATGGAAGAGTTACTATTTGTCTCGTCATTTTTTTGCATATTATACATTGCAAATGCAAGAACAATTACCAAGAAGGTGTACTTGAAAATTCAAAGGCTTAAATGCCACTATTTGTAAAATTCTATATTTTCTAAACATTTCCCCTAGTTGGTAATTAATGACAATAAAGAATTTTTTCCTGACACGCGATTACTAATATAGTGCTTGCTTAACCGTGTTGAAGAATAAAAAAAGAGAAGATAGAAGATTAATCTATATACATTTTCACAATAGTCCAACACTTTGTTTAACTTCAAGTTAATCGAATAAAGTGCATAAATGCAACTGTGTTATAAGGACATAAAGTGACCGATGCTTAGGGGTGCAAATTTTGTGAATTGAGGTAGGAGACATAGACAGATAAAGTGCAGTAAACAATTGACATTAGCTTTTCAGAGTGCAATAATAAGATAATGAGCTAAAAGATGGCTTGTGACATATTTAAAATGATCAATAAAAAAGACACCAGGTAAATAAAAACCTACCCTGCCTTTAAAACCAATCATTAAAAATATATATGTTCATAAAAAACAAGCCCAAGAACCTTTAAATGGATACGTGACATTCCCAGGGAGAAATAAGCACCCTGTATCAATGTGTTGTTGCCAGATACACTATTTAGATTAATAAAAAAGTGTAAAGGTCTTCTGTTGCATTGAGACCCCCCGGCCATTTGGAATCGAACTCTAATATATACTGTGTTTCCAGGCGACGTAGGGTGGCCTCTCTATTACCACCCCTTCGCTTCTGGGGAACTGATTCAATTGCAAAGTACCTAAGACACTTGGGGTTACTTTCGTGCATTTTTTCAAAGTGTCTGGCTACAGGGTAATTTTGGTCCTTGTTGACAATAGCTCTAATATGCTGCAAGATTCGCTTGTGGACTGCCAGTTTGGTACTGCCTATGTATTTTAAGGGACAGTCACATTGTAACACATAGACACAGAAATCTAGTTTGCACGTTAAGTGTTGCTTGATTTCCCTTGGAATTTCTGAAAAAGCCTTGTAGTATGTTTTTGTGTTAGTACCAAACTGGCAGGCCTTGCAGGATGAGCATTTAAAAAAACCTTTTCTTGTAGGTAGCCATGTCTGTTTTTTAAAACTCACTTGGCTATTGTCAGTTAACATATTCCCCATGCTTCTAGACTTACGGAAGCTGATTGGGGGATTTGAGGGCATAAGGCAACCAATCACCGGATCTTCACGAATTAGATGCCAGCTCTTTCTCATGATGCTCCTCAATTCTTTTTCTTGTTTGGAATATGTTAAAATAAGACGCACAGGTTCTTTATTGGGGTCAGAAACCTCTCTTTTTCTGTATTCTAGAAGTTCTTTCCTGGGTTTTAATTGGGCCTTTTTCTTGGCGGCTTCCAATACCTCATAACTATACCCTCTTGCTAAAAACCTAGTCATACTTTCCCTTAGTTTGTATTCCGCATCCTCAGGATTACTGCAGATACGACGGATGCGGAGCATCTCCCCATAGGGTATACTATTTATTAAATGGGGTGGGTGTGAGCTGGAGGCATGAGAAAGTGTATTGCCAGCCGTAGGTTATCTAAAAAGGGTAGTAGTTAAAATATTATTGGATATTAAAACCTGTACATCTAAAAATGTCACTGAGTCATCACTGATGTTAGAGGTAAAAGAAAGATTAAGATCATTGCAGTTAATATCCTTGACAAAGTTAATTACACTATCCTTTGTGCCTTGCCAAATGATAAAAAGATCATCGATAAAGCGGAACCATAAAATCACATTTTGAGCAAAGACATTTTTGTATTGGTGTCTGACCACCAGCTCCTCCCACCAGCCCATGAATAAACAGGCATAGCTGGGGGAGAAGCTGGCCCCCATTGCTACTCCTCGTATTTGTTGATAAAATTGCCCATTAAACAAAAATAAATTGTTTTCTAAGCAAAAGGATAGCATATTCAATAACATTCTGGAGTGGTCCGCATATTCCATTTGTCTTGTACTCAAGTAAAATTCCACTGCTCTTAGTCCATCCTTGTGTTTAATACAGGTGTAGAGGGAACATACGTCCAATGTGACTAACAGGTAACCTTCTTTCCATCTAAGGTTATTTATTTTTTTGAGAAAATCTCCTGTGTCCTGAATATATGAATTTAACTTTTTCATGTGATCTTGTAAAAAGTAATCAATATACCGTGATAGGTTCTCAAGGGGGCCATCACAGGCAGCAATAATCGGTCGTCCCGGAGGGTCCGTCAAGCTTTTACGCACTTTTGGGATGAAGTAGATGTATGGTACTAATGGATGTTCTTTTTTAATAAACTTGAATTCTTCCCAACTTAAAAGACCCAGGTTTTTCCATGCCAATAAATCCTTGAACAATGTCTCTTGTGCATTTTTATATTTAAGTGGTGAACTCTTGCTATAACATACTACATCATCCAGCTGCCTGTAGGCTTCCTTGAGATATTCTGCTGTCGGACAAAGAACTATGTTCCCTCCATTGTCTGAATTACGGATAACTAGGTCCGCCTTCTGTAGTTTGGAGATCAACTGCGTGAATTTTCCTTGTTGCTGGTAATACTTTCTTTTTCTTACTTTATTGCTGGCATATGTCAATTTCTTTAGTTGAACTGCCACATGCTCACTGAAGGTGTCTAAGCCATCATGGGTGGAAATAGGGATAAATTTAGATTTAGGCTTGAAGGGTGTATGAGGTTTAGTTTGATTCACCAACGGGGACAGTTCACCTGTTTCCACACTATCCCCTGCTGTTACTAAATGGTGTATATCCGAGAGTAGGGCCAGGTCAGAAACTTGGAGACCAGTGGGATTAGTTGTACTCTGCATTCCATTATCCATTTCCTTTGATGGTTTAATCATATGGAATTTTTTGAGTTTCAATTTTCTAATAAATAAATACACATCCGCTCTTGTTTGAGTGTATTTAAAATTAGATTCAGGGCAAAAGCTTAAGCCCAGACTTAATAGTTGGTTTTCTGCTTTGGTCAGTTCAGTTTGCCCTAGATTGATAATAGTTCTGACCTCGTGGGCTTTGCATTCCCTAATTTCATTTTCTAATATCTCCGGGCACGTCCGCGGCCTCGTTTCTTTGGCTCGCCGCTGTTTATTCGCCCTGCGCCTGGCCCGTCTCCTTTGGCATTTTGTGGTGCCGTTGTGTTGTGTGGTCTTGGTCTCAGTGTCTCCCTTCTCCCCTGTTTTAAAATGTCCAGCTCTTCCCCCACTGTCAGCTTGATACCCATGGTGTTCCTCACACCTTCATTGTCGGATTCACTCTCCAACGCCGAGCTATACGGTGAGGAAGGCTCTATTTGTTCCTTTTGCTTCCCTTTTCCCACATCCTGTCTTTTGTTGGCGATCGCAACTCTCAGTGAGTCATAACGCCGTGAAAAAGTGAAAATCTGGCCGTTGGCATAATCATCATGATTTCGTTTAAATTTTTCACGCTTTTATTTTTTCCTCTTCTTTATCAAGCCTGTTGTTCATTTCTTCCCTCCATTTACTTTCTTGTTGGGGGTCATTGCCTTGTTGTTTAATATACGACTCTTGGGCATCTATTTTTATTATCAGTTCCGCCCCATCTATTTCCGCATATTTTACGAGGATCTGCACTAAACGCCTCGAGGATTCCAGGTTGCATTCACCCCATTCAACCATCATCAGGGGATTGGGCGTCTCATAACTTGGGGCTAACATGATGCGTAGCCCCTTTGGAATCCTGCCAACGTCCAGATATCTCTTTAGGGAGCGAGCCTCCCACCATTTCGCTGTTTCTCGCCTCTTTAGTTGTTCCAATAATTTGAATTGATCTCTCAGCGCAGTTGGCTCATTGCTATTCTCCTTTTGTACCTCTGTTCGTTGGATTGCCTCCCCTTCTAAGGCATCAGAAAATATTTAATCGGCAGCAAGCTCTTGGGCTCTGCGCGCGTCAGCCGACATCTTAAATTATATATATATATAAACTCCAACTCCAGTTTCCCCAATCAGAAACGGACACTGACACAGGGGCTTAGATCATTCATATGTCATATGTTCCTTGTTTATTCGCTAAGCTGTTACACGTTTCAGCAATATATATATTGCCCGGTGACGATCACCAGTAATTATATTTAGAATAACAGGAAAAGGATTTTTTGGTTTACTAATAACTTTGGAGCTGTTGGCCAAATCTTTGCAAAACTTCTAAAAAAAAGTCTCATCCACCTCACCTCAGGTGAGTCGTGAAGTGGGGTCTAAAAATGGAGGGAGTCCCAAAACGTGTTTTCCCTTGCAATTTGCCATAAGAAAATTGGACACAGCAACACACATAGCAGCTGAGCAGAATTACATCAAATTTAGCAGAAAGTTAGATCTTGTTCCAGAAAGCATGCTTTTTGTCATTTGGTGTAAATCCGTTCAGTAGTTTTTGAGAAATTATATATCTATATCTATATCTATATCTATATCTATATCTATATATATATATATATATATATATATATATATATATATATATATATATATATATATATAGATATAGATATAGATATATATATATATATATATATATATATATATATATATATATCTATGTAATGAATTTCTTTAATCAATTTTTGCCAATTAATTCTCAGTTGTTAGCCTGATTTAGAGACAGCAAGTTATTGTCTGAATAATTACAGGCTTGGTAGATTGAAAAATGGAACTCGACTATAGATCAATTGTTATAGTGACATGTTATCTTTGGGCTATTAATTTCCATTTATGAATCATGGATAGCATCATCATAATTTGAATTCTGTTTCCTTATATTGTTGTTGACCCAGTCTAGTTGTTGCTGCAAATGACAATGTGCTAACATTTGGCTACACATAAAATCTATTGGACACAATAGTGGCCAGGTAATTTTGATAGTGTCAAAATGGCTGACACGTTTTATCCTGGAAGTGAGGTTTAACTATTAAGTCCCCTTTTGATTTATCTTCCTGCTGTGATCCAATGAATTGAATTGTTGTTAAAAGGCAGACTTTTGAATGTGTTCACTGACATTCTTTGAAGGCCAGGAGGCTGAAACGCATTTCTCAGTATGCCCGAGTTTGCATTTATTTAAATAAATATTCATTTAAAATTACGGCCAGAGTGTGCAGCGTTCTTTGAACTGAGTTTTCTACATATTCCGCGAGTTCGCCCTCGCAGCTGCTGCACCCGCTGTGTGGAGAGCGGAGGAATTGGCGAGCAACGTACAAAAAATATATATCTGTATATATATATATATATATATATATATATATATATATATATATATATATATATATATATATATATATATATATTATCTACTGGCGGTCGCCAGTAGATAGTTATAGTTAGGGCCGTGTTTCCATAGGAAATCTGAAAATTCTACTTTGAATAACTTTGGCGCCGGTTGACGAATCCGCTTGAATTTTTTAAAATAGGTGGGGCGCTCCGCTCTGCTCCTACCCTGAAAGTCTCGGGGTGATTAGTCAAGCGGGGGCCGAGAAAAAAGGGGGGTCCCAAAACGCGTTTTCCCCATGCATTTTTCCATAGGACCTTTAGTTGAAGGTACAGCCCGAACGGCTGAACAGAATTACGTGAAATTTGGCAGAGAGGTAGCCATAAGGTCAAGGAAGTGCCTTTTGAAGGTCTCGTGTAAATCTGTTCAGTATTTCCTGAGACAATAGCATTTAAATCCATATCAATATCTATACGCGCGCACCGTGCGCGCACTGTGCGCGCACCCTGCCGTGCGGGAGCGCAATTCTGATTGGTTGTTAGATGTCAGTAAACATTCGAATCGGTCAAAATCAGGAAGTGGCGGCCGCCATTTTGTCTCTCACAGTCTGAGGCAGTGAAAAACAAAGGTGGAGAACGTGAAAAGGGGGCAGGGTGGACAGTTCCTGAACCCCTAGCCTTTGTCAGGGGGTCACTGAAGGACTCCCAAGGGTGAAAAAAACATTAATTTTTTTGTCAAAAATGCGCGCACGGTGCGCGCACAACGCTTCGTGGGCGCTCGGTGCGCGAAGCGCACCGAGGGCCCACAGCGAGTGCACGGTGCGCGCACGGTGAAAAACCTGAAAAAAATAACTTAGCATTTAAAAAAACGTACAAATTCACTTAAAAAACCATAGGTTTCACACACGTTATAGTTAGGAATTAGCATTTAAAAAACCTTGCAAATTCACTTAAAAACCATAGGTTTCACACATGTTATAGTTAGCTGGACATTTCCCTCGTAAAAAACCAATGAAATTCCCCCGTTATAGTTAGTGCAGGCAACTATAACTCACGCGACCGCAATCCTCTGCTGATGACGTCAGATATTGTATCACTGATTACATATTTGTCTTTCTGAAAAATAAATATTTGTAATATATGTATAGCTAAAGATTAATGGAAGAAGACATGGGTAAATAGGTGTCTAAATTCAGTGATGTAATATCTGGCGTCATCAGCAGAGGATTGCGGTCGCGTGAGTTATAGTTGCCTGCACTAACTATAACGGGGGAATTTCATTGGTTTTTTACGAGGGAAATGTCCAGCTAACTATAACATGTGTGAAACCTATGGTTTTTTCAGTGAATATATATATATATATATATATATATATATATATATATATATATATATATATACATATATTGAGATTCGCCTCAGCGACAGCTGTTCAGCTGCTCCCAATCCTTCACGGAAAGAGGAAGAGCGGACCCAAGGTTCTTGGTGCAATTCAGTATGTGTTTATTAAATGCCCAGCATGTCCGCCATATCGCGTTTCGACCGCCACTCGGGCCTTGATCACATGACGCGTTGCTTTGAAACCGATCAACATTTAAAGTGACAGTGCAGGAAGTTACGTGATCAGCTGAGGTGACCAATGCATAAAAATGGAAGAGTTACTCCGTTCCATTTAAGCAAGAGGTTCACAGAGTGCAAATATGCATTCAAATAAATATCGGAATAAATACATAAATGTACAAATATATGGATAAAAAATGCATCCATATAAAAAACTGACATGGTATTAAAATTCATGGTATAATCAATGCATGGTTTCAAAACAGTAGAAAAGGCATTTAAAATCTGTTAAAACACACCAAAGTTGGAGTTGTAAAAAGCTAAAAATGCCAACAATTACTTTACCAAATTGCATCAGAAGGTTAAATACCACTGTCATTATTGCACTGTTATATTGTACAAGTCCAACTGCATGAACCTAAATATTGGTACAATCTTATTGTGTCATGATGTTTCACTCCTTGCCGTTAAACGTAGTCGGAATCACACCCAAGTGGGCTGGGACAAAGTTGTATATCATTGTTATCACCTCAGTAAATTTTGATCAGCATATGTGAGTCACCCTGTTAACCCATAATCAGTGCAAAAAAATAGTGCAGAGTGTAAATTAAATAATTGAAAAAAGATTGTTACTGAACAAGGAGGACTTAAAATTTCTCATATAAATAGTAGAATAAGATGGAACAAATTCTAACTAATAAAGATGTTACCTAATATCCCTGGAAAATTATTTTCATAAACATGTATAGAAATCTTCACTGGCGTTCAACCATGATGGAGTCTTGGTGTCAAGCTCTAATATATATCTTGTTTCCAAGAGGCGCAATTTGGCTTCTCGGTTCCCTCCTCTTTTAAGGGGGGAATTGTGCCTATTACAAAATACTGCAAATGTACAGGGTTGATCGCATGATGTTCCTCAAAGTGCCTGGCTACAGGGTAGGCTTGGTCTTTATTGATGATGGCCCTAGTGTGCTGGAGTATCTGCTTGTGAGCTGGCAGCTAAGTGCTGCCAATATATCTCAACACACAGGGACACTCCAGCACATAAACTGCAAATTCTGTTTTGCAAGTCAGTCTTTTGTTAATAGCTATTGGATCTGACTTGAAAGGGATATTGTAATTTTTTTGAAGCCTTTGCTTATATATATATATTTATATATATATAGCGAAATGGATCCACTGTGGAGGATCCACGGATCCTCCCATGCTGTGTTTGGTTGGCCACGAGTAACCACGGTGGATCGTGGATCCGTAAGGTCAACGGTATTTTGTGATTGTCTAGCCACAACCTGCAGGAAAACTTGCAGCTGCCATCTTCGAATTTGGCGCTCAGACCCTGAGTCCTAAAAAATGTAATTAAATAACATATAAGGGGCTTGGGAGGGGTACCTTAACCGCCTGGGTTTTATGGGGAGTCTCAGAGGAACTCACCCACCTCCAGGGTCAAAATAGAATACATTATTTTTTTGCAATTCCCTGGATCCGCGGATCAACAGCGAGGCCCAACATGGCCCCATGGAGAATCATGGTGGATCGTGTGTGGCAGGGTTTGAACGCCCAACCCCACACTGTGCACGTTTATAGACATCTTAAGTTATGTTACACAAGCAATAGAAACTTACAGAAAAAAGCAAAGGTTAAAGTGAAATTATACTTCCCAGATACATCCATGGCTTTTTGACACTGCTCCAGATTTACGAGAAATTGTAAATCTGAGGCAGCGCCAAAAACCTATGCCTCCCCAGGCAAGGTGTAAGGAAGGCACAATGAGGAGAAATATCTTTGTTTCTCCTCGTTTTTCCTTTTTATATGTGTGATGCATTCTGCAACACACCTAGAAAGAGGAAAAAGCCTCTTGTGATTGTTTTGGTGCAGGAATGTTTCCCTTCCTGCACAAAAGTAATCATCCCCACAACGCAGGCATCCTTGCGCTATTGTAAAAAGTAACCCCTGGCGTAGTGGACATAGCGGGGCTACGCAGAGGTCCACGGAGTTGTAAACAAACTCCGTGGAACTCCGCTACGCTACGCCACCTGTCTCCACCCCCCTATATTAACAATGAATTCTACATGACTTAAAATTAAATTAAAACCACTTACCTTGCATGCGGCGTCCCCAGGCTGCCCTCTTCCTCTTCCTCACCATCTGGGTAATTCTGCGTGGCCGTGCATCTGCATTTCTTGCGAGAGATGTGTTCTCAAAGAATTACCCAGACAGCGAGTAATAGGAGTCGCATGCCAGGTAAGTGGTTTTAATTTAATTTTAAGTCATGTAGAATTTATTGTTAATATAGGGGGGGTGGAGGCGGGGGCTGGCCAACTCCACTCCGCTGCAAGTGTGCGGAGATTTGCCTTCTCCGCGGAACACAGTGGAGCAAATCTCCGAGTGGAGGTCTCCGCCCGGGGTTAGTAAAAAGGTACCTGCATTGGCGCACGGCAGCCCATTGTGCACTGGTGCGCTTTTCTTTTGCTCTAGGGCAGTGCAGCAGGAAGGCATGCGGTGCTTCCCTATGGCAAAACCTCATAAATGAGGCCCAAACAAACTTAAATGGCAATTTGTAACTTCTATGTGTGCTGCTTTGTACAGCACACATAGAAGTTGAAACTCATCATGTTTCAAATGATTGTTCATGTGCAGGAAGGGACACCTTCCAACACATAAACAATCATGCATGGCGTTTTGCTCTTTCTATGTGTGCTGCACAATGCAGAAAAAAATTAGGCGAAATAAAGCATTTCTCCTCGTTTTGCCATGTTAAGACCAGATTTTGGGGGGGTCTCAATTTTGGCACTGCCTCCTATTTACGTCACCCTTGTAAATAGGGTGCAGCATCAAAATCAATGGGTGTTGCGGCGGAATGCCCACCACAAAATCAATTGCCCACCCCTTTCACGCTAACTATAGCGTGAAAGGGTGCCTTAATTACAAGACAGAGTTAAACCACGTTAAGTGGCTTAACTCTGCTTGTCAATAAAGTGAAGCCCGTATCGCCACAGGAACGTCTGTAAAAGTATTGTTCCTGTGGCGATAGGGGCTTGTACATATGCCCCCTGGAATGTTGGGCATGGTACACTGGACAGGTTTAGTAAGAGACAGACCAGCCATGGAGTGGTGGATCTTAAGATAAATTACATGTATGAGCTCCAATACAATTCGGGCTGGACTGTACCCATGAAGCACAGGGTCAAGACTGATTTGCATATGGCTGGGTTCAAACTGGAACGGCATGGTGAGCAAAAAAACGATGGATTTAGGCCCAGATCTCTGCACTGGGGTGAATGTATGACATTGTCCTGCATTCTGTCCAACAACTGTTGTTTTTGCATTTGTCACCCCGAGTGGGAAGGGTATGCCCAGACGTGGGTCCCGTGCTCTCCATGGCACTGGAATCAAGCTATCCTGGCTGAAGAGGGGTAAAACCCCAAAACCGGTCCTAGGATGCTTGTTTCCAGTCCAGGGAGGACCTGGCTTGGCAGTTCGGGCTGGACTGTACCCATGAGGCACAGGGTCAAGACTGATTTGCATATGGCTGGGTTCAAACTGGACCGGCATGGTGAGCAAAAATAAAAAACCATGGATTTAGGTCCAGATCTCTGTACTGGGGTGAATGTATGACATTGTTCTGCATTCTGTCCATCAACTGTTGTTTTTGCATTTGTCACTCCAATACAATAGCACGCTATAACTAGATCCTAAAATAATTCATTCCCACAAAATAAATTATTGCACTCATAGTTATCACAGAAATCGTGCATCCAGGTCTATGTTTTTTAATTTTTTGGCTAAGCAGTATGGTGCATAAGTGATACTTCTGAGAGGCCCCGACACTTTCATCAGATGTGTTTGTGCCTAGACCATATGGCATTTCTGCTGCTTTTATTCACTCTGGTTTTCCTTTACTAACTCCTGTTTACAGTAACACACTGTGGCGCAATTTAGCAATAATTATAATAATACAATATAGAATTACTCCCCCCCGCTGAACAAAAGTGCTTTATAGAATGCCACCAGAAACCAAAGTACTCTTTGACAGCTTGATTATGTTCATAAAGGATTAGTGTAATTTTATATAACGAAGGTAGTCATTTACCGGAAAACGTGAATATCTTTATTTTTTTTAAATACCTGCCAGGCTAACCTTTTCTTTTCCCTTCTTTCTAGCCAGGTTTCACTCCTAGGCTTAATTAACAATGTCAAGTCTGCCTTGCTCTGTTAATGCCTAGCCATTAAAACGGGACTTTTTTCTACTGGGGTCACAACATAAAGGGCTGTCTTTTGCTCTTGCTGTGGGTTCATACCCCTTCAATTAAACTTCTGCAGATAATAATAGACAAAATAAGAATTGGCAATGCCAATTGGCTTAGCTGTAAAGGAATGTTGTACGGTAATGTGCTGCATGTTTTGCAAGTAAATATAATAGATATAGATATGTATTTGTGTGGAAGCAAAGAATAAAGTTGAGTAGGTTTAAAGGTCATGTGACTGTTGCACTGTCAAGCTAGACCTACAAAATTCCATATAGGTTAATGACTGCCGTCCTCCCATCTGTGCAGCTCCCAGAGTAAAACAACATGAATCAAACAAGTCATCTAAGATACATTAATAGCATTCCAATATCATGTGTGTCCCTTTAAAGTTCAATCTAAGGCTGAATAAACAAAATGATCTCAGCTGTGTGGAGGGCAAGCACTTTCTTTGTGGAAGCCCACCACTTCTATCCAATCAAAACATGTACTCCTGGCTCCCAAAACGTGGGCGGAGCCAAAGCCCCTCTTTAGTGATGCTGACATAAATGTCTGGAGACAGCTGTGCTTTTCAAGACAGACCATAAAAATGTCTGGAATCAGTAAGCATTTCTATGGGCTATGGAGTGCAAATAATATTGGACCCGCAGTATGGGTGAACCAAATTCATTCCAAAAGGAAAAAAACTGATATGATCAAATACCAAGGAAGTAGTATATTAAATTTCCATTCTGCAAAACAAAGTTTAAAAAACAACAAAATAATGAAAATATTACGCAAAAAAAACACACATTTTGGAACCCAAATTATACACAATGCGACACATCTACACTAAAGAACATTATTTTTTTAATAGACAGGTTTCTTATAAAAGAAATAGCCACCAGGCGGAATTTGAAAAGGGCATCTACTTGAAATCAGTTTTAAAAAGCAATGCTCGAAGTGGACCATTTCCAGATTTAATTTTCCTAATTACAGTTATGCTATGCATCCTCTCCAAAATAAACTACTGGAATACTCTCTCTCTGGCATGTGTCCCCAGATCATCGCAAAAAGGTCCTCATGACAGCAGGAAATACTCAAATCTCAAAGGAATTGGTTCAGTGATTAGCATTCAGTACTAATCATTGGAGCAATTTCATTTTGACCTCGTAAGCATCAAATGACCTCACAAGTTATTAAATCAATCCGACTTTAGTCATAAAATTCCCCCTCGTAAGAGAACGCCATAAATCTAATTAGCACTTATGCTTAAAGTGCCCTTATTTCAGTATGAAATGACCACCATATAAGCCATTACATGTCTCCTATAAAATCAATACATTGCTCTCATACTAGAAATGAAATATACAAATAAGCGCATAAAGGTCCCTTGTTAATGGCAACATATTGCACCAAAAGATATAAAACTGCTCTGCGAATCGCAAAATGTACCTACAACACTAGCAACAGGGCCATCAGGCTGTCCATACACACACCACAAACGTCCCCCAAGAAGCATGAAACTGTCACAAACAAAGCCCCATAAATTAGTCTGCAGTCCCAAAGAGACATCAAATGCCCTATGAACCATCAGATATTGCCCTTTACATCATAATGTTGTTCCTACATGAAACATAAATTGCACATTTTATCCATGGAATTGTTCTCAGTAAACGCACTTAGGTCATATCTTCAACTTTGAGAATGGAGGGGTAATGCCACTATCTGCAAGGGACTATATTTACTCTGGTCTCTTATCTGACAAATGCAAGGAAGCCTGGCAAGTGTTTTCAGCTGCTTGACATCTCTTATAATATGAAAGGAGAAGAAAAAAGTTCCGCCCTTCGAGGTGTAGCCTGAAAGAGGCGTTCACTGGCTAAGAGCACCGGCTTTAACAAAAGTAGCAGAAAGAAGAGTGGTCAACCGAGAGACAATGGCTGACCAGCCTTTAATTACGCAGAGATTGAGAACAGAGACAGAGAAGACTTTTGAGGACTCGACAACATGGTTATGATTAAGACTGGGCGGTGAACTCCACCCCGTTCGTGCAGTTTGAGGAGTTTCTCACACTCCGCGCAGCTTGCAGAGTTCCAAAAATACTACGCTTCACATAGAGGAGCTTTTTGCTCACTCGCGCTCGCCAACTTACTGTTGGCGAGCGTGAGCGAGGAAAATCCAACGCTAGACCACCGAGATTTCTCAACGTGGGTGGTTGTGGAAGGTCACATCCACTCGCGTTGAAAAACCTTCTGTTCGTGTTAAGGAAGCTGCCTCTCGAGTAGAACTTCTACTCCAGTGGCAGGAAGAAGCAGCGCCGTCTTGCACTGTGCGAGATTTTATTTGCGCTGATTTTACAGAGCAGGACAAACACCCGCCACTAAAAATCAGTGCAAACGGCGCGAGGTAGCCCACTCTGCCACTTGCAGAACTCCGCGCACCATGGCAGAGTTTTTTTGTCACTTCACAGAGTTCCACGTAGCGGAACTCCGCCCAGGCTCAGTCATGATAGCGCTCGAGGTTGTCAGGATGGTTTCAATGCTAACTCTGCCTATGCTATTACAAAGGAACAGATTGAGGTCCTCTGCAGGGAACACAAATTATTCTGAAAGCGAGGTTCAACACAACTTTTGTAAAGCAAAGAAATAACTGGTGCACTTTCTATTAGGAAACTATTCAATTCCCTGTTGGTAGAGTCGCTGTAAATAGGGCTCTGAAGTCAGTTATCCATCCAGAAAAAGAAGCATTACTTTGGCCATCTGTGGTCACATGAGGGCACATCGCGCTCAGCTTCCTCCTACGATTTCATTCAACCCGCATGGTCAAGCATGGCCCAGCACCCACTTCCACATCATTTACACATGCCCCAGAGGGAGCGTCATACCAATAAGTCGTCCAAAGGGAAGAAGCCAGGCAGTTGAGAACAATACACAAGAGGTAAAAAAGGGCAAATGCCTAGATCCTATGAACGGGCTATTTGGCTCTTGTACCTTCCTCAGTCCATACGTTGGCAAATCTTTGTCGTTGATATAGGTAAATATCTGGCCAAAATGTTAGATGATCTTTAACTTACCTGTTGGAAAATGCAGAGGATGTAGTTTTACTGCATTACACGCATAAATCCTCTTTAAATTTTGTGGGAAAAATACCGGGGCCCAGATTTGAGAACACTATTACTTTTTTAACTCAAAGTAGACACAAAGTGATGCGATGGAATTTATAATGCAGCACGAATCGCAATTTGCACTGGATTGCAACCAAAAATAATGCCTTGTGTTAGTTTGCGTCAAGGGGTGGGGTTGTTCCATGGATTGCGCATGGGCATTCCCATGCAAACACCCATGGGTTTTGATGTACATCCCTATCTATCAGAACTGTAGACAGCAGCAGCCCGTGCAGGTAAGAGAGGTGGGGCTGGGTTGGGGGAGGTAAGGACAGACAACTTTTAGGAAAAATTAAATAAATAAATATTTTTTCCTCATTGTCTGTCGAACTCCCGCCCCCTACCCAGCCCCACCTCCCCACTGCTCTTACCTGCACGGGCCGCTACTGACTGTAGACAGGTACTTGCTCCAAAATCCTGCATTTTACAGCACACATGCAAAGTAGGAAATGACTTAAAGCATAGTATTTGAACTGTGAGGGACCCCTTCCTGTACAAAAAATATGCCTACCACACCACAGACACCCTTACACTATGGTGCATGGCAGCCATAAGTGCGCCAGCACAAGGAGAGAATGGAACAGTATGACACCTTAGTAGATATAGCGCTGTTAACTCTGTCTTATTCACGCAATGCAGCTCAGCAACTTAACTAGCTGCACTGTGTTGTGTGATTCTTTTTACTAAATCAGAGCCCAGATTATTACACACACATGCACAGGAAGTGAACTAGAATAAAAAAAATGTAAAAAGAAGCCCTACACTTCCATATCCTACCACCCAAAAGGAACGAACTGTCAGTAGAAACATAAAGTCAAGGCTCCAAGATGGCAGTAGAGAGGTGAGGAGACTGAGAGGAAGAGAAGGGCAATGACCCCGGTAGGAAAGGTACCAAAAGCAAGTGCATTAACAGACGACTCACGTATGGAAGACAAATGAGATGGTAAGTGCTGACTCCAAGGACTGACCAGAGTGATGCAGGAGCAGACCAAGTAGACAGTGGGTCGGAGGTAGGACATCACCGGACTAAAACCTCAACTGATTGCCCCAAAAAGAAATCCAGAGTCGAGGCGCATCCTATGGCCCGACTTTGTAAGGTGTCACAGGCTCATGTGAGTCGATGTGATCGGGAGCGGACAAAAGCCTGTCAACATCATGGCGCGGCCTGGTCTGTGTGGCTGAGCTGCATCACCAATAAAGCAAGAGGCTGTATATTGTGGATCGGGACCAGGGGCTGCAGTGCACACTACCTGCCTCCCCACTGGTGGACTAGACACCCCAAGGAAACCTGAGAATGTGCTCCGATGCACTGTGGCCGTGATTGGGGGGGTAGGAGAGAGACACACTAGAGGTGAGGAAAGGAGGTAGATACAGAGCGGTGAAGACCTTTGGGCCGCTGACGTGGGTGTCGGCTGTGGCTCAAGGGGACGAATGCCCAACCTCAGCTGGGAGATGGGCATAGGTTCCACGGGCCCCTGAAAATCCAACCTGGGTGACCCCTTCAGTGGTGGATGTGACTGATTGTCACGGGGTAAACCTGCATGTCGGAGCTCTGTGGGTTGAGGGCCCTGGGCGATATGTCGGCCCCGGCGCTACTGGGAAGGAAATCTGCGAGGCCCGGTGATTGGTGCAGATGTGCTGCTATAACTGCGGTGTAGGCCACTGCTGGCCTGCTTTACTACTCATCCCCCCTGGCTGCCGGCAATTACATTTCCCTTGTGTGGTGCGAGAGGCGGGGGCTACAACCAAATTCAAGCTAATTGGAAATAGAGATTAAGTGCCCACATGGGTGATGGAAGCTCAGAAACACTGAAAACACCTGTGGCCATCACTGGCATGTGGTTGACTGGACTTCCGAGAAAGTTATTGGAACTGTTCATGTGTGACCCTCAGCTGTCTTTGCACCTCCAACCCTATCAGAGCGCCATATGCTACAAAAATAAATTAAAGCTGTAACTATCCACAGAAAAGGCCTATTCAATGCTATCACGAGTTTCTTGGGGTGAGTGAGGTCTCCTCAATGAACTTTGAATCTGAGCCTGTTTGTGCCCCTTGGTTGGAAAAACGCACCAGGGTGTGGCTGGGCTATGGACACTTTGCAGTGGACTATTGACTACAGGTGCACCCAGCCTACCCTGATTAATGCTGAGGTGCATCAGATTTGTCTTTACATACTAATCTTTCACCTGGATTGCTTAATTGTCATTGAAGTTGCAGCCTCTAGACATGGGGAAACACGACGCAAAGCAATTGAAGCTCCTGTTTGAGAGCAGACACCTCACTAGATAGTCCCCGGAGTGTGCTGAGAGAGATAGCCAACAAGACATTAATATGAGAGAGCTCATGGTGGATGTGAAAACAAGCTTGAAGTCTATGGACGCAACGTTGGACATCCTAACTAGCTGTTGAACCAAGTTAAACAGAGAGTAGACAAATACAAGGACAGACTAGACCATCTGGAAACTTGTGTATCCGACAAAGATTAAGCACAGGTGCACCTCAAGGAGCAACTGCTAAAAATGGATCGGGTACTTGCACTCATAGAGGCCAAAAAGGAAGACCTTGAAGAGCGCTCTCAGTGCAACAATCTTCAGATCACGGGGGTCCCGGAGTCCACAGATATATCCAAGATGGAAGACTATACGGAAAAGATAATACGCAAACTATTTGGGGATGGACTGTACGATGTCTTAATTGTTGAACACGCACACCGTTCTCTGGGTCCAAGACCACCTCCGGGTGCGCAAGTACGCCCTATAGTCGCATGCCTTTGAAATACCGGGACCTAGACATGGTCTTGCGTCTTGCGCAGGAGTGTGACTCCATTCAATATCAAGAAAATGGCCTGTCATTCTACTCGGATTTCACAATGTTGGTGCAATCTGCCAAACGCGAGTTCCTGCCCGCCAAATGAATCCGCCAGAAAGTGGAAATCTCATACGCCTTAATCTACCTGGCCAAACTGCAAATTACTTGGGAGGGCACACATATTTTTTTTTACTGACGCTAATGCAGCTCTGAAATTCTTTATACATATAGCTAAAGGTCATCGCTTGGCCCGGGAATCACCACGTGCAGCTGGCGAAAAATGCAATGTGCAATAATGATTGACAACCTGTTGCTTTATGTCCTGTTTGTGGTGGTCCTCATCACTTCGCGATCACTACCGCACTGCTCCCTAAGTTTCATATATGCTAGTATACATCGAGTGGCCATTTATAGATGCGCCTCTATAAATTCTTTTTCAATTTGCTTTGCTAAAATTGAATCTCGTGTCACCAATGTCTACATTGAGGCCCTGTGATACTGCAAGCTCGGCTACCCAGCCTTACGGGGATAGGGTGTTTGCCTGTTCACTCTCTGTTCCCAGGGATGATTCCCACTTATGTTGCTACATTGCAGAGAGTTTGTGGGTTAGTGAGGTGGAATGGGGATTCTCAGCCAAGTTCTAGGGTTGGAGTGGGTGTGGGTTGGGGGCTGACATTTGGGATGCATGTTTGTTCTTGATGTGTTTTGTTTTGTACAAGGGACCCAGCCAAGGCTACATATTACACACTTCCTGACCTCTATTTTCATGACACACAGAGAGAGCCAATACATCTGCTTTACACTCCAGAGATAAAATGACCACTATCACCTTTGTTACATGGAACGAAGGCGGTATTAATGACCATAGGAAGGCACCTCTGGTCCACACTTACCTCAACAGGCACAAAGCACATATCTACTTTTTGCAGGAGACTCATTTAGCGACCACGACAACCTCGGAAATGCGTTCCCGATGGTGTTGGGAAACATACACTTCATCCTATTCTAACTATGCCAGTGGCATAGCTTTCCTTCTGTGGAAGGGGCTCCCAGGGCAGCTAACACAATCCCTCATCGATAGAGGTGGGCAATATGTTATTCTAGCTGGGGTATTGTATCAACAACCAGTGGCTCTTACCACCATCTATGGCCCTAACACAGACGATCCAGAGTGTTTGTCTAAAACATGGAGATTGAATACTAGCCTTTGCCCCCAAGCACTAATATGGGGTAGTGATTTTAATGTTGCTTTAGATGACTGACTCGTCTGGGCCAGAACTTCTAGGCACCCACACCCCAGAGCAGCTCAGGCACTTAACACAATCATTCAGAATAATTACTTAAGAGATGTGTGGAGACATGCTCATGGGGACACTCCTGAAGGCACTTGTGTATCCACACACTTTAATGCCTGGTCCAGGATAGACAACTGGCCCACCTATAGGGATGTCCAGACATGGACTACTGAGGTGACCCACCTCCCTTTCACTGTATTGGATCACACCTCGGTCTTGTTGAAATTGAAGCTCCCCAGGTACCCCTAATGTATTCACTTGGTGTTACCTCCTGACTCTTTACTTGATGCAGGGTTCAAGAAGAAATTTGTGTAGCAATTGTTGACTTCTTCACCAATAATGTGGGCTCTGTTGAATCACCATCTACCCTCTGGGAGACCTTCAAGATGGTCATTTGGGGAACTTACATATTCAAACAGGCAGGAGTCCTCAAGACCATACAGGGCCACCTTTCTCGACTCAAGGAAAATATTAGGGCATGGGTGATGAAATACTTTAACTCAAAAGATACTGCAACACTGGCTCATATTCAAGAAGCGCTGTCTTAGTTTGATGAAGAAGCAGCTCGGCAAACCCGTTATTTACACAGAGCTGCGCAGGCTTGGGGTTATGGGGAGGGTGGCCGCCCGGGTAAGACACTTGCAGGCGTTCTTCGCAACCTGAAGGTTTTTACATATGTGGTAGAACTACTTGATGAGGAGTCTAACCCTGTGTCCTCCCCCTCAAACTTACTACACACATAATGTCCTCTTTCTTTTCTCATTTACACACTGCCACTACAGTTCCAGGTGTAGCTGAGCTAACCGCATGTTTTGACACTATACAGCTGTTGGTGGCTGGACAGAGACCATCTAAATCTAGATTCACCCATTACCACAGAAGAAATAGAACAGGTCATCCGCAGCCGACTTGGGGATAAGGTGCCCGGTCTTGATGGCCTGACCACTATTTTTACAAGGAGCTCACCCCCTTGCTGACTACGCATCTATTTGCTATGTTCCCGGAATTCTTGGATTTGGAGAATCTGCTTCCTTCACTCAGAGCTACAAGTCAGAAAAGTTGGCAAATCTATGTGAACCCTATAGGCCCCTCTCATTAATTAACATGGATAACAAAATTTGCTTTAAGATATTGGCAAATCGCTTACAGCCATTATTGCCTCAATTAGTCCTACCTGATCTATCAGGTTTTATCCCTGGATGTTTCACTGCTCAGAATTTACACATCATCTTCTTCGTGCTCATGTACCATCTAGACACCAGACCCCTGCAACTGCGGCCCTTTATGATGCTACCAAAGCATTTGATTCCCCGGAGTGAGACTACCTTTTCCGCCTGCTGTTACATGTAGGCTTTAGCCCACAATTCATTAGGCAGATAAAACTCCTCTATACTCTCTCACGGCCCGTGTCCGGTTAAATGGACTGCTTTCCGGACCCCTTCACTATACATGGGGCACAATAGCCATGGAGACGATGGCAGCAAGGCTCCAACAATGCCAATATGGACATGGATATTGGTTTTACCACTCGGGTTGGTAGACTCGCTATATGTTGATGATAATACACTTTACGTCCACAAGTAGGGGAGAGGATGTGGCCTAATTGCTATAGCAGTCGACCTTGAAGCTGGGGAACTGGATTCGTGTCTCAGCAGGGATGCTCAACATCCTGTGATTGTGGGCAAATCACTAAATCTCCCTGGGCCTGACAAAAGTGAATGTGTCCGTCTGTCACTCAACTGGTGCTCATGTAAAAGTGCTCTGATTCCTTCGGGTCTAGTTCGCGCTACATAAAACTAAACAAAGATAAAAATAACCTAGCCCCTATGACACGCGAGGTGGTGCACTTTGGTGGAGAGTGCTGCATACAAACTATGCAACATCCATATTATTTCACATCACAGACGGGACGCAGTCTTTTAGGACAAACTACCCCCTCAAATGGGCTTCAGGCCCGATTCGATACTTACGCATATGGCTAAGCAGAGATCCTGAGGAAATTTGGCAAGCCAACTATGGCTGTGCTGTCGGTTGGCTTGAGGTCAGGGTTCCTGTTTGTATCAAATTGCCGCTGCCACTAGCAGGATGCATTGCGATACCCAAGATGATAGTTCTCCCTAAATTTTTATATTTGTTCCTTAACGTGCCCATCTCATTGACTGTGCACTTTGTTAAACGCATCCAATTTATTCTCAAAACACTGAGATGGGTGAATAAACATCTGCGAATATCCTGGGATCTTCTCACGCTGCCATTAGCACTGGGCGGGTGGGGGCACCCGACATGAAGCTGTATGCCCTGTGTGCCCAGGAACAATGTCTCCACTATTGGCTCCATCCAACTCCATTCCAGCCAATCACAGCCAGAGAGCTGGATCGAGCTTCCCATAGCTACTGACAATGTTGTTATATGTGTCTTGTAAAAAACCAAGAGCCAAAATAGACATAGTTGCATGTGTGCGCTAGGCATGGGAGAGACTGCCTAAGTGTGCTGGGCTGTTGAGTTTGTACGCCCACTCTATACTCATAGCCAATATCCCCCTGATTTCATCACTCCAGGATAGGGGTGCAGTGCTGCAGGCGAGGCCCCATTTGAGGCTACATCTACCCCTGCCACCACCTTCTTGGACACTCTCCTTTATTATCAGCTTAGGGCCACTTCCCACGCTATTCATGACACGTTTCCAGCACCCCCACGTCCTCTCTTAGCATTTGAACTTATTCACACTTTCCCTTCCTCATGCAAACTAATTACTCATCTCTATAATAATATGCAAATCACTTCACCGACCAGCTCTAAAATTGCGCATGGAGCGTGGACATAGACCCCTCTAACGGATAAACAATGGGAGTTTTGCTGCAGACAGTTGATATCTCTCTCCCTCAACTAGAAACTAAGACTCATCCACTTTAAGTATAGGTTTTCTTTATCAACTATATTGCATTCCTGTTCAGTTATTCAAGATGGGGTTGGTCCCTGATCCACATTGTCTTCGCTGTGAGTTTGCTCAAGCTACCTATATACATCTGGCATGGTTTTGTCCAAAGATGACATTGTTTTAGGAGGAAGTATATACAGCCATACACACTATTACCTCCCACCCATCTCCCCCTTGGTGAGACTCCTTGGATGTGTCTGAGACCCACCTGTCCCTCACTGTCGACTCACTGCTATGCTCTTCTTACTAGCAAAATTCAGGGTGGCTATACATTGGGGGAGGAAACCAGGGCCTACATAGAGGGCATGGCTGCATGACGTTACATATTGTCTAGAGCAATTAATGAACTATTGGGAGTTGATTCCCTTGCGCTTCCGACCCAAAGACATTTGGGAACCCTTCCCATCTTTTCTTTGCCAAAATGCCTCCCCTTTATTGACTGCTGATGACTCAGATCCCAGGTCACATGTTGCACAGGATGGAGATTGACCAGCTTCCTTAAGTTTTCAGCGGGCATCATTTAAAGGCAATTCTGGTCTGCTGTATGTCAGTTTGTTTGATTCATTATAACAAATACTGTGTGTACTGTCAAATGGAATTGTGTAACTCAAACGCAAAATTAACAATTGTGTTGGTGCTCCCTTGATGTCGCATGGTCTTTATTGATAAATGCCAATAAATAAATTATTTTTAAAAAACATAGCTTGGAATGGTTGACACAATCAAAAGCTTTGGACAGGTCCAATTAAGGCTAGATATAGTAGGCAGCACCTGCCCATACTTGACTTGCCCAGGATGAGATGTAAATTCAAACACTGCTCCACTGTACCCAGCCCTGACCTGAAACCGTACTGACAGAAGGTTAATATGTTGTTTTGTATGGACCAAAGTTTAAGGCGCGAAAACACGACCCTGCCTAAGATCTTCACAGTGCTGTCAAATAAAGAAATTGGTCGATAGCACTTTGGAATGTTTGTGTTTCCCTTCTAAAAATTAGGATGATCACCGATAGTGCCTAAGAGCAAGGTAAACTATTGCTCAAAAAGATGTTAAGCACTTGGGTAGCAAGGGACACCAGATCTCAGGTCTACACTTGATCAAATCAATGGGCATCCCATCCAGCCCTGGATCCTTACCCCAGGGACTTTGCTTAATAGCCAAGATAACATCATCTAATGACTTTAAATGATACATTTTCAACCAGGCAAGACAGCAAGCTGGTGAAACAATGGATGAGTTTGTCAAAATACTTGATACCATCATCAAGCATTGCAAATTCAGTGAATTTAATGATAAAGAAGCCATGCATCTTAGAGTCATCGATGTTTGAGTTTTCGATTCATTCAGACGACGCATGCTGAGAGAAACACTCAGTCTAGAAAAGGTACTCATGGCTGCAAGAGCAGAGGAACGTGCAGATTGACAGGCTTCTGATATGGAAGCTGGAACAAACCAGAGTAAAATAGCATTGATCATAAAAAGTAAGCAAAAATACAAAGTGGGAGGGAGGAGCCTAGCCCGCAACCAAGATGGCCGCATAGGTGCGAGGCTCCCGAGGACCTCCGCAACCTCCTACGTTTATCCTGTCTTCATCCTGCATCGGTTGAGGGGACTGTGTCGGTGAGCCTGAGCCGAGGTGGTACCCGTTTTCCGTTCTCGAATCGGACCCCGGGTGCCGGAGTGAGCACCGACTGAAGTTTGCGGCCTACTTCTCTCCTGACCCCGGATTCGAGTTTGGGGGCGACCCAGTGGCGAAGTGAACAACAACGGCGGGCTGGGCCTGGCGAGTCGCGTACCCCACACTTTCACTTTCGCTTTTGAGTCCCCTTGCCATTATCGCAAGTGGGATCACGGCGCTTCTTTGTGTTGGGGTGGCCTCGCTGGGAGACCCTGCCTGCCTGCCTGCGGTGGCCCGCTCTGCCGTCCTGGGGTGGCCCCCGGGGCTCCCGGCCTTGATTGCTTGCTCTCCACTGCGTGGCTGGTGCGAGTGCGAGGCACGCGACGATGGCAACGAAGCAGGATGGGGATCGGTTGAAGGCCAAGTCGACCCGGCGTGGCACCGCACATCAGGCCAACATCATGGACCGCTACACCCTCCCGAAGGGGTCTCCCGGCGGATCGCACAAGTCCTCCGAGTGCCCCCCGGATGCCCCGGATTTGCCTACGGATCTGACTTTGCAAGACGTCATGGGCGGCATTGCTGAGATGAAGGCCTCAGTGGGCCAGCAATTCGACACTTTGGCACACAAACTCGACGCGGTCCTCATTGATGTCAACCTTGTGAGAGCTGATCTCTCTAAGACTAATGACCGGGACGACTCTTTGGCCCACACCGCGTCGGGCCTCACGACTGAGGTGGCGGCCCTTCAAACGGAGGTGCACCGGCTCCGTCAGGCAAGTGCGCTCATGGATCGGCGCCTGGAGGACTCCGAGAGCCGGGCCCGGAGGAATAATATCCGTATCATCGGAGTACCCGAGGGACAGGAGGAGTCGGCGGCGGATCTCTTTGTGGAGGACCTGATCACTACCCATCTCCAGCCTCGAGGACTGAGTAAATTCTTTGCTGTGGAGAGGGCACATAGAGTTCCCGGAGGCAGACCGAAGGTCGGAGCCCCTCCGCGGCCTCTTATTGCCCGTATTTTCAACTTTCGGGACAGGGATGCGATTTTGCAAGCTTCCAGACTGCAAGGGCCGATTAAGCTGGAGAACATGGAGGTGAACTTTTATCCCGATTTCACCCAGGCGGTCCAGAAGCAGAGACTGAGTTTCCTGGGCGTCAAGCGGCGGCTTCGAGGCATGAACTTAAAGTACGCCATGCTCTTCCCGGCCAGGCTGCGGGTGGAGGTGGATGGTCGCACTCACTTTTTTGACCGTCCTGAAACGGCCGGGGACTGGCTGGACACTTTCTCTGGGGGTCATGGTCGGGATGATGGGGGGGGGGCAGCGGGAGGAGAGTGCCCACCGGACCGGGTCTGAGGTACTGACACGGGGGCTCACTCCGGATGATGCCACTTTCGGCCAAGCTTAGGGTCTTTTGTCTGTTGTGTCTTGTCTCCCCTCCATTGGAGGTTGTGCGGGGTCTCGAGGGGGTTCTCCTTCCTCCTCTAGGGGGTCTTAGTAGTTTAAATTACATAGGGGCGACAGGCACACTGCAAGTTGGGGGGGCTGTCTGGGCTCATGCAGGGGTGCAGGGAGGGGGGAGTTTTGTTGGGGCTGTTGGGTTGGGGTTGGGTATTGTTTATTTGTACCACAAGGCAAAAGTATTGTTGTGCTATTCCTAAAGTGCTCTCTGGGGGGCGATTGATCGAATTCGGCTATGATGGGGGGTAGGGGACTGAGTCTTTTGTCCTGGAATGTTAACGGACTGGGGGACAGGATAAAACGGGGGGTGGTCCTGCAGTTCCTAAAGCGAATTTCACCTGATATAGTCTTTCTGCAGGAAACACACCTCATTGGAAACTCCTTTCGTGCCATGAACAGACGGGGCTATCGCCTTATGGCCCACTCGGGCTTCACGTCTGGTTCGAGGGGTGTGGGCATTATGGCTAAGACCTCGCTTCCGTTGGAAGTTGATGAGGTGCTCCATGATGACAGGGGACGGTACACGGTTCTGGTGGGTAGATTGGAGGGTAGAGTGATTGTTTTCGTCTCTGTTTATGTCCCGCCAGGGTTGCAAACGACTACTTTTGCGGATCTGGGGCGCCTCCTCCTTGGCCTTCCGGAGGGGATTCTAGTGGTTGGGGGGGATTTTAACGCTGTGGTTTCCGGGACTGAGGATCGTCACCCCCCTAGGGATCTCCCCCGTGCCCAAGCGTGGTTGTCCGGCCTCTTGGACACCTTGGGGCTGGTGGATTGTTGGCGGTCAAAACACCCTACGCAGATACAGTACACCTTTCATTCCGGGGCTCATGGCAGTCTTTCGAGGCTTGATTATGTCTTAATGCCAGCGGCACAGGCTGGGAGGGTTGGGGAGGTACGACATTTGGCGCGGGGTGTTTCAGACCACTCCCCGCTTCTGTTGCACTTCGACATTGTCCCGAGGGGGGAGGGTGGTCCCGATTAATCCCTGGTACCTGCGTGACCCCACAATTCGCACAGATATGGTTAAATCCCTTAAGCGATATTTTGAAGACAATGTGGGGTCTGTGTCGTCTGCGGTCTCTCTGTGGGAGGCGTTTAAGATGGTACTCCGGGGGGAGGCCCTATCCCTTATTTCCCATTCCCGGAGGCGCGAGCGGGAGGAGGTGACCCGTGTTGAAACTGAGATAACTGAGTTGGAGGGTGATTTGGAGTGTGGGGTGACGGAGGACAAATTGCATGCTCTCCGACTCAAGCAGGCGGACTATAAGGCCCTCGTCACGGAGGCAGCCAGGGGCCTCAGTAGAGAGCAACAGGGGAGACTGTATGATGTGGGTGATAAGGCTGGTAAACTGATTGCGTGGCTGGATAAAAAGGAGAGAGCGAGTCGAGTTGTCCCGTCGATTGAGAAATTGGATGGTGTGTGTGTCACTGACCCAGGAGAAATTGTTGATTGCTTTGCAGAATATTTCCGTGGGGTGTACTCCCCGGTATCTTCCCGCTCGGAAGAGGACTCCCATGCCTTACTTAAAGACATTGCGCTGCCTTCCCTTTCGGAGGAGGATAAAGTGTTGTTGGACGCGACCCCAACATCTGAGGAGATTGCCCTCGCCATACGCTCGGTCGCCTCCGGCAAGGCCATGGGTCCTAATGGCCTTCCCATCGAATTGTATAAACTACGACCGGATACGCTGGCGCCGCATCTCCGTGCTATGTTCCTCGCGGCCCGCTCGGCGGGTTCCCTCCCGTTGGACCAGCGTCTGGCCACTATCGTGGTTATTCATAAGGAGGGGAGGCCGCGGGATCGGGTCACGTCCTACAGGCCCATTTCGCTGCTGAATGCGGAACCCAAAATTCTCGCCAAGGTGCTGGCTAATCGGCTGGTTGGCGCGGTGTGCGATCTGATTCACCAGGATCAGTCCGGCTTTATCCCTCCTCGCAACACCGCGCTCAACCTGCGGCGTTTGCATGGGGTGCTCGCGCGGGTCCCGTTCATACGAGAGCCGGCCATTTTGGCGTCCCTGGACGCCACTATGGCGTTCGACACGCTTGAGTGGCCATATATTTGGGCGACACTGGCGAAGTTTGGTTTTGGCCCGGGATTCATTGGTTGGGTGAAATTGTTGTACTCCGGACCGCTGGCGCAGGTGGCGGTGAACGGTAGAGTGTCGGCTCCGTTTGAGCTGGGCAGGGGCACGCGGCAGGTCTGCCCGTTATCACCGCTCCTCTTCGCGCTTGCCTTGGAGCCCCTGGCGGAGTGGCTGCGGTGGAACCCTTCTATCCGTGGTCTCCGATGGACCCCCGAGTATGAGGATCGCGTATCTCTTTACGCTGACGATATTCTTTTATACCTTGCTTCCCCGCGTAAATCACTGATTGTACTAGTTGATGTTTTGCACTCATTTGGCCGCAATTCCGGCTTATTCATCAACTGGGCTAAATCTTGTGTGTATGTCCTTTCCGGGGAGGCTCCTATCCTTCCGCGGGGTTGTCCTATCCAGATCGCTCCGCAGGGATTTAAGTACCTGGGTATCTTCATTACCCTGGACGCTGAGGCCCGATATCAACAGAACTTGCTCCCCCCCCTCCAGCGCCTGAAGGATGACGTGGCGCGTTGGAGGCGCTTGCCGCTCTCACCACTCGGCCGTGCGGCATTGTTTAAGATGATGTCGCTGCCACGTTTCCTATACGCTTTACAGAACACGATGGACATTGTCCCGGCGCGCTACTTTCGCGAGGTGGAGAGTCTGCAGCGACGCCTGTTCTGGGAGAGTAGGCCGCGTATCGCCCTTGCGAAGCTGACGCTCCCGTGGTACGACGGGGGGGTCGCCCTCCCAGACATCAAACGGTATTACTGGGCCTCCCAGCTGGCTGCGATAAACCACGGCCTTTATGGGCCCGCTCTTAACCCGGCCTTTGAAATGGATAAACTGTTACTGCCGGGTGGCGACTATAGTCGGGCGCTTTATTCTAGGTCGCTCGACGCACGTCTGACGGGCCCTACGCGGGTCGCGGTACGGGTGTGGCACGCGGCAAACTTGGCGATGGGGTGGAAGGATCGGTTGACCCGGGCGACGCCACTGTATGCATCTGAGCGGCTGGGCTCCCTGTGGACCTCGAAGGGCTTTGAGAAGTGGGACATGATAGGCATCAGCAAGGTGGGCGATCTCTGGACGAGGGGGGGATTCAAAACGTTCGAGGTGCTGCAGACGGAATTCCAGTTGCATGACAGGGAGTACTTTCGATATATACAGGTCCGTCACGCGCTGTGCTCCGTATTCCCGGATGTTGCCTCCATCCCGGAGTACTCCCCTCTGGAAGATAGAGTGCTGGATGGGCATGTACCGGACGGCACGATTTCATTAATTTACAAAAAGCTCATCAATGATCGCTCGGGACTGCTGACTAGCCTTCGTGAGGCGTGGGGGGCTGATGGATTGGAGCTGGATGACGAGGACTGGGTGTCTGCGGTGGCATCCCCGAAAGAGGTGGCCATACCGGCTCGCCTTCGCTTCGTCCAGCTCAAGATACTCCATAGGGTCTATGTTACGGGGCCGGGTCTGATGCGTATGGGCTATGCCGTGGACGGGTTGTGTAAGCGTGGGTGTGGTTCTTCAGGGACCTTCCTCCATATTTTGTGGGAATGCCCGGAGGTGGCGCGATTCTGGCGTGGTGTGCATGCGGTGTTGCAGGCGGTCACGCATGTGACGCTGCTTCCCGAGGCGAGGAGATGTCTGCTAAATGTGTGGGAGCCGACCGACTATTCAGTGCCGCAGACGTGGTGGGTGACTCTGGGATATATGGTGGCCAAGCGTGATATTGCGCAATTGTGGGGTTCCCAGAGGTTGCCAACGGTCTCGGCGTGGAAGGACAACATGGATTGGTGTATGTTTCGGGAAAAGGTAGTGTATGTTGCGAGAGGTAAGCCTGGGAAGTGGGTGAAAGTGTGGGGCCCCTGGAACACCTACCATGGCGGAATTTGTACCCCGCCGCTGACGCCTGATCTGTCACTGGCCCCGTCTCCTTAGTCTGCTTCTCTCCCTGGTTCTGGGCATTGAGTTCACTTTGTCTCCGTCCCGACCTATCCCCCCCCCCCGCTATTCCTGTGGATCGGTAGGGTCCTCCCCAGGGGAGCTCATGCTGTTGCTTTGACTATTGGCTGCCTTGTGGATTTGTTTTTCGTTTCTTATATAAAAATGAAACCGTCATGTGGGGGTCCGGACGGTGTGGCTGCCAACGTTTCTTTCAACTCCTGTGACCTCTCTCACGCCGCAGCGTGTGTTTACTGATTGTATTATATGCTCTTACTGTTTGCTAGCGGCCGGCCTGAAGGTTGTAGGCCCATCTTTGTATATCTTTTGGATTCTGTAATAAACGGTTTAAAAAAAAAAAAAAATACAAAGTGGAGGTCCAGAGGACTATGTCTCAGAAGAAAAATAAATTGTGTTTCAAATCTGGATTCTCGTTTGCACATAAAGGCAAATGTCTCTCCATTGGACCTATATGCAAAGGCTGTGGGAGAGAAAATCATTTGATAATGGTCTGCAATGGGTGCCAGAAGGTTCCAAAAGCATTCTAGCCATGCCCACAAGGCCAAACGGCAACATCAATTGAGGCAAGTAGAGACTAAATGAAGCTGATTGTTATCACAGTCGTCTTTCAAAGGCTCTTCAGTGTCATTATCAAGCGACATTGAAGATGATGGTTGTTCAATGGTGAGATTAACTGCAGAAAAACAGGCACATGTAGAATTGACTGCTTGCAAAGAAGAACACAAATCAAAGAGAGGTCGCCAAGTGAAACAACCACACTCATTTGGTTGATGTCCAAAGATCACGCTAAAGGTGAATGGCTGCTCCACAACTTTCATTATAGACAGTAATGCATCATCAACATCATGCCGACAGAAAAATACAGCAAACTGTCTCCGGTACCACATCTAACGCCATCGAAAACAAAGGTTTACATATGGGCTGCTTTTACGCCATTACAAAGTCAAGGATCATTTGTAGCGACCATGAGGAATAAGAAAACAACAGTACAAGCACCAATTCATGTTCTCCAAGGTACTTCGTCGAAGTGCATGTCTACTCAATTTCTGCACTGCTGCTGACATGGGACTGATATACATTAACTACAACCTCAAGGCACATTCTGAAATAGTAAATCATTTCCCGTTGTTATTTCATTGACTAGTTAAACTTAAGACAATGAAGGTGCAACTTCACATTAATGAGGACATTTGTCCTGTTGCTTAGGGACACCATTGGATTGCTTTTCATTTACAGTAGGCCGTTGAGAAAGAACTGGAAACATTATCGAAGCATGACATCATTGAGCACTCTACTGGTCCGACGCCATGGGTTTCGCCCATTGTGGTAGTGCCAAAAAAGGACTGTGGCGGTTCACTGCGCATTTGTGTTGATATGTGCCAAACCAACAGAGCAATTGAGAGAGAAAGACATCCAGGTCCACACATAGCCGACATGATTACTCTGCTGAATGGTGCCAAAGTAATCTCCAGTCTTTATTTGAACAAATGATAACATCAACTCAAGCTGGAAAAGAACTGTAGGTACATTAATACTTTTTCAACTCAAGTTGGTTTGTTCAGATACAAAGAAAACTCAGTTTTGGTTTATCGTCGGCTGCAGAAATCTTTCAGAATTTGTTATTTGCCAAATAAGTCAAGCTTTCACACATGCGTTTAACTACAGTGATGATATAAAAGTGTTTGGGGCCACACAAAAGGAACATACCAAAGCTCTTAGGCAAGTGCTGTTTGCCCGCTAATGCAGGTCTCACATTAAATACAGAAAAACAGGAGTTTCACAAAACCAAACTCAATTTCTTTGGGCATATTTTCCCTGATGGGGGAATGATTCCTGACCCTTGAAAAGTACAAGAATTGTCATTCACCTTTCCCCACAAGATATAACCATGCTGTGATCCTTCTTAGGCATGGCCAGCTATGCTCCATATACAGTTGAAATTGTGTCATGGTGAGTGCCCCATTACAAAAGTTGACAAAGAAGAATGTTCCCTTCTAAGGGTCCTCCGAATGTGATCAAAGTTTCAAGAAATCCAAACACGCAATTGAAAATGCAACTAAAATGGCTTACTTTGATGCAAACCTACATACTGAGATTGTTGTAGACGCAAGCCTGGTAGGGTTTGGCACGATCCTTGCTCAACACAGTGGACATCAAAATGCTCAGAGACACATTGTGGCTTATGTCAGCCAAAGTCTATCTTAGACTGAATGTGCCTATTCTTAGCCAGATAAAGAAAGACTAGCTGTAGTGTGGGCTTGTGAACATTGTCATGTGTAACAGTATGGAAAGCATTTCACCATTGGTGTTACTCACTATTTTTTTAAATCTAAAAGCCAAGCAAGAGTATGATTACACTATTGTGCATAAGCTGGGGAAGGCATAACCCCATAGATTACTTCTCAAGAGTGCCGTTATAGAGTCACCGTGCAACATCAAAAGCGGCTGAAGCATACATTAATTTCATAGTCAAGTTCAGATCCTTGCTGCTACCAATACAGACAGAGACATGCTCACACTCAAGGATATAATTGCAACGCAACCATAGAGAAAATATACTCGACCTCTCACAGATGGCGTTAAATATGAATGTGAAGAAAGAACTTTTTGTTACTAAAGAAGGTATCATACTAAGAGGTTCGAGAATTGTCATACTTGAGAGCTTGAGGCATCAAGTTATTGAACTTGCACACGTGAGCCCTCAGAGACCGAGCGTGGTTTCCTTGCGTTGACAAATGAGTCGAGAAGGAACTGAAAGCATATCAGCGGTATAACTGCTTGTCTCCCAAGACAACACAGTATCCACTAAATATGTCTGGCTTGACTAAACAAGCATGGAAGAAAATTGCAGTTGAGTTTTTGGGGACCTTAAACAAAGGGCATCATCTCATGGTAGTTATTTTTGAGTACTCACATTTTCCCGTAGTGGAAGATTTCTTGTTGACCACAAATGACAAAGACATTGAGAGGCTGGATGATATTTTTGCAATGTGGGGTGTTCCTTCCATCCTCAAATCCGACAATGGTCTGCCCTTCTAGAACTAAGCATTTAAGGACTTTCTTAGTCATCTGAATTTCGAGCATCAGAAAAGCACACCTCTTTGGCCATAGGCAAATGCCGTTGTTGAACGATTTATGGGAACCCTGAGGAAAGTGGTTCAGTGCGCTGTACTTGAAAGAATCGATCTCAAGTCAGTTTTGCATCCAGCCCTTCGTGCCTAAATGTCAACTCGCCCTTCCATAACAGGTAAAAGCCTTGCCACCTTGCTGTTTGGGACAGCCATTGGGACAAAACTACCACAATGGACCACGAGCTACTAGACATTGATGAGATTCATGTCACAGAAACTTCTCGCAAAAGAAAAATGAAGGCCTATGTAGACAAGCGCAATTGAGCCACGGTTTTCGAAGTAGGATGCCGAGTCTTAGTCAAAAAGAAAATGAAAACGTAAGACTGATGCTCTTTTTGATGCTGATCCATTGAGAGTTGTGACAATTAAAGGATGCTCAACGTCCTGGAAAGTCCATTACGAGAGACTCATCCCTTTTCAAACATCTGCCTTGCTGTTCGTCGGCTTCAGACCTCATGATTGAAGCAAGTCCATCTGAGTGCCCAAGTCAAGCATCTGAGTCTACATATATGATGCCAGATGAAAGTGTAACTCCTTCACCTCGTACGACTCATTCTGGAAGATTGGTGCGAGCACCTCAGCGACTCACTGAGGAACTCTAATGTATATATGTTGGCCGTATTTTTTATTTAACTAAGGGGGAGATGTATTGTTGTGTGATCATGTTCAGAATACCCTTGTGGTCCTAGGAGGACTCCTTACAAAAATACATAATCAGTTGGGAGGTTTTTGGGTGTGTCACGCTGTGGTCAATAAATTCTATGATGCAGTGTGTTCAGTTAACGCTTGCACGCCGAAGAATAGACGTGTATTACAGAGCTCCGTGTGTGGCATGGTCATTTGCGTGCTCCTGGGGAGGGATGGATGCTACAACTACCTTGTGAACCTTGAGGCCCCTTTAATACTGGGACATAATAGGAATTAGCAAGGCAAAGAACAGGCTTAGGTTTATATAAAAAAAACAAAAGGCACCAGCAAAATCTTACTCTCTTTGTGATTCCAGCCAAGTGAGTAAGTCAACAAGCTGTGAACCAACTGTGGGTACCTAAAGTTTACGATCACACAATCTCCTTTGCAGGAGTTGGGAGACTCACCAATCCAACCTACCCAGCTTTACATGATGATCCCCGGGGCTGCAGTAAAAGAAAAACCTTTGTTCCTAACCAGCCAATTCAAAACTTTATTAGGTAGTTGTTTCCCTGACTCAGATTGACCATATGGGAGGTCTGAGACACCTATAAGAATTGCCACATAGGGACAAGCTGCTGGAGGAAAGTTAATGGGGAGTGTCTTTAGCGGAGAGGCAAAGCCTCTGTCATAACTCGGTGCACTTATGAGCCCTGGTGGCTGTTCTACCTTACCCCGGTGCTTAATTTGTAAAATAATGAGTGCCAGGGCCCTGACCAAGAGGCCACTACAAGTTGCACCACGCAGTGCCCCTCCCAGTGCTATTCTTTAACCATGGCCGAACAGAGAAGACACCTTCCCCTTGGCCGGAAGGGTGGAGAGGAATTAGTAGGGGGATACGTCCTCCCAAGTTATATACCAAATCAAAAATAGTGTCCCTCCTGGGGTGGAGACAGTTGGGTGACTATCAAATAACTCCTGAAGCACCAACCGCTCAAGCATTGGAAAGGAGGCAAATCCTTTTTATAAAATAACCCTCACACACTCTAGTAGTGTCATGCTTCATCATCGGGTTCACCCTGACTCCTAAAGGTCAGGGTGGACTCAACCATATTTCAGGGAGCACTTAAGAGAAGGAAGCCAGGGGGTCTAAAGATTAAAACCCCTCCTGCGACTCCAGGTTACTCTTTATAAGCGGAATCGCAAGGGTTATTAAAAAAGAAATGGGGGGGGGTCTTCCAGGAATTAATGGTCCTATGACCCTACTGCCAACATGTTTCAGTCCTTCAGCTCATCTCTAAATAAAATGACCAGCACCACCATGTGGCAGACTGTGATAAGTGCGGTGTTGACAATTAAGTGCCGGTGCAGAGCACTGGAAACTAATTAAGTGCAGGTGCCAAGCACGGGAAACCACCGGCTCAAATTAATCACTGCCTCACCCTGACCTTTGCTTGCAGTAAGAGGCTTCAACACAGACTGAGGGACATCATTACTTGGCACCCTCATATGGGATCTAGTCTCACCCCCCGAAACATGAACCTGAGAAGGGGGTATTGGTCTAGGAGGTCTTCCTTCCATCAGGCCAAAGTTCAGGAACAGAGCAGCAGCAGGTTTGTCTCACGAACCAGAAACACACACATTGTTAGACCTAGCTGGGGGTATCCTAGACACAACTGTACTAAGGGAGAGTGTAAGGGTTTCGAGCTGGCTTTCGATAACTTTCAACCAATCCATAAGCGGGGATAGTTCTGAATGTAGTATCATTAAAAAAGTCTTGCAGCAGTTATCCAGAATAAGCTTAGTTAGAGCCTGGATACAATTAGGTTGCAAAGGAAGTCCTCCTTGGCTTGACTCCTTGGGAAGAATAGACTTTGTTCCCAGTTTTTTCAGCCTAACAGTAGGAGATTCAGGAATAGCAGTATTAACTGCCGGCAATGATAAACAACTTAGATCCAGAAAAGTGGTGGAAGTGGTGGAAAGGGGTTCAAAAGCAGAAGGACAACAAGTCAAGTTGGTGAGGGGAGCAGAGCAAAAGCACATAGACTTCTTTCAGTGAGGGAAATTTCATTGCTAAAAACACTCAATACCCTCCCCAATATTCGATCAACAGACATGTTTATAACCGTTGCAGATGCTGCTGAGTGTACACCACTGGCCTTGCATTTAACCATGATGGGATAATAACACCAAAAAGGATTAACCTGACCAACTGCTAGAAGGTTTAAACACTGCATGTGAAATCAAGAATTCACAGCAGGCAGGACTCCTTTTCCCTTCCTCCAAGAGCGAAGCACCAGCAGTGACTGAATAAGGTAAAAGCAAATGAGTCGGTCACCCAACAGAAACATGAGAATGAAGCTAAAAATCCAAGGGGGTGGCCCAAGTTGTAGGTGAGATGTCTCACTATAAGCACATGTGCGAGGACCCCCTCCAAGCAAGGCAGCAGGAATTGTTGTCCTTGAAGTCCCGCCCTGGACCCAAGAGTCCTCGAGCAATGTGTCTTGTGATGCAGGGAAGTTGTCTTCACTATAAGCGTGTGAGAGAGCCTCTCCTCCAGGAAAGGCAGCAGGAATCGTGGGCCCTGAAGTCCTATCCTGACCCTAAGAGTCCTCCAGCAATTTGTTCCACGCTGCAGCGAAGTGAACTACATTTACCATAATGCTAAGGGGTGAATTCTGCTGGCAGGTGAAGCAGTGTGCTCCCATCCCCCTTCTGTTTGACAAGGCTCCCTTGACTCATTGAGCTGACGAGCTTTTAGAGATGCACCTTTGCGCCAGAGAGAGGTACTGAGACCTGAGAGGGTTGTGGCAGCTTTGTCAGCAAACCCAGTTGAACTTCATTTTTTATCTATACTGATGAAGGATAATATCCAGAAACACATGTGTCTAGAGATTCACAGCACTAACCTGCACCAACTTTGATGAAACCCTTCAGCAAAAACACAAGTAAGCGTTTAAAGTGAACTGCATTTATCATAATGCTAAGGGGTGAACTGTGATGGGAGGTGAAGCAGTGTGCTCCCATCTCCCTTCTGTGTCAGTGATATAGGCTTGGGTGAGAGGAATCTGCCTCCAAGCAAGGCAGCAGAAATTGTGGGCCTTGAAGTCTAGTCCTGGCCCCAACAGTCCTCTAGCAATGTGGACAGTCATTATCACATCATCCTTCTACACAGGAAGTGATATCAACAGTGCCCCACCAAATCATCTTTAAAAGAAGAAGCCAGTCAAGAGAACTTCATTTCCAATCAGCCACCTGCAGAGGAAGTGACATCATGGAATTTTGCCATCATCCATCTGCACAGAAAGGGACCTCACTGGTTCCTCACTAAGATCATCTTTAAAAAAAAGATGCTAAGCAAGAGTTTTGCAGCATGTCACACTACCAACACACTCTTAAGACCACATCTTCAATCTTGTATTTGCAACATCACTAACAATCCAATGCAAACCTCTCATATTCTGGACTGACCACTCTGCCATCTCTGGCCGCAAACTATCAACAAACTACGGTCAACATAAAAGAGAAGACCAAACCTTCAGATCCTTCAAAGACTTCCTTCCTCACAGACAACCTAATGCTTGAACACATCTCTCATACGATCTACACCACATCTGATGCAACACCATTCTTAACAACTTCAACAATTTCTTGGAAAACTATGTGAACGTCCTTGCCCCAGTTACAACAAGCAAGTGCAAGCAACAGCCTTCAGCATAATGGTATTCTAAAGACCTTGCTGACAATAAACAATCCAGACAGGCAAAGAAAGAAAATGGAAGAAAAACAGAACTCCTGATGACCTCTTGTTTCTGAAGCCACCGCGCAAAACGCACAGACAGCTCATCACATCAGCCAAAGCAAAGATCTATACCATCAACATCAAAAAAACCACCAAAAGAAGCAGAGCGCTCTACACGACAATCAAGAATTCCATCAATCCTGCCAGATTCACTTATTCCTCACTCCACCAAAAAGTGCAAAGTCATCAACCTCTGCTTCAGTCAAAAAATACTAAAGATCCAACAGCACATCAATGATACCAAGCCTGCTTCATCTCTCACATCCACCCCTTCCCCAAACAATTCAGCAATGGTCAGATTGTAAAGCCCTATCTCTCCTAGATCTGGCTCACATATTCAAGTCCCTCAAAGCCACTTCTTATAAAGATTATGTTTTACCATCGGCATTCATCAAAGCTATCTCTGGGAATTTTCTCTTACCTCTACTTAACATTTTCAATGCCTCCCAAACTCAAGGCATCTTCCAGAAGCTCTCAAGACTGGCCAGGTCCTCCCACTCCTAAGAAACCTACAGTGGACCCTGCCGACTTCGCCAACTACCGGCCTATCATCTACATACCATTCATCGGCAGTAGAAATTGAAAAAAAACAGTCTATGTTCAACTACAAGATCATATCAGTTCTAACCATCTGCTGCACGACTACCAGTCTGGCCGCAGATCACGCTGCAGCATGGAGACTGCCACCTTACGCATCATAGATGATGCCCTCTTGACAATAGATAAAGATAACCCCTGCCTCCTCATATTGCTGAGCCTCTCAGCTGTCTTTGACACAGTAGACTATTTCACCCTTATATGCACACTCAAGACATGAATGGCATCTACCATGAATGTCATTCACTGGTTCTCCTCCCACGCCTGTAAGTCACAAGAGATCACTATCACATGAGGAGTCTTTCAGGGCTCAATACTGTCTCCTCTCATCTTCAACCCTTTACGTGGAACATGAATATTGACAGCTTCAAACCCCAAATCTCTTGAATTCACCCTGGGCACCAACCTCTCCCTCAAGGGACACACTGCCAAAAAAACTAAGATGGCCTGGTGCCAGTTATCTCTTCTAAAGAAAGTCAAACTGCTTCTTCCAGAAAGCGACTTCAGAATTGCTGTTCAAGCCCTGGTACTCCCTCAGCTGGATGGTGGTAATGCACTACTCCATGGATTTGCAGGCTCCATACAGGCACCCCTTAGGGTCACCCTACATGCCGAAGCACATTTTATCCTTGGCCTGAAGAAATATGATCACATCACCCACACCTTTATAGAACTCCATTAGATCATCTGACCAGTCCAGACCTTTTTAAAAACTAGCTGCCCCATTTTCAGAAGTATCACAACCAGCACTCCTGCTTCTCTTGCAGAAGAGTCCACCATCTCTTGTGGCTCTCAGCACACCAGCAGCCAGGACACCATCAGACCTAGACTAAGAAATGTAAAAAAGAAGAAACATAGACAGCAGGCCTTTTATAGCTATGCAACCAGGATCTGGAACAATATCCCCGTATTCCATCCCGACTGCCCCAACGGTGCTCCAGTTTAGGAAAGAGTTGATGACCTACCTCTTTGAACAACACTACATCACATTACAGTAACTGTCCACAACTCAGCTTCCTCTCTAATTACTTGTCGACTTTAATTTTGCCTTTGACAATGTACAGTGTTCCATTGCCTTTTGGCTAGGTAATCGCGGTAGAAATACCATATACATACATACATGTAATTCCTAGGTTATTGAAAAGGAACAGCACAAGGCTGCAAAGGTATCACAGACATCTACAATCTAATAACTGCAGCTAAGATTAAAGAGTGAGTTGGCTGAAGTGAGAAATAAATGGTATACTGCTTTACATTGATACTTTTTAGGATAATTCAGGGTTCTCCAAAGTTGGGGCTGGAGGGCCGGATCCACGCCAGATTTTTAAGATAACTCCATTTATCTAAATTGGGATATGCTAAAAATCTGGCATGGATACTGGCCTCCAGGTCCGACTTTGGAGAATCCTGAGAAAATCCATTTGAGGTGCTTATAGTCCCAGAAGATATAAGAATTTGAGAAAAATGACAGGGTTCCAACAAGTGTAATCATGAATCATAAGTGATGATCAGACCAAAGGTGAATGAGCAGGAATGGATACAACTGTGATGTCATTTGAAAGACTAAATGCAACATACTCTCTGAGAAGCAGTACTCAATCAAGCAGTGCCCGATGGGTTGGTCTCACAGGTCACTGTGTGATCTGGTTTATTGGCTGCCTGAAAGCCTGTTTTATGGTCTACTCGAACAGTTTCTTACTGTAGATTTCCCAGATATTAAAACAATTATTACTACAGCGTGCTCAAATCTATGCAATCGTCCATACCTTGCAAAACGTTAATACAGTGCATCTTTGGAACTTCAAAGCTGTCCCAATTTGCATATACGAGCCATTTTTTTCCTATATAATTCACTAATGAGGCTGTGGCGTATATTCTGATCCAGTCAGACCCTGTATCAGTGGCGTAAAACAGGCCCCTGCAACCCGCGCGGAGCGGGGTGCCCAAGCTGCATGGGGCCCCCTTAGCACAGTACTCTGGCCCAAGAGTTCCTGATTAAATCCAGAGCGGGCCCCCTCGATGTGCCTTGCTCGGGGGCACTCTCAAGTTTCGTTATGGCACTTCCCTGTATGAAGATCACTTCGGGGGCCGAAAAATATGGGTCATGTTGGTGGCAGCGACAGAGATGGAAGGAGCAGCAAGGGTGGCCGCAGGGATTTGGCAGGGAACTGAACACCCAGTGCCTGGAAGAGAAAGACGATGATCTGGATGGAACAGAAAATGATGGGACCTCACCCTGGGGAACGTGGCCAAAGAGTGAGAATGCAAAAAACAGTGAACGTGGGAATAAATGCTGTGAGTGGGATTGATGAAAATAGGATTAGGCTACTAACAATCTGCAGAACACAGGTTATATTGCTAAAAGGATGAAATGCAGTGTTTTACAGCAGATACAAATGACGTGGACGTTTTTGCTGAAGTTGGAAACACTACTACTACTGCTAACAATAATACTACTACTGATACTGCTGCAAATATTACTACTACAGTTACTACTCTACCGCTACTTCTGCTTTTAATACTACCGCCATAAATACTACTACTTCTGCTGTTGCTACTACCAATTTTGCTGCTATTACTACTACTAGTAGTGGTATCTATACTATGCCTGCAAATCTATATTCCACGGTCCGACAAATTCCTATATTACATGGAGCAGTGGTGTGAGAAAATGCAGAATGTCATTTTTGATAAATAGGTGTTGAAAGGGAGAACCTCCAAACGTTTGCTTGCAATCGTGTATATTGACATATTTCTAGTTTGGCACACAAATTACCAGATAGATTTTAATATTCTTACTAATATCTGGTACAGAATGTCAGCTGAAACGAAATAGGGATCTCAATTGTTTTTATAACTCTACTGTGAAAAATTATAAACGCATTTAGGAAAAAACTATTAAACCACTCTCAAATTTGTGTTTCCCTATTTGTTTTATGTTGCACCACTTGGGTAATTACAACATTGAAATCCTAATATCACAAATGAAAAATCAAACTTTTGAACTAGTGATTTTTTTTTAATCCAAATCAGCATTTGAATAGCATCAGGTCTAACTGTTAGCATTCTAATAAGTAAATCATACATTATTTGGCCAGAGTGGTAGATCTGAATATACCCAAAGGTATGTCAAAAAGAATGATAGCGCGCCACATTATTCAGAAAATTGTAGGGGTGTATCATATTCACCGTTAGTCCGCACCGAAAATGATTTCCCTTGGTAAGGCTTTGGGTTTCAGGATGTTAGAAAATCGTAGAGGAGTGGAAAGTTTCTCGTTCCCATGTTTCTGTTGCAGGTGCAAGGACACTTAGCTCGTTAGAGATACTAGGCCTTTGTTTTAGGAGTTAGGATGGTACGAGAAGCCAATATGGGAGTACACAGGAATTTAAGGATGATACTTTCGGCAGAGCAGGTGCCTGGGACCCAAGGTCAAGATAACGTCGCTAGATGGGGTACAAGTTTCACTGGAAAAGTACTGTAAGAAGACTTGGCTGAAGAGGTGTGCCGGAGGGCGTGTTCTATGTTTTTGCGATTTTGTATTAGGGACAGTGCCCCGTGGGTTGAGTAGTTGAGGCTTAGAGGGGAAGCTTTTGCATCGGTATTAAAGGGCCCCAAGGTTTAGTGTTTTGGGGTGGCAATGAAGCTGGGAGACTGAGTATCTCGGCAATGGCGTTGAACACATGTGATGCAGGGCAAATCATTTAACCTCCTGCGCGAAGATGAAGGGGTCCTCATGTTAGGCACCTGGTGCTATGCTAAGCGGTCTCGTTTGAAATTCTGATTTCAATGTTCTTCAGGTAATGCAACTGGTGCTTTGCTAAGCGCTCTCATTTGAAAGTCCGATTTCAATGTTCCTCATGTAAGGAAACTGGTGCTATGCTAAGCGCTCTCATTTGAAAGTCTGATTTCAATGTTTCCTCATGTAATGCAACTGGTACTTTTCTAAGCGCTCATTTGAAAGTCTGATTTCAATGTTCCACAGGTAATGCAACTGGTGCTATGCTAAGCACTCTCATTTGAAAGTCCAATTTCAATCTTCCTCATGTAATGATACTGGTGCTATGCTAAGCGCTCTCAAAGTCTCTCTGAAAGTCTGATTTCAATGTTCCTCACGTAATGCAACTGGTGCTATGCTAGGCGCTTTTAATTGGAAGTCTGATTTCAATGTTCGTCACTTAATGAAACTGGTGCTATGCTAGGTGCTCTCATTGAAAGTCTGATTTAAATGTTCCTCATGTAATGCAACTGGTGCTATGCTAGGTACTCTTAATTGGTAGTCTGATTTCAATGTTCCTCACTTAATGGAACTGGTGCTATGCTAGGCGCTCTCATTGAAAGTCTGATTTCAATGTTCCTCATGTAATTCACCTGGTGCTATGCTAGGCGGTCAGAATTGAGAGTCTGATTTAAATGTAAAGTTTTAAAAGCCCTGCTTTGGGTCAGCTCACCATCGTAGGCTGAAGACCTTTCATGCTTAAAGTAAGCTTGGGCCGGTTCACAAGAAATGCAAGGTATATATTCGGTACATTACCTGTTATTCTTATTGTGGTTCCACAAGCAAATCGTTGCGGAAGCGAACATATCCTTGCTTGCTAAAGAGTGATGACAGCCTGGTTAGCTAGCTCGAATTTTCATGCCACATTTTGTGGAAAAACTTACTTGTGGAGTGAGAATGTGTCTGGTCAATCTGAGCGCGAAGTATGCAATGTTACATATCCATGGTGGTTTTTTAACGTTTGCATTTTAAGTGTGCCAGCCACAGGCTTTAAGTACGTAATGTTTGTCAGTGATAATTTTTTGCCACCGGAATGGACAAACCATTGACGTTTTTTCAGGTTGAAACATGACTGCCCTACTGTTGGCATCACATCAAGACATTCCAAGCCGTTATGATGTCACATCAATATATTCTAAGTCTTTGATGTCAGTCTCGCGAGGCGCTTGCCTCTGTGATGTCAATTAAGTACATTATCAGCACTGATGATGTCACATCAATACATCCCAGGCCTTGTTGTCACACCTTCGAGAGTGCCTATGCACACATGTGCTGTTACACATGTGAATTAGTGTCTGTGTCAAATAGCATCTATGCACCCATCGCAGGTAAACGTATGCATTAGAAGCTTGTTATGTCACACCGTACCTCTGCACCTGTGTGCTTGTACACGTATGCAATATATGCCTGTGATTTATCACACAGTACCTATGCACCCTTGTGCTCGTACACTTATGCATAATATTAATGTATTGTGACACACAGTACCTCTGCACCCTTGTGCCTGAACGCTTATGCATTGGATGTCCATGTTGTGTCACATGGTACCTATGCACCCTTGTGCTTGTACAATCAAGCATTATAGGCCTGTGGTTTGTCACACAGTACCTACACACCCTTGTGCTCGTACACTTATAATGTATTGTGTAAAACAGTACCTCTGCACCCTTGTGCCTGAACACTGATGCATTAGATGTCCGTGTTGTGTCACACAGTACCTATGCACCCTTGGGCCTGTACAATTAAGCATTATATTCCTGTGTTGTGTCACACTGTACCTATTCCCCGTGTGCTTGTGCACATTTATGCATTAGATGCCTATGTCGTATCATACAGTATCTATGCACCCTGTGCTTGTACACTTTTTGCACTAGATATGTGTGTGGCGTCATACAGTACCTATGCATCCGTTGGCTTGTGCATTAGGTGTCCGTGTTGTGTCACACAGTACCTATGCACCCTGGGCTGTGGGTGTGGGTGGTATGGGGGGGTACAGTCTCATGATATAGTCAACGGGGCTGGCATGCAAACTGTATCTCTTATTCAAAGGCTAAGAGCACTAATCATCTGTATTTTATGTTCCTTTATGTGTGGTGGATCCATGACTGTGATACCTGGGAGGTGATCCACACTGCAATGACCGCATGATACCTGGGAAGTGATCCACACCACAATGATGGCAAGATGTGGACAAGAAGTGCGACCGGAAGATCAATAACGGGTGTGGCAAGCGGCGGCATTAAGTGTGATGAGCGATCCAGAGAAGGGCTCAGAGGTGCCAACATGCATGGGTGAGATGCTGCGGCCCATGCACTGTTTTAGTTGGGGATAGATATAGACAACCAGTATTTGCCGCCAGCAAGGGTATTTAGCAGTCTGCTGCGTTACAAGTGTAAATGTCTTGCCAGCTTGACCAAAACCAGGGGCAACAGACGGATGCGACACCTCAGACACCCCCTGTCTTGAAATAGTATTCTTCTATTAAGCAACATCTTACGGTGCTTGTACACACAGGTGCCATCTTAGCGGGTACTGCGCGGCATTATGATGCTCCATATTAGGGGAATTTTTTTCCCACTGAAGGGCCAAGGGAGCAAGCAAAAAGTTAGTAGGGGGAGAGGTGCGTTTGAAGCCTATCCCAGAATCTAGTGGCCAGGCGTGTGTGTTTTCACATCCTTTGGCTATGCTTATGAGAGATATTGGGGCCTGTGGGGGCACTCCTTGTGTAGTCTTCCAAAAATGTTTTCGATTTCATGGATCAGCTGACTATTTCGATATGGCACCAACCCCGTTGGGACGGCTGCAGTTACATTAACAATGAGTCCCATGTCTGGAAGTGAGGTTGTGGCCTAATGGTCAATGCTGTCAACTGTAGAACTGCGGAGCCGGGTTTGAATCCCGGTGTCGGTCGGCATTTTAAAAAATGCAACATGTCTGTAGGGCGCACCGTGTTTCTATCAATTTGAGGCCATTTATTGGCTCCCAGATGGTATGTTAATCTCCTCTTAGTTCAGCCCACGTTTAAGGGGACGGGTGCACAAGGGGCCAGCCGTCGGAAGCAAGGATAAGGTCTAATATCCTATGGGGGATGCCTAGGAATGCTTTTGCCTTTGGAATGATCTCACACATACACCGCTCTAGACTGGATAGGGACGTGGTTCTAAAAAACCTATGGGTACGGTTCAATAGGGCAAGGAGCGCAACATGAACTTTCTAAAAGGAGGAAGGGGGAGGCCAGATAGTCGGTCAACTATACTGACCTGTGGCAGTAAGGTCATGATTGGTAAGCATAGTTTTCGGTCCTTAGCGGCCAGCACCATGGAACTCCAGGGGCAGTTACAGCCTGTAGGCTGACAGGGTGCGGGGGCCAGGGAGTCACTCTTTCCAGTAGGCTGGTCGGCCACCCCCGCACGTGCATGCGCACCAGGGCGCAAGGATGCAGAATTGCAGCGCCCCGTTATGGAGTTAAGGCTCAGGGCGCAGGGGGGGCCCGGGGGAGATATCCTTCCAATAAGCTGGACCCCCTACGCAATCTTACTCCAGTGGAGTCTTTGTAGTTACCAGGATCAGGGGCTGTCAGTCACGGACCTTGCCGTCGGCTCTAGCAGGGATACGCAGAAAGTAAAGTATATCATGTTTTAGATTATGGTAGGAATGGCTATGTATTAGAAACATGTTAAGGTTAGCCAACTAACATCTTGTAACTATCAATGTAACTGGACTTTCTGCGTAATTGTACATAATGTAAATAATAAGTTCATGATTTTTTATTTTGTAATAAAATACGGCCTGGGTTTACTACCACAGATCCAAAAGAGTGTGGCTTAAAGTGCTTTCCTTGGAGGAGGGAGGGAGTCCACATCCAAGGGCGGTCTTGGGTCTAAAGTAAACAAGGAACTTAGGCAGTACCAGGCCATATGACAGCGCTCCTCAACAGAGAATTACACAACAGGCAGTTTGAACATACATAAAATGCAATGTTTAAACCCAGAAGCTTGCCTGTTAATTAAATTGCTTTCTTGAAACAACTGCTAACTATCTCTGCTTTGTAAAACATAAAAAAGCATCTCCTGCCGTTTTCAGTAGACCCTCTCTAAAAACCGAGACAGGAGCTACATTTCATGAAATCTGCCGGGACAGGTGGTGGAAAAACCAGGACCGTCCGGCAAATCCAGGACGCCTGGTCACCCTACTGGAGGGTCCGTTTTCTATATGTGAAAAAAGAGTGAGGAAGCAGCCCTTTTTCTGTACAGAAAAATGTGAAGCCAAGTATGAATATACAATGTGTGCGTGGAAACCTGAACGGAGCTACTGAAAGAGAACTTAAGTGCAGGTGCTCTCTGTAGTCAGACCCTCTATGTGAAGGACTGTGACACAGTGTGTGACCATTTTTGTGTGAGAGATGAGGAGGAGTGCGGTTTTTGCGGGTGTTGAGATTTGGGAGTTCAGCTTATTTGTCCCTCATGTGAAAAACTTGGATTTCAAAATCTCTCATTTTTCTAAGACCTCCTCCACGGGAATCCTCAAAGTAATTATTATTTTCCCAAGCCTAAGTGTTCCTCGTATGCTTTTGTATGTATGCTTTGTTATTTTCATATAGCACAAACATGGATGGGGCAACACAAAACAATGTAAATCAGGTGAGTGAGAGAAAAGATTTGAGATTGTGTATCAAGTGTGGGCAACAACAGCAGTGTATGTTTCATGTGTGAGGGGCCCATGTATGCTGTGGGAGGTGGTAGATTACCTTTTAGTGATGGAGGATTTCTCTATGAAAAGATGTGTCTTTATCTCTTTCTTGAAATTCCGACAAAATGAGACAATCTTGAAGTGTAGAGAGGGGTTGTTCAGGATTCTGAGTGCACAATGGAGTAGTTTAGGTTTTCCTCTATCTTAAGAACTTGTTGCGGAGAAGGTGCATATCATCCTGACTTTTGATTTTACCAAAATTGTATGATTAATATACTTAAAGGGGCTTTAGCCAACCCGCTCCATTGGTTTATTATTGTGTCATTTCATATTTTTTCTTCCACCCACTACAGCATACTGCATGGGGCAATGGGGCAGCCTACTTCAGCCATTACTTAACTTCACCGTGAGCGACAGCATTCCGCCCTTTCACAAGGAACACATCCATACTAAAAATCGTACACTTAAGTGCCAGAGACTACAATGGCAATATGCGCTTTGTGAGACCAAAAGATATATTTGCTATAAGCCAATTCATTTTAGATTGATGAGAGCCTTGCAGCTTCCCCACCAATGGAGCTTTGAAAAAACACACATGACAAAGTAAGCAATAATAAAGTCAAAAGGGTGGCAGCCAATACCTGATCTATTGGCTTTGCCAATGACTGTTTTATACTGTTACACGCCTTGCAGTTCCCCCTACAATAACGATTTACAAAAACCATGAAGAAAGCATTGACCAATCCAAAAGGCTGGCAGCCAAAGCCATGGTTTTTGACTTTTCAGTTGCAGGTATGTTTCCTACTAGACAAATAGTTTGTGACTGGTTCCCAAGGAGTATAACATATTTCCACTGCTGAATATTACTAAAATTGTCGTCCATTAGATCCTGCAAGGAATGTACCACATCATCAGCTACTGAATACGGGGCCTTTGTCTATTTGTCGTTGTAGGGACTGAAGCTACTGTACAAGTAATCAACATACAGAGTGTGGCAGGATTTTTTTAAATAAACAATTGCTATTGTTTTATTGCAAGACACGACAATACAGTCAAAACAACCATGTCACAGACATCTCCACCTTACACAAACATAGACTGATCAGCCGACCAGACCCAGGCCACCATTTGCCCCAGATTTTCCAGTGCTTTTGCAGGCAGCCCTTGGCTGAGTAAATATGGCATTCTAGTTGAGCACACCAGAATTCGAGCACGGGCAGTGTCTCACTTGGCAATCAGAGTGGCAACCTCAATGAACGCATGTTCCAGCCTTGGTGCTCCCATGTCCTCCAGTCGGTACGAAAGGCGACATTTGGGCAAAGCTCCATGGGCCAGCCCAGTAGAGATGCAGTGTCTGGTGCTACAAGCCGGCACGAAACCACATAGATCAGTATGAATCAAGTAGGACAGGGTCAGTCGTAGCCGGTTAGCCAAGATGTTAGCAAACACTTTGATTTCACAGTTGATAAGCGATATGGGCCTATATGAGGCACATCTATCCAAGGGTTAGCCTGCTTTAGGGATGACCACAATGGTAGCTGTCAAGCTCTGGGGTGAATGCTCCTACTTCAGCTGCCTCAGTATACAGGGCCAGAAAACAGGGAACCAGTGTAGTATCAAATTTCCAGTAATACTTAAACAGGAAATCAGTCTGGACCAGGAGTTGTACATGAGTACATGGCCAATAATGCTGCGTCGATTTCGTCAGCAATGATTGGCTGGTCTAGGTCACGGGCCAGTGATCAGGGGATCAAGGGCAGTGGTATCTCTGCCAGCAGTGGTTGTGCCAATTCCCTCTGGGGTTATGACCTATGGGCGAACAGAGGTCAAGGTGGCAGTTGGAAAACACCTGCACAGTATCGGGCGTGCAAACTCTGAGCCAACACTCACCGTCTGTAACTTGAGGGACCACTCTGGAGGCAATCTTGTTGGTGCCCAGCCAGTACAGGAACTTCCCAGACTTCTCACCATGCTCATGCACCTGTCAGGTTGTTGCCCTCCCATGAGTGCTGTGCCTCCTCAAGAGAGATTTGTCTTACTGCGGCTCTCGCCACCGCCAGTTGGTGATTGTGCTCCTCTGATGCCAAAAGTCATAATGTGTGCACGTTTCTCTTTCTCTTTGCCCCTAATATACCTCTTCACTAAGGCTCTACTTGCAGGTTTACTAACTGCCCAGAAAGTGCCCGCCAAGGCCACAGACCTGAGATTATTCTTAAAATAAGACTCAATCGCAGACTCTATGTAGTCGGCGCAGCATTGACCGGTTATGTACTAAGTGATGAGGCGCCATATAGGCCTCTTATTTGGCTCCGGGAACCCCAGATGCATAATGAGTAGTGCATGGTCTGAGATCCCCCTAGAAAGGATGTCAACCCTGGACATCTGCAGGGCATCAGTGGTGGGGAGGAGCAGGAGGTTGATGCATGGGGATGTCTTATGTGCCCTTGAGGTGTGATTGTATACAGGATCTTGGGGATGCCATGTCCTCCACGTAACACAAACCCAAGGGAATCAATCCAGGTTGTAAGCTGATGGGATTGGGGCAGACACCATGCCCCCGGGGGGCTAGTGGAGTCAATCTCTGGGTTGGAAACTGCATTGAAGTCTCCTCCAATGATTGTGGTACCCAGTGGGAACCCCAAAAGAACTGCTGTTTGTGAGCTCAGCATAGGGGAGAGCATTTGTTTTGGCACATAGACTGAGAAAACGTTATACTGTTTACCTTCAAGCAGGCCTTCAACCCTAATGTATCTCCACTAGACCCCATAGTAAACCTGGAGTGGTACACTTGTTTGTAGTCATAGGGCTGCAGGAACGGGCAGTGCTCAGGTGGGTTCCCTGCAGCAAGAGAACAGCAGACTAGAGGTGTTTAGCGTACCGAAGTACGGCTGTGCGTTTAATGTGGTCCAGCAAGCCGTTCACATTCCAGGACAGAACCTTAACTTCTGTCATGGGGGTGGTCTTCCTGGTGCAGGGAGCCTAATCACATGAGTGCCCATTGGGGGCCTGCTAGTGCAGTGGTGACCTGGGGCAAGGGGCCCGTGTGGAGGCCTCGGTGTCTGTGATTTAAAAACTGTAAAACCAAACAAATACAAACTAACATAACCCTCTTTACCTCCAACAAACCCCACTCCAGACTTCTACCCCTGAAACATCTGTCGCCCTAAATCAAGGCATATCAACCCATAAAGCAGTGAACTGTGCAAATAATAGAGACCTCCTGAGTTGCAGGATAATATAGTAAGACCTACACATGATAGCAATGTGCTGTTAGAGTTGTTCCTCTCCCTTCAGCAGGGGCACCCTCCGCTCCACAGAAATGGTCTGATCAATTGGTCCATGATGAAGCATTAGTGGTCCCGGTCTGCGAGCTGGAAGGTCCCAGTGTGCACCCGGGGGGCTCAGTGTTGTTGTCCACGTCAGTGGCCGCACGCTCTACTTTGGAGCCAGAGGAATCCAGGTGGCCGCAGAAGGGTACGTAGTGCCCGCAAGCTATTGTTCGGTTTTTCTTTGGTGAATTCAAATGTGGGTGTAAGGGACTCCCTGGAGGCCCCAGTACATCGTTGTGAGTCTTGTCAGTTAGGCCGAGCTCTCTCCTCCTGGTCACCGACTTCCAGGCCTGTTTGAGTGTCTTGAAGAAGTAGGTCTTAGAATTGAAGATCACTTTTAAGCATATATTGAAAGTTAAGAGCACACAGTTTTTGTTTGACCTCGTCAAAGGAGTGTTTGCGCTTTTGGACGACCCAAGTATAGTCAGGGGAAACCATGACATGTGAATCCTGGAATGGGAGGTCAGGCCACCCCCTGGCCTCAAGAAGAATGGGTTCCCTGTCGCTTGGTTAAGGATCTGGGCGATTAGCGGGTGCGCTGGGGACCCAGCAGGGGGTTTCTGGGCAAGAGACCAATGGGCCTATTCCGCCATGAACCACAGCAACAGTTTGTCTTATGTGATCCAGGACTACAACCAGTGTTCCAAGAGCCGCTCTGTGTCAGATGCTTCGGAATGCTCTGGGAATCCAACAAACTGAAGTTTTTTCCTGCGTAATCTGTTTTCAGCATCTTCCGCTCATTTCTCAAGTATCATCGTTGTATATAGCAATTTGGAAACGTGTATTTTAAGAGTGGCTACAATATATTCCACTGAGGATACCTGGCTCCGTGCCTCTGTGACCCGTTTGGTGACATGTCAGAGGTTTTGTTGCAGGAGTGAAATATCCACCTTGACTTCGCCCACCTTAGTCTCCACTGCTTCACTTGAGTCCTGCATGGCTCGAAGATTCTTGGCAGGATATTCCAGGGATACATTGCTCCACGATTCCTCAGTTCTTTGAAGAGTAATCTGTTTGCTATTCCAAAGTTCTCAAAGTGAGGAGGTAGAAATTTCCATGTCCAAGTACCAAAATGCATAGAATTCAAACCTATCTTGTCATGTAGAATTTACATACAAAAATCATAAAACGTGGCTGTTTGGTAAACAGATGCATAGCTTGCAAGCTCTTAGTTCAGATAAGTCCTTCTCTACAAGATTGCTAATGTTTTGTAGAGCCAAGAGGGCTATTTTGGTGCATATATTGGCTTCTATAAATAAACCTTTAGATGAATAATGGTGCAGGCCACCCAAGATTTGCATTGGCATATGCAGCAAAGCAGTCAATGCTGACTATGTGGAATTCCCATCGCCTAACGTCTAGGACATGTTGTTTGGGGTCAAGGACAAGAAGATTTCATATTTTATTTGTTCATTGGACAAGTAGGCAAATTCCTCTTCAGGACAAACCCTTTGGCTGCCAGTTTACAATATCACAGTATAGCTATGTGAACTGTTTATCACTAAGGCACAATATGCATGCATATATTTAAGTTTTTCAAACTTCTATGTATGAGTCATGCAAAACCTTTTATTAAATTCAGTGAGCTATGCCCAGCTTGCATTACTGAAAGGTGTTCCAGTATGAAAATGTGAACAGAGGTTTGCAAACCTTTACAATTGAGGGCTACTTATAGTGTTCCCAGATTGCATCCGGATTATATACAAATATATTCAGTAGCATGAAAGCAGGATTGGTGATTATTTGCTTTTAAAATAAAATTTACACAAAACAATTACAACTTGAAAATAAAATGTTACTAAACTATTGTGCAACTGTAAATACAATGTATATGATGCATCATTTACTAAAGCATGTTTCATGCATGCTAATATTTAAAAAGAAAGATTACTAATGGTGGAGAATCACTGTAAAACCATTATGGGCAACATAAAGGGCAACATGAAATCAAACTAAGGCACAAATTCTTTAAGATAATCACATAACTTCAACACGCAGGTAAACGTTTGTGTGTTGGTGCAGATTCACGACTTTCAAGAATTCATGAGAATTAACAAAAACAGGTCTGCAAACTGTACTTCTAGCAAACCTTTATGATTTCCATTACTCATTAGTAAATATACACCCATATATTTGTGCATGCAAATATCTGCTCAGCAATTGTAGATTCACTTTCCCTACAGCCATTTTTCACCCCCAACCTGAACTTTTTTTTTTTTTTTTTTTTAAACCGTTTATTACAAAATTCAAAAAATATACAGAGATGGGCCTACAACCTTCAGGCCGGCCGCTAGCAAGCAATAGGAGCATTGGATACAAACAATAGCGCCTATGCCGCGGCGAAGGGAAATGCACAGGAGTTAGAAGCGGTGGTAGCCACACCATCCGAGCACACATAACGGTTTCATTTTAATACAAATAACAACACAAAAACAAATCCACAAGGCAACCCACAATCGGAAACAGCAGCATGTGCTCCCCTAGCGGGGGGGGACCCTACCAATCCATAGGAGTAGCAAGGGGGGGAAAAAGGGCAAGACTGGGATTAGGTGGACTCAGTGCCCGGGACCGGGGAGATAGACTGGCTAAGGGGATGGGGCCGGTGACGGATCGGGCAATAACGGCGGGGTACAGATTCCCCCGCGGTAGGCGTTCCAGGGGCCCCATACGTTCACCCATGTCCCAGGCTTACCTCTCGCAACATACACCACTTTTTCCCGAAACATGCACCAATCCATGTTATCCTTCCATGCCGCGACAGTCGGGGACCTCTGGGAACCCCACAGTTGAGCTATGTCGCGTTTGGCCACCATATATCCCAGAGTCACCCACCGCGTCTGTGGTACCGAGTAGTCGGTTGGCTCCCACACATTCAACAGGCATCTCCTCGCTTCGGGCAGCAGCGACACACGCGTAACCACCCGCAGGACCTCATGCACACCACGCCAGAATCGCTCCACCTCCGGGCATTCCCACAAAATATGGAAAAAGGTCCCCAAAGAACCACACCCACGCTTACACAGCCCGTCTACAGCATATCCCATACGCAGTAGCCTTGGCCCCGTGACATAGACCCTATGGAGTACCTTGAGCTGGACGAAGCGAAGGCGGGCCGGTGTGGCCACCTCTTTCGGGGAGGCCACCGCCGATACCCAGTCCTCGTCATCCAGCTCCAATCCATCGGCCACCCATGCCTCACGAAGGTTAGTCAGCAGTCCCGAGCGGTCATTGATAAGTTTTTTATAGATCAATGAAATCGTGCTGTCCGGTACATGTCCATCTAGCACTCTATCCTCCAGAGGGGAATACTCCGGGATGGAGGCAACGTCCGGGAATACGGAGCATAGCGCATGATGGATCTGCATATACCGAAAGTACTCCCTGTCCTGCAACTGGAATTCTGTCCGTAGCATCTCGAACGTTTTGAATCCCCCCCTCGTCCAGAGATCACCCACCCTGCTGATGCCTATCATGTCCCACTTTTCAAAGCCCTTCGAGGTCCACAGGGAGCCCAACTGCTCAGATGCGTATAGTGGGGACGCCCGGGTCAAACGACCTTTCCACCCCATCGCCACATTAGCCGCGTGCCACACTCGTACCATGACACGAGTGGGGCCCATCAGACGTGCGTCAAGCGAGCCGGAGTACAGCGCTCGGTTATAATCACCACCCGGCAGTAAAATCTTATCCATTTCAAAAGCCGGGTTTCGAGCGGGCCCGTACAGGCCGTGATTAATCGCAGCCAGCTGGGAGGCCCAATAATACCGTTTGATATCCGGGAGGGCGATCCCCCCGTCATACCACGGGAACGTCAGCTTCGCCAAGGCGATACGCGGTCTACCCTCCCAGAGCAGTCGGCGCTGCAAACTCTCCACCTCGCGAAAGTAGCGCGCCGGGACGACGTCCATTGTGTTCTGCAGAGCGTACAGGAAACGCGGCAGCGACATCATCTTAAACAATGCCGCCCGGCCGAGCGGCGAGAGCGGCAAGCGCCTCCAACGCGCAACATCCTCCTTCAGGCGCTGGAGGGGGGGAAGCAAGTTCTGACTATATCGGGCCTCCGCGTCCAGGGTAATGAAGACACCCAGGTACCGAAATCCCTGCGGGGCGATCTGGATAGGACAGCCCCGCGGAAGGATAGGGTCCTCCCCAGAGAGAACATAGACGCACGATTTAGCCCAGTTGATGATAAGGCCGGAGTTAAGACCAAATGAATGCAATACATCAACCAGCACTATCAGTGATTTACGTGGGGAAGCCAGGTACAGGAGGATATCGTCAGCATATAGAGATACGCGGTCCTCATACTCGGGGGTCCAGCAGAGACCACGAATAGAAGGTTCCCACCGCAGCCACTCCGCCAGGGGCTCCAAAGCGAGCGCGAAAAGGAGCGGCGATAACGGGCAGCCCTGCCGCGTGCCCCTGCCCAGCTCGAACGAGGCCGACACTCTACCGTTGACCACGACCTGCGCCAGCGGGCCAGAGTACAACAATTTTACTCAACTGATGAATCCTGGGCCAAACCCAAACTTCGCGAGCGTCGCCCAAATATAGGGCCATTCAAGCGTGTCAAACGCCATAGTGGCGTCCAAGGACGCCAAAATGGCCGGCTCTCGTATGAACGGGACACGTGCGAGCACCCCATGCAAACGCCGCAGGTTAAGCGCTGTATTGCGATGAGGGATGAAGCCGGACTGATCCTGGTGAATCAAGTCACACACTACGCCGACCAGCCGATTGGCCAACACCTTGGCGAGGATTTTGGGCTCTGCATTCAATAACGAAATAGGCCGATAGGATGTGACCCGGTCCCGTGGCCTCCCCTCCTTATGGATAACCACGATAGTAGCTAGACGCTGGTCTAGCGGGAGGGAACCCGCCGAGTGGGCCGTGAGGAACATAGCACGGAGATGTGGCGCCAGCGTATCCGGTCGCAACTTATACAACTCGATGGGAAGACCATTAGGGCCCATGGCCTTGCCGGAAGCGACCGATCGTATGGCGAGGGCAATTTCTTCGGAAGTTGGAGCAGCGTCCAACGACACTCTGTCCTCCTCCGAAAGGGAAGGCAGCGCGATATCCCTGAGCAGGGCGTGGGAATCCTCTTCAGAGCGGGAGGACACCGGGGAATACACCCCACGGAAATAATCTGCAAAGCAGGCGACAATTTCTTCTGGTTCAGTGACACACACACCATTCTGTTTCTCAATCAACGGGACAACTCGACTCGCTCTCTCCTTTTTGTCCAACCATGCAATCAATTTACCAGCCTTGTCACCCACATCATACAATCTCCCCTGTTGCTCTCTACTGAGGCCCCTGGCCGCCTCCGTGACGAGGGCCTTATAAGCCGATTGCTTGAGTCGAAGAACATGTAATTTGTCATCCGTCACCCCATATTCTAGATCACCCTCCAACTCGTTATCTCCGCTTCAATACGAGTCACCTCCTACCGCTCGCGCCTCCGGGAATGGGAAATAAGGGACAAGGCCTCTCCCCTGAGTACCGTCTTGAACGCCTCCCACAATGAGATCGCTGATGACACAGACCCCACATTCTCGTCAAAGTAGCGCTTAAGGGATTTAACCAGCTCTGCGCGAATGGTGGGGTCACGCAGGTACCAGGGATTAATCGGGACCACCCTACCCTCTCCCCTCGGAAGAATATCAAAGTGCAACAAGAGTGGAGAGTGGTCCGAAATACCCTGTGCCAAATGGCGCACCTCCCCTATCCTCCCAACGTGCGCCGCCGGAACCAGGACATAATCTAGCCATGAGAGACTACCATGAGCCCCTGAATGGAAGGTGTACTGCAGCTGCGTGGGATGTTTCAAACGCCAACAATCCACCAGCCCCAAGGTATCCAAGAGGCCAGACAACCAGGCCTGGGCACGGGGAGATCCCTAGGGGGGTGACGATCCACAGTTCCGGAAACCACAGCATTAAAGTCCCCCCCCACCACTAGAATCCCCTCCGGAAGGCCAAGGAGGAGGCGCCCCAGATCCGCAAAGGTGGTCGTCTGCAGCCCCGGCGGGACATAGACAGACACAAAAACGACCACTCTGCCCTCCATTCTACCCACCAAAACCGTGTAACGTCCCCTGTCGTCATGGTGCACCTCATCAATCTCCAACGGGAGCGAGTTCTTAACCATAATGCCCACACCCCTTGAACCAGACGTGAAGCCCGAATGGGCCACAAGGCGGTAGCCCCGTCTATTCATGGCACAAAAGGAGTTGCCAATGAGGTGTGTCTCCTGCAGAAAAACTATATCGGGCGAGATTCGCTTCAAGAACTGCAGGACCACACCTCGTTTTATCCTGTCCCCCAATCCATTAACATTCCAGGACAACAAGCTCAGTCCCCTATCCCCCATCATAAACAGAAGCCATCCCTCGTCCCCCAGAGAGCACTTTAGAAATGATACAACGATGTTTTTGCCTTGTGGTAGAAACGAACAACACCCCACCCCAACCCACCCACCCCAACAAAACTCCCCCCTCCCTGCACCCCTGCATGAGCCCAGACAGCCCCCCCAACTTGCAGTGTGCCTGTCGCCCCTATATAGTGAAACTAGCTAGACCCCCTAGAGGAGGAAAGAGCACCCCTTCTAGACCCCACACAACCTCCAAAAGAGGGGAAAGAACAAAGACAGAAGCTTTGGTCGAAAGTGGCATCATAATCGTCCAGAGTGAGGTCCACTATCCACCCCTCAGTCCCGATCCAGTGGGCCGTCTCCTCCCGCCGCCCCCCCCCCACCATCCCGAGCACTACCCCCAGACAGAGTGTCCAGCCAGTCCCCGGCCGCCTCGGGACGATCAAAAAAGTGCGTGCGACCATCCACCTCTACCCGCAGCTTGGCCGGGAAGAGCATGGCGTATTTTAAGTTCATGTCCCGGAGCCGGCGCTTAACACCCAGGAAACTCAGTCTCTGTTTCTGGACCGCTTGAGTGAAATCGGGATAAAAGTTCACCTCCATATTTTCCAGTTTCATCGGCCCTTGCAGTCTGGAGGCTTGCAAGATCGCGTCCCTGTCCCGAAAGTTAAAAATCCGGGCAATGAGAGGCCGCGGAGGGGCTCCGACCTTCGGCCTTCCCCCGGGAACTCTGTGGGCCCTCTCCACTGCAAAGAATTTACTCAGTCCCCTAGGCTGGAGATGGGTAACGATCAGGTCCTCCACAAAAAGATCTGCCGCCGCTTCCTCCCGTCCCTCGGGTACTCCGATGATGCGGATGTTATTCCTCCGTGCCCGACTCTCGGAATCTTCCAGGCGCCGATCCATAAGCACACTCGCCTGACGAAGTCGGCGCACCTCCGTTTGGAGGGCCGCCACCTCAGTCGTGAGGCCCGACGCGGTGTGGGCCAAAGAATCGACCCGGTCGTTGGTTTTGGAGAGATCAGCCCTCACCAGGTTGACATCCACTAGGATCGCGTCGATTTTATGGGCTAAGGTGTCAAACTGCTGGCCCACCGAGGCCTTCATCTCAGCAATGGCGCCCATGACGTCTTGCAGAGTCAACTCTGTGGGCAAATCCGGGGCATCCGGAGGGCACTCAGAGGACTTGTGCGGTCCACCGGGAGATCCTTTCGGGAGGGTGTAGCGGTCCATGATGTTGGCCTGATGTGCGGTGCCACGCCGGGTCGACTTGGCCTTCAACCGATCGCCATCTTGTTTCGTGGCCATGGTCGCGGGTCTCACCCCCTCACCAGCCACGCAGTAAAAGGCAAGCAATCAAGGCCACGGAGTCCGGGGGGTCACCCCAGGACGGCGGAGCGGGCCACAGCAGGCAGGCAGGCTGGGTCACCCAGCGAGGCCACCCCAACACCAAGAGCGCCGCGATCCCACTTGCAAAGACGGCAAGGGGGCACGAAAGTGAAAGTGAAAGTGCGGGGTACGCGACTCGCCAGGCCCAGCCCGCCGTTGTTGTTCACTTTGCCACCGGGTCGCCCCCAAACGCGAGTCCGGGGTCAGGAGCGAAGGAGGCCGCAAACTTCAATCGGTGCTCACTCCGGCACCCAAGGTCCGATTCGAGAACGGGAAACGGGTACCACCTCGGCTCAGGCTCACCGACACAGTCCCCTCAACCGATGCAGGATGAAGACAGGATAAACGTAGGAGGTCGCGGAGGTCCTCGGGAGCCTCGCACCTACGCGGCCATCTTGGTTGCGCGCTAGGCTCCTCCCCCAACCTGAACTTTTTACTTCTTATTTTTGTCAAGAGTAAATTTCCAACCATCTTCCAAAGAGGTTACAGACTGGAGAGGAGCTGGTGAATATCTTTAAACAAGAAAGTGTCTAGGGATGCACATACTCACAAGACATTCCGACCCAGGAGCTACTGTTTCAAGCCTACTTCCAGACCATGGATGTAGATTTGCGGAAAAATTCTAAAATCACAGGCTTGCTTAAATGCAGACCCTAATGAAAGATGAGACCTAGCACAGTCAGTAAAGATTTTGCCAGAGCTTTGAAATAAGGAGTATGCTGCTATAATTTGTTGCGGCACCAAAAGGGACAAGTGGATCTTTTACAGGACGAATAGATTTCCAAAGCATGGCATTCTTTTCACAAATATATATTTTATAAAATTCCACACCCTTATGCTGTATGGATTTGGCCCTGACATTACAAATGCCACCTCCTCGCAATATGGCTAAGTCTGAACCACTGGCTGGAGACGCTGCTCATTACACTTCTGGTGAGACTAGAATCTCTACTTCTACGCTGACAGACCGAAAAAGAGCTTTCATGGAGATACATCTGCTTCCATAAGAGGCTGCTAGGTCTGGTTACACACAATTTTCACCTCTCCCTATCCATGTTTTCTATATTATTTGAGGGATGAGGACTTTAGAAGATAGTTCATTCTCTTTCGACTATTAGGAATAAATCATGTTGGTCAAAAGACCACAGAAATCTGGTTAAATGTACTTTGAAATATTAACTGGTCTTAAAAGTAGGAAGTTGTTCATGTTATGAAAGTTGAGTAAACATTCCAAAGATTCTAAAGTAAGAAGGCCTTCCTTAATGTGGAAGCAAATATTTCTTAACTCTAAAATAAGTAAAATTAGCAACAGAGCCCTGCTGGAGGGATGCTTATGTCGTCACCGCATAATAGCTTCTCTTCATTAATCCCCAGGTGTCTTGGTATTTTCTGTGATTCATCTGCTACCTTCAGACCCCTAACAACATTTGCTTTCCAAAGAAAACTTCACAATCACCCCTCAAGTACTCATTCATCAAGCTTAGACAACTGCTGCTATCTCCATGGTGATAGAGGAGGCAAAACCACAAAACATGTAATTTGTAAAAGAATCTGAAACAAGGCCTCCCACCGGAGTCAGGCAGTTTCCGCACAACTTCCTAACCTGGCAGCAACTTTGCAGGCTCCGCTTTAAATTACACTTCACTTATACCTTGTGCAGAAAATATTCTCCACAAAGCAACCCTCTGACCCTACTGACATTCTGGGAAGACTCATCCATCAATCCTGCAAACAATTTTTTAAGAAGAACATATTGAGCGTGTCCTTTTCAAACGAAGACCCAGATGCTTAGAAGTTCTCTTGCACTTCTTACCTGAACATATTAACAAACTCTTCCATTTCTGAAACTGCTAATGGTCCACATATTCTAAGTCTCCCTTGCACTATGAACAGCTCAGGCTTCCCTGCACATACAAAATGGAGACCAATGCACTGCAACAACCACTGCGCCAGGTCATAAATATAGAACTCGTTAATCATATCATGGGTTTCCAACTGAATTTGAAGAATGGTGACCCTTAATAGGGTGTACTAATCAACACAGAAATATAAATATAGAAAGGCCTACTTGATTTTGCTAGAATGCATCGGTAATTCATGTATGCAGGATTACTTCCTTTATGTATGGTTTTATGTTTGCCTTTTGGTATTACAACTCTTGGTTGTACTATGCAATAAAGCAAGGAAGGGTCAGAGTATTATTTTCATACAGCACAAACTGAGAGTTTAATGGCATTATGTGAACTCTGGCACTCATAAATGCTGAGGGTATTACAACCTAAGCTTGTTGTATTTTTTTGTCCCGGTATCTCTGGCCACGCAGGTGGCAGAACTGGGGATGTGAGAGGAGTCGGGTAGGCTATAGTGGTTCAAACCATCCTTCTCCTCCCCGGGTTGGCCATTTCGCAAACACCCGCGTTACAAAGCACTTTAGCTTGGGAGCCCCAAGAGACATCTAGTGAGAGCTGGCCTAGTCTGCAGGTCCGTGTCAATAGGCCACTCCCAGATACATTTTATTTTCTGAGTATTGCAATAACCCTTGTTGAGATGGTTGCAGTGGTCTGGATAGGTTTACACCTTATACCCCTCTAGGGCCAGGCACTCACTGATGATCCCAGGGTAGATAAAAGGGGACCAACTTACATTGAAATGTTCTCTTAAACTTAAGGCTCTAATGCAGTCAGGTTCTGCAAAACATGGGCCTGCTCTGCAATTATCACCAATCAGGATCGCCTTGACATACAATAACCCAAGAACCTAGTATTTGCATACAGCATCTTAATCCAGGCCCTTGATCTCTTTTTTGGTTCAGGTAGTGTAGCCCCAAAACAGTCATATTCCTTTTTAGTTTGAGTAGAAACGTTCTTATCAGCAGCTTATGTTTTTTCAAGCAACCTTTTTGAACGATAGATTAAAAAAATCCTTGAGCCCTTGCGTGAGCTGCCTTAAAGTGTAAGCGGCACTCACTTAAGTGCCACCCTCTCCCCTCCCTGCAGTCACTTCTTGAGAGGCGTGCAGTTCCTTTCTGAAAAGGCCTTTGATTCTTTCAAGTCGCCGATCCCAGCCCTTGCGCAGCTGTATCCCACACACAGACAGGCTCTTCGCTTCCCCCACACCGCAGGGATTTCTATCTCTCTGTTTTAAAAAGCCGCTCCATGTCCTTCTCCTGCAGCATCTTTGCCAGCAAATAACGCTTCTCGCTATTCATTATCACACCTAAAAAGACTCACACACTAACACACCTGTTCTTTTTCCTTAGATGCTCATTTGCAAGCTTGGTCACGATTAGTCAATCTCCATTTTACCTTTTTCTTTAAATTTTCAGTAATGATTAATGCAGGTCAAAGTTATTGATTTCCTTAAAAATAGTGTGTGGCAAAGTATTCCACGAAGAGAATCTCAGTAGTGCAGTGCAGCACTAAAATAAGCCTGGCTGCTGTTTTGAGAGTGTTAAAACTAATAACAGGTCCAAGGCCAGCGGTGAAACCGAGACAGTAGCATGCATTTGTGCTTTAAGGGTCTGCGTATCTAATCGGTGCACATTAAAACGATCGAATACCAGGGAAATATTTCAGGAATGACTTACTGCAGGCTCGTCACATGTGCAGGGTAAATGTGCACTGAAATCTGCATATGCGATCCAGTGCATTGTGCTACATCAACAATAAACAACACAATATTGCCCCTCGCACAATGGTGCAAATGCAATCTTTATTTACATGTACTCACAAATCAACAACCCCTCAGCCACATAATGAACACACGACACAAACCACAATAGAAAGCAAAGGACTATTTCGATGCTCTAATAAATTCTGCAGGTTACATACACAAAAGGGAGGATATGAGGAAATATACTATTGTCTGTGGGATTGAATAAACCTCTCAGTTAAATAATACAAGCCACAAGAGATTGGTTACATCAGTGACCTTACTTGTTTGTGTTCTGGAAAAATGCAATTATTAGCCCAGGCTAACAGGCCAAAGTGCAAATCCTCTTTTAGTTGCACCAATGAAATGCCCTATAAAGCTTGGCTCCTCTTCCTAATTTCTATTTCTTATAGAAGTGAGACCAGAACTAATTCTTCTTGCTTTTGTTTCAATGGGTTTATGTTTTATGCTAGGTTACTTACATCTCAAACAGCAACTTCTGTCCGATAAAAGATACAATACAAGTTTCCTCTTCAAGAAAAATATTTCTCTTCTGTTTCCAGACCCACATCCATACTGAAATACACAATTTACTGAGTAGGATAGAATCCTTTCATCTTTGCTGATTTCTTCTAGCGCACGTCAGTCCATATCCAGGGCATAAGCCATGTACCAGTTAGGTTTGCCTAATTCATTGTAAAACAAATGTATTTCCTTAAGCAATATTCAAAAACTTAATAAACAAACTTATAAAAAAAAAAAGTTGAAAATCATTTCATAAAAATAAGAATATCCCGCATTACAGCTACACCTTTAAAGATATAGCATATGGTTAAGGATGTCTACAGCATAAACCTACATTTCTATTCAAAATTGTTAATATTGTCCCAATAATTAAAAAAAGAATACCTAGTATTTATTAAAATTCGAAAATGTTGACTTTTTGCCAACTCCTACAATGAAAACTAGGTACTTCAACTTGAACAACTGATCTAACATTGATCCATCCAATATAAGTACCCCATTCATTCTAAAAACGTATATATACTTTGCTGAACTTGGCCCTCTCTGCAGGGTCATAACCAAAAGTTTTCCTATCAATCTGCTGCTTTCTAACTGCCTGTTTGTTGGCTTTTGGGACTCTGCACACTTCATCAATGCTTATCAGCGCTAAAGTGCTTGTACTTTCTCGCTTAAACATGGTAAAATTGGCTTACACCCATTTGACAAATTCTATTTACTTGTAATTCCCTAGTAAAGTGATACTACATGTACCTAGAGCCTGTAAATTAAATGCTACTAGTGGGCCTGCAGCGCTCATTGTGCCACCCACTTAAGTAGCCCTATAAGCATATTTCAGGTCTTCCATTGCAGCCTCGGTGAGCAGTTTTAAACTGACATTTCTACCTGGCAAAATCAACCTTTTGCTAGGCCTAAACCTTCCTTTTTAATACATATAAGTCATCCATATGGGAGCCCCTAAACAGCCCATAGGGCAAGTACATTGTATTTAAAAAGTTGGACATATACTTTTAACTTTTACATTTCATGGTAGTAAAAAAACTCTTACATTTGTTATTCACAACTGCAAGGTCTACCACTCCCATAGGATAACATTGGCATACTGTACTACCTATAATAAGAGCTAACTTTCAATTGGGAGCAGGTAGGAATATCAAGTTTGGTCCCTAAAAATTTCTAATTGGAAAACCTCTTAAATGGTAAAGTTGGGTTTTAAGTCTCAATTCTGAAATGTCACATTTAGAAAATTGACATTTTCTTGTCCCAACCATTTGGAACTGTAGCCTGTATCCTAGTCACGTGCCTAGGTTAGCTACCAGTTGGTCTTTGAGTATTGCTCCCAGACATGGAGACAAAGGAGGAGGTAGGTGTTGGCAGGATGGGACATATATGACTTGATAGGAGGCAGGGATGTCACCAACCACACTTGCACATCACAAAGACATTGCCTCAGCACACTCACAAAGGGTTTCCCATTAGTCTTTTGTGCCCCCATACAAGCTGGAGCTAAGGCAGGGAGAAAGGAAATTCCAGACACCTCTGGTGAGGGGGGAGACTCTAGAAGCTGTTCCCACTTCAAAGTAGGCACCAGGTATAAATAATGGACCCTTAAAACCAACCTTCAGTTCACTTCTGGACCTCAAGACTCTGCCAGGAATAAAGACTGCCCAGCTGCGAAGTCTGCCCTGCTGACCTGCTTGCTGACTAATGACTGTTTTGTTGCCAAGGCCTGCTGTTGCTGCTCCAGGACTCGTCTGCTACTGTGAGCTTCCCTGCTGAATCCAGCCTGCCCGTGTGGACCCAGAAACCCTACAAATATCCAAGGGTCTGTTGGCTTATTTGATGCCGACTCATCTCGACACACCACGGTGCAGCCTGCTATTGAACAGTGCAACACAGCTCGTCCTCGAAGCATCTTACCATAAGTCCTCGCAAGCACCAGTGGCTTCTTTGGCGTCAACACTGGGCCAGCGTGATGCGTCTCATCCCCTGCACCAACGCATTGTAACACGGATCTCAATGAGCTGTACCGGCTTTATTGACGAAGAATCAGGACCTCACATGACAGCTCCTCATCGACAGTCATCAACTCTGTCACTGCATGATGCATTATGATGCTGGACCTAGTAGACATGTCCTCAATGTCAGCCTACGTATCTTAACACAGAGACTTCGCATCTCGACACCCAAGCCACAAGTTACTTTGTAAGCAGACTGAACTCAGTCCTGTATCTGACCCACGTTCCATCGCGGTTGGCCTGAACTTATGACTTGGTACCAGTCTACCGTGACCAGATAACTGCTGTTACACTTTTAGCTTCTTAGCACTGGATTTTCACAAAACTTTCATAATTGCATAACTCTAGTTCTACTAATTGAAGATTTTGTCGTTTTGGTGTCAATTTATTGAATGTTATCCTTTTTCTAAATTGAGTGGGATTTTTCTTGTGTTGTGTTTTCATTTTATTACTGTTTGAAGTGCTATATGAATACTTTACACGTTACCTCTAAGCTAAGCCTGTCTTGTGCCAAGGTACCAGAGGTTTGAGCACGTCAGTTTGTGGTTTGCTTGTCGTTCACCTTGACAAGAATTGTAGTTGCGGCTTGAGTAGGGTTTCAGCCCCCTTTGCCAGTAACCCAATGTCGTATATACTTTGAAACACATAAGGAGGAATTAACCAATTCAATAAGAATACCCCTGGGTATCTAAAAATGATTCTGGGTATTAATTTAATGTGTTGTCTTTCTCATTGTCAGGGGAAGTTTATATCTCTATTCAAGGAAAACAAACAAAAATTATAATTTCTAGAAATATGGGAGGTTCAGTGTTGATCCATTTCTTCGTGACTAATTGTCTGGCGTGGCATAATTGATTAACATGTTTTTGATCACTCACCTATAGCTCCAAAACTTAGACCAAGGGCTGAATACATGTATCAATATTTTATGGAAAAACGCAAGGTATATGTGTAGAAAGTAATCTAACCTTTCAAAATGTTTAGTTTGTTTTGGGCACAGCGATAAAATGTGAGGCAAGTCTCTGCTGCCCCTTCAGCTTATCACCCATAGATAATTTTGATATGTATTCAAAGTCATGAAATTTGAGTGGTGCACAATAATATCATGAATTATCTTACATAGGGTTTTTAAAGCTATAATTTAGGGAATATTCTTTCCTATGCACCCAGACTTTTCAGATCAATACTAAACGGTGGACACTATATCACATACCTACTTGCTCATATACAACCTAGCTTTGTTATTATAGAAATGACCTTGTTGGAAGTGGTGCAATTAAATTGGCAACACGACGTCAGTGTTCAAAATATCTTGTTACATGAATGATTATTGTTATTATTGTGCATTATTATTGATATTTCTGACAGGTATGATTCTCAGGAAACTTGAAACCCACATTTACTTCAAACAGGGAAATTGTCTGAGACAGTGAATGCCCACATTACATTGTTTTTGACCAAAGAAACAAAGTCCTAATGCATTTGAGTATGTTGAAGAATGTGTTTACCTTGATACCCATTTCAGAAAGAGTAAATGGACAGTGCCAATGCATTATCCTTAAATGGGTAAATAATAGCTCAAAGAAACAAGAGCACCAGAGAAGGTGGGCAACAGTGGGGTCTTGAAATCCAGCATGAAATGGAGGATGTCAAATGCCTAAGTTAATTCCTCTATGATCTCCAGCAAAACGAACAAGACTTTCTGAAAAGGGGTGTGAACAAGCCTTATTCTGAACCCTTCCCAAGATGATGATGCAGGATTGGCCATAAATCATTGATTTGAGATTCCCAATCTAAGATGGAGTTTGATTCTTTTTCCTGTGTTGGCACGTCCTATTTAATTCATTATAAGGAAGATGGTCAGGAGAGGAAGATGCTTCGCAAAGCATTTGTCATCATGTTTTTCAAAATACTGTAGCTACTGGTAGACAAAAACCTGGAATTACTTTTTCCAAGTGAAATCAAAAGAAATTCCTCAGAATCGAAGTAAAACACTGCAGCCCATGACGATCATCCAACCTATGCCTGAAGCATATCCCTACACAAGCTGCAGCTCAAATGAAATTCAACATCTCCCAGGCCAAGGACTCTGGCTTCTGTTTCATGTTGTCTGTGGAACTCTCTATTGAACAAAGCATGTCTATGTAAAACGCAATAAAAACATGTTTTCCGAATAACCCACATTCCCAACTCGTAAACCCAGGAGGCACTCTGAGGTGGTGTAGTCTGCGCTCCTGTGCTTTGCAAGTTTCTAGTTATTTCTTCCTTATAGACCCAGTTTTTAAATATATCTAGTTATTGAGGTGTACACACTTCTCTGAAGGTCTGAATAAAGCAGTTTATTTATAAGAATAGCAGGTCACTGAGAGCTTTACAGTGCGGTAGCTAATAAAGGCATCGATTCATTATGCAATCAGAACATAACAAATAAATAAATAATACATCTAAATGTTATCTTGTTTTTGCTGTCTAGCTGTCCATTTATCAAAGACAGCATCTTTGTTCAATATATCAATCCACCCTCTATGGTTTATGTTAACTAAGTTTTCTGCCGATCAATGTATGTGCCACATTTTTGGCCTTCCATACAACATTTCTGGTAGAAATGTCTGTCTAGTCATATAGATAAATAAATACATTTAAAAAGCTCCCTTTAAACCATAACCAACTGATGTTCACACTCATTTACCATTAGAAAAACCCAGTAAGCACTGCAAAAAAGCTGACTTTGTTGGGAAACTGTGTTGGAAGAATGAGGTATGGGTAGTGCTGTGTGTTAAAGTACTCAACACTGTACGGTCATTATGAACTACATCAACATTGTTCCGCTCCCATACATCTGGCACTCATTCACTCACTTATTCATGCATATCTTTGACTAACACATCCAATCACACAGTATGGAACAAGGCCTCGCTCTTAACTCACTTCAAATTATCTGGGCTCTTTTGTTCACCTTCCAGTGCTCTTTAAGCCATAGGCTCAGGGCATGGAATTCAAAGAACTCTGGGCCCGATTCACAGAACTAACTTAAGACAAAATCCTAAACTTACTACCATTTTGGTATTCACAGAAGGCACTCACTCATTTTGGTATTCACAGAAGGCACTCACTCATTTTGGTATTCACAGAAGGCACTTACTCATTTCGGTATTCACAGAAGTTAGTAGTCCTAACTTTAGGGTGAAGGCGTTTCCTTTTTTTGGGTTCATGTTGTGCTTGCCATCATCTGCAAACATAAAGAGTGTTTGCTCTGGAAGAAGACAGACACACAAAATGAATGAACCGTCTCAAACTGGCCGGCACATGAGGGACACTCAAAGTATGGTTTAGAAAGGAGCATAGGAGAAGGACTGAAACTGAATGTGTGTTTTCCAGAACATGTCACTGACCGGTCTACGTGACTGCTTCACCTGGAAGTAGAACTCAGTGGATGCAGCAGCCTCGTCACTTGGCCTCACATCTAATGAAGGTGAGGTAGCGCATCTGCAGTCCTCGTGCTCCGTGCAAGGTGATATCTTTGCACTTTCTCCCCCCGATTGGCTTCCTGTGGTTGTACCATCTTGGAGATATCCCCACTGGCAGTTGTTTCCATGGGCGGTGCAAGACACCAGCTGGGTCAAAAGAAGGATGCTAAATAGGGTCTTCTTCCCATATTGGTCATTCCGCAGAAGCACTACTATTTTGAAGAAGAAAGTAGGGATAGCCTTAAATCTATTTCTATCCCAGAAAGTCGCATTCTCAGTGCTTTTTGTCAACGTTACCTAATTGAAAAAGAAGTGAACCTTCTTACATTTAATGACATGTCCTGTCTAGATATTTACAAGGAGGCTTAGGTCTGAGAAGGTGTGTTTCAAAGTTCTTGTATCCCTATTTTGTACTGTGGCCTGCACCCTCTTAACTACTATTTTCATCCCTTATTTTTGCTTCATTTTTCTGCGCCACAACTCCTTGTGGGATATCCCTTCCAGAAACCGCATGCATGGCTTTTTCTCGACACGTTGTCAAGATTGTTTTGGTGTCTTTCTTTTCGAAAGTTATCTCATTCATCATCTTCAATCAATAACTTCCAACTCTGCCAAGGAGGTTCTTCCACCCCTTCAAGCTTTCTCCTTGTAATTGGGACTTCTTTAAGGAGCTACTTGACACCTTTCGTATGTATGCTAAGTGCAGGGTGGCATGTGCCTACTGGGAGGAGTCACCGTTTCCTCTGACAACTACGAAGGAAACCAGAATGACCTTCATGTCATCCAGTCCTTGGCAATGACACTCCACAGGGTGTTGGGTAAATATTCTGAGGTTTAGGGATGGTGTCCTTGACAGCCAGCTTTCTAGAAGTGAGGAGAACATCACCCAAAGGAGTCTACAACAATTTGCTGGAGAAACTTTGGATCTGTCTGTTAAGAGGATTCTGTCTGGCCTGCTGTAAGAGGGATGCTGGAGGCATTTTTGCAGGAAGGAGTCTGCCTTGAGGAGAGTGCTGTCATTGATACCTGGAGTGGAGCTGCCCAGAAGAATAACTATCTAATAATGTCAGAACTTGTTGGCCTATCTAACCTAAAGTATACCCGAGTGGTTAAGGCAGCAAAGTGTTGGTTCGGTGTAAATATATAACTCTGCTGTATTAGGCCTCATCCTGTGAGATGGCTCTCCTGGCTGTATGATGTTTTAGATCTGCTGAGTGATAACTCTGCTGTCTAAAGCCTGAGCCTCTAAATGTTGTGTAACTTGAGGGACCGTGTTGACATAGAAAGCAACATCCTACTACGTTTCTGTATAACTTGAAGGATAGCTCTTAGGACTGAAACCTTAGTATGTAAGGTTTAGGATAGCTGAGCTATAAGTTCTGGAATTTGAGACCTAACACTTGAAGAATCTTTGTAACTTTGTGGTAGTGTTCCTGCCTAAAGCCACTTCCTGCTAGATTTGTATAACTTAAGGGATAATTTTGCAATACGTTCTTTGTCACCTGAGTGATACATTCTCTAAGTTAAGCATTTACCTTGACAAAAAAAAATGTTTAATTCCCTAGCTCGATCAATTAATGTAAGTGTGGCAAGTATCAGACAGTACAAGTCTGCACAATCACACCAAGCCACCAACAAATGTGACACAGGAAGGTGCAGTGCACTGAAAAAATAAACACCAGAGGGCAGGTTCTGAATGTACTTTTTGAAAGCATAACTTCTGGATTTCTTCCTTGAATCTTATTTACAACATATATAACTTGTGCGGACTTAAGAAGATACTTCTTTTACAAAGTAAGTAGCTCACCTCTCACAAATCGCACAAAGTGCAGTGAATGAATGAATGAATAAGATAGTTTATTAATCAATTAAAACCATAAACATGACTAGAATCAGACAGTACGAAACATTTAGCTAAAAAAGGACTAAAACTTGTTATACATCAGCTGCAACCATTGCACATCTAATTAGGAAACTTCTTATTATTAGCTGCCCTTCATGAATATAAGAGGAAAAATACTAGTGTACAAATGATAAAAGGCGGTCAGGTAAACGAGCCGACCACAGTACCTTCCTACTACTCTAAAATGGATTGGTCGTAAACCGGCTTTTCCCTGATTAGTTAGCGTGTATGTTCTGTACTATGCAGCCAGTTGCAATTCTACCAATAAAGTGCCAGGGTTTAAGACTATATGCTGTTAAAGTGGCCGTGTGCAAGTCTACAGAGCGGGTAAAGTGCCAGTGTGCAAAAAGTAACTGCTTGTTAGGCGGTTATTGCCATAGCATGACGGGATAGGGAGCGGCTATAGTTGCTTTCCCTAGCAGCCCATCCTTGCATGTCCATTTACCTGCTCACAATTATTACATTCAGTGGCTTGACTGATTCTAAATGATTCGAACCATTATGTTAATGATCCAGAACGTGATATGATTTGAGCATTCCACCAATGCGCCTGTGGTTGATTAGTGTTACTTTCTCCATCAATATTCTAAATGACCAGTGTTTGGATGATTCCCCTAAAGAATTTTAAAGTGATATACTGCTTTCCGGCTTTAGAGCTGGTCTTACATGGGGCCTTTGGCATCTGGAAGCTGTGCTTTTGGTGTAAAAAGGTGCAAACAAATAAAAACCTGAGCTTAAAAACACATGCTTCAGCACTCGTTGTTGCTAGCTCAGTCAAAAAAGTTTAAAAGACTATGGGCCAGATGTATCAATATTGGATTTTGCGATTCCATAATAGCAAATTTTACAGATTCTCTATCAAGAAATCGCAAAATGCGATGTATGTAGGTTTCGCAATAATAATTGCGATTCCTACATATTCCTTATTTGGGAATTGGGAATTGCATGCACAATTTGCGAGTACCCAATAGGTACTCGCAAATTGTACATGCAACTTCAAGGGTGCCAAATGGACACCCTGTTGCACCCCTGAAATATGCAAGTGTGCACATGTGGAGCACATACATGCCCTAAGGACATGTATGTACACCACATGGCACCTTGAAAAATGCAAAAAAAGTGCATTTTTCATGGAATTCGCATATTACCACCAATTTCAAGTTGGTGGTAATTTGCGATTCCTTAAAGCCAGGTCGCTCATTTTTTTTGCTTCCTTCATTTCATTTAAGGAATCACAAATTGCGATTCCTTATATGCATTCGCAAAAGAGGGTATCGCAATGTTTGTGATTCCCTATTTTACGAATGCCTTTTGGGATGATACATCCCAAAAGGCTTTTTCACGTTGGCAAACGGGCCTATTCTGTGAATCGGCCCGATTGCGAACGGGAAAAACGTTTGCTACATCTGGCCCAATAGTCTCTCATTGCAAATTAATGAAAATTCCTAACACCGCTTGACAAATGGCTAAATATCTGCACAAAAGTCATGCAAGTGGCATGTGTATCACCTTCAAACACTCCTGGTTTGCTCAACAACCCTTTGCATTCTGGGACATGTAATTTGCTCATCCTATTGAAGTGTAGGCTTCAAATAGCCAGGTTGCAAAGTGATATTAGTTTTGTTATTGGCTTTCTGGTACATGACGTTTACTCCACACCTTACAAAAGCAAGTCTGTAAGTCCCATGGTGTGAAGACATAAATAGATGAGCTATTTGTGCACAAAGCAAACATTTCACAAAGTCACTGGCTTGCTAGTAAAACATTTGCAGTACAGAACACGGCATGGAAAACATACGCTACACTGCCTCTCGAAAAAAAACAGCACTGTTTGGATAAATTCACCCTAAAACACTAGCTAAAATGTGTACTGCTGTGCCCAATCAGACAAAAAACAAATGCTCACTTCCTGGGACCAAAGAGAAACACAGGAAGCCTTCACACCTTTAAGCCAGCAGACAAAGCAGACATAGGCACCTACGGGCTTTGCCAGTGGCATTTGGAAATGCTGTAAATTATCACTGATGCTATGTGTGACATGACTAAAGAAAACAAAAGAAAGTGGTGCTGAGGCTGCGTCATTCTGCAGGCGAGTGCATTCACTCGCCCACATAATGACGTGGGCTACATAATAACGTGTGTGTCTCTTTTTCTTGTCATTTGCCTATCCAAGATGGATCAGTAAATTAAAAAAATGTAGCACAAAATAGCTTTTATTTGCTTAAATCTTTAAATGGAGTGAGGGTCTAGAAAGCGGGTGGTCTTGCATCACAGAAGGAAGAGAGAGGGTTTGCCATCCAATGCAGAGGGATATGCAACACGGAGGTAGTGTGGGCGGGCATGCAAAACAGAGGGAGCCGGGTGACCAGGCATGCAGCACAGAGGGAGGGGGTGACCAGGCATGCAAAACAGAGAGAGGGGTGACTAGGCATGCAACACAGAGGAAGGGGGTGGCCAGGCATCCAACACAGAGGAAGGGGATGACCAGGCATGCAGCACAGAGGGAGCGGGTGACCAGGCATGAAACAAAGAGGGAGGGGGTGACTTGGCATGCAGCACAGAGGGAGGGGTGACCAGGCATGCAACACGGAGGGAGTGGGTGACCAGGCATGCAACACAGGGGGAGGGGGTGACCAGGAATGCAGCACAGAGGTCGAGGGGTGGCCACCAGGCATGCAACACCAAGAGAGGACAGGCGGGTGCACATGCTACACTAAGGCAGGTCTGACGTTCATAGTATCGCCGTTGGCACCTCTCAGTTCCCCCTCCAACAAAATACATTACCCAATAATAACACACACACAGACTGTTTGATTGGGTACAAAATGCTGCAGGTTTATTACATACACCGTTATGTAATAGGTGGGTTATCTTACGGGCGATCCAAGGGCAGGCAACCAACTGGGCCGCCTGCCCGCCTGATGAGCCGGGCAGCACTGGGGCGAACCCCGCCTTTGCTGCCGTCCAAGTGATTCTCTTCCAGGATCACGTGACTGTTGGTAACTTCTACTCACGCCCCTTCCCGGGGCGGAGCATAGCATAGCAAACCCCCGGTTGTTCAGGCCCACAACCGCCCAAAGGACTAGCGGGGCGCCGACACGGCACCCGGGACCCTCCCATGAGGCTCCTCGGATTTGGCTCTGGCACCCCCTATGGTGCCGCGCAGAGGTACCCTTGGTACCGGCCTGCTTCCAGATCGCCCTGTAACACCGCCACAGCTCTGGAGGCGGCCATCGTCGCCGCCAGAGACACCCACCAAAACAGCTATAGTCTTACCTGCCACCTCTCCTGTCTGGAGCTTCCTGCAATCCAGATGAAAGAGAACCATCCCTGCTGGTTATAGATGGCCCCCTCTATATCCCAAGCCCTTGACGCTATCCTGGGTCACCCCCTTGCGGGAAAGTTCCACTGCTTCACTTGCCTCAGCCCTGAGCCAGCTCTGGGCGGGGTGGCCGCCGACACCCAGGCTCGCAAGGCCCCGTCTATGTGCTGATCTCACCTAGCTGCCGTTCTCCTAGCACCGAGTGCACCTGAAAACCTGCGTGCCCATCTATGGGACAGCAGCCCGCTTGCTAGGTGACCACTCCCCCACCCGCCTGCCTGCTCCGGCTATTCTGGCGAGAGGGATTTTATTTAACCTTTGAACAGTCCCTTTGTTTGCTAAATCCTGACGCGCAGGAGTGTTCATAACTGAAAGTGTGTGGCCATGGGCAAGGAACCCTCATGCACCTGCCATGTATCCCTTATTCCTTCTGGGAATTATGCCCGTTCAGCTCCTTCTGTGGTGAAACCCCCTAGGCATACTGGCTTAGAGAATCTGTCTGATTTAAGCAGTGCACATTGCCTGTGGCATGGTCCAAGCATTACGGATTGGCTAAGTCCTACTGTAACCCGTCCTAGAATGCTCCCAGATAAGAGGGTGTCCGGGGGGGGTGTACCCACCGCCTGCCCGGAGCATCCCCAGCGGTGACAAATTACCTGCTCCGTTGAAGTTTAGTGTTAGTTACACCCTGGGCGTGCCAAATGTTCTAATGACATAGTGTCCCATTGTGTTTGACATGCTGCTGCCCCAATTATTGGGACGGCAGCACACTATGTTGGCTGACCGCAACCCCACCAAGCGAAGTACAAGTGTCGGTATCCCAGGTTCCCAGTTTCCTGCTAGCTCCAGTGCACTACCAGTGGTTCCGCTGGGAGATACCACAAACCGCAATGGTCATCCGAACCTTAAGAAGCGCCCCATTCTCACCTGGGTGTACCTCTAAATGATAGTGGTTTCACACAGCCGTAAGGCTAGAGACACACCTCTTAAACCTATTTACTGGTTTTGCTACTCGGCACCCCTATGGTTGGAGCTCCGTGTTTACGCAGGCGCATGCCCCCATAGCACGAAGATGCTGCAGAGCCGGGGTCTGCTACCTTAAATGTCTGAGGTGAGGAGTTGAGGAACACAAGACAGGTAATATGCAACTGGAGGATGTATATACTTCTGCCAATGACCTGACAGCGGCCCAGCTGTGCCCCAAGACCTCGCACAATTCACACCCTTGGGCTGTTAGCCGGTGGCATGGCAGGCTGTAGCTTAGCGGCTCATGACATTGTCTCCGTGTATATACAACAAACACCGTGCCTCACTACATGCCAGTACCTTTGGCTTACACAATGCTTGTTAGTTGTATAAGATAGATGAAGCAAAATAACATTCTAGCTTCCCTGCATGGCCTATTGGGGATACTTCAATTCTGACCTGGTGGGACTGTCACCTTAACGTGTTGAACATCCCTTAACTGTTTCCCTTCGATGAATAGCGAGCTCCACCTGCAAATGAACCAACACACTAATCAACGTCCGCAACAGCCAGACAGGTCACCTACACGTGATCAAGGTGAGGGAAGCGTGAGCCCTATGGAAACGGAATGGTGGCGCACAGTCCCCACCTCAGAGACAAAATGTTTTACCTCGTTGTACTGCGAGATCGGTGCATGCAGAGACAACATAACTATCCTTTGCCAACACCGAGCCAGACCGTAACTTTTGACTAAATTGGGACAAGGGAAGACCCTGGTAATCTCACTGATCAAGTCTGATGTCGTATATGACCTCTCCCCCTGTGCTTTGTGTGGCATTGGCCCTCCTAGGTGTGGGCAGAGCCCCGGGAAGTATACTTGGGTTCTAGGCCCCTAATGCACCCTTGTTCGAGGGGAAAGCTGAAACCATGCTCGCTGGTTCCCGGCCAAAACCGACAACCCTTTTACCCTTTGTCAACAGCAGCACATGCATCAATAAGACATTAATAAGGGCCACATGCCTAACTCCTGATGTCCAAAGGACCCAGTAGGCCAAGCAGCGAAACATCGCTAAATGGAATAATACGAAACAGTCTTCTCACGGCGCACGCCACTCAGGCGCTGGCAGGACACCGAGGTTTACACCGAACAACCCGATTCCAAAGGAATCCCAATGTGACCTTGGCTGGAGAAGGGCTATCCCTGTCCTAACAGCAAAATGAAAACTTTGGAGCTGAAGCCACGAAAGCTAACTAAATGAAGACCATAGACTGAGGTACTCCACAAGAGTTTCTACTCGCAAAGCTGGAGTCATGGAACACGACACGCATAGGATACCAGAGCCTGTCCAGTGGACAGCGAGTCAACCGATACTCAGTTAAATATTGATGGATTTTGAGACACAGGCACCATCCAAACTATTGAAACCAAGTTGGCGGGACTAGTTCTATGGAGAAAAGCATTGAAAGAATCGCTCCTCAACGTCAAATGACACAACTACCCGCTTACGTCTACCTTGCTGGGAAGGGTGGAGCGATGCCCATTATCGGAATAGTGAGTGAATAATTTATTCCTACCGCCGAATTGTGAGAGACTGCCACCCGAGCGGTCTTTCCGCTTAATGGCCCCCTGGCAGTGCAATTGATTAGGGCACCAATAATTCACCCCAAACTGGTATGCTGCTTTACCCACCCAGGGCACCCTGTCCGGCAAACACCAAGGCAGACGTACCGCAATGCCAACTGAAGGCAGAGTAAAACACAATTTCTGACCTAGGGCTGTTCGCGGCGACACCTACCTCGTGACGCCCAGTATTGGGCAAAACTAGAATCGGCATACGCACGCGCTACATACCGCAAGCCCGGACTCCTGTCCGGCGGCCACTTCCTTATGCACCACACCTTGCTCCTGCCATGCTGCCAATCAATAGTAACACCACAACTACGGACCCGGGTACTCGTGCAAACGTGAAAATTCTGCCTATTTCAAGCCCTCAAAACTAAAAGGATGGCTTGGGCAACTGGCACAGTGATTTCGGGGTCATCTTTACAATAGACAGACAGTGCCAACTCGTGGCAGACTGTCCCAAGCGCCCGTGAGCAATTAAGTCACGGGCAGCGCACCTTAGTCAAATTACACAGTAAACTTTGTGCCGTAATTTAGCCTAGTGGCCGCTGTGTGGTTTGCCGCTATGTAGTGGCCGCTGTGTCATTGCATCCCTGTAATCAATACAATGTGGGCACTCCACCTACAAGTTCATCTTATGGCTTAGTCAATGCTTCTATTGGCATCAGATAGCCACAATTCAGGCTCGTTTGCATAGCCAACCAAGAGCTAGCCGCCCCCATCCATGGCTGCCAAGGTTTCAGTTTGCTATGTGTGACCTTTCCATCATATCAGTGCAACTATGAGGGAATTTTGAGGACCTATGACTGATTATTTATTTATTTATTTATGTTTTTTGTTTGGGTAAGACCGAGTGTAACTCAGTGTACTACGGGGGCCATATCAACTGGTAGGCAACACATCCCATTCCTCTGAGCGATGAGTCGTTAACCAACACTAAGCCAAGGGACTCGTGCAAAGTGTATACACTATTAGCCATCGTCCCCTCTTCACTGAGGCCGCCTAGACAAAGAACGGATAACACGCACCATTCCCATGGTCCTCCTGCTAGTACAAAGTAACGGCTCGACGCAGTGCAGCCAAATGGCACCGTGGCTGCAGGAAGACACTCGGGTGGAGATCAATCGGCAGCCTCTGCTCGCGCAGGGATATGCTGCCCAGGGAGGAGTTGGCTAACTTCAACGTATGAGCCGTTTGGGACGTCGGGCTGCGGTCCCACTCCAACCGGGTCACTTGTTAGTTTGTACACAGCAAAGCCTTGGCCTCTGCCCTGCAGCCTGAATTAACGCCCTAAACTATCCCGCGGGTCGTGCCGCCGTCACAAAGAAGCGGACCTTTGCCGTGACTGGCCTGGGGAAACCTGCCTCTGACCCTACATGCGCTCCGATGATCTGATCCTACCGGCGCCCGAAGCTTGCACAATTTGGTCGGCCTTCCCAGGGAAAGGAACATAACGCGCACCAAATATGCCCGCCCCTTAACCTCATGTGGCCCGCGGTTGCTTTGCACAAACCACCACCCTTGCCTTGCCAACAGCAACCCCCCCAGGTTCCTGTCGCGCGACTCGAAACAGCAAGATTTTTTTTTTTTTGCATATTTATATAGCGCTAACTCGAACCGAAGGTATTGGAGTGAAAACAAACAGGACTGTACAAGCCCTGCATATTTATATAGCGCGATCTCGACCCGAAGGTATTGGAGCGCATAACATGTGCACCGTGTTTGCATTTCCATTCAAAAGGGGAGATTGGGTAACACGAAAGGATGAAATGACCCGTGCGATGAAACGGCAATTTTTTTTTTTTTGGGGGGGGAGATTTTTTTGTTGTGTATTTACATAGCGCAAACTCTAACAAAAAGTATTGGAGCACTTAACGTGAGCACCGTGTTTACAGTCACATTTGGCTAAACATAGAAGGATTAAATGATTTGCCCAGAATCGAGGACTCGCACCCTGGTTACAAGCCTCGCCTATTTATATGGCGCGACCTCGCCCGAAGGTGTTGGAGCACTTAACAGGAGCACCGTGTTTACCTTCGATTCGGGTAAACTCGGAGGGATTAAATGATTTGCATGGAATCGAGGACGTGGACGCGACCTCGAAGCTTGCAAGCCCTGCAAATTTATATAGCGCGATCTCGCCCGAAGGTGTTGGAGCGCTTAACAGGAGCACCGTGTTTACCTTCGATTCGGGTAAACTCGGAGGGAGTAAATGATTTGCCCGGAATCGAGGACGTGGACGCGACCTCGAAGCTCGCAAGCCCTGCAAATTTATATAGCGCGTTCTCGCCCAAAGGTGTTGGAGCGCTTAACAGGAGCACCGTGTTTACCTTCGATTTGGGTAAACTCGGAGGGAGTAAATGAATTGCCCGGAATCGAGGACGTGGACGCGACCTCGAAGCTCGCAAGCCCTGCAAATTTATATAGCGCGATCTCGCCCGAAGGTGTTGGAGCGCTTAACAGGAGCACCGTGTTTACCTTCAAATTCAGGTAAACTCGGAGGGAGTAAATGATTTGCACGGAATTGAGGACGTGGACGTGACCTCGAAGCTCGCAAGCCCTGCATATTTATATAGCGCGATCTCAACCCAAAGGTATTGGGGCGCTGAGCATGTGCACTGTGTTTACATTCCACTTGGGTGAACACGGAGGAGATCCCCGCACGGAGGGTCTACGAGGCGCTAAGAAATCCAGGGAAGGAGGGGGCGGGGAGGCCGCGAGCCGGCACGGAGGCCAGCCACCACTACCCTCGGGTCATCCATGCCGGCGACCACACGGGGTATACACTTTTATCTATATAGCGCAGTCTCGACCCACAGCGAGCACGGGGAGCGCTACTCCTGGTCTGGGACTAGGCTAAGTGGAAAACACCCCCTACCCTGCATATATCCCCGGCCCCTGCTCACGGTCACACCACCACACCCAGGGTTAGCCATCTGAAGTTGTTTGCATGCGAGTCATCGCCGGCGTGCCTTGACGGGGGGGGGGGCAGTGATTAACCACCTGCTTTCGCATGCCACCCTGGGAAATTCGTAATGGTACCAGGGCAGTGGCAACCCGCCGCCTACCGAAGGCACGTGCCGGGCAGGAACACCAGAGCCGCGGAGGAGCAGCCACGACCACCCCCCACCATCTCGGGTAGCACACAACCTTCGCTGGACCGCCCAGTCACCAAACCACCACGCATGGGGAGATCGGGCTGGGGGGAGGGTCATGGAAGCACTCACCGTGCAATAGCTGTTAAACGGCTCCCACGTGCACGACCGAAAGGCGGCCATCGGACAGCCCTTAAGCCGTGTCCAGCGAGGTTGTATAAGACCGGCTGCACCCTGCTCGCCCCCCTGTCCCCGGCAGCCTCCAGCCGAGGCTGGACCGCCTGCCAGAATCACCCAAAAGGGGAGATACGGCTAGGGGGATGGGGGGGCAGGGCCTGCACTGACCGCCACAACGGGTCACCTCCAGCGAGAGGTGGCGACAGCGTTGTCCATGCGGTGTGCGAGGCGACAAGAGGTCGCCGGCATGGTGGGGGAGGTCTATATAGCCTCCCCCCACGCCCAGAGGAGCCCCAGAAGTGACGGCCATCGCATCACTTCCGGGCAGGAAAGAGGAGGGGGACACCGGCCGGAGTCCCTGCCCCCCAGGAGGGGGAGGCGGGGAGGGGTGACCGGTGCCCAGGCGACACTAGGGCGCCGACCGCTCTAGTGGCCCCCTGTGGGGGCCGCAGTCAGCGGCAGGAATGTAACACTGACGTAGGACAGGTGGCTGACAATCAAACACAGAGGGAGGGCGGGTGGCTATGCAACAGAAAGTAGCATAGTTAGACAGGCAGTCAAGCAACACCAAGGCGAGGATGGCGGTCGGTTTAAGAAACTGATGCAGAACCACCACTGGGTAGAGAGAGAAGCACAAGAGCGAGAGAGAGAGAGACCAACATGGAGAGCGGAGGGCATAGAAGCACATGGGCGAGATAGAGAAACTAGAACTGAGGGATCGGGAGGGAAGCACTTAGACAAGAAAGAGCTACACAAGCATGGTGAGGGATAGAAGCACATAGGTGAGAGAGAGCAACGTGGAGCACAAGCGGAGAGAAGCGAGGTGAAAAAGAGCAATAGGGTGAGCGGGGTGAAGGAGAGAAATACGAGGGAGATAGATGGTAAACACAAGCACTCGCATGATGTGCTTTAGTTAAAAAAAATGTGCTCCTCATATTCCAGCGGAAGGTCTGAAAACCACCCAGTGAGAGAGATAGTAAATAAATAAATAAATAAACAGTAAAGAGGTTAAGCTCAAGGGGGTACAGGCAGCGACATGGAAAACCACTGACTGAGAAGTAAGCAACTGAGAGTGACAATGAAGCCAACCAATGATAATCAATGGGAGGTCTCTCGGTAAGTCCACAATAGGTCTTTTGCAACGAGTTAGCTGGGCGTCGGCTTGATGCAAAGAAACAAAACCAGAAATCTACATGTAATGGGACAATGCTATCCAGGCGTAGCATGATGAGAGCCTTTTAATTGTGAAACTCTTTTTTTGAGAGATTAAACAGGGTAAGTATACAATACAAAGTTGTGTCATATTTCTACACAGACTATTTACACTCTACACTTGCTAATGCATATTCCTCCTATGACACCGCTCTCCCTCCTACAACTTAACCCTCCCGTTTGTCTCTCAACGCCTTTCTGCCATACATTCCCAACTTCCCGAATCCTTTCTCCCTTACCATATTAGACCATCTACTGTTATTTTCAGGCTTTTCTGACGTCTTTCGTCCCCTTGACCTGCCACACTTTTGTTACCTCTGAGCCTACCTTAACCTCTAGGAGCCTGTCTGTGATTGGGCTGAAGCTCCCAAATCACCCTTCTTCATCTTAACTTAAAACGTTTAAACTTTACTTAAATTCAACTTTGATTGCTCTTTATCTGTTGATTTTCCACCTGGCCGATGTTCATTAGTTTCTTTTTCTTATGAAGCGCAATTATCTGAGGGCATGGTAGCACTAGAGCTGTCACCTCACACAGCTCCTGACAGAAAAAGAAAACAAAACAACCAGATCCTATTTTCATCACCAGTGCATTTTTAGCCATTTTCTGTAATTTTCTGAATTTGAGGGAGAGCATTCATTTCACAGGTCAGTGCTCTGAAGGAGATTCAAGATGTCACAACAACATCTTATAAAACATAAAAATAATCATATAAATTCCCGAACAGCCAGAAATTCAGTCTGCTGGTTATGAGCAAGGTTATGAGTAAATACTCTCTTTGAGTTGGCTACCAACAGAAATTAACACTCGGTCACTAACGTTTACACAACAAGCAATCTGCTATTCCAGAGTTAGTGTGAGGTCTGAATTACAGGCAGCTTGAGCTGTGTTAAAGCAGACCTATTGTTTCCAATACATAACCTATCCTTAGAGTGAGCTTTAGGTCAGAGCCTTTCTCATGCCTGTGTGGCTTTGTTGCCTAGCTCAACGGTCTGCTTCTGATTTCATGTCTTTCCTCCCTATTCTTCTGTTGGTCTAGCTGTGGAGTATTCGTGTTCTGGTTGGGTGGATTGTATTCTACCACATACTTGAGAAGACTCTTTTTTTGATTTTACATGTAGCACTTCTTGGGAGTCCATGAGCTTCCTAGAAATTCTTCATTAACCCTCCCCAAGGACTCTCTCTTTTCATCCCCCTCCCTCACTTCCCAATACTTCCCATCCACCTTTCCACATTCTACCTACATAAAAGTAATAGTTGTTCATATTTTCAGTTTTTTATGACAGCCCAGCAGCTGCAAAGTGCTCCCAGGCCGATTGCACTCTTTTCCGTGCTTCATGTGATTCGATTTCACTTTTTTTAGGTCAAGCCTGGGCAGCGCAAGCGCTGCTGCGAGGCATGTAGTATTGAAGTATGGCTCTGCAGCCCCGCCCATATTATTAATTGGCTTGTGTCATTGTCCTTCATAAACACTGGCTTCCAAGTCGTTATTAGGCTTGTTAGTCCCATCTTGCTACCGCCTGGTCTGCATTTGTTACCTTCCATAACGACTGGACCTTTTACTTGTCTTGTTACACGGTCTGCTTTATCTTGGCAGTGAGCACTATTTTGTTTAATGATTTGCCCCTATTCCACCCACTAAGTCGCAGCACGCCGTCTGCTTTTATTTTATTTACCAATGGTGGTCTGCTTTAACTATAACAGCCGTGTTTATTTCTTTATTTATTTCAGCAGCGCGGTCCGCTTTAAGTATAGCGGCCGCGCTAACTTATTTATTTTTGTTTGTTTACTAGTGCCGATGCGGCACTTTCACATTCATGGAGGCCATGCCCCTTTTTTAGACAAGCTGTGTCTAAAGGAAGGTGAACAGCCGCTATTAAAGTGAAAACACGGCATGGGCGCTTTTACAAATAAACATGTTTGTCAACTTGAAAAACAGATGCTTTTTTGTCAAAGCCCCCCATGCCACGGTTTCACTTTAATGTGATCCAAGTCCCTTTCTTTAGACGCGGCTTGTCTAAACAAAGGGGTGCGGCCTACATGAATCTGAAAGCGCCGCATAGGCGATAGTAAACAAACAATATTGGCGATGCAATAGGTCTCGCATTTGCAAAAGTTTTAGAAATTGCATTGCCAATAGCTCAAACTCCTGTAAATGCGAGACCTATTGCATTGCAAATGCTTGTTATATTTGAATTTACCGACCTACCAAAGCCTCCCACCATGTTAGATGTGTAAATTAAAAATGGCTTCCTGTGTCACAGCGTATACCCATCTCCAGCCTTCTTGGAATGGGTTTTCTTAAATACAAAACCCATTCCATGATTGCCAGCCATGCATGCGCATGAGTCTTGGCACCTGCACAAGAACTAAACTGGAAAAAAAGCATTGGCAAAGCCAATGGCTCAGCCTTTTTAAATGAGAGAGTGGCTTTGCCAATGCTTTTTTTATTAGGTACTCAGACTGAGCTAATTATATTGATAAATTAATGCAGATGTATCATCGCATACTGACGGAGAGAAGTAATATCACCCTCACGCTGCGCTAGTAATTATTAGATAATAACAGCAAACTAGGTATCAGTGCTCACAATGAGCTAGATATCAGATTTTCAAATTAAATTAGTTTTCATGGAATCAGATACCCATAATTAACTGGACACACAACTAAACGTATGTTACTTTCAGAGGGCTTGTGCTAATTAGCAGAGCAGCAATAAAAAGCTACACGCCTTAAGTGTGTAGGCAAAATGTATATGTTACTATGTTGAGCAAGCTGACTGGCGGCTGGCATCTTGATGTCAACATAGTAGCTCATGCTGGAAATAATACCTGCACTGAGCATAACCAAATGATTTCCATATAGCGGGGGCACTACCCGTGTAAATACATTTTCAAGAACATTGCACACCCAAACACACATGCGTGCAAATACACTTACTTACTATAATTTATATTGTCTTTACACTTCAAAAGTCCCGGTTTTCAGGAAAGCACTTGGTCCTGCAGAGTGTCCTGTGCAGGACAAGGAAAGGCACAAGGCATGTGCATGGAAGAGTGGAGCAGACATGCGGAAAGAGCCCGATAATATCCAGGCTCATTGGAATTATGTGGTTCCGCTGCATTTTCAGCATAAATGTTGATCTGCTGCATTTGCCACAAAATCCTTCTGCCACATAATTTGCAGACATCACAAACGAGCCAAAAGTATTTATTTTAAAGGTTTACTTGTGACCTTAGAGTTGCTGATTTTTGTATTCGGATGTTAAGCTGGTACTAAAGATTTGCAATTTTCCTAAGGCAAAAATATCACCATGCTTTAGTTAATACTAGAAAATCTGCACCCAGTGGAGCAATGTTTTGGTAAAATATCTAGGCCACAATATGTATGTCAGATGATATTTTTGTTATCAATATTCTGAAATACAACCCAAATGCAAATGGACATCATGAAATATGTCAACTTAGATATATTTCGAAGCGGAAATGCCCACATTGTGTTTGATACAAGCACGAGATTCATTCATAGACTCTAACTGAAACATGCATTGATATTTGGGTAGAACAAACAGCGGTGTCTCCCACCCCACACGTTCAAGAACCTATCTGAAGAGAAATGCTATTTAAAGGTGAACTGTAGGGCATGAAGGTAGAAAATTGTTAAGGCTCCCAGTGTTCCATTGTTACTGATCTGTATAAATTTTCAGATTACAGAAAAAAAACTGAAGAAAGACTTTGTTTCAAAGACTGTAAATGATGCCCATCATGATCTTCAGACCAGTGGCTGTGGAGACTGACGGAGTGTTTTGTTAAAACAAGGACAATATTTCTTAATAAGATAAAGTTTGGACTACCATACTAATATTTTCAGTTTAGTAATTCTTTTGTATTATCAACATGACTGCTTATAGCACTAACGCCAGACAGGCATCCATGCACAAATGTAAATTTATCGTAAAATATATTTGGAAATACACTGGTTGCGACTACATTCAACACAAAATAAAAAAGGACAAATAATCAAACGAGAAGTAAAAAATGTATATGGATAAATAAAGCTGGGAAGAAAAAATAAAATACTATAATCTGTGAGTCCTAAATAGTATTCCCTATAAAACTGTGTAATAAAAGGCAACTCGTAACACTATGTCCCAAGTACTAGATTTACTCCCAGAATATTTCAAGTTATTTGAGATGTATTTAAGATGGATCACACCTGGTCTGTCCATTTGTACCCTTCAAAAGGCACACTGCTCAAACTGGTTAAAATTCGGCAAGTTCCAACCCACACTCCTTTACAGTAGCTAGAAGATAGAAGTGAATAGAAACTAAGTATATCTATTATAAGTGTTATGCTGTGAGCTAATTTCACATAAAGACTTACTTCACACGTGTATGTTTGCTCAGAACCTCTTTCACAGATTTTGCACCAAAAATTCTAGGGCATTACAATATCTTCCAACAAGAGTTGTTAAGTGAAGTATGTAAAAACACAGACAACAAACATATATTTTGCAACAAAAAAGGTGCTCTGAAACACAGACTAACAAAAGTTCGACTGAACATGGTTATGTCCATACAAAAAATGTCCACCTCCACCATAAACCCATCTTAGATCTGGTAGGTGCCAAGGAGAAATGTGTGGGAAATTAGTTTACATTCACGATTTACTTACACCTCGAACTTTTTGTATGAAGATATTAATGTAAGGTGGAAGTGGTACTGCAGGAGCCTCAATATTCGCTCTTGAAAACTACAAAACAGAGGTACATTCAGAAAAGCATGAAGGCAGTGCCTACTCTTTAAATACACCGAGCCCATTTTTAATCGTATTGAATTCTGCAACGAATGACCTCACGAGTGCCATATGTTTCTTGGAGGCCAACTTACTATAACAACTATTGAATTAGTTCATGTGACAGATTACGTTCAAAAGTATAAACTTTCAAACGGAATATTCTATATTAAAAAAACTACACAGTGCGCGTAAACCATGTCCAAGCATGAATGTTTGTGTCAGTGTGTCACAGCCGTGGCCCACCATACAGTGCCGGGTGCAAACACCTAGCATGGCATGTCACGAATGGCCAAACGTGCCCAGTCAAGTAGCATCCAGCAGCTGGGAGGCACCAGTGCGTCCCTGTGGGGCTGCGGTTGTTACGCAGTTCTCGTGAGACTGAATCCACCTCCCTTATTTGGAACGACCCCCCCCCCCCCTGGTACAATGCACAATGCAGTGCGCTTGCCTCAAAAACACGGGTCTTGGTGACGGCGGGGCCTTGAACCCCAACCTGGGGATCTCAAAACGTCAGGTCACCCCCCCCCCCCACTCCGCCCCCGCCCACTCCCACCCAGTGCTTCTACTTCCCTTCCTTTACCAGTGACTTATGAAACGAGGGGACTGACTGAAATGCTGTACCTAAAACGCCACGTGAGCGCTCCGGCAGATGCCCGCGTAGGTTCCGCTACAGGAGCCAGCATCCTCACACCCGCTCCGCACCAGGGTCGCCTCACATTGCATCCGCCGCTTATTGCAGGCGCCCCTATTCCCACGTGAACCCAATTTATAGAACCCCACACTTAAGACGCAGCGAGGCCACAGAGTGCCAACCGCACGAGCTCCTCTGTCAAGAATCAAAGTTGGTGCCTGTGGTGGGCACGGCGCCAAGGCCCCAGTTCTAGGTGGCACAGTCCCTGCGCCCACCGCAATAGGTTCGCGTCTGCACTGATACACGACTAAGCAGATGTGCTGCACTGCAATGGCCTTTTATTTAAGAGCAGTACAGATGCCGTTACCTTAGACTCCCTGGCATTGGGAACGAGCCGGCCTGCAGTGAACACACCTCACTGGGCTGGTGGCATCACCTCCATGTTATGTAAACTGCCGAATAAAGGGGCAGGGTGGCACCGGCTCTCTCTGCTGGATGCCCCACGTCCGGCTCCCAGCGCACTTATTACACTACTGAGGGGGCTGAAAGGTTCTCCTGAGCCATTTTACAAGCACTGCAATACATACATTGTCGCCCCTATGGTGCATCCGGTTGTATGCATTTTACTCGACATTCTCAAATGCAGTATTTTAAAAACCATATTCAAAAACGTGTCCTACTTAAGGCGAATACCTGATTCTGCCCCAAACTTGCAGTTATCTACTCAAAACGGAAGCATTGTTTACAATATATCATTTTAGCACAAAGCACTACGCATGCATGGGTTTATATATCATTTCAGCACAATGCATGCATGGGTTTATATATCATTTTAACACACAGCAGTATGCATTCATGGGTTTATATATAATTCTAGCACACAGTACTGTACACGCATGGGTTCAAATATCATTTGAGCACACAGCACTATACACGCATGGGTTTAAATATCATTTGAGCACACAGCACTGTACACGCATGGGTTTACATATCATTTGAGCACACAGCACTATACACGCATGGGTTTAAATATCATTTGAGCACACACCACTATGCATGCATGTTTTTTTTTAGTGTACCACATCCCGCGTAAGCTAACAAAACGTCATTGTGAATAGAGGCACCGAGGCTTTGATGAATATGAAATGCAGGTCAGCTATCAGCTATAAACTACTTGCTCGGTGAGCGTGCGCCTCACGAGAACGGAAGTGCAGCATGTATGCTGTAAACGAGGGGGTGCACGGACGCTCTTACATGGAAGGCCCACACTGCATTTTATTTCGGATAAGATATTATGCTATTGGCTGATTAGAGCAGGTGCCTGAACTGCATTCCTCGTGAGGCAGCTACGTTAAACAACGCTCCCTCTTTTAGCCCCCACCCCCGTTACCCCCGCACAAAAGACCGACAGAAACTATAATCTCAGAAATTGCTTACCGCCTCCGAATCTTCAAATCCATGCATGTACAAATTGTCGTACATGGAGGTTTAACAGCCCAAAACACGGCACAATGCAAAAAAAAAGAAACAGAAAAAAATCCCCAAAAAACAGGATTACTGCAAAACCAGAGGCAGGGAACGGGAGGGGGGTCGGCTTTCACGAGGAGCTCTGCCTGCCTTGTCAATTTTCAGCGGAATCCCCAGCCGAGGCAGCGTTCATTCACATTATAGGGAGGGAAGGTTACCCCAAGAGGCAGTCCAGACCTGGCATTTTATCTGCCTTGCAAACAGCGAGCACGACAGCAAAAGCAGAGCCTTCCCCGAGCAGGCGTCGATGACAGAGGCAGAGGGGCGCGCGCTGATTGGCTGGGCCTGCCTGCTCCAGTCAGCTGGAAGTGCATTCTTCTTCACCGTGGTCGGGAGCAGCGGGCTTTCCACGGAGTGCGCACCGGCGAGGGGGTCGCTCTGGTGTCCCCTCCCCCCCACCCCTCAGAGCCCTCACTACAGAAACTGGCATTCATTTGGATGGATGTACTATTGATTGTATCTACTTTATTACAAACTTTCTATAAGAATAATAATTCAAAATATAAATATAGGGGCTTCTGCCACAGACGATGGAGTGTCACCCGCCATGTCCTACCCTCCCAAATACATATGTTAATGTTTTTGAGCGCTTTTATGCTACAATGATTTATGTAGTGTCACTTGCTGCCAAAGGCCGCTTCAGGCCGCTTTCCTTGAAAATTAAGCACATAAAAAAATAACATATAGCAGCACGTATATCAGTTAACCAAATCAGTAGGGGTGGGCAGAATTTGCGAAATTCACTTTCGCAAATTATCGCGAAAATGTTATAAATCTCCGCAAACACGCGGAAATATCGTGAAGAGGCGGAAGTTTTTTTCTCGCCCGTTCGTGGTATTTTCTGCGTGGTCGCGGCTCGCCAACTTACCCATGCGGTTGCTCGCGGGCGCAGCCATCTTGTTTTCACTTGTCTCGCGGTGCATGATCGCGAGAAGAAAGACGTGATCGCGTGACGCAGGACGTTACTGCGGGCGCGAACTGTCGCGAGACAGCGCAAATGGCTACCAACAATCCAACATCTCGTGGAGAACGCGACCGGATCGGGAAAACTTGTCGGCGAACGCGGGGATTCAGGTAAGGCGATCGCGCGCACGCGAGAATGTATTATGTATTTTGTATTAATTATCTGCGGAATGCGGAAATTTTGACATTTTCTCGCTTTCCGCGGAACGCGAAAATGCCAAATTATCGCAATTTCCGCGAACAGAACGGAATTTTGGCCCAGGCCTACAAATCAGATCCAAGCAGCAGTAGTATCGCACACTCCATTATTGTGTGGATAATAAGTTACATTTCGATAATTAAACTCTCTTACTCTCATTATACTGTTGATTTTTTTAAGACAATGTTTGAAAGTCAATTACACTGTTCCTGATACATTTTCCATAAGATGTCTATTATAAATTAAAACACTTACGGTGAAACTACATAAACTTTGCGCTTGTGCAAAATAGAAACAGATGCTATATTGCAGAGGTTGCTGGTGGCATAACAGAAAATCTAACAAACTGAGGTTGCTGCAGTACGTGTTACATAAAGTTTTTATGTTTTTTTGGTATAAGTGAATAAACAGTTGTAAACTGGATTGTCCTCGCAAGGAATGGTTTGTGATGAGAAAGTGTAGAACTTGTAGTAATGAAGATTACTGATGTGTACTCCAACCATTACATCCACATCCCACCTCGTCATTCCAGTCACACTGAAAGTTGCATAACTCAATCTCAGAGATTCTATCAAAGCCACACAGGAAACACAACTGCTGACACCTGTGACTTTAATGAGAGCTCTATAGAGAAGAGGACATTCATTGTGCAGGCACACAGAGCCTCCCCCCCCCCCAAGACGTGGGGGCTTCTGATCTTGTCCAAAGAGGCTGACAGCACACGCCTCACAGTGAGAAACCCCAATATGGCTTCTATGTCTGACTAGGGCTCCAAGCCTAGACCTGGGAGCAAAATCACTTGAAAATGCACCATGTCTCTGTCTGCCTCACCTGAAAATAATGACAAGTAGAAACCCCTCAGAATGAAAAGATGCGTCCACCCTCAACACAAGTGCCTCGGGGTGCAGCACAGCAAATGGGTCCTTACATAATAAGAGTCTCCTAACCTCCTGACTGAAGAGATGCCAGTCTGAAAGAAGGCATTACTTCAGTCAGACATTTACAATCAATGTCATTAGACTCAAAGGGTTGAAAGTACAGATCCTCAGTGGCCAACAGTATATCCCTCCAGCGTGCATACCGTCCAGAGACAGCGCAATTCCCTAACCCAGAAGGGCTTCTGAATGACTTTCTACCCAACAACTAGATCCTGACAATAGAGCCTCCTTACTCTAAACCAAAATAGTTCTGCATGAACTGGTTTTCAGCAGTGAAACGAGAAGAGGATTTACTGCCCAATTTACAAATGGCCATGAGCACACCACTTTCCCAGCATAAAAAGCCAGAAGATGATTGTACCTCTTGCTGGTGCACTACAATCAGCCTGGCTTCATGCCCAACAGGTAAACAAGGCTCAATCTGGAAAGACTGCACATATGTTCGGAATATCCCCACAATGAGTCAGAACACTCTGGGCCTAATTACGATGGCAGTCGGACGCAACCGACAGCTCGTCGGTTGAGGTTCGTCCGCCATCTACTGCTGCGGTCGGACCGACGCATTGCGATGCGTGCTGTCAGAGGGAACAACCGACGCTTTCCAACAGGCTGGAGGAGCCCGTTGGTCAGTCGGAAACTCCTCATAATCCCTTAAGGATGGTGTTCCCGTCATCGGGATTATGATGTCGGTTTCTGGCAGCCTTTCCATGTCGGGCTTTCCAACATGAAAAGGCTGTCGGAAAGCGACATTAGGGGTCCCTAGCAGGGCCTCCGTCCCTCCGCAACCTCTGCTATGAGGCCTGGCACTTACGGTACCCCCCTAAACATGCCTCCACACGATGCAGGGATGTGTGAGAACATCAATTTTTCTATGGAAGCTTATGCTGCGGGTGTTTTACGCCCGCAGCATAAGCTCCCATAGGAAAATGGATGTTTCCGACCGATGCGGTCGCATCCAAATAAAGCGGTTGGAACCGCCGACCTGAGGTCGTTCAGTTCCCATGTCCGCCTAACATCGTAATCAGGTCCTCTATGTTTTAACCCTAGATGCCAAGTTGTCATTCAGCTCAGTAGAATGGCCCTCCATGATGTTTGCATTCCTGGGTAAAATAGGCCCGTGGCCTTCCTACCTTTTGTGGTTGAGGTTGATCTATACGGCTCTAATGGGCAGAGTGCAGGTGTCCTGTTGCAGCCCTTCCATCTATACGGGGCACCTGAGAAGGATGTACGTTGTCCTATGAATTCATCTGATTTATGTTAAAATATACCATGTTATTTCGCCTGCAGCCATTTTGCATGCCCTAGTTATATTAACAGGTTTGAGTTTTCTCACTTTGGACAAGCATGTACCGCGTTTTTGTGCTTGGCATGTCAAGTCAAGAATTCTCAATCAAGCTAGCTCAGTGTCTGAGAACTTTACTGTTGTATCTTTTCTCAGGGTCTTTAGCACTCTTTCCATGAGGAACCCATGCACCTGATATTGCCTGTTAGAAATGGGGGTCTCAAGTTGGCAGAGGTATGCACCCTGCCCAAGTAGGGACCCTTCATTCTAGTCAGGGTGCGGGAGTTACACACCCAAAATAACTACTGCTCACCCCCTTGGTATCTTGGCATGAGCAGTCAGGCCTATCTCAGAGGTGATGTGTAAAGTATTTGTACATAACAAACACAGTAACACAGTGACAACACTACAAATGGACACCACATCAGTTTAGAAAAATAAACAATCTTTATCTAAACCAAACAAGACCAAAATGACAAAAATCCAACATACATAGCTCAAAACATCATTTTTAAAATGTTTAAGCAATTTTCTCCATAGAGCTCTATGGATGCGTTGATTTTAGCACAAAGTAGCTTTGATGTGTCAAAATCCAAGTAAATAAACAGCTGTGAAGGAGGAAAGCATCAGAAAACACATGGAACAGGTTCTTGAGTCCCAGGTGAATGGATGTGTCAGTTCTGCTGCACGCAGGAGAAGTGTTGCGTCGATTTCTTATTGCAAGGCGAAGCGATGCGCTGATTTCCAGAGGCGACACCTTTTGGCGTGGCGACGCATTGGAAATTTGGTGCACGGGTCGATGTGTGTGAAAATCCAGGTGCTGCAGGTCAAAGCAGCAGCGACACAGGCGCTGCGTTGATTTCCACTCTCGCTGACAGGTGATGCGTCGATTCCTTCAGCCGCACAGCAGGAACTGCGTCGAAGTCGGAGCCGGGCTCTCCAACGTCGGAGACTCTGTGATTTGGTCTCGGGCTGCGGCAGTTCTTCAGGCCACGAACAGGCGGTGTGTCGATTTTTCAGCTGCAATCAGGCGATGCGTTGGTTTTTCAACCACACGGCAAGCTTGTGGCGGCAAAAACGGTGCTGGGAGGACAATGCCTATATTTTCAAGTCTTGAAGCAGCAGAACCACCTCCAAGGGCCCAAAACTAGAATCAGCACCACTTGGCAGGTCAAAACTCCCAGCAGTGGAGTTCAGAGATGCTGCAGATGAAGTCTTTGATGGCCCTGAGACTTCTAACAATGTGCAAACACCCACAAAGCCTTGGAGAACATTGGAAAAGCAGGCTACAGGAAAGCAAAGTCCAGTTCTTTCACTGCCCACAGACAGATGCAGCAACTGAAGGCCAACCCAGCAAAACAACAAACAGCAAAGGGGCAGTACACTTCCTGACAGCTCTTCAGCTCTTCTTCTTGGCAGGGTCCTCAGACTAGAAGTGCTCTAAAAATGTGGAGTCACAGGTCCAATACTTATACCCCATTTTGCCTTTGAAGTAGGTATACTTCAAAGGATAATAGTTGTAGTGCACAGATCCTGTCTTTCCCTGTCCTAGCTCCAGACACACTACAGGGGGGTTGAGACAGCTTTGTGTGAGCACAGGCACAACCCTATTCAATTGTCAGTGACAACTCCTCTCACCACTCTAGCTCAGGAATGCCCATCAGACTGGTGATGGGCAATAAAGATATGCAGGGAACACCTCAGCTCCCTTTGTGTGACTGTCTACACAACTGTCAGTCTAAACCAGACGTGGATTCCACAGACAGGCAGAGGCACAGGATGGTAAAGCAAGAAAATGCCCACTTTCTGAAAGTAGAAAAAACTTTTTTGATGAGGATGCACTCCTTCCCTTAAAGCGAAACCCAACTTACTGACTTAACTGAAACGTGCGTGCAACCAGTGAATACGGCTCACCTGTGAACCGCAAATACTGTAAAGCCCTACATTTGCGCTCATATTACTGGTGCACTGCTGAGAGCGGGAACAACTCCCTCCAATATATAATTTTCATCCTGGTATTCCATAGTACTCTTGGTAATCAACGTATTCATGTATCAATCTTTGCTAACAGTTTCATCCTATTCTTCACCACAACGGAGACAGCTGGGTTCAATCTGTATTTTTTAATCAACTTTTCCAATACTTGCTTTATGCCATTCTAGGCTTCGTACAACGGTACGTTCAAATTGACCTCCATATGAAGTGAACACACCATGTAATGTCCCAATGCATTTCGAGCCCGGAGGGCTCTTCGTCAGGGGATTCTGAAACATGTAAAATGAACAGTTTTGACTCATCCAGATGACGGTAACACACGTAAAGTATCAGACTTAAAAAAACGTAAAAAATGGTGCTGTACATGAAAATCCACTCATCACCCTCGCTGCACTCCCAATGTGATCGCGAGGTAGAGTTTTCGGTAGTAATCTCGCAATCACATTGGGAGTGCAGTGAGGGTGATGGTGTCACGTGGGTAGTTAACAAGCACGTCTGGCAGGTACTTAGGTTAATGCGAGTGAAGAGTGTTTGGATTTATTTCGTGGAGTTATGAGGAAGAATGAGGACGGAGTTTCTTTGAAGAGAGATGGCAAAGTAAGTGAGAGTGATGTGGGTGGCTGTACGAAATTAGTGAGGGATAGTATGAGGGAAGATGGGCACAAATATTGTAGAGGAAGCGAGAGAATGTTATGAGGGAAGACGGGCATTAATGATGCAAAGTTTGAGGGATTGGAAAGATGTAACAACAGCGTCAGCATGCACACCAATAATGAGGGATCAGGCGTAGGAGTGGTGGCATTAACATTGAGGCAGAAAGGCAATGGAGGAGACTGAAGGCTAGAAGGGAGGGGAATGGGTTGGAATGAGTGCGTGAGTCATGGGGAGCACGGGGTTTCGGATTTATTTGGTGACAGCTTGTAAATAGCATGTGTGAATTACAGTGACGTGGCTAATGGGAGAGTGTTTCAAATAGAGTGGTTTTTCATGTACAGCACCATTTTTAAAGTTTTTTTAAGTCTGATACTCTACGTGTGTTACCATCATCTGGATGAGTCAAAACTGTTCATTTTACATGTTTCAGAATCCCCTGACGAAGAGCCCTCCGGGCTCGAAATGCATTGGGACATTACATGGTGTGTTCACTTCATATGGTGGTCAATTAGAACGTACTGTTGTACGAAGTCTAGAATGGCATACAGCATGTATTGGAAAAGTTTAGTAAAAAAAATACAGATTGAACCCAGCTGTCTCCGTTGTGGTGAAGAATAGGATGAAACTGTTAGCAAAGGTTGATACATGAATACGTTGATTACGAAGAGTACTATGGAATACCAGGATGAAAATTATATATTGGAGGGAGTTGTTCCCGCTCTCAGCATTGCACCAGTAATATGAGCGCAAATGGAGGGCTCTGTTATGTACACTTTCTGAAAGTGGCATTTTCAACCACACAATTTATGGGGCTTGGATTTAGCAAAGTGGGTGTTGTAAACGTTGTTTATGAGGTTTTGTGTTTATTCATCAGTGCATTATGTTATTGTTTGTGTGAGTGGGTGGAGAGGGATGAGGATTTAGAGGGGAATCGATTTGTATTGTGTTTGAGCACGAGGGTTTTTTTAAAGTGATAGATGAGGTGGGACGAGGGTGGAGTGGTTTGCATAACGAAGGTTAAGCAGTGAGTAGTTAGATGAGCTCTCATTTTCTTCTGTTGCAGAGACCCCTGACGAAGAGCCTTTTTCAGGCTCGAAATGCATTGGGCATAAAGTAATAAGCCTTCTTTGGTGTATGTTTCATCCTAATTCTTACGTGTTGCTGTGGAATGTCTGGATGGGCACACAGTCTACATATGAAAAGTTAAATTAAAAAACAGGATGGAACCACGCTGTCTCCACAGTGATCTTATAAAATTGGAAAAGTTTACACAAAAGGAATTGTATAATGATTGGTATCAAGTGATGAACATGGATTATTCAAGAATGAAGAGATTAGCAAGAGGGACGCTTTCCGATACTGCAGTGCGACAGACGGGTGTGTGATGTTTGTGCCTTAAAGCACACTTTCTGAAAGTGGCATTTTCAACCACACAATTTAAAAAACACCTTCACAGAAAGATGTGTTTTGAAATCCTGAGTTCAGGTAACCCAAACTTCAAATCTCTTTCTCTTCCAAAGTGAACAGTTACACGTTTAATGTGTTGCAAGGCAGCTCCAATGGTAACCTATTGGAGAGATAGTCCTGGCAATAGTGAAAAACGAAACTAGCAGTATTTCACTATCAGGACATGTAAAACACACCAATGCATGTCCTACCTTTCACATACACTTCACCCGGCCCATTGAGCTACCTAGGGCCTATCTTAGGGGTTCATTACATTAAATAATAGGGAAGCTTTGGGCCAATTGCCAGGTCGACATGGCTGTTTAAAACTGCACTTGCAGACACTGCAGTGGCAGACCTGAGACATGTTTGCAGGTCTACTCGTGGGTGGCACAATCAGTGCTGCAGGCCCACTAGTAGCCTTTGATTTACAGGCCCTGGCCACGCACAGTGAACCTTACTAGGAACTTACCAGTAAATCAAATATGCTAATCATGGATAACCAAACACAATTACCATTTACACCAGACAGCATATGCACTTTAGCACTTATCAGTAGTGGTAAAGTGCCCAGAGACCTAAAGCCAACAAAACCAGGTCAGACAAAATAGTAGGAAGAAGGCTACAAGTTTGGGGATAAGCCTGCAAAAAGGGCCAGGTCCAACAGTACCATTGTCTAAAGTCTCTTTCTGTCACATGTATCTTCCTTTGACTTCCTATGTGAAAATGTACCAATGTTGGGGAAATTTGGGAAGAGGTTAGCATTAGATGCTCAACTGCTTGTGGACGTGAAGCTCTGGGTTTCTGTTTAGCAAATATGGCTATTTTGGTTATTTTTGCATAAAAACATGCTTTAGATCTTAAGTAGGATTCAAACTACTGTTTTTCTTACACATATCTTGATGAAGTAGGCTCCGAACCTCATATTCTTGGCCTGAAGTGGGATGAGAGCAGAACCGTATTCCACACAACAATCCAATGGACCAAGGACAAGGAAGACATTTCTCCTGCGACCTTTGACCCTGTCACCAGGCAGGTCGCTCCCCCCATCCGCCACGCAGCCCCCTGTGGGTTGAACCTCCGTTGCCGCTTTTCCGCCTGACTGCTCGCTCCCTTTTTTATTCTGTACCCCTGCGCTTGGCTTTCTGTGCCACTTTGTTTTTTCATTCTGTACCCCTGTGTTTTGCTTTCTGTACCCCTGTGCTCTGTTGTCCCTCTCCCGCCGTCTTTTCCCGCCGTTTTTCCCCCGGGTTTTTCCCCGGGTTTTCCCCCGCCGCTGAGCCCCTGCGGCCCTGCCCCCTTCACTCCCATTGGCCGCCCCGCTCCCACCTCCCAGCTGCTCCTCCCTCCCTCTGCCCTCATATGGAGGCCGCGAAGCGGTGGTAGAGAGCGACCTTTGACCCTGTCACCAGGCAGGTCGCTCCCCCCATCCGCCACGCAGCCCCCTGTGGGTTGAACCTCCGTTGCCGCTTTTGCCGCCTGACTGCTCGCTCCCTTTTTTATTCTGTACCCCTGTGCTTGGCTTTCTGTGCCACTTTGTTTTTTCATTCTGTGCCCCTGTGTTTTGCTTTCTGTACCCCTGTGCTCTGTTGTCCCTCTCCCGCCGTCTTTTCCCGACGTTTTTCCCCCGGGTTTTTCCCCGGGTTTTCCCCTGCCGCTGAGCCCCTGCGGCCCCGCCCCTTCACTCCCATTGGCCACCCCGCTCCCACCTCCCAGCTGCTCCTCCCTCTCTCTGCCCTCATATGGAGGCCGCGAAGCGGCCGCGCAGAGGACGCGCCGCTGGCGCGCCGCTGGCACGCATAAGGCAAGCCCGTCTGCGCCCGTCCGCGCCTGGACCGCACCCAGCGCCAGAACCCCTGGACCCCGCACTCCCCCGCAACGCCAGACTGCACTACGACGCAAGCACCCTCCACGCACTCAACACCAGACGAGACCACCCCTGCTACCGGGTCACCCCGAAACGCACCCAGGGGCCTTTCACCTGCCGGAACTGCAGATTCATCAGCATCCAACCCTCCACACCACCAGCCAGAGAACCCAACCACCTCCGCTGCATCCTCCTCAACACCCGCTCCGCTCGCAAGCATGCCATCGAACTCTGGGACCTCCTAGACTCCACCGCCCCCGCCGTCGCCTTCCTGACGGAGACCTGGCTGAACGCCACCTCAGCACCAGGCATCGCCATAGCCATCCCACAGGGCTACAAGATCTCCCGCAGAGACCGCACCAACGGAGTGGGAGGAGGAATCGCCATCATCCACAAAGACTCCATCAAAATCTCAATGAATACCAATGACACCCTCACCACCGCCGAGCACATGCACTTCCAGATCCACACCGACCCCAACACCACCCTCAGAGGAACTCTCATCTACAGACCTCCCGGACCCCACCCACAGTTCAGTGACACCATCGCCGACCTCATCAGCACCCACGCCCTCGCTTCCACGGACTACATCCTCCTCGGGAACCTGAACTTCCACCTCGAGAACAACAACGACGCCAACTCCACCGCCCTGATCGACAACCTCGCCAACCTCGGACTCAAACAGCTCGTAACGACACCTACTCATGCCGCTGGACACATGCTCAACCCCATCTTCTCCCCAAGCCCCCACGTCTCCTTCAACCACACCACCGAACCACACTGGACCAACCACAGATGCGTCCACTTCACCTTCAGAAAACCCACCACACACCACCGCACGCAACAGCTACCACGCCGCTGCTGGGGCAAGGTCACCGAGGACCAACTGACTACCGCCCTCGCCCTGAGACTACCCACCGACCCCATTGACCCAGACACCGCCGCGACCAACCTCACACAGTGGATCAACGACTGCGCCAACACCCTCACCCCTCTCAAGACCTCTACAACCAACCACACCAACAAGAAAGCCGCCTGGTTCACCGAGGACCTCCGGATCTCCAAGCACACCTGTCGGAAGCTGGAGAAGAAATGGCTCCACGACCGAACACCAGACAACCACACAGCCCTCAAGAGCGCCACCCGCAGACACCACCAACTCATCAGGACCGCCAAGAAGACCGCCTTCAAGGACCGCCTAGACAACAACGCACACAACACCAAAGAGCTCTTCAGCATCGTGAAAGAACTCTCCAACCCCAGCTCCAACACCAACGACATCCCGCCATCTCAAGATCTGTGCGACTCCCTGGCCACCTTCATCCCCCGCAAGATCACTGACATCCATGACAGCTTCAACTCCGACCCCCCCGCACCCACCACCAAGTCCACCACCCCTGCGACTACCACTCGCACCAGTCGCCTGACCGTCTGGTCCAGTGTCAGCGATGAAGACACCATCCAAACCATGAACTCCATCCACTCCGGATCCCCATCGGACCCCTGTCCTCACCACGTCTTCAACAAAGCCAGCGCCACTATCGCGCCCCACCTCCGGAAAACAATCAATTGTTCCTTCGAGACAGCAACCTTCCCAGAAAGCTGGAAGCACGCCGAGATCAACGCCCTTCTGAAGAAGCCCAAGGCGGACCCCAAGGACCTCAAGAACTTCCGGCCCATCTCCCTGCTCCCTTTCCCGGAAAAAGTGACCGAGAAGATTGTCAACAAACAGCTGACCCGCTACCTCGAAGTTAACAACATCCTAGACCCTTCCCAATCCGGTTTTCGCAGCAACCACAGCACCGAGACCGCCTTCATCGCCGCCACTGACGACATCCGGACCCTGTTGGACAAAGGAGAAACAGCCGCCCTCATCCTCCTGGACCTATCAGCAGCCTTTGACACGGTCTGCCACCGCACCCTATCAGCACGCCTCCATGACGCCAGTATCCAAGAGAAGGCCCTGGCCTGGACCACATCCTTCCTCTCCGGCAGAACCCAGAGCGTCCGCCTCCCACCCTTCCGCTCCAAAACCACCGAGATCATCTGCGGCGTCCCACAGGGATCCTCCCTCAGCCCGACGCTGTTCAATATCTACATGGCCCCCCTCGCCGACGTCGCACGACAACACAACCTCAACATCATCTCCTACGCCGACGACACCCAGCTGATCATATCTCTCACCGAAGATCCCCACACCGCCAAAGCTAACCTCCACAGAGGTATGAAGGCCGTAGCCGACTGGATGAAGGACAGCAGACTGAAGCTGAACTCAGACAAGACAGAGGTCCTCATTCTCGGACCCACCCCATCAGCCTGGGACGACTCTTGGTGGCCCACGTCACTAGGCACAGCCCCGGAACCCACGGACCACGCACGCAACCTGGGGGTCATCCTCGACTCCACTCTCTCCAAGACCAGGCAAGTCAACGCCGTCTCCGCGTCCTGCTTCAACACCCTCCGTATGCTCCGCAGGATCTTCAAATGGATCCCCCTCGACACGAGAAAAACCGTTACCCAGGCCCTCATCACCAACAGACTCGACTACGGGAACGCCCTCTACTCAGGAACTACAAACAAGAGAGGACTCCAACGCATCCAGAACGCCTCGGCCCGACTAATCCTCGACGTCCCCCGCCGCAGCCACATCATACTCCACCTGAGAGGCCTGCAGTGGCTCCCCGTCAACAAAAGGATCACCTTCAAGTTTCTGATCCACGCACACAAAGCACTGCACAACACCGGACCCACCTACCTCAACAACCGACTCAGCTTCCACACCCCGACCCTAAGCCTCCGCTCAGCCAACCTCGCCCTCGCCACAGTCCCTCGCATCCGAAAAACCACCGCCGGCGGCAGATCCTTCTCCTACCTTGCCGCCAAGACCTGGAACACTCTCCCCACCATCCTATGACAGACCCAGGACCTGCTGGCCTTCAGAAGGCTCCTCAAGACCTGGCTCTTCGACCAGTAGCACCCCCCCTCCCCAGCGCCTTGCGACCCTCTCGGGTATGTAGCGCGCTTTACAAATGCAGTGATTGATTGATTGACTGGGCAACTGAGGTGGAGTGTGGCCCAGCACTCGACCTGCAGACCGGATCAGACATCATTGCCGCAGCTACATTTAAAAGTCCCCACTGCTGTTTGTTCTTGCATTGGATCAGGGTTTAGACAAACTATCATGTTCAAAATATCAAAACCCAATAATAGCTCGAAAAAAAATATTGTGATGCAAAAATTTCGCAGTATAGAATATAATTGTTTGGTCGTAAGTAATATAGTTTTTAAGAATATTGTTGTGGTTAATATCGCATTCAGTAATATAGTTGTAAAAAATATTGTGTTTTCATTATTTGAATGTGTTTAGTTAATAAATACATTTGATGTGTTACTATTGTTGGTATGATTATTATTCATTTTTTAAAATAGTTTGTTATTTTAAGTGATTTTTATTTTTTATTTGTTATTAATAATTTATAGTGCCGTAGCCGGTTGTTTGGTTTTTTATGGGAATAGGGTGGGAAGTTATTTAATTTATAAATGTATTTATGTCATTATTTGTTTTGCATTGTTAGTCAGTTTTTTCACTGATTGATTATTATTAATGGCCTAATTGCGATGGCTGTCGGAAAGGAATGTCCATTGAAGTCCGACCGCCATCTGCTGCTGCGGTACAGCCGATACATTACAATGCATGCGGTGGGAGGCAGCAGTCGGAGGGACAGACCACCACTTTTCGATGGACACAAGGAGCCCATCGGTGCATCATAAACTCCTTATAATTCTTTAATGATGGGGATCTGCCATCGGGATTATGATAGCGGTTTCCGACAGCCATTCCATGTCTATCCGACATGGAAAGGCTGTCAGAAAGTGACATTGGGCCCCTAGCCCTCCGCATCATGGCTTGGGGGGCTCCTACGGTGCCCTCTAAACATCCCTGCATCATGTGGCAGGCACTAAATGCAAGGATGTTTGAAAACATAAATTTTTCAAGCTGAAAGCTGAAAGCTTGTGCTGCGGGTGTTTCAGCTCCCATTGGAAAATGCATTTTTCCAACCACACTATGGGCCCTATTATGATGTTGGGCGGAGTTTCCTCCACCCGACATCTTCTCAGTCATGGGACCGACCAACACCCGGTCAGCAGTCCCGACAGACCAATTAGGATGCGACCAAACACTCTTCGGGCGCATGCCCATACTTTAAAGTGGGAGCATGTATTCCGTCCGGAATACATGCTCCCATTGTAAAATTGCAGTTTATGCCTGCTCCCCGTGGCAGGCACCTCAAGGTGCCTGCTACGGGGTGCAGCGATCAACAAAGGGGCACCATAGGTGCCCCTCGGCCTACAACGGGAGGCCGTGCACCCATGGGGTCATTCTGGGGGCCCCCAAAGTCGAATTCCAACAGCCTTTTTGGCTGTCAAAGGCTGTCAAAATCCGACATCATAATCCCTCAAGCGGAAAGAGCCATCCTTGTGATTACTGACAGCATTTCGACTGGTGGACTAGCTCTCTGAGCCCGTCAGAAGCCAGTCGGAATAACAGGTCAGATTCCTTTCTGACCGTCTCTATTGTAATGAAAAAAGAACTATTAATGGACAGAATGCAGAACAATGTCATACATTCACCCCAGTACAGAGATCTGGGCCTAAATCCATCGTTTTTTTGCTCACCATGCCATTCCAGTTTGGACACAGCCATATGTAAATCAGTCTTGACCCTGTGCCCAATGGGAACAGTCCAGCCCGAACTGCTAGGCCAGGTCCTCCCTTGACTGGAAACAAGCATCCTAGGACCGGTTTCGGGGTTTCACCCCTCTTCAGCCAGGGTAAAGTGATTCCAGTGGCATGGAGAGCACGGGACTCATGTCTGAGCATACCCGTCCCACTCGGTGTGACAAATGCAAAAAGAACTATTGATGGACAGAATGCAGAACAATGTCATACATTCACCCCAGTACAGAGATCTGGGCCTAAATCCATCGTTTTTTTGCTCACCATGCCATTCCAGTTTGGACCCAGCCATATGCAAATCAGTCTTGACCCTGTGCCCAATGGGAACTGTCCAGCCCGAACTGCCAGGCCAGGTCCTCCCTGGACTAAAAACAAGCATCCTAGGACCGGTTTTGGGGTTTCACCCCTCTTCAGCCAGGATAGATTGATTCCAGTGGCATGGAGAGCACGAGACTCACGTCTGAGCATACCCGCCCCACTCGGGGTGACAAATGCAAAAAGAACTATTGATGATCAGAATGCAGAACAATGTCATACATTCACCCCAGTACAGAGATCTGGGCCTAAATACATCGTTTTTTTGCTCACCATGCCATTCCAGTTGGGACCCAGCCATATGCAAATCAGTCTTGACCCTGTGCCCAATGGGAACAGTCCAGCCCGAACTGCCAGGCCAGGTCCTCCCTGGACTGGAAACAAGCATCCTAGGACCAGTTTCGGGGTTTCACTCCTCTTCAGCCAGGATAGCTTGATTCCAGTGGCATGGAGAGCACGGGACTCACGTCTGAGCATACCCGTCCCACTCGGGGTGACAAATGCAAAAAGAACTATTCATGGACAGAATGCAGAACAATGGCATACATTCCCCCCAGTACAGAGATCTGGGCCTAAATCCATCGTTTTTTTGCTCACCATGCCATTCCAGTTTGGACCCAGCCATATGCAAATCAGTCTTGACCCTGTGCCCAATGGGAACAGTCCAGCCCGAACTGCCAGGCCAGGTCCTCCCTGGACTGGAAACAAGCATCCTAGGACCGGTTTCGGGGCCCAGTATCTGATCAGTTGTCTACGTATATAGGGATCCACTGGGACATATCAATTAAAGTTACTTAGAGTCTGGGATAACTGGGCCTGCCAAATTTAGCAAACTACTGTGGGACATAATGCTGCAGTACGATGTTGAGACATTGATGAACTATAAGGTACTCAGGCATTTCTGGGACTTCATGGGTGCTGCTTGAATGTGGACTGAAGTATGGCAGCAGAGATGGTTGTATACACCAGCCAGTGATGATCGTTGTTCGACCTGCCATCTTTGGTACGTTTTTCACCTGTCTTTTTGCTTCTGACCACGTGATTTTTTGACTGTGCTGCATTTAGTTTTTTCTGGTTTTAGAACTCTATGCACGTTACTACTACTTTTAGTGCTAAAGTGCTAGTGCTCCCTGTGTAAATTGTGATTATGATTAGTTATCCATGATTTACATATTTGATTTACTGTAAAGTCCCTATTAAAGTGCACTATGTGTGCCCAGGGCCTGTAAATCAAATGCTACCAGTGGGCTTGCAGCACTGGTTGTGCCACCCACATAAGTAGCCTTATAAACATGTCTCAGGCCTGCCATTACAGTGTCTGTGAGTGCAGTTTTAAACCGCCATGTCCACCTGGCAAGTGCACCCTCTTGCCAGGCCCAAACCTTCCCTTTTGATGCATGTAAGGCACCCCTAAGGTAGGCCCAAAGTAGCCCCATGGGCATGGTGCAGTGTATGTGAAAGTTGGGCATGTACTGGTGTGTTTTGCGTGCCCTGATAGTCAAATATTGACAATTCCGTTTTTCACTTTTGCAAGGACGAGCCTTCCCATAGGTTATCATTGGAGCTGCCTTGTAACATCTTACAAGTGTAACTTTCACTTGGGAAGAGCTAGAAATTTGGAGTTTGGGCTCCCTGAGCTCAGAATTTAAAAACACATCTTTAAGTAAAGATGTTTTTTAAATTGTGTGTTTGAAAATACCACTTTTAGAGTGTATTCTCACAGAATATCTCTAGAGGAATTATTTATGTGCTAAGTTTAACAATTTCTCATGGTCACAGATGTGATCCAATTTGTTTACATATAATACGACAAAAAGGTTATCATCACGGATGTATTCAAATGTTTTTACTTCATTTATCTCATTAAGATTAGTTTGTTATACAAAACATACAAATTGTTTTGACGCAAGCATAATATACAAAATATATATAAATAGCAACACTGACAACACCCCAAACAATTCCTGCAATTTTAATTAATTTTCACAGGGTTGATGGGAGTGTAATCAGCCTATTTCCACTTAGGACATTGCCGATAAATCTAACAGTCCATTAGATATAATATTCAGATATTTCTACAGATGAATTGTCAATCCATTAAAGATCTCTTTCAAGGAACTCAGGGTGCATTTGTTGATGTTTCAATCTTTATGGGGCCAAAATGGTCCGCAAGACCATCTTCCAAACGTCATAACTGAGCATGTGCTTTATGTAGATTTTTCTTTGATGTAGATAAAATATACAGCCTACATTTCACCTTATTTGAACTTCAACCTCCACTTAATCCTTCCCCAGCTAGCTCAGAAGAGACTGAACTGGCAGAAAAGACTAATGTTAGTATGTCTTCCTCTTCAGATCTGCGGTGCTTGTCCTGCACACTCTCAGTTTTGCACGCCTTTCTCTGCAATAGCTCGTCTCAGAAACTCTGTACGTAAACGGGTCCCACAACCTATAAGGGCCTTGTGTTAATTCGCTTTCATTGGATGAAAAGTCAGATGATGGGGTAGCTCTCTCTGTGCCTATACCTCTCGACAGGCCTTCTGTCTTACTGACTGCCCATCCAGTTTAAGAAATGGAAAAGCCACAACTGTGGGCCGCATTCTCCCCTCTCCTCCACGGCAACACTATTCCTACTTGTGCAACGTGCGCAGCCGGTGTTCCTATGTCAAGTGGTTACTGTGCCCTGCATTTGAAAGTTTTGCCTCTTAGTGTGTGATTCTTGACTTCCACTTGGCACATCAGGTAGGTCCACCTTACACCATCTTCCTCGCCAGAGTTCAGAACTCAGACAACATACAAAATAGGATATGGGGATTTGGATGTGGAATAATTTGCCTCTTACTGAAAGAGATAGAGAGGAATACAATGTTTCACTGTCTTGTTTAAATCTGGTGAACAGTGAGAGTGTAGAAACTGCCAATTTAGTAAAAGGCTTTGAAGAAAAACATATAGTAAAAGATTAAAATAGTTTACTGTGTTTCCCTTGATGACAGCAGCACAAGCAATTCACAATCAACTTACCTAATATTTATTTATTTAGGTGAAAGGGTTGTATATTATTCGGGAGTTTGCATGTGTCTGCTAAAAACTGCACTGCACATGTAAAATGAATTACTTGCAGAATATTTCAGATTCGCATCCATTTGTTTTCTCCATTTTTACTGTGATGGAAATGTTCAGGTAACATTATCTGGAGTTAAACCTGGCTGATCCATTCACTATTAAACTATGAGCTAATAATGGATGCAAAATACAATTTGCTGTATTTTTGGATCAGTTCAAGCTTTAAGTAATCTGGTCATTGCGGTTTTATTAAGCACGACCTCTAATGGAGCCTATTTATACTGCCCATAAATATATATATATATATATATTGGTTCAAAAAGGCACGTACAATGACATGCTCTACTGTACTAATAAAGTTGCTTGCTAGCAAAACTATGGACTTAGAACAGATTTAAAAAAATGATAGCTACAAATACCAGTTAAGGATTCTCTCTTTTTGAAATATTAATTTCAAAGGTGAAGTCTGCAATTTACTTATGAAAAAAGAATTAAGGTGAGGAACGTTACTGTTAGAAATGGTCCTTTTTGTGGCATTATGCTCAAACCTTTTGGTTCTTCCTCCTATTATTTCTTATCTGTTTTTGTTGGCTATAGGAATATGTGTACTTTACCACTGCTGCAGAGAGCATATGCTCTCTGTGTAAATTATGATGATAATTGGTTATCCATGATTGGCATATTTAATTTAATGGTAAATCCCTAGTAAACTGCAATGAGTGTGCCAGGGCCTGTAAATCAAATGCTACTAGTGGGCCTACAGCACTGATTGTGCCACCCACATGTCTAGCCCTGTAAGTGTGTCTCAGACCTACCAGTGTAATGTCTGCACGCAGGGCTGGCTTTAGAACTGGTGGCGCCCTGTGCGACAATGTTTGTTGGTGCACCCACCACCCCAATGACCACCTCTGCCACAGATTCCCTCACTACCACCATTTGACAGTGCCCCACAAGTCTCCATAACCACTGTCTCTTAGATTATTTTAGATTTATAGCGTAACTCATACCAGTTTAAGGTGTCAGAACACTTTACATCACACACACATTGCACAGAGACAATCATATGTGTGTAAATCAGTGTATAGGAAATGTGACATAAGACAGGGGCTAAAAGGTGTAGGAGTCACATGTCCTCCATTCTGGTAGGCAGCATAGTTTAGGAGTCCTTGGTCTGGAAAAGCACACATTCAGAATTTAAAATGTAGCACCTTTGTTAGGGGTTTTCTTTAGTAATAAGAATTGATTTCTACCTAAATGAACCATGTTTTGCAATCTTAGGATAACAAAAGACTTGGAAAAAACACATAGCTCTAATATATTCCTTGTAGTTTGCATGCAGCTCTTTGATGACAGTTTTTAGCTCACTGCTCTATATTAGAATTTTACCTTATAAACTGCAAGTGCCCAAAGGATCTCTCTGACAAAAGCGATAAACCACTGACCAATCTATATTATATGCACTTTGTAATCTGAATGGTACACATTCTTTGCAGCAGGCATATTAACCCTCTGCAATACAAGGAGTAAAAATTTCAAAGACCAAGCTCTGTCTCTCTCCAGGAAGAACATTAATCAAATGAGTTATCTTGACATTTTTATTGCTGGGACAAGGAATGCGGCATTAGGTGCTTTTAAAACAATAAACATGTGCCCCCACCCCAAGTCAGCGTCCTGTGCAACGGCACCGATCGCACCGCCCTAGAGCCAGCCCCGTCTGCGTACGCAGTTGTGAACCACCATGTCGACCTGGCAAGTGCACCCACTTGCAAGGCTCTAAGCTTCCCATTTCTTACATGTGAGGCACCCCTCATGCAAGCCAAAGGTACCCCCATGAGCGGGGTGCAGTGTACGAGAAAGGTAGGACATGTACTGGTGGGTGTGACATGTCCTACTAGTGAAATACTGCCAATTGGATTTTTCACCATTGAAAGGCTATCTGTCCCGAAGGATAGCATAGTAGATACTTAGTAACATTGCACAAGTATAACTTCCCATTGGAACAAGATAGAGGAATTAAGTTTAGGCTCTCCGAACTCAGAATTTAATAATGCATCTTTTAGTAAAGATGGTTTGTAAATTGTGTGTTTGAAAATGCCGCTTTTAGAAACTATGCTAAGCAAACAAATGATGGACGGAATGCTGAATGAATCATACATTCACCACCAGTCAAGAGATCTGGGTTAAATCCATCGTTCTTTTGCTCACCATGCCACCCCAGTTTAGACCCAGCCATATGCAAATCAGTCTTGACCCTGTACCTCATGGGAACAGTTCAGCCCGAACTGCCAAGTCAGGTCCTCCCTGGACTGGAAACAAGCATCCTGGGACCGGTTTCAGGGTATGTCACCCTTCTTCAGCCAGGCTAGCTTGAATCCAGTGGCACAGTGAGCAAGGGACCCACGTCTGTGCATACCCATCCCACAAAGGGCGAAAAGTGCTAAGCAAACAAATGATGGACGGAATGCTGAATGAATCATACATTCACCCCCAGTCAAAAGATCTGGGTCAAATCCCTCGTTCTTTTGCTCACCATGCCACCCCAGTTTAGACCCAGCCATATGCAAATCAGTCTTGACCCTGTGCCTCATGGGAACAGTCCAGACCGAACTGCCAAGTCAGGTCCTCCCTGGACTGGAAACAAGCATCCTGGGACCGGTTTCAGGGTATGTCACTCTTCTTCAGCCAGGCTAGCTTGAATCCAGTGGCACAGTGAGCAAGGGACCCACGTCTGGGCATACCCATCCCACATAGGGCGAAAAGTGCTAAGCAATCAAATGATGGACGGAATGCTGAATGAATCATACATTCACCCCCAGTCAAGAGATCTGGGTTAAATTCATCGTTCTTTTGCTCACCATGCCACCCCAGTTTAGACCCAGCCATATGCAAATCAGTCTTGACCCTGTGCCTCATGGGAATAGTCCAGACCGAACTGCCAAGTCAGGTCCTCCCTGGACCGGAAACAAGCATCCTGGGACCGGTTTCAGGGTATGTCACCCTTCTTCAGCCAGGCTAGCTTGAATCCAGTGGCACAGTGAGCAAGGGACCCACGTCTAGGCATACCTATCCCACATAGGGTGAAAAGTGCTAAGCAAACACATTTTAGAAATTAAGCATTCTCTTGTTTAACCATTCTGTGTGCCTCTGCCTGTTTCTGGATTGACTGTCTTGTTTTGGAGTAACAGGGGCGGGGGATTTGCATTAACTGTAGACAGTCACTGAGGGAGGGGGGGGGGTTTGAGGTGTGCCTGGCCCTTCCTGGATGACTCAGAGCTGAGCTGAATAGACCTTGGCTGGATTTAGAGTAGTGGGAAGAGTTTTTCTTGCACTTGAATAGGGCCTGTCTCCCTTGCACAATGCTGTCTCCACCTGCTGTAGCCATACTGCACCACTGAGGACAGAACTGGTTTGGACTGGGCTCAGAGACCCGTGCACAAAGAGGAACAAAGACAAAATGGGGTAAAAGTAGTGGACCTTAAACCCCAGAACTTTAGATTACTTCTGGACTCAAGATGAAGCTTTGGCAATTAGAAAAGCAACAGAGCTGTGAGAAGTAGTACTTCCTCTTTGCTGTGTGCTGTGTGGGGTTAGCCTGCAGTTGCTGCTACTGCCAAGGAAAGGACAAAGGACTAGACTTTGCTGTGTAGCCTACTTGTGAAGTTTATTCAAGGGCTTGTGTGTGCTTGCCCCCTGTTAAGAAGTCTCAGGGACAGAAAATACTTCCTGCAAATCTGCTGGTGCTGCTGGACTCTGCCATATGTAAGTCCTACCCTTGCCCAAGGTGCCTCCTTCCAGTTACAGGGCCTCAGAGGTGGGGTTTGCAGCTAATCTCTGTAAGAACCGGCGCACAGCATCGCAAAACCATGCAAAGCCTCTCGGAACCGACGCCGGACGACCCGAAGCCTCGCTGAGCAGCGGAAAGCCTCTGGCAAAGCCTCGCCAAGTCCTGCCAAACTGCTAAAAGCCTATTGGATCCGACGGCGGGTGACACAAAGCCTCGCCGAGTCCAGCCGGGTGACGCAAAGCTTCGCCGCTCAGCCCCCCTGTAACAACACCTGACAGCGTGAAGCCTTGCAAAGGGGCGCATCACCTCCTGTGTGTCAGGCATCTCACCAGTGTGTCAAGTTTTTCCACGCATCACCCGCATGACATAATCGTCTTGGATTTTGATATCTCACTTCCTCCTACAGTCCAGATTTGATGCATCACTTCTCCTGTGGGCAGCAGTACTGTTGCCTCGCCTCCCAAAGGAATCAGGAACTGACTCATTGTTGTGTTTTACAACACTTCTTTTCTCTGTGGCTGTTTGGCCTTGTGAACTCTACAGGTACTTTGGTGTAAAATCATGCATCCATTTTTTCTATGGACCAAGTTGCTTGAAAACTTTTGAAGTCATATTTTGAATTATCTATGTTGGATTTTTGTCGTTTTGGTCGTTTGGTTCAGATGAAGATTTTTAATTTTTCTAAACTGGTGTGGTGTTTTCACTGTGTTACTGTGTGTTTGGGTACAAGTACGTTACACATTGCCTTTGGGCTAATCCTGTCTGCTCATGCCAAGCTACCAAGGGGGTGAGCATGGGTTATCTAAAGTGTGTAATCCCTTTACCAAGACCAGAGGAAGGATCCCTACTTGGACAAAGGTGCATATCCCTGCCAATTAGAGACCCCCATTGTTTCCAGTTACAATATGGACTTCAGCTTTCTAGGGTGTGCATTCAGTGATGTAAACAGACAAAAGCGCATGACATCTATTCCTAGAAGGTTTTGCAAATTTTTCGCATATGCTTTTATTTTATTGGGGACAGTACATACACACAAAATCATCTTTTAATTCACACAGGTCATCATTCTGATTTCATCATTTTCAAAACTGGCATTTATAATAATATAGAATTGTACCACAAGTTCTTAAAAAACGTTTCCCTCCTTCTGGGCCTTTGAGCTGTTGTTCAGCTCTTTTAAGATGACAAAAACGCCACATAAAATTCCACCATTTGTTAATATGCGGAGGAATAGGACTTATCCAATAGCGTGTAATACAGAACGTAGTAATTGTGATTAAGATGAAAATAAACAGTGCCAACTGCCGGAGGCACATTTTCATCAAGCCTTTGAATAGTAATTCTAGAATTAATTATAACATCAAGTAGCATAAGTATAAATACTGCTTTTGCTGCTCCTTCCCAACATTTACCAATTTAGAACAGACAATGAATAAATGCAGATCATCAGCCTCTTCTAATCCAACTTTAGGGTAACCTGAATTAATTCCACATTTTTATAGGTACAGCTTATGCAGGGTATATTCAGTGCTTTCAATGATCAGGTACTGTCCGGTACTAAGCACCTGCGCTTCTTTAATTTAAGAAGAAGAGTACCGTCACTACTTAGCACTACTACCATACATTTAGAGGCAGACTTAGCAATATGTGACACAACGCAATGCAATAAGACACCCTGCTGTGCTGCACTGCATGGAAGGGAGAAGGTAAGAATGTGTTATATTTACCATTATACAGTGCATTTCTGTCTTCTATGCTGGTGCACAATGTGCTGCCTAGCACAAATGCAGGCACCCTTGCGCCGTGGTGCATGGGTGCCTGCATTGTAGGCAGGATTGGTTTTGTGCAAGAAGGCTCACCTTCCTGCACAAAAACAATCCTTTGAAGCTTCTTCCTCTTTCTATGTGTACTGCAGAATGCAGCCCACATAAAAAGAGGAAAAAACAAGGAGATATAAAGATATTTATTCTCGTGACACCTCCCCTGGGAAGGTGTAGCATTTTGACACATTCTCAGGTCTACCACTCATTGTAAATCTGGGAATGCGCCAACATCCATTGGTGGATGTGTGGGAACACCGACGCCCCACCCATGGAACGCCTCCTGAGCCAGAGTAGCGCAAGGCAGCTACCTTGCATGACGTAAGGGCAATGCAACACTTTGATAAATCTGGCCTTTAATGGGATAGTACCAGCACTTCTCAGGAGCAAACAGGTACTTTAGATAGTGAGTATCGATAATTTTATATATTCCCATTAAAAGCACTAGGTACGATATAACACATTCAAGAGCTTAAATTGTTGCAACAGTAATTTGACAGCACAGAAAGCATTATTTTCTATATGTATTGCTTCTTGAATCTCTCGCACTAATATTGTTATTCCAAGCTTTTGGGACCATATGGTGGCTAGAAACTCCATATGGTTTTCAAGTGTATGCAGAAAGCCCCAAAATATTGAGGATCCTAGAACTTTTATTTTATATTTTTATATACTATAGGTTATCTAGTAGACCTTGTGCTATATGTTGAACTTGTTGCCATGGTGTTTTTGCTTCATAGCGCTATTATATTGTCATTTAATTAAATGGCATTCCTTTTACAGATTTCTAAAGGATGAAAGGCTGAGTTTTGGACCGGGTCATGAATGTTGCTTTTAGATTCCTACATGTGATGCATTGATCTACTGTGCTATCTCACCAGTGATGCAACATAAAAGTCAGAATAGCTAGAAATCTATGTTGTAAAAGCGTAACAAAATCCCGACTTTAGATAATTCCCGAAAAATGTTTCGTAAGGTTTAATGTTAAATCTTCAATACTTTAACAATCATGGGGATAATTCAAAAAGGTTTGAAACAAAATTAAAAATATGTGTCACAGTTTCTGTAAGTTAAGTCTTATTTATTGCTCTCTGTAGTGCAGACTGCACCCTCTTGGGATTCAGAGCACTGTACAATGCATAGTAATACCATAAGTTGAGTACGCATATAAAGAAACACTTCCAGAGTGCTATGCACACATTTATTTCATTAGAAAACGTCCCAATTCGCTTGGGACATTTTTACAAATTGAGGGACAGCCTTGTATGTGAATTGTGGGCTTTATTTGTAAGTCCCTTATGCAGCAGTTGGGTCACTTTTTGTGATGCTGCAGCGGCGTAAAAAAGGCGTCACACTGCCCTTATTTACAAAGTGACGCATCTAGGCAAATGTGTCACTTTGAAAACCCCTGCGTAACATTATACCTGCGACAGGTATAATGTATGCTGGGAGGGCGTTCTGGCGCAGAAAAGGCTTCGAGAAGTGTTGCAGTGAAACTTATGAGATTTCACTGCGCCACTTCTACAGCCTCACTGCGTCAAATCCTTATGCCTGCTTGAAGACGGCGTATGGGGGTGATGTAGGCCTTTTCACATGAGGCTTGCCCCAGGTGAAATTGCACATTTGTGGATTTGCGTCTGTTTTCAGACACACTCCAGCAATGTGCCATTTTTGCAACAACATATACGTCAGAATTCCTGACATATCTGTCAATCCTTGCGACAGTTAGCGCAGTGCAGTAAATATGGCGCATCCATGGTGTCGCAAGGCGGGAGCACTGGAAAGTGTTGCATCACTGTTTTAGCGCAGCTATGCAACACTTTTCACAAATGACGTCCTGTGTTCTTACCTCACAGAATTATATGGCTTGCCCGTGATCGCATTACTCCAAGCTCTTTTCTTCTTCGTCACAGTTCTTACTTATCTTGAGGGAGCATGTTGTGGACCTACCCTCAAGAGACAGGCACCTCAGCTGTCTATTGTTACCATCCACCACCAAAAATATGCATTCTCCATGAGATATATACAATAACTACACTCATTGAAAATCGGGGTGGGAGGGTGCTTGCGTTTGCTGCACCGAGATGGCAGGTAAGAGCAGGAGAGGCCGCTCCCCCACACTAGCTACACCACTGAGTATGGGGTTGTGGCCAACAGGAACCTCGTCACTAACTCCAACGTAGTCAACACATCGCAGCAGTACTCGCCGTCCTGCGTTGAATCCTAGTGAGCCCTGGCATCTTTAGCCTAGGCTGTTCGCAGGCATGAGAATTATGAGTTGAGTGGTCATGATCAGAGTCCTGTAAGTGAACTCCACGTCATGTGGAATTCGGTTTGGAAAGCACAAAATGACCACAACTCTTCCTCATTTTTAAGAGGAAGACCCAGTGTATGAGTTATTTACGACACCTGTTAAATACTGCACCCCCTAATATTGTATTGCTCAGTTGTGGTAAATACCCGCTCCATTTCATTCACTTAGAATCAGTAACTTTCAAGAGTCTTAGACCCGCCTCGTGGATATTTTCATAGGTTCAAATGAATAATTAAGGGGAACCTCCAACAAATGCATCAACAATGCAAAACAGAATACAAATTCCACTTGTATTTACTTTGCAAGCTGTGCTAAGTGCTTTCTTTGTTCACTTATCCCCAAATTGTCTTAATTTATTAGAACAGTTAGTAGAAATAAAAAATATCTTCAAAAGGTCCATCAGTTTACTATCCCTCGTTGAGAACACGCACTTTCATTGGCAGCCAGGGACTCCATGCGCCACAGAGTATGCCACGTGAGCAGACGCGTCACTGCGTTGTGACGCAGACGTGGAAATACTCGGCCCCTTAGGGTCCTGTTTGCCAATTACTCAAACAACGCTTGGCAGCCTACACCATCAATTGCATACCCCATTCAGTGATAACAAATGTATGCGACAATAGCCCTACATTAATATTCATAGCTATTTCACCATTCTTGAAAGAAGCAAAGTCTTATCGTCATCTCAGATTTCTACTGGGAAACTGCTGCGTATATTCAGCAGAATCATGTATAGTGTTCAGCAGCGGATGTGGCCCCCTTGAGGCTTTGCAGCGCTTCTTCATATGCATGCTGCCCCACGCTCTCGAGACTGAGTCACTGCTCTCGTGACAATCTTAAGAGGGTGCGTGCCTGACATCACGCGCCAGAGGAGCACAGCTGGGGTGGGTTGCTCAATCACCAACCCCTCAAGGTGCTGCTGTTGGATTTGTGCATCCTAAAGTCAAAAAGAGGTAAAGGTATGCACATTAGGCCGAATTGCAGCTATAAAACCGTCTGTCATATTTAGCACAACCTGCTTCACTGGTGGGCAGCGCTGGGATCGCAAATAAATTACTCTGGGGGCTCAAGAATTAAGGGTCAAGGGGTGGGAGAAAAATGCTGGTGGGATCATGAGGGGTGTAGCTTGAAAACAAAGTCTGGACGTCAAGTTATCTTTTAAAAACAATCTGCTGCACAGAAATTGGCAACAAGGACGTATGTGACAGTAAATCTTCTCTAGGTTACTTAATTGGTCACTAAGAGGTTACATTAAAAAAATATCTTACAGGGTTACAATACCTGCATGAATGATCAATAATTATGTGCCTAGCAATTTTGAAGTTATTATAATAGCTGTAGGATAACTCTAGTGGTTAACCCAGTTCTGGGAGAGTTCTGTGTTTTGTCCAGTCCCAATTTTGACTCATAAAGTAGCAGAGAGTTTTAATGTGTCTTCACATCGTGTAACACGCAAATCACAGATTGGTGCTTTATTTAGAGAGGTAAGTGGACTGCTGCTTTTGACACTGAGATCATTTTGTTACTCCTTGTTCATAAACTGCATGCCTTCTAATATATAGCACAGTGATCTATATATTGGCATCAAGGAACTGTGTCCAAACTGTAAGTCATGGGGTTAGATTCTGTTTTTGTTTTTCTCTCAATCTGTTGATATTCTAAGATTACAAGGAAGAGTTCCTTTGAGAAATAAAGTGTTGTTAGTACAGACAACCACAATCACTACATTAGGGTTTATATCCTGACTTTGTGTTTCTCCCGACCATGTGCTCTTTGACCTTTTGGGCTACAATTATGGATATGTGATTCCTACACTTCTCTTATGTAAAATTTTCTGTACATTGATTTACACACTTTTATAATTTATCATGCCTCTATGTGTGATGTAAAGTGCTCGGACACATCACACTGGATGAGTAGATCAATAATTGTGTAATTACTCATACAGATAGCTACATCTTGTATTCTTACATTGCGAACACATCTCTTACATAGGGAATTAAACAGAGTGAAAAACCTGCCAGTTTCTCTTAGGTACTTGTGAAGTGGTAACGAGTTGTGTGCTTTTGTTTCCTTCCATTGCCTTGGCGTCTAAGTGTTAGGCTTCAGATAGCTTGCAGCCGGGATTATACTTGAGCAAAAGGAGGGCTGATGGCCCTTTAAACCAGTCTGTTGTTTTGGTTTCAGATGTTAAAATCAGAAAGACCTGCTAGCCGCCCGCACGTTGCTGCTCTAAATGGAATACAGACAACATGTGGGCGCTTTTAAAATTCATCCCGGGGTTGGAAAATGACACCAGGACGAATTCGGCATGTTTCTCCGCGCCGGTCAGATCCCAGATCACGCCAAGGAATAGCTGCCGACACCAGGAACTGGTAGGTTGCCTCTACTTTCCAGCACTTTTGGTGGTGATCTCTCTGATGAAAGTGCATCCGCTGCTATGGTGCACACACTTTTGGTACTACTAATGCTACGCGGTTTGTCATGTCTTGTTAGGCCTAGTCATAATTTCCTTTTCTTTTCAGAAACAAAACCCCAAAGTGGGAGTTGTTCTGAAAAAAAGAAAGCAACAACAGCTCTAGTTTATTGCTGTGCATGGAGGACCCAGGAACATAAAATGAATGATGGTTGCCCCACTCTAAACAGGGTCCAGCGACTGTTGCAAAAGCCTGCTAGCCCATTTTATCAAGACTTTCTGTTGAGGAAATCCAGCCACCTTAACTGGGGCAGAGAAACCATGAAGATGAAGGATGTTTTTTTTTGGCAGATGCCCCACATCCTCCAAACTCAATTTGACACCCCTAAATCTCTAATCACACTTTCAACTGCTTAAAATCTCAGAGCCCTGTTTACCTGGCTAGACAGTTTATACTGAAATCAACATCCAAGCCCTCCTAACCATACCCAATTCAAACAAAAAGAGGGTGGGAGCGCAATGACTCACATCCCTGCACTCAATTTCCCCAATGCATCATGGTAAATGCAGTGCATGATAACTCTCACTTGAGTGAGAGTCTTTAGTTTTTCAAGACTGTTGCCATTCTTCAGGAGAGAGTAACATATTGGTCTCTGTGACACTCACTGGGTGCAGGTGCATCAGCCAGAGCTTGTCAGCTCAGCAAACAAAAAGAAGGTAGTAGTGCACTGCCTCACATCCCAGCACTCAGTTACCCCCAACGCATCATAGTAAATGCCCAATTTGAAGTGTTACGTCTTGCTTATTAACCCATTAATCTGCTACTTTTTTTTACTGTTGCATATTGTTCTGTATGTACTTCAATTGTCTGTAAGGCGCACTAATGCTTCCTGGCGAGGGACTCAATAAACATAAAAAAGGGAACAAAAAAGGTATTTGTTCAAGAACAAGAAGTCAGGTGGAGGTAATTTCCTTTGGATTACACTATTCACAACAGTTTAAGGAGTCACAGGTCCTTCACTTGGAAGTCTTGAATCCTGAAGATCGAAAGGTACCTGATAACGTGCACCACCAAAGGCAAAATACACAAGGGAGCAAGCACAGTGATGCCTCTTTAGCAGAGGAAGGAAGGATTAGGGTGACTGGCCATGATCAACAGTTGCGTATACTGTGCTTGTATGTGATCTCCTCTTGCATTCTAAATTTTGTCGATCATTCATTGATTAATTTGCCCTGGGTATTCCTAATCCTACAAAATTGACTTCTGGAGATGATGATGGGCAGCAGGATGTCTGACAGTACTGCAGAGAGTGCCAATGATAGGTTGGTCACAGGGTGCGGGTAAAATAAGTGTGGAACAAGAAAGCAAAACAAAAGAGCCAGTCAATGGCAATGGTCAACGTAGTGATTAAGGATTTCTAAATGAATCTTAATGTAGATACACCATGCTCAAATTCACCAGCAGTTCCTTTTTCAATAGTTATATGTTGTAATGATTTAAAGTATCTGCGTGTGCCAGCCTGTTCTATCTCCATGGTAGCGTCTGATCAGGGACAGTTGTAACCAGGAGAGATGAGAGGCTGGCAGCAAGAGTTGGTGGCTTTGAATGGAAAGAAATAAACTCTCTTGAAACTTACCAGTGTGAAGCTTCATAACACTGGCGACGAACGGCACTTGCAAGGGACAAGTTTGCCACCAACTCTCCCTTTTTCGTGAACTCACGGACGTCGTTTTCCTTTTTCCGCTGCCTACATCAAGTAACTGCTGAGGAGGTGCCTGTGAGGAGCTGCAGAGGACACCTGGTTGTTTTCCACTGACTTTCCCGACTTCCAGTGAGCTTTGCAATGATTTTTGTTGATTTTAGACTAATTACCGATTTCTCAACGTCTTTCCTGCTCGCGACTGCGTGCACTCGCATTGAGCACGTGCAAACACGTCATCACGTGTTCACGCGTTACGTGCCGCCATCTTGGATGTTGTCAAATCTCCATGACAATGGCAGCACATAGTCTTACAGAGCCCGTTTCTCAAGATTTGGACTAATAACCTCGCAGGTACATTCAATTCCTTTCTACAAATATTCGTTAACATACTTTCTTGACTGTTTGCTGCATTGTCATTGCTCAAGTTGTAATTTATTACCGCTTTTGCCTGCATGAACATTCTAGTGATGCATATGAGACTGACAAAGCCAAATGACTCTCTCTAATACACTTTCTATACCATAACATTCCACGCAACCACATTTTTGTCATTTATTTTTCTATTATAACTTTACCACAACATGGCAGCTACTACTATGAGTCAACCTCCTCCTTTCCTTTGTGAAAGGGGTGAGCCTCTGTTACCCTGGAAGAGATGGAAATTATTATTCGATTCATATTTGGTTGCTTTTGGTGGCGAGAAGTTTTCTGCTCATAGAAGACAAGCGATTTTGCTTCACAACCTCGGAATAGAGGGACGCAACATTTACGAAAGTATTGACATAATTCCTGTTGGGGAAGGTGATGGCGAGCCTTCTGATGTGTTTGAAATGTCCATAAAAATGTTGGAGGTCTATTTTGGACCACGCATCAATGTTGTCTTGGAAAGGCACACATTTTTCATGAGAATCCAAGAACCTAATGAGAAGATGGGCAATTACATAGCGTCCCTAAAGACACTTGCACGCACTTGTAAGTTTGGTGACCTCACTGACTCATTGATTTGTGATCAACTGATCAGGTGCACCAACAGCACTAGGGTGCAAGAAAAACTTTTATCGAGGAATCCGCCACTGAAAGAAGCTGTAGCCATAGTGGAAGGGATGGAAAACACCTCAAAGAAATGAAAGCCCACAACGCAACAACTGACGATGTTCCAACCGCCAGTAGCATTCATGAAGTGACCCAAAGAGAGACACCTCAAGATTTCGGTGACAATGTCTCCAAAGTCGTGCGTGGAACCAAGCCCAAACCTTCCACGGACTTTTCAAGAATGAAATGTTACAGATGCGGTAGTAACAGTCACTCCTCTAACTACCCTCAATGCTATGCAAGAAATACCACCTGCCACAAGTGTGGAATCAAGGGCCACTATGCTAGAGTATGCAAGTCTGGTGGCAGGGTACGCACAGTGGAGAATGTGTGCGACAGTGTCGAGATAAATGTCACCCCTAGAACCACCATGTTAAGTGTGAGAGGTGACGGCATGGTGGATGCAGACCTCATCAGTATGCTGGAATGTGAAGTGGTGATCAGAGAGAAATTGTTTGTGGTTCTAGCAGACTCTGGTTCTCCCTTTACTATGCTGGGTAATGAACTTTGGGACAAGACTTTTCCTGAGATGCAGCTTTCTGCGCCAGACATCAACCCAGTCAGTTATGGTGGTTCACACATCGACGTAATAGGGTATGCCATCTTGAAGATTCATTTCAAAGGAAGGGAGCCTATTGGAAAGATCTATGTTGCCAAGCGTGATGACAACCTCCTTGGTTGGAGACATCAGAGAAACTTGGGAATAATCCTCAACCCTAATGCTCGTTATCCTTCAGAGCAGGTCATGTTGGTTGATCTCAACACTACCTCTAACAAGTTTTTGGAGGAATTACCTCAAGATTTTTCTGATAAACTGGGGCTGCTTAAAGATTTCAAACATCGTATTGTACTTAAGCAAAAAGATGTACCTGTGGTGCACAAAGTTAGGAAGGTCCCTAATATGATGTTAGAACCCCTGGGCTGTGAACATAAGAGACTAGTGAGTCTAGGTAACATTGAGGAGATTGAATCTACCGAATGGTTGGCCCCAGTGGGTCTAGCCCCTCAGAATATCAAGATGTGTGTTGATTTGAGAAGCCTAAACAGGTGGATATGGGTGGATCGCCAACCACTTCCTTATATCTCTGAGTCGATCAGTATGCTTGGTGGCGCAAAGGTTTTCAGCGTGTTGGCCTTATCTTCGGCCTATCACCAGTTCCCCCTCCATTCAGACTCCAAACACCTTACATCTTTTGTGACACCACTGGGGGCTAACCATTTTATCAGAATGCCATTCAGGCTAACCTCGGCAGCTGCCTGTTTTCAACACAATATGAAGGTGATCCTGGGGGACATCCCCAACATCATGTTCTTCCAGGACGATATTTTAATCTATGGAAAGGATGACTTGGAACATGACAGTATTTTGAGACTTACTCTGCACAGACTGGCTGACAAAGGTTTAACCGAGAATTGTTTAAAATGTAGGATTAGTGTGTCTTCTGTTACTTATTTAGGACAAGTTATATCTGGGGAGGGCATTCGACCAAAACTGGATTTGGCGAAAAGTATTGTTGATGCTCCTGCTCCAACTGACAAAGAGCAAGTGAGGTCTTTCCTCGGCCTCGCTGAGTTCTATGCCAAATTCATTCAAGGTTTTGCCTCCACTGTTGAACCTATCAGAGCTCTTCTTAGGAAAGGAACACACTTTGTCTGGTCACCTGAGTGTGCTACAGCTTTCAATGCAGTTAAGCAAGCCATAGGGAAGATGCCAACCTTAGGCCACTTTGACTCCAAAAAGAAGACTTTCCTAACAACTGATGCTAGCTTGTGTGGTCTTGGGGCTGTACTTGACAAATTTGATTGTGGTGAGGAGAAAGTTGTTGCATTTGCCTCTAGAGCATTGAAAAAGCCTGAGCAACACTATTCATGCATTGAGAGGGAAGCTTTGGCCATTGTGTGGGCGGTAAAGCATTTTAAGTTTTACTTGTGGGGCATTCCTTTCTTGGTGAGATCGGACCATCGCCCTTTGGTTCAAGTGTTCTCTTGTACAGAGAGTGAAAGACTCACTCCACGACTCAAATGATGGAGCGAGTGGTTAGAAGAGTATAATTTTAATGCAGATTGCCTATCAAGACTACCTATTAAATGTTGTGGAGATATACCTGACTCAGAGAGTGTTAACGTTTGTTGGGTCAAGGAGCCTGCTATCCAAGAGAGTGAGTGGAAACATGCCTTGTCGGAAGACTTGTTACTTCCTGTTGTAACACGTTTCGTCATTGAAGGTTGGCCTGACAACAAGAAGATGGACCCTGATTTATTGCCCTTTTGGTCCATCAGAAATGAGCTTACACTTTGTCAGGGCCAACTTATGCGTGGTGAAATAGTGGTTCCACCTTGTGCCCTTAAGCCAAAGCTTATAAACCTGGCTCACGAAGGGCACCTAGGAAGAAACCTCACTAAGTCACGGCTCCGTGAAAGGTATTGGTGGCCAATGATGGATGACCAGGTTGAAAAAGTAGTTAAAGAGTGTTTAAGTGTGCTTCCAGTGACAAGTCCCAAGTCATCAACACTGCTCCACTGTCACCTGTTGAAGTCCCGCGGGACCCTTGGGTCAAACTTGGGTTGGATCTCATGGGCCCTTTTGAACGATTAAATCCCACAGAAAGATTTGTGATTCTTTTGGTGGATTACTCTTCCAAGTGGGACTCCACCAAATGCGTGAGTTCTGTGAGTACCAGGGTGGTCATTGACTTCCTCAAGGATGAGTTCACTAGTGAGGGTGTTCCCAGATTCCTCATCACAGATAATGGGGTGCAATTCGTGCCCCAGGAGATGCATGAGTTTTTGAGAGACTATGGTATCATTTATCAGGGAACTGCTCTCTATGCGCCCCAAGCCAACGGTCTTGCAGAGCGCATGAACAGAGTAGTCAAGGCATGTGTGCAGAGAGCAATTGAAATGAGAGTTCCTCTCAAGGGTGTCCTAAGGGACACTTGATGGGCTCATCGCACTGCTGTCAATACTGTTCTGCAAAAATCCCCTTTCCAAGTGTTGCGAGGAAGGGTTGCGTCATCCAAACTCAATCCTGTGTGGTTACCTCTCATTGAAGGTCCTATCTTGCATGAGGAGGAGGTGAGTGGTAAAATCAAGTCCTACCAAAATAGGTACAAGGAGAGGTTTGACATTAAGAAATCAACCAAAACCACTACATGGGAAGTTGGTGAATGGGTACTTATCAAGAGACCGCGGTGGCATAGGAAGAGGGTTCCTGAGTTTATGGGACTATTTGTTATTACTTCTGTATTTAAGAGTGTGGTTACTGTTCATAATGGTGGTAAGTGGAGCATGTCTCGCCTGGCGAAGTTACTGGGTGACAAGTCTAAGTTTCCTTCTTGCCCGGATGTCTCACCAGATTCAAGTCTGCCCACCAAGTCAGGTTCTTTCCCTCTTCCTTCAAGATCTCGGTGTCTTCCCAAGAGGTATGAAGATTATGAAATCTATTGATTTCACTTGAGGGGTTTTGAACTGTCTTTGTACTTTGTTTTGACTTTATAAAGACTAAGAAATGTATTGATTTTTCTTGAGTTGTATTTAAACTGTTTAACATATGTTTTGACATTACAATTCTCTTCTCTTCTCGCTTGGTCTCTTCTATTACTTTTCTTTTTCTTATGTTTTCCCTGTAAGGGCGATGTGTTGTAATGATTCAAAGTATCTGCGTGTGCCAGCCTGTTCTATCTCCATGATAGCGTCTGATCAGGGACAGTTGTAACCAGGAGCGCTTAGAGGCTGGCAGCAGGAGTTGGTGGCTTTGAATAGAAAGAAATAAACTCTCTTGAAACTTACTAATGTGAAGCTTCCTAACATTATACTTTATGATTAAGGTCTGCAAAAGAATATAAGGATGAAAGCCATGTAATACGTACACAAATTCATATATATGCTTGTCAATAAGCTGAATGCCAAAACATGCCATTATACCAAGCGTTCTACCAAAACAGTTAAGTAGAGCCTGTTCTTAATGATAAATCAGCATTCATGAATGCAGAACTTGCAGAGCTCTCAGAATCAGCTCTGCAGCTGGTGGCTTTTTTGAGCACCATTGAGTAGAACAGAGAACCTGGTAGAGTTGGCGAGAGTATTGTCAGAGGGACAGGGACAGGATGGAGAACCAAAAGCAGGCCTGGCAAAAATGGTCAACCCAGCCTCTCTTCCCTCTTCCCCTTGCGGAATTTTTCTCTTTCTATCTATCCATCCATTCTCACTCTCTCCTATCCCAGGGCTGGATTGGGAACCACCTGGCAAAAGTGTTTAACCAAGCCCGACTCCCTTCCTCCTTACTCTCTCGTCTCCCTCTTTCCTCTCTCAATCTCCCAAAGCCTCCAACCCCCGCTTGCTGTAATTATCTGGGAAAGCTGAGAGAGTGTCAAGGAAAAGAGAGGGGCCCTTTTAAACCAAAAGAGTAGGGCACCAAAGTCATAAACAAATCCCCTTTGGGTAGCTACAACCACACCCCATACATGCTCAACAGAAAACTTTCTATCACCAAAACCTAAACAACGTATAGCTTACAGATATCAAAAAAACTAAAAGATGGGTCAGTTGAACATTGCACATTTATTATCCATACTTTAAAAAAACACTTAAATGTTATACAGCGGAATTCATTCCGCAGATTCTAAAAACAGGGCAAAAACATCGAACAGATGTCAGTAGGTTGTCTAGATTTTTTACAAGCCACAACAGTTTACAAAAACAATTATTAAAAACATTCTAAACAGAGACCTAAAAATATACTGTGGGAGAACAAGCAAGAACGTTATTTCTAATAATGAAAGTACCAGACCAATCTAGCACTGATCACTTGTTACACATCGAGATAACTATCTCTCTTATCCTTTGTATAGTGTAGCAGTTGTCTTAAAGGATCTAGGGCATGCTCTGATGACAAAGTCCACCCTAGATTCTTGAAGACAACTGTTACACTATAGAAAGGATAAGAGAGATAGCTATCTTGATGTGTAACAAGTGATCAGTGCTAGATTGGTGTAGTACTTTCATGATTCGAAATAACGTTCTTGCTTGTTCTCCCACAGTATATTTTTAGGTCTCTGTTTAGAATGTTTTTTAAGAATTGTTTTTATAAACTGTTGTGGTTTGTAAAAAATCTAGACAACGTACTGACATCTGTTCAATTTTTTTGCCCTGTTTTTAACCTTTAAGTGTTTTTTTAAAGTATGGATAATAAATTTGTAATGTTCAACTAACCCAACTTTTAGTGTTTTTGAGATCTGTAGGCAATACGTTGTTTAAGTTTGGGTGATAGAAAATTTTCTTTTGAGCATGTATGGAGTGTGGTTGTAGCTACCCAAAGGGGAATTGTTTATGACTTAAAGCTGAGAGAGTGACAGAGGTGCCAGCTGTACCGCCTGCCCTAAAAACCGTGCTCTATAGGCTTCAGTTACCTGGGTAAGTGCCCGGTGGAATAAACGGGCAGGCCCGGCCTGTTCCATCCTCTCTCTCTCTTCTCCCTCTCTGATTGTTTTCTCTCTACCTTCCTCCTCCCTCCTGCTCTCTCTTGAATCCTCCCTGTGCCTGTTGTGGTTACCCTTGGGGAGCTGGGAAAAGTGACAGAGGCACCAGGAGCATATTCCTGACCTAAAAACCAGCCTCCAGGGACTTCAGCCTGATGCAGAAGTGCTGGTGGAATAAAAGGCCTGTCCGACCCTGCACAGGAACCATTCAGATGTCTCTTGAGTTGATGAGACCGCTGAGAGCCCTGGATTCCCTATCAGGATCCATGTTTATATCTGGCTTCGGCCACTACCTACACCTGACATCTGTAAATGCTCGTCATCACACTCTCAGAGATGTCGCACCCCTTCTCATGGTAGCACTTTAAAATATTTTGGCAAGATTACTTTTGCACATTCAAACAAAACGATTTATCAACTCCCACATTTTATCTGAATGAAGATGTTAAGACTGTATGGACAAGTTGACGAAAAAGTAGAAACCTTTGTCAAAGAATAAAAAGCAGGAGTGAAATAAAAAGGAAAAAGGTCAAATACTAACCTCAATATATAAAAGGAACATCAGGGCGCTTGCCTTCTTTGCATGGAAGGTATCAGACCAGAGTCAGGGCAGATACACAGTAGGGTGTTTTTACCATCAGACATTCTTTCTTAGCAGTGGCTGCTTATAAATGTCTCTTTTGACATGTATGGCCCTGGGATGACACAGGGCAGAAAATAGCAATTCTGCATGCACATTGTGGATGTGACATGCTTATTCTGGTTAAATTGAACAGGTTGGATTAGAAGGCAGCAGGTGTCAGTCTTAACCTGCAGCTGCAAGGATTTTATCACTTGGAATTTGTCTTCCATAGCCATGTTACTTGTGGGTATGGGTAAACATAGTTCTATTAAAATGCCCCTAGTGGGACGCAACAAAAGTAGGTCGTGGTGGTGGTTGCCTCACTGTGGCTCCTGTCAGTGGCTGACACAAAAGGCGTAATGCAACACGGGTAACAGCTACCTGGGATCCCCTTGCATGAGCGGGGTGGTGGTCCAGTGCGACCCTTGCGGCAGGGGCTCAGACCAAGGCAGTGATTTTCTTTGAGAGGCGGCCAGAGCAGAGGTGAATTCACCAGGCAGTTTATAGCATGAGAAAAAGGATCACTTGGATTCTGCAGCTGTTGGACTAAGACTGAGTCAACAACCTTGGCAGGGATGATAGAAAACAAAGCTATGAAATATCCACTCATGGAGAATGGATGCAGTGAACTTATCGCCATGGATGAGCGTGGTGATGGTAGGGGAGCCATTGTTTGAACACTCTGTGGGCGGTGAAGTTAAGAGATCCGGGCAAATGAGATGAGACCTTCCTTGTGCAATTGCAGAGTGTTATTGTAGACCAGGCCACACACATGGCTGCAAGATTAGACTGCCTTGAGGTTAGAAGCCTGCAGGACCGTGGAGACCACGAAGCAACAGAATGTGCACACCCACAGTAGTTCCAACCTAAGCTTCCAATTGAGAAAACAAAGGTTGTCAAGGGGGTGTACAAACATCACAAAGTGCCCACATTTTAGCGCACTTTGACGCACCTCTCTAGGACCTTTAGACTGAACAGCTTGGGAATAATGAAATGTCATGGAACATATCTCTTGAAACCCTCTCTGGGAAGAATATGGTAGTTCCATATGGGTAGTCAAAGCAAGCATGAGTCTGTGCTTGGACAATACACTGCCTATTAAGATGTGTGTTAAGCAGAAATAGGTATTGTGCTGCCTCAAGTCTGAATTACCTTTCCTGCGCCCAAATCTTATACCCCAAACCTTTCCCTCTATTTCATACCCCAAAATGTATTTTCTCCTTCCCACCACAACTTTAGTTTTGCCCCGCAAACCAATGCAACTAAAGGAGTCTACTCATCACCTCCAGACTTTATGACTACCCATCTATTTCGTTTTCTCCCCTCTCTTTTGAATTCCTTTTGCCCTCTAATTCCAGGTTTTTCCACTATACAGTGTCCTACCTATTTCACCCATTTTATTATTTTGCCTCTTCATTGTCCGACCACAACAAAATGCTTCCCTCTCTGAGGGAGAAGAAGTCATCAAGTGCTATAGAGATCTGAGCCTCTGGATGTCCACCCGATTAAGGTGCCACCTTAGGACTGTTGTCTAGTGCCTTTTGGTCACAGCAATGAAGTTCTCCCCCTACCTAAAGCTTATTGCTCAAAGGACGTCTGGTTATGTTAGTGCAGCATTTCTTTCTTAGCTGTATTGCAATATCCATTGATTAGAAATATTTTTGGGCACAATGAGCCATTATGACTACCTGATGGCTGAACAGAGTATCTGCACCTATCATGGTATTTTGTAGGGCAACTAATTTCCTCTAATGCCTTCGGAACAACGGGGCGGCTGTTCTTGTGTATGTGTCTGTCAGCCTTTGGCTCCAAGCATTTCAGTGGTTTGTCGTTATCTACTTTTCTGGCAAAGACCGAATATTTTTTTCCAAATCAAGGCCAATCTTCCTCAGTCACTCACAAGGTGGAAGGCGACACCTCGCACTGCTGAAAGCTATGAAGAGCAATAAAAAAAAACACCATGGCAGGATGATCAAAACGGTATATTTTAGAAAACATTACGACTTGACTTGTTCTTCCTACAGCAATTAAATGACCAAGACACTTGTTATCTAGTTGGCTGCTTCTGGTGGAGTATCCTACATGTGAGAAAGGCAATGCTATTTTAAATAATGTTCGCTCATTTCCATCTGCACTTTATGTCTTGGCTTTTATGATCCTCTCATTCAATCTTATTCTGCAATATATCAGCTTATATTTTAAAATAGTGTTTTGAATTTGGGTTTATGGTTGGAATGTTGTCCTTTTTAATGATGTATTTTAAATATTTAAATATTTACCTTTTTATATTCATTGTGTGTGTTTTATATTATGCTTGTCTTTTATGAACATCTGTGAAATGATTGAATAAAGAGTACCTGACCTGACTTGAGAAGGAATTAACAAAAAAGTATGTTTACAATTTAAAATGATGCACAAAATGTTATTCCAGCCAGCATGAACCAACCAAAAGCATGTAATATCTGATGTGTAACTTTCAAGGTGTAAATATATAGGGATCAGCTCCCCTCACTGGGTTACATTGACAGCACAATGGCACGTTCTTTCATAATGATACCCTCTTATCCTGTATCAGGGCCTGTTACGTCACAGGCCCTCGCTTTTCAATAACATTAAAGAGCAAACATCGTCGTGACCTGTCTTTCAACAGACACGAATAGGATTGTGGTTGTGCCACACACTGAATAACTTTGGGATTCTCTCAGTGGCAGAAGGAGCTTCTACAAGGAGAGATATTGAAACATCCAAAATATTTTGAATTAATCCCCAGGGTGTTTCTGATCTAATCTGCAAGGATAACTAATAGAAGGACCAGGTTCTAGGACCAAACAGGGAGACTTCTCAACAGGCCAGTGTTCTGAATACCCATGATTTTACAGCTGTGTCCTTTAGACAAACCTCTTGCCTTCTTTCCCACACCACCGGATGTCTCTCAAGCTCCACAATAAAAGTAGGTGTGGTAACAGCAGTGCTGTAGTGTTGGTGCATCTAGTACTGCGGATTATTGTCAATGCAATAATTTTCATCTGATACTTGGCAATGTATGTACAGAGCTAGTTCCCCTAGCAGTAGCTTACCCTGGGCATTCCACCTCTAACTAGCATATCCATTGAGTAAAATACTCGATTATCTGTTCCAACATGGTGACCAATACCACACTAAACCACACTTCTACTCCAAATTGATTTAAACGTTTTGCATAGTTATCTAAGGGTAAATATTGTAAGTATGCATGTGGCAGAGAGGACTGATCTCCGTTTCCTGAAAATTAACTTCTTATTCAATATAACAAAACCAGCCACCGAATCGAGGCAAATCGAACCCATGCAGAAGCCTCAAGAACCCGCCCATCTCAGTCAACCAAAGAATCAAACTTTAAACAGGAACCAACATGACCTTAGGAGTCAATTGGGGTATCACAAGTACCTGGAACCAACAGCTATCTTTTGAATAGTCCTGTAAAAATGCCGTGGTGGTGTCCACATGACCTTAAATTGCCATTCTTCCTTGATGCACAGCCATAAATCTTACAGCAGTCAATTTGAAGGAGTTATTGCCAGCTTTATAACCTCCTTCAGAATTTTCTGCATCACTTACATTCGCATCTGAGCATTACAACATAACCAATGACAATTGGGACCCTTTCTTCTCCATAGACGCCCACATAAGTCTCAACACAGGTCAAGGCATATGCTATGGGAGGCAGTCCCAAAAAATGGACAAAAGGACATGCACAAGGATACCAGCTGAGTGTGCTCCGTAGAAGGACAGGGCTCTTGCCACTGTTGAAGTTGTATTAGAATTATATGTGCTTGTCTTATAGGAGTCATTTTCAATTGAAATGTAAAAGTGTGTCATATGGAACTAGACTTTCCTGGCCTATGCTAACCAGGCTTCAATTAGGCCTCAAATCCATTTTGAAATAACATGGCTGCTTTCTCCTAAAATTCAGTGTACATTTATATTTCCTTATTGACACTTTTTGCAGCAAAATATTCACTGTTTAGTTTCTAATGACATGTTGTTCTCGAACAACTGCGGAGGAAGTCTTTAGATATTTTGAAAATCTCTTACTGCTCGCACACTGTTTTGCGTTCAATTATCAGTATTTTCATTGTTCATGTAACTAGTTTGTTCTGACACCTCAGGTGTCATTAGCTCAGAAGGGGAAATGTATTATTCATAAAGTGGGATAGTGCTAAGAGGGTGGATTTAAATGGCGTTTTATTATGTAGTAATGTCAATACATTTGCTCACACCATGCTGACAGTGGGTTTCTTGTAACTTTCTATGGTGAAATTTGCTACAAAAACCCCTGAAACTGGGGATGAGCCAGAAAGTTTGGGCCTCTACAAGGGATGCTGACTGATTCTCCGCTGATTTGCTGCACATTTGGACTTAGTCTGTTTTTCGGATTTTGCTCAATGCTGTGTGAATCTTAAATGCTAAAGAGCAATCTGACTCCTATGTATTATGATTGATTATTTGAACTATTGTTTGCCTACTTTATTTACTTTTAATATTTTAATATACCTTCATTGTTTTCAAAATTTTCTGTTTTCAAACTCCCTTTTTGAGTCAGTCATTATTCTTGACTGTATTTTGAAATGCTGTTTTTTTCATCATATCATTAGGGACACATTACTTCATCTATTCTTGAAGACAACTCCATCCTGATCCTGCAACGGATGCTAGAACTATAATGCAGAATATCTAAGAGATATCGTCCACACAATAAAGAGTTCTCTGTGAATGTTTAATGCAAAAAGTTGCTTTCCACATGATATACCTGGAAGAGGCTACACATTTAAGGTTTTGCTCTAGGTAGATCATGCCCTTCTAATGTAAACGCAAGGGGCTTATACAAGATCTGGCTATTACTTCACTTGAAGATGTAACCTACCGTCCTCCAATCATTGCTGATTGGTCTGACCATTCAACTATACTAGTTCATGTTCCGGCAAAGCAATGGTTCTTTCTACATCAACCAAACAAGGAACAAAATATGGGCACAACCACTGAAAAATACAACAAAATCTATTGTGAAAAGCTATCTCCTCCCAAAAATTACCAATATATAGACAAACTCCAACATGGACGACTTAATATCAGAATCCCACTTTACATTTGATTTGCTCATTCACGAGGCACATCACAGAACGTAAAATGTACTAGATCCAAACATAAACACCCTTGTTTCACCTTAGGCAAAGAAGAGGGACCTGAAATCTAGAAAAGAAATACTGGATACACAAGCCATAAAAAATACTGCTCAAAGCTTAAAGAGGCTGGAAAAATTATAAATTAGCAATGAGGAATGCAAAGTAAGTTACATCCAGGAACAGATCGACAAATCACAACCCTGGCGAAATGAATTTTTAAATTCATATAAGAGGACACCAGTTCAACAAAGAATAACTTCCAGACTTCCTCACTGCAGAAATGTAACAAGTTTGTATCCCTCTGTATGAACATAATCACCACATACAGGAAAAATAGGACACCCAATCTTGTTTCTCATACAAACATTGCACACAAAACATAAGAAACGTGGAAAACTTTGTCTGAAGTTCTCATAATTGTAATTGTAAGCAACTCTGACCAACAAACGACTTCAATGACTCAATTCCTGCAAACATCATTGAATCCAATGTTGACTGTCTGTAGCCCTCATGGTGACCTTTAGTAAATACGTACATAAGGGATTTCGTACAGATCTAATGAGCCAAGCTCCGTAAATCTCCCATACTTATGTTCTTGATTTTGCCAGTTGTAATTGTCACGTACATTCATAGTCTTCGCTTATGTATTCAGTGGAATTTGTCTGTTGATAGCAGAACTGTCACATGAGTGCTGCTTTCTTAGAATGTAGATATTCAAATATATAACATTGTACTTTTTATTACATGTTTATCTTGGATCTAAGTTCATAACCTTTCTTTTGTTTACAACATTTCTCGACAGAAAACCCCACACGAATCGCAATTCAGGCCTCAATTGGGACATCTTTTGAAAATTATAAATGTCAGAATTAGGGTCCACCAGTTACTGACAGAACAGGAACATACTTTCAAAGCTGCCAGCTAGGTCCCCCCAAATAAGGAGGCCATATGTGTATTTCCATATCAGGGTGCCACAGAGCCATGAACGATAGAAACGGGACATATAATGAAGAGGGAGTAGGTTGGAGAAGGGAGAGTTTAAGGGGCAAACCAAAAAAAGAGGGCGAATGGTAAAACCAAACAGTGTGTAGGAAATTCAAGGACAGATGTCCCTATCCAGTGGTTTTGGTTTTGTTCCTACAGACCAAAAGTCCCCAAGATGGATAACGAGTGGAAAAGATGGATGGTGGTGGGGCAGGGGAAGGGTGGGAACATTGGGAAATAGGAAGGGGGTGGGGGGGCTTGACCCCTGTTGTTGACTCCTCAGCTATAATATTCTGATCTCCACAACCTTTAAACCACAATCAGCTTTACTCAATCATTTAGCAACTCCTGCGTCCCAAATCAATGTACTCTACCAAATTACTTTGTGAGTACTTTTTGTGGTGGGAAAGTACTTTAAAGATGGCATTCCTTTTGCATAAGTCAATAAAGGACTATCCCTTAAATCTCTAGATCAGTGCCAATCAGTGATTTAGTAAGGTGCCTTTGTGGCCACAAGATCTTTGCTTCTCAAATGTTATCACTTTTCCCGGGAATATTTATTATCGGGTAGTGCTCTTAGAATGTCAACAAATGTATTTATATTTAACATGCTCACATGGTACTTGTTTTTGTTCACTTTCTGTATATTTGCTTGCACCGACCCCCAGATTTTGAAACTAACTGAGTTTGCAAAGATCCAAAGTATCCTGAAAAGACATATTTTGCCTGCTCTCACCACTGTCAGATCAGCTTTCATAGACCATTGCTTGAGTATCTCTTGCCTCGAACTCCTGTAGGTGGGGTGCCAACTCTCATTTGTGTCTCGGTTTGTTTGGAACTGTCTAGAAAGAAGCAAACCTTGAGATCCACAGTATAGATCTTTGAACTCTTCATCTCTTATAATTAACATGACAGTGGGTCTAGCTTTGTGGCTCCCAATTTTGGTGGTTTCATTCGCAAACACCTCTTCCTAGTTCTTGCAAGTTCTTGGAGTGGAATAGTCAGCTTCCCAGGCGGTCATTTTGCTATTCATTTAAATTCGGATATTCCTCATCTCCAGGAATTCCAAGTATTTGCAGATTTCTTGCTTTCACCATATTTTCCAACAGTTATGTTTGCTAATGATATTCTGATGTCTCTGGCTTGCTGAAAGTCCCTCTTGTAGCCTGCAATATCTGTTTATATCTCCTTCCTGCTTACAGAGTATCTCTGCGAGGCTTTCTCCAAATAGGAAATTGTGCTACCCAGAGTTGGCCCTAACTCCTGTAATGCATGCAATTTCGAATTTCGGGCAGATGTGTTATTGTTTATCCTCTGATGAGTGTATCTCCTCACAGTGTCAAGCGGATTTTAATTACACAGAAGTAAAAACAAGATGCTCCTTTTACGTTTTTGCCTTTTTTTATGAGTGAAGAAGAAAGACTTGTCACTCTCATTCTGTCTCTGACATTCACAAATAGATTGTAATTACCCTGGGGCACAAACAAGACGCTCCTTTTCCATTTCACTTCCTGGATGTTTGCTTCATTTTTCAAGGGTGAAGAAGAAAGAATTGTCACTCTCATTCTGGCTCCTGTTTTAGGAATTAGGCATCTTTGAATGTGTCTCCTGTTGTGGCCTTCTTTGCCAGATTATATGGGGGGCATCGTTTGAAGAATTAAATTCCAAAATGGCGGCAATGTTATCTACATTAAGGCACTTAGGGCTCGAGAAACAGCACACAACCGCATCCATATACAAAAGACAAAGAAGTCTGTGTTATCCAGGGCAATAACTGAAGTGTCATTCGTAGTGGATTAAGAAGTCAATTGTAATTAAATTTATATAGCGCTTACAACCCCTGATGAGGCGTCAAAGCGCTTTTCGGCGAGTAGTTTACTACTCCAGGACCAAAAAAGGATTAGTGGTAAATTAGTATAGGGAAATATGAAATTAATTTGAGCGGTAGACATGTGAGTCTATTATTTGGATTAAAAAAAAATAGTGAAGGGTTAGAAGAGGGAAGAGTTTGCATTTATATAGCGCTTGGTACCCCTGATGAGGCATCAGATCTCTTTTCAGTGAGTAGCATGCTACTCCGAAACCCAAAATAGCAACTATCTCCCTCCAAAACACAAGCATACAGAACTAGATACTACAGAAGAGCGTTCCCTAAATTAAACACCTTATAACATTTTACTACAAGGATGAGGTTAGTGTTTCATCGTCAAGTCTCCACTCTTAAAGTGGGAATAGAAACAATTTGAAGGAAAATTACAGCAGAAGGGAAGAGGCTGTAAGCAGGGTGCAAAAAGATTAGAGTGAGACGTGATAAGCTGCAGTAAAACAAATACCATGAAATGAAACAGAAAGGGTAAAGTTATGAAAGTAAAGAAATGTGCAAAAGGTGCTGAAAATAGAGAAAATGCTAAATGAGAGATCGAAGTGTCAAAACAATGAAATGGAAGAAAATACAACCAGAGATTTAAAAAAAAGATTTTAAAAAAGAGAGAACAATGGATGCCTTCTAAAAAGAAAAGGTATTTCCATTCTGTACCTACCCAAACTGACTGGATGGAAACAGATTGTTCTGCCAAATTTCCAGACCCTTCAGTTGCACATGAAACCGTGGACCAATTATACCACACTTGTTTAGTCTGAGGCGAAGGGACCGTCTCAGGATAGATCAGGTAGAGGAGACCCTTGCAGGACTGGTCAAATGAAGTGCAGTCAAAGATAATCTACATTCTCTAACACCCTTTATCAATACTTTATCTCTTTAGTTTCAAAATAAATAGTAACTCATCATTATGTTGTTTGCTTCGTCATTAATTTGGGAGCTTCGCCACCATTATTTTTTATGAAAATGTATTATGCACACTTTCACGTCCAGTCAGAATCACTCAGCATGCTGTCACCAATGATGTGAGATGAGAAAAGGCGTGTTAAGCTCCTGTTTGGCACAGGCCCGCGAATTTCATCCTCTTAGGCAGCTGTCCGACGAAGGAAGGATGCTCCGGGGTGAGATGAAACACAGCTAATCCAATAAACACTGGATTATATCGCGTTGCCCCTCCAGGAACTGTTTAGAAGAGGAGTTTCTGATGAAAGTGACATTAACAAAACAAGCCAAAGAGATGAGCCGTGGTGCTCTATGAGGTGCTAAACAGGAGAAGTTCAAATACCTCATAAGTGACACATATTGGTTTATAACCTTCACAGTGGTTAACATAGCAAATAGATTGGTTTATGTATGAAAAATACTGGATGTGCATTTCTGTGCACTGCACTGGTTCACACAAGTCGTATTGGTTTGCACGCGTGTTGGTATACAGGAACACTGGTTTGAGTAATCTGTACATTGGTTAAAATGTAGGTAAGCTACTGATGCATTGATCAAACATACTAGTTTTCATGACAAAGCATACAGTGGGGTGTGTTCCCATACACCGGTTTGTATAAAGAGCACATACCCCTGTCTGTTCAGTGCTTTAGTGTAATTACCGTAAATACTGGTCTATGTATCATACAGTGGGTTGCGTGGACACTATACTGGTTTGTAGTCATACTTTATACGGTGGGCTTCATTATTATACTGGTTGACACGTATGGACCTTATACATAATGTATCAGTCCATTCTTGAAATGTTCTGGTTTCTGCGTGCAATGTACTGGTGAAAATGCTCATCCATTGGTTTTAGAATGCTGCCTGCTGATCTGCATGTGGGATGTACCATAACCTACTGGTTGGCAGGCATCTTTCTGTGGTTCACATGAATAACACCTTGGTTTGCCAGCACAGTATATGTGTTTGTAGAAACAATATACTATTTTCTAAACATTACTTAATGACTGGTATGCACAGTAGAAATCACCAGATTTTCGGTATGACCACTGCATGCTAGTTGTTTTTATTTGCCAATCCCACGGGTTCATGAATAGCAAACACCTCGGTTCCACATTGAAGCCTGTGCTTCATGCATTGCTTTGCTTGCGTTCTACTATGGTTTGACTCAGCAGACTTGAGGGGACTCAGATAATGACAGGGGTCACAAGGTCTCTGGAAGCTGGAGGCTAGGGTTTCCCAAGTCCTGGGAGAAGCTGAGAAGCACTTGCTGTTATCCCCCAGAGGTAAAGAGCGTTTATATCTGCTCACAACTGGTCATGCTTTTAAAAGTAATGTTTATATTTTAAACTGCTTTAGACTTGCCATTTGGAGTTTTAACATATTGTAAAATAGCATTTAAATGTGATTTTAAGCAGTGTGCTCATCACTGCCATGTTTTTTAAGTTTTCTCATGAATGACATGTTAGGAGTGTATTTGTACGTGTGATTGCAGTCCTGTGACACTTTGTCATGAGTGGAACAAAGCAGTTATGTCCATGAAAAGAGACTGTTATCTAAGAGTGATCACTCTCTCTGTAATGTAATGGGTTTGAAGCAGTCTTAAAAAGCTGTTATAGCCTAGGGCAGTGGGAATGATACCCTACTGTTGCCAACTCCCCTGACATGATACACACATGTGATGATCGCTATAGCTGGGCCCTTACAAGAAGAGCAGCTAACATCCTTAGGGCCAGCAAGAGACTCGGAACCAGTAGCAGAACTGGAAAATAGTTTATTTCCAGCTGCAAATATGACCCTGCCTCCAAGGGAGATTTCAATGGTTTAAAAAAGAAATGGTGAGTTTCGACATTTAACTGTACAGACCGATTTCCCAAACACACTGGCTACAGGAAGAGGATTTACAGTCAGCACTGAAGAGGTACTCACAAAATATTACAACACGCCAGGATCAGTCACAATTCCCAGGGGCAGTTAATCATGCGTGTTCCTTTGAGAAAACTGTGTACAGTGCCCCAACACACATTGTCAGGGCAAACAACCATTACAACCCAGTCATTACAACGCACTACCTTTACAACGCAGTCATTACAATGCAACATCCTTTGGATCGCATGCCATTACAACGCAGCCATTACAACGCATGTCATTACAACGCATGCCACTACAACGCATGCCATTCAAACGCATTATAAGGTAAGTAATGGGAAACAGTCATTTTTACTGCTACACCATCCAACACTTACCCTACTGTTGCACTCACTGGAGTGGAATAGTAAATTTTACCCCTACACTATCCAACACTTACACTACTGTTGCCCTAAAAGTATTATGCGTTGCAATGGTATGTGTTGTAATGGTATGCGTTGTAATGGAATGCGTTGTAAGTGTAGTTTCTAAAAATGTGTTGTGATGGCATGCTTTGTAAAATCATGCATTGTGATGGATGTTGAGATGTAAAAACCGTGTTCTAGAGGCATGCGTTTTTTTAGTTTGCGTTGTAACGTGTCCTATTCATTGTCAGTGCTTTATGGGATGGGTTACGGTCTATCAGCCCTTCCAGCCCTAAAAGTAACTCATGGGGAGATTTACTAAGATTTTATGTTGTGTTTGCATCACAAAAGTGATGCAAATCGGCGCAATTTTTTTCTGATTTACTTTCCAGCGCTAAACTTGTTTAGCGTTGGCGATAACCTGAAAGTAATACGAAGCAGTGCATAGTGCTGCTTTGCATTACTTAGTGCCAAGGGGGCTTACCATGGGTGGCGCATGCGCATTTCCATGCAACCACCCAACGTTTCTGACACTAAACCGTATTTATTAAATAAAGTAGACACAGCTTAGCGCATACAAAGAGAGAAAACCTTTAAAGTCAGTAAAACTATAGCTTTTTGTACTGGCATTCCAGTGCATTAGTTAGTTTTAATGTTGTGTTTATTACACCAGGAAGAGACACAGGGCATACACTCTAGCGTTTCATTATTTATGTGTTGGATTACTTTGGCGTTTAGTTATTCTCCACAATCTGGCTGGTCCTTTTTTTTTTTTCTTCCCGATTTTTGTTTTCTGTATTTTGGATGCAATTGGGAATCATGGGATTACCAGAAGGGCGCCTTTTGAGAACCTAGACAGTGTTGCTCCTCCCAAATGGATAATGAGGCCTTAAGAATGGAACTGGTTGGTTTTCCTTATTGTTTATCGTTTACATCCGTTGTTCTTCTGTTGTAAAGCGGTAGAGGCGACTGAGTGACTAAAGATGTAATAAGGGGGTATGGTATACCTTATAAGCCTCAGATTTCTACGGTAGAGACGGCTGTATCTACCATCAATGTATTTGGATTTTTTCCACTGCTCAAACCAAAGATATGCACTGTAAAAGGTTTACCACATGTATGATTATACATAGATTGTGAAATGTTTGTTTTGTAAAAAAACAAATGCCAATAATAAAGATATTTAAAAAAAAAAAAAAATTCCAGTGCAAAACATATGCTAGACTCACGGGGAGACACCCATGCACTATGCGCAAAGGTGTATCCGTGGCGCACGGCAGCTGATTTCATCACCACCGTTAGGGAAAGGGGAGGAGAGTGCTATATTTCAGAAAAAATGGTGTTCTCCTCCTCCCTTGTTTTCGCGCAGCGGAGCATTTGCGGCTGCGGCACCTCTCTGCATGAATAAGTGTTACATCTGGCCCTGACTGTCTTCTAACCCACCAGGGGAATCTGCTGTGTCATATGGGGGTAAGAGTAGATCTGCTGAAAACTGTTTCAGGGGGACACAGGCGCACATCAGCATTGGCAGGACCCCAATTCCAGAGCACAAGGACCTACCCTTTTTTCTGATGAAGAACGATGCAGCATAGCTCTCAAACTGCAGTATTGATTGCATTTCAGTTTCAGTCAACAGGGTGGATTGTGCACGTTTTACACTGGGTACGTTTTACACAGGACAGCATTTTCTTTTGAACCGTTAATAGTTTAATTTAAATACCAAATGATAACAAAGGTTAATGCAAGATCTCATGGGTGAGACATTTACCAATCAGAATATATAAGAAACTCAAATTAATAATTTCTCTTTAGATACACACATATTTCATCACATCATATTTTTAACAGAACATTTCGTATCGCCTTCAGTATGCACAAGCCTTAATTACTCATGTTCATTTGTGAATTATCAAACAAAATTAATTGCAGACCAAAACAGGGTACAAATATTTAAATCGGCAAAGCCCTTGAATTCTTTTTGTGGGGCGGGGGGCATTTTATCTGTGACTGTAAAGCAAACCTGGTGATGATGATGCCTCTGCGTACTATTAAGTTGCTGGAAAATAGGGCTGTTATTTAAGGACAAAGAGCACATTTCATGATTGTACCACTGCACTGTCTGGCATTGCTCTTTTTTCAGGTTTCTCTAAATTCTTTATTTTTTCTGCTTTGTTTCCTTTTGCTGTTGCCTGGCCCCTTCCTGCCTCCGAATTCACTAATAGCCCCTTGGTTCCGGTATCCTGTAAACCAGAGGATCATGTGACCCAAGTCTCGGTCAATACCTCCCACCTCCCTCTACTGATTGACACCACTCCCCTACTTGACCTACCCTCCCAGGGAGTTCAGAATAAACAAGGTGACGGTGAGGGTGTCTTCCAGTGGCATCTTTCAATTTTCTAAATCAAAACACAAGGATCCCTTTTGTGCTGTATGTTACTAGGTCACCTATGATCTATACGGAGTGCACTGAACAGAAATTGTACCAGAAAGTTGTATACATCTGAGTCTAATAGACAAACAGAATATTGTTTCCTCTGTGGAAATAGCAAGCCATCACATGGGGTCTTAATTCATAACGGTTAGAGCATTGTTTCAGATTGTGCGGTTGATACAAAGAAAAATTAGATGGGATAATAGGTTGCCCTCATTAATGTAAATAAAAATATGTAGCTAATGATGGAGCAGGTAGAGCAAAATTTTGTATACCTCCTCTATTTTTGCATGAAAAGATTAATTGAATAACCTACTAAAAATAATTTACTAATGGTGTGCAGTAATTTATTATAACTAACCACTTGCATACACAAATTACACGTGGGAACTTGCTATTTGCATGGCAAAATAACTCTAATAACTAAAATATGTACGCATATTAATAGTAGTATATTTGGTAATTAGATATCGCATGATTTATGTTGCTTTTGTGACGTTGGCATTATCGTGGAGGACCGTAAAGGTGAATATATTGCTTTAAATGTCGCTATATGCTAGGAAAATACTAATATATAAAGGGATTAGTAAGGGTATAACATTAAAAGCATAATTTCGTTGTATTAATTATTCTTTTGTGTTTGTTTCGCTTAAGTTGACATTTGGGCCTACCAGAAAATGTCGGCAGAAACCGAGTTCAGACGTGGCCACCGTCTCGTGAAGCGCGAAGTCTACTGCGCAGACTCCGCTGGCTCCGTGAACTTCCTAACAACCTCTATACACCCTGTCCCTGTCAAGGATAGGATATTGGTGGACTGCCAAGACCCCGTACGTTGGAAACTGGTATAAGAAAACAATGAACTCGTTCAAATTGAAGACAAAACATTGCAACAATCAGTATTGGAACATCACCGGAAACATATCAGCAAAATCCATGTGAACGTGGACTGTCCAAAAATCAGACGTTTGCCCCCAATCAATAGAAATCGTTTTCCGCCCAAAATTGTTTCATGTTATCCCAAAATTTATTATAAAAGGATAGTAGAATAGGGAGGGGTGACAACTCACACACAGACAGGCGAGAGCGGCTAGCGGTTAGCAGGGCGAGAAGGAGGAACATTCGCGCGATATCGAGGCATTCGGCGGTTACTATGACTGCATACTCTCTTTGACTCTACAGGCGATGACTGATGCTTGCACGATCTCTGGTCCTTTGGCGATCTTTGGGACTATGATGTGCTGAACAAAGGACTTTTGGACCTTAAGCTTTGGCCTGCTAATTTGGACAATCTAACGGCTAAACTTGGTTATGCAGAGCCAATGAATTAGAGAAACTACAGATAGCCAGAATAGGTAAATAAAATGACCTGCGACTTAAATAAATTAATCTAGAAAATTTTAAACTTGATGAAACAAATGCTAATATTATTAGCAATGAAATTTAAGATAAACAAATATTGATAATTGAATTTATGAGTTTGTGGTTTTTCGTTAAAGAGAGTAAAGGAGTCTAAGTCTTAAATGTGTTTTAACTGGTTCTAAATCACCATTAACCAATCCAACTAATTGGTCCGTCGACCAAGTGGGTGGAGTGCCTTGATGTTTGGGAGAAGGAATCTATAGGTGACGAATGTTAAAGTAAATTCTGTAAGATAACTTTTCTTTCCCGATAGGTTATAAGGTAACCCCTCCCACATGTCCAGCGCATCATCGTCCCCCCTCCCATGTGCAGACCGGTGAGAGAAACGTGCGAGTGTTGGTGTTATGGGCCCCACCAATGAATGCGTGTCTGAATGAATTAAATGTGACGACGGGTCTGTGACGCGGGGAGGTTAGCTGTAAAATGTATTCTTTCCTTTTCCCGGCTTTGCGCTGGATCACTAACGTGACCCACATTTAAATAGAGAGGTACCTTGAGTACACAGCTGGGTACCTACTCCTGTCTGACCAGATGAATAATACTGCTTAAGTAATATCAGCCAAATTAAATGCGAATAATACTTTTATGAAGATATTTTTTAAGTTTTAGACATGAATACATAGATAATAATTAGAGCACGGTGTATGAGATAATGTCCAGCAAATAAGCTGTCATATAATCCATGTAGGTAACCCTGAATCATAGAAGACCAGAGGTTGTCTGTCTATCGGATAGCAAACGAGGGTCCCTAACGATATAATAGGACGACTCCACCCCCAAGAATGACTAAAATTTACTAAAGACGTTAAGGGTAAGCGGAACAGAATATATCATGTTGTAAACCCCAGTTGGAATTTTATATCTCTTGTATATTGAGACATTATTCAAATTGGTTTATTAATCATACTACATATGGGTTTCCAATAGGTGACAGATACAAGAACCACGGAGTGAAGCAATATTGATATGCTCACCTTTTGAACCTGTATCGTTCTCAACATAGTAAGTGTCTCATATGGTCAAAATAATGGGGACGTGCAGGATATATAGACTAACAGGGTCCATTTGATGGATGGTCTCATATTATGTATACATATTATTTACAGGTTGAGACTCCCAAAACGGGGCTCCATCTAAACTAACATTCGAATACAAGAGAAGCATAAATATAAACAATTGTATTTGGTTCTGGTGGGCCGAAGTGATTGCGACCAAGGCCCAGATGGTCAGCCATTATCAGTTAACTTTCGGTGCATAATGCAATTTATAAAGGATTCTTTATTTTGGGAACCTTTGGCTTAAATGCATAGAATATTTTATATGCTGGGTATAAACCCACTATGTCAGTAGTGTGCACTGAACAGAGTAATAGATGCAGTTAAGACATGTATCTTATGAGGTCATTTTATTTGGGTCTGTTTCCTAGATTTACCACTGGTCTTGGCTTCATTTGCGTGACATGCTCTCTGTTTTCAGATTAATCTTTACATTTTCTTCCTGGAAAGGGTATTGAATAGAAAGACTGCCCTTTCCACCGCTCTCCTGACCTTTAAGTTAACCTCCATCCACTCCGTCTACTTCTGAAATATAACCAACATTCTACCCACAGGGTGACCGATTGATTCTGATTTTCTTCAATTTCCTTACCACAAGGTGTCTGAAGAATACTCTGAAATCAAAGATGATTGGTGCCAAAATATAGGGTGCAGGGTGCTCTATATAGGAGCTAATCTCCACCTAAATTTGGGAACTACCCAGAGTTCTCTGCTATCCATTTTGCATAATTGATTCGGCACTCTAAGCCTGAAAGAGTATTGTTTTGACTTATAGTAGGTGCTCCCTTGTGTCTGGACGAAGCTATACCTCTCTGAAGAGCTCTAATGAGAGCGAAACACATGTCAGGAGCTGCTTTTATGCATTCCAGGTTGGCTTGGATGGTATTTTACCAATTCAAAGCTGTAATACTGTGCCTGGAGTGGTAAAAGGCTTTTGTCATTGTACAGCTCGGCATGGACAGCACTGTGTTAGTCCTATGCTTAAAGACTTTGCTGTTGAAATGGCAAAAGACTTTGTCCCTTTTTATCTCGGCGTGGATGGCACTCTGCTAATCCTATGCTTAAATACTTCACTAGAAAAACAGATATTTGAGGTGAGCAGATTCAGAGTGTCGCTGGTGTTGCAGGGTGCTCTATATAGGTGCTACTCTCCACCTAAATTTAGGAACCACCCAGAATTTATAAATATATATATAAAACACAGTACTGTGTTGTAATAGTTAGGACCACATTTACATAGGACATTGATTTTTTGGTTTGCTAATAACTTTGGTGCCGTTAGGTGAATCTTCATGAAACATTACACAAAAAATGTCACTAATCTCAACTTCTTCCTGGAATGTTTCAGGATGATCCATCAAGCGGAGGCTCAGCAAAGGTGTGGGGGGAGGGGTCCCAAAACGTGTTGTCCTCAAGAATTTTTTATAGGAAATAGCTGAGTGTAACTACATCAAATGTGGCAGAAAGCTATATTTTTATCCAGAAAACATGCTTTTTGTGACTTGATATAAATCTGTTTAGCAGTTTTTAAGAAATCAAGGTTCAAAATGCATAGCTATCTATAGACACAGGAGGACAAACAGATCAAAACATAAGATCTGAATGGCTGCCATCAGCACCAACAAAGATGTAGCTGTAGCCATTTTACGATTCAGGGACTCTGTTCCCTTGTCCAGAACAAAACAATAAAAATATCATATAGGGATACTCTGACCCCTAGGCCTGATAGTGGGGTCCCAGACGTACTCCTGTGAGTCCGGCCCTTTTTACATAAAAACCTGCAGACTGGACCAACGCCTGGAGTTCAGCGCAGCAATGGTTTTATATGTTAAAAAGAGGAGGGGCAGGCAAGTGCCCCCCTACCCAAGCCACAAAATGGCCCTGGGGACTCCATCTCCTAGGGGACTGCAGCTCATTAAATCTATATGCAGAGGGGGCATCAAGCCCCCTCTCATAGCCATCTAATGGCCCCTGGAACCCCCTGGGTTCGACGCATAACAGTGTCCCAGAGACACCATCCCCTGGGACACTGTGAGTTCCCAGCTTACAAGAGCATGACCAAGGATGTCTTAATTGCTCCCACAGGGTGGGAACAGAAAGGCACCTGCTGGGTGGGATCAGAAATGTTACTTTCTGCCTGTGCACACGCAGGCAAGGAAGAAAGGATTGCTCTCTTGCGGCGTAAGAAAAATTGCTCCTGCCCCTGGGCGGGAGCAAACAAGTCAAGCTGACTCCCACCAGTACTCGAGGATGGGTACTGGCAAGGCCACGGGACTATGGGTCCCCACTCGCGGCTCTCAACATTAAAATTGTTCTTGAGTACCCCAGGTGGGACCTGGGCACTCAATTATATAACATTAAAAAAGAAACTATGGGGCAGATTTATGAGGTTTTGCCGTAGGGAAGCGCAGCAGGCCTTCCTGCTGCGCTTCTCTACGGCAAAAGAAAAGGGCAGGGATGCGCCGTATCTATAAAATGCGGCACATTCCTGTCCTTTTCCCCTGCACCGGCGCACAATGGGCTGCCAGCGCCAACGCAGGCACCTCTGCACCATGGTGCAAGGGTGCCTGCATTGCGGAGATGAATATTTTTGTACAGGAAGGGAAACCTTTCTGTACAAAAATAATCACAAGAGGTTTTTCCTCTTTGTATGGGTGCTGCAGAATGCAGCACACATAGAAAAAGGAAAAACTAGGAGAAATAAAGATATTTCTCCCCGTTGTGCCTCCCTTACCTCCGCCTGGAAGCTTTTGGCGCTGCCTCAGATTTACGATTTCTCGTAAATCTGGGGCAGTGTCAAAAGGCTATGGGTGTTGCTGGGAACGCCCCCAGCAACACCCATTGCACGCCCCTTTAACGCAGACCACTGCGTTAAAGGGACTGATATTTATGAGGCAGCATTAAGCCAAAAAAAGTGGCTCAGTGCTGCCTGATAAATATCACGCAGGCTTATGCGCCACGGAACGTCACAAAAAGTGACGTTCCGATGGCGCAACGGACCTCATAAATCTGCCCCAAAATGTTGTGGCCAGCTCCTGCACAGCCCCGTAGAATAGGTGCTGCGTGAAGGGAACCAGTGGGGCCACAGGAGCTTTGGTCTCTCCTTGCAAACCCCAACAAAAACAAAAAGCTGTGGTTAACCTGGGTGAGACTAGTGCACCCTAAAAAAAAATCAAAAACAAATGTGGAAAGAATAATAAATGAGAGGCAAAAGCCACTTGTTTATTATTCACTGATACTGGCAAAGAGTGCCCCATAATCGTGGGCTAATTAACATATATTTTGCTCCATAGTGTTGCATCACTGGGTGCAGATGAATCACTAGCATGTTTTGTAAGTGTTGTGTGGGGCTGCAGAGAGTGCCGAAGCCTCCCCCCCACCCCCCGAAATAATTTAGAAAACGTTCTGCTATGTTTTCTGGGGTCTATAGAACATGAATCCAAGAAAGGTTTATCCTGCTTTCAAGCATTTCTAAAGCTAGACTGTTTGGGGCAGATTTATAATAACTGGCGCATCCCTGCATATCAGCAGGGATGCGCCAGTTATTGTGCGCCACAGCTCCGCCACCATGGATGCGCCGCATTTTCAATGCGGCGCACCATGGGGCAAAAACGGCACAGATGCGTGACGCATCTGTGCCGTAAAAGTGGCGCATTGTTGGAGTTGCGTCGCGAGCGCGACACAGCTCCAGCAATGCTTTAGGGGGACCTATCTTCACAATGCTGCGTCAATCCTTACGCCTGCTTCAAGCAGGCGCAGGGTTTTGACGCAGCATGGCCTTAAAAGTGACTGAGTGAAATCTTGTAGATTTCACTCAGCCACTTTTAGGAGGCGTTCCTGCACCGGAACGCCCCCCCCTGCTCCAGAACGCCTACATGTGGCTTTACAACGTCACGTTGTAAATACCCCGCAGCATGTCGCAGGATTTGCGCAGGATTTGCGCCGCCGCAAAAGTGACGCAACAACGGCATAAATGAGGTGCAAGGGGCTCATAAACCTGCCCCCTTGTGTTTTAATTCGGAATACAGGGATCCTCTGTGGTCAGTTTAATGGCTGCAATATGTAGTTTCGGAAGTGTAAAAGAAAAACTCTGACAGATGTTTAATGTTGTTTTGAAAAGAAATGCTTTATTTTTTATGTTTGTTAAAAAAACGACATGATGGTTGCTATTAACAATGAATATTCTTCTATATGATTTTGGGATGTATTGGATTTAATGGGGATCCCTAAGAAGTCAAAGCTGTTTTATTAAGGTGGTGACAATTTGCTCAAGTCAATAGGCTTGCCTTTATATAGTGCTAATAATCTCCACAGTAAAAGATTTCCCTGGGTGTGCAAAAATGTACAGTTTGTCAGGTTCCATGGAGGGGCTCCGTAATTGACACTAGGAATGCATTTACTCCTGTATATATTCAGCAGCACTCTAATTGGCTTGTTCCCAATTTTAGATGCAGTTTTGCTGCTTCCACATGTGTCCCCCATTGGACATTGCTAGACAAATTCACACCTAGCTATGAAAAGCTTTCTGTTGCAGCAAGTGATACTCCCTTAATATGATGGGTTTTCTTTTGGGGACTCCCTTTCCTGAACGTCATGGCAATGGTTTCTTTTAAATTATTTTCATGTCCTTGTCCTCCATACATGCGGTGAAGCCGTCGATCCGGAGCTGGAGGCCATTACTGGTTCTAAAAATACAGACGGTGTCATCTGCTTATAGGAGTACTGGTGTTCGAGATTGACTGACTTTTGGGGTGTCTGCATTGATCTTCTGAAAGAAAGAATCCACCCCATTAATATATAACGAAAATAAAAGGGAGGCAAGGATGCAGCCTTGCCGGATTGCTCTGGTGATTTCAAAACGCGGTGTGACTTTTCCCTAAACCCATAGCGTACCCTTGATATTAACTGTGCATATAGCTGTGACAAAAGGGGCTCAATCTCAGTGGGGGCACACATTTTAGCCAGTGACTGCCACAGCTTGGCGTGATCAACCTGATCAAATGCACTGCTCAAATCAGCAAAACATAGATAGATGCGGCCCCCTTTTCATGAGGGTGTGCTTGCTGATGAGCAGATGGAGATTGATACATTGTTCCATAGTGCCCACATCCCTTCTAAAGCCATATTGGGCATCTCTTAGAATATGATTGTCTACCACCCAAGATTCCAACCTCTCTAATACGACTCCATCCATTAATGTATCTGCAGAGTCTAGGAGGGATATTGGGCGATAACACCTTGCATCCCGAATCTCCTTTTTTAAAGATCGGGACTATGATGCTTTCTGTGTAAGATAGAGGCAGATATCCTCTCGCTGTCTCGTTGAACACCTAGGGCTCATAGGGAGGTGCATGATTTAAATATATCGATTGGGATGTCATCAGGGCTGGGTGCCATCGCAGCAGCCAACCTTTCCAAGGAGGTAGTAACCTCTCCTAAACTAATGGGTTTTAGATGTGATTGTTCTACATAGCATAGTGCTCTAGTGGTAACGTCCAGGCCATGATTTTCTGGGTTAAAAATTATTCCATAGTAGCTCAACCAGTCGGTCTGTTGGACTAGCGCCTCTGCCTGGAGAGCTGACTGATCTTATTAAAAGGGCTGGTTTGTTGTCTTCCCAAAAAGTGCAACGCCCCTTGTTTCAGCTGCCTGTTGCAAATTTGCCCACGGTTACTCCTGTAGATCCGCCCTTCTTTTCTTTAGAGCTTGTTTCTAAGCGAATCTTAGGGTTAAAATCTCCCTATTTCTGGGGAGGGTCTGGAGGGGTTTCTTTAAGTTTCAGTTTGCACTTGAGCAATCCAGGTTAAACCACCTAATGGATTTATTATTGGGTCTCTTCTGTGATTTTTCTGTGAACTTTTATGGTTATGAATAATTGAAATAAAGTTTATCAAATCGATTAAATTAATAAAAAGTCACATTAAAATGACAAAAATTCAGTAGAACAGGAGTTATGAATTTTTAAAGTTTGAAGCAAAAACTAGCACAGAAAAGATCAAAGCGCCAACCATGCACATCTTGTCACAAGAAACTGGGTCAAAGTACAAAAAATATGGACGACCGCGATGGAGCGCGAGTTGGATACAAAAAGGGGATTCGGCCCAGTAGGCGCTTACCTTTAGGCTTGAAAGAAATTTCAGTTAAAAGTTGTCTGAAAAGGTAAGGTTCAGTGGGGCACGGCTGCAGGCGGTCCCCGAGGAGGAGGGGTCATCGTCGGGGAGCCACTGGATTATGTTGCGGTAAAGATTTGTAAATTTGGACCTCGTCTCTTTTTTGAAAGTCAAACATCTCCAGCAGGACGAAGCTGGAGGCTGTGGGCAATGAGAATTTCACAGGGTTGGATATCCCATTGGCTAAGGAGTGCTGAACAGGATTCCTGCTGTCGAGAAGAACATAGCAGGAACTGCCTCAAATTCAGGCTGACCGCCAATGCATCTTGGTTGGGCCTGATCTCCTCTCAGAGCACTTTGTAGGCAAACTTTTCTAATTCACAAGTTTTGGATATTTGCTATCTGGGCACCTTTACCACCACTACCAAGAACCCAGGACTGGAGGGGCACCACTTGGGGGGAGGTTGAGACACACTTAGGCTGCATCCAGCTATGGTATCAAGATAGCAGGAGCCTTTTCTGTCTCTGAAGCTCTGATCAAGAGGCCATCCTACTAGCCCTAGGAGTCACTCTGGTAGCCCTGGGTTCAAGACGTGGAACAGGACTGAAACAGCATGGCAGGTCTCTGAGGGTTCAAGGCAGGCTTCAAATAGCAAACAAGTCCTTCCAGGTGCAGCAAAGCAGTCTTCTGAAGTACACAGCAAGCCACAGCAGCAGACAGTCCTCAAAGGCCTTTCACAGGCCCAGAAAGTCAACTGAAGAGTGGGTCGGAGGGTCTTCCTTATATACCTGGTGCCTTCTTCGAAGTGGTAGAAGTTTGTAGAAAATTCCCTTTGAAGTGCTTGACGTTTCCCAAATCCCCTGCCCTGGTTCCTGGCTGTCTGCATGAACAATGCAGACGTGACAAGTCTTTAAAGTGAATGCAGGGCACAGCCTATTCAGTTGCAAGTGGGGATTTGCCCAGCTCCACCCTCCGCCCCCTACTTCAAGGGAGGCCCATCCAGGCATATCTAATCTCTCTGGTGTGTGGCTGTCTGGGAGGAATAAACAAAGTCCAACTGCCTACTACACCCAGTCATGTGACCCAGTACCAAATAGCTAGGACAGAAAAATGGCAACTTTTTAAAAATTGCTTTTTCAAAATTATAACTTAAAATTCAACTTTACAATTAGTGAGGATTTTTTATTACAATTTCTCAGGCACCAAACATGAAATATTTACCGGTTCTCAATCAAAGGTTAGCACTTACTAATTGCAATAAGGTAACTCAATGTTATCCTATGAGAGAAGTAGGCCTCACAGTAGGGAAAAACACATGTAGGTGTTTTTCACAACCAGGGCCGGTAAAACATAAAAGTACATGTCCAACCTTGTAAATAATATACACCCTGCCCTATGGGCTACTTAGAGCCTACCTCAGAGGTGACATAGATGTAATATAAAGGAATTTTAAGACTTGGCAAGGGGTTTATTTTGCCAAGCCAAGTTGGCCGTTATGCATTCAGGCTGCAACGACAGATCTGGCACATGTTTTAAGGGAGTTGGCATTATAAGGGCTGCAGGCACACAAGTAGCATTTAATTTGCAGGCTCTGGCTGTAAGGTGTACCACTTTGATAGGGACCGACAAGTCAAATTAAATGTACCAATCAGGTGTAAGCCAATGTTACCAAGTTTGAGGGAGTGAGCACAAGCATTTTAGCACTGATTAGCAGTGGTAAAATGCAGAGCCCTCATGACAACAAAAACGAATTCAGAAAAATAGGAGGGTAAAGGCAAAAAGGTTAGGGAAGACAGCCCTAGGATTGGTAGGTCTAACAATAAAAATATTTTTGGGGATGCCTGTGACCAACTTTTTACTGACTTATGTCAGAAATGTTGTTGATCATTATATAAGGAATGTGATCTAAATTTATTCAAAAAGAATATTTCTTAAAGGGCACAGATCAAAACTTTGATATATATAGTCCGGATGCCCAGTTCACTGTGACATATTGGCTATAATTTTGCTTCTAGTAACTTACATAGACAATTATAAAATTCACAAATAGGGGCTATTTTAATTTTGGCCCTCCCTCCAAGGTATTTCATATTTTTTATTGATGCCTATTAGGGAGTGTTTAGCTAGATGGAAGCATAGTAAAATACATAAAGAAGATATTCATTTTATTTCAGCATTCAAACATTTTCATTTTTTTTTCATTCTGAATGAAGAGGATGATTCTGCTCATTTTATTTGGGAAGTGTTTAAAGCTACGGATTTTATTATTACCTTGCCTCTAGGAAGAAAAGAAATGCTGAAACTGTATTTTAGAGATTAGAAAATATTAAAAGCTTTGCACATCAGTACCCCCCAAATCTAAAAGCGTCTTTAGGAGAACTGCTTAAAGCACAGATAGAATTTAACAACTAATCCCCTAAATTTGCATATGGCTATCTACTAAAGGGAAATGTCTGATATTATGAACACAATAATTCAGGGAGATTACTAGCTACATTTTTATAGGCTAAAAAAGATAAATCTATTATTGCAGAGCATGTTATAGTGGTGTTTTGAGGGTCTGATATCTCTGATTGTTTTACCAATCCTACAAGGAACATTAGTTCCCTGATGCTACTCCAGAGTGCGTAGTGGACCAGATAAACTAGATGTGCCAGTTTTTTTTTTATAATTCTTTTTATTGAAACAAGCATCAGGATCTTTCAACAATACAGAGGTCACTGACGCTGAAGATAAAATAATAACGACAGGTGGATGTTAAGGATAAAATTACAACATAGGATGGGAACATCACGGGGTGAGGGGGTATTCAATTCAGAGCATAGATGTGCCAGTTTTTGATGTAGATATTTCATTTGAAGAGATTTCCAACACTACTGGTATGGTTTGAAAGGGTACATTACCATGACTCTCTACAGAGATTTATTTACATTTTTTATTGTTTAATTTGTATCAATATTTTTATCATAATATTAAGTCAGAAAAAACTTTCTTGGGGTGCCATAATATTTTTAATACCCATTAAAGATAGAAAACGTTGTGATATCTCTATCAGCTGATTTTGTTAATTAAGTGAAGCTGCACACTCATTGCTCAAATATTAGCTTTCTGGTGGAAGCAGTTCTCTTTAGTCTACTTGGATTAGAGCAAACTGGTTTTGGCAGACTTGTTATTGATAATGGCAGAATATTTTTAAATTTCTATAAAAAATCTGCAAAATCTAAAATGCCCCAGGCTGCAATAGTTTACACGCTGAAAATGATTTTAGTAGGGTAGTTTTGGATTATATGTTAAGATCTCTAAAATGGCATGTTAGTAGTTCAATATTAATAGGGAAATTACGTTGCTAGATCATGGTCCAAAAACGTCCTTTTTTTCAGTTAATTGGACAGTTGCGTCTTTTTTCTACCCGAATAGAAGCACTGGACAAGGGTGTCCTTTGTCTTCTTCTTTTCTTGCATTGGCACCTGAAGCTGTGCAGAGCTAGAGGCAATAAGTCTATCTAGGTTTATAACTACAGACATCAGGAAATACAATGTTTTACTTATACATATGAGATTTAGATCTACTCATGAAACTACTTTGTCTATATTTTTGGGCAAACAGTGCAACTTTCCTCGATCTCAAGTTATAAAGTAAGCATGGATAATTCTGTGTTTTCTCACTTTATAAATGTTGTTTTCAAGGTTTGTTGATCCAAACGGTCTTATTTGGCAAAAATAAATCAAATATTTAGATATTTGGTTTTCTAATTTTTTCAATTATATTATACAACCTAAACATTGACACTATTAGATCTAAAATTCATGCCTTAACCAAAAAATGGTCTCCTTTATTTTTTTCAATGTGGGTAGATGAGATATGTTAAAATTATGTTGTTATCTATAACTTTCCCATTGCCATGCTCCCATAGACATTACAAAATCCTTTTTTTTAATTTGTAGAAAGTTACCTTTCTAGATTCTTGTGGTATTACAAAAGATCTAGAAGTGTATTAGCAAGATAAATAAAATGTTTAGATGGTAAAAATAGTAAGATTGTTATACATATTGGATTTTGTTTAGAGAAATTCTTGTTTCATTTTGCTTATGAAGTAACTGATAAAGAGCACAGCTGGGTAGATATATAATAGGCGAATATTTCCTCTGCCTCTTTTAAAGAGCTTTTATATATGACACAGAGACCAGATAATCTCATTTCATATAGCAAGGGATATATGTTGTATGTTAAAATATGTATTATTCAATAATATTTAAAACAAACAGCAATTTTTGGAGCCACTTGTCTGGAATAACAATAAGATTAAATGTATTAAAAAATACTAAACTGGACCTACATTAAAAAAATAAATTTTATTGGTTAATCAAATTATGAATAGTTATGCTTTTTGGTTCTTTCATTATTTACAAAACAAAGATAATTTACCAATATCTTTTTATGCTGAATTGAAATTGACTACTGGCCTAGTTCTTGATCATAATGCCAGTAGTGAAGAATCTGGATGTGATGTACATACGGATTTTCTTTGCATTAATGTTGCACAAACAATATATTTTATTTAGAAGACTCAGATGTGTATAGACATGAGCATGGACAAATTTAAAGTAGAGCCTTTATGGGACAATAAATGTAATATAATTTTCTCTATAGGAGTCTGGAACAAGATTTAATATGAAGTTCATTCTATATCAGGAATGACCAGTAGTACTCAAACATTGTTAAAAAGTAAGAGATTGATTTCTATCTGTCAATGTATTGCTCTACATGATATTATTTGATTATTGTAAGTGCTGGTCTTTTTTAACATTAATGGATCATTATATGCTTTTCTACTTTCCTTTTCATGACTCTTCTATATGAAAAAAAGTTATTTGTTTTATTGATAGTGATTTCCCTACAGTGTATTGCTACCAATTAGAAGGATGCTCTCAAAGGATCCTATTTTGCTTGGGATAATACTATTTGTTATAATTATAGTTGAAAAAGAGAACAAATCTTTTTAGCGTTAGCTTGTAAAACACATTTATTATGAGCAACCTTGACTACATACTTATCAAACAGAATAGAATGTTATTAAGTTGAATGAACACCACAAATTGGTACTTTTCACACTAATTCGTTAATTTTCATGAGATTATTTACATTTAGCTATATGGATCTTTCTTATTTGTCTGTAGTTCCAAGTTTAAGGGAAGGCAAAGGATTTTTTCATCATATGTTATTCTTTACAATTTGTCTATATTTATAAACACTATTCTCTCTTGCCCTTTTCCTCCCCGTTCTTCCCTTCCCATTTTTTACAGTCAACATAGCTGTTTATTTATTCATTATTAATTTAATATTTAGATTGTTGATCATTTGGGTTTAATTTTTCCAGATTTATTCTAAAATTGTATTATTCTATTACTCCCTACTAGTTTTACAACACTGTTGATTTGTCATTACTCTCTAATAAGAATCAATATTTAATTGGTATATTCAGTTCAAATAATACGTCTTGTACTAAAAAACAAGTTCAACAGAAAAAAACAATAACTTACCTCCAAAGCGGAAAACATTGAAAAGCATATTAAGTTATAGTTACAGAAGTGTCCGTATTTAATATGGATAAATCATAAGCTCTGTAACATACTCAGCATATCAATTGAAAAACCTTATTAGTCTTGTAATTTGACGGTGTGAATCTCAATCAGCCCTAATTTTGTAGCATGAGTCTTTGGCACAAAGATCTTTTAGGGTGTGATTCAGAGTTCAGCAGATGGGGTACTCCTTCGCAGGCATGATGGATATCCCGTCCATTGTAATACAAATTAATTATACCCTATGGGACTTGTAATGCAGTGGACAGGTTATTCATCACGTTTGTCACAGAGCATCCCGTCCACTGAAATCAGGCCCTTAATAGCTTTCGTCTTTTCCATTTCGAGCTCTGTCTCGAGCTGGGAATAATCAGGATTGAGTGGAGGGGCGGTGACCAGTATTTGACCAGGGTGGCTTTTCTGTCTGCTCTTGGAACATCAGTGGCCTACTGACAAAAGTCATGGATACAGAGTTTACAGGATTTCTGAGTTCATTTGACATCCTAATGTTTCAAGAAACTTGGGCACAAACCAGTATCCCCCTCATCGGATACAAAGAATACTTAAAACCGGCAGAAAGAAGGAGCGCCTATGAAAAAGCGAAAGGCAGCTTGGCAACCTACATTGGCACTAATCTAGCAAGTGAAATCGTAGAGGTGTATGTGGATGACCCAATGGCCCAAACATGCTGGCATTGAAAGTGGAAAGTCAAGATAATAATCAATCGGTCCTTCTTACAAACGTATATATTAATCCAAAATCCCTTTTGTCCTAAGCTACCGATTTAGCTATTTTTATAAGATGATCTTATATTTAGTCTATGTTAGGACAGAGAAACTTCCTTTTCAAAGTTTCTTTATGGAACACCGGTTTGCTTTAATCTGTGTTTATACAACTGTGAATATTGCAGTTTGATATGCTACTCTGTTGCGCCTTAACCTACTCAGATACCTCAGTTTACCTTTTATATTCCTACATTTACTGAATTTATTTATAATCTGTGTATATACTGAATTGAGTGGTAATCAAAAATAAACCCTTTCAACCATTTTTAGTGATTCCTGGTCCTTATTGTGGAGTCACACTGACTTCAAAAATTAGAAATGCATTGTTGATGAAAACTTCTTTTCAATACTTCATGTCAGCTAATATAGGTCCATATGACCAGTGGGGAAAATCTTTGACGACTTGACTAAGAGATTACGGGGCATATTTACAAAGACGTGGTGGAGCGCATCATCAGCATCCTTGGTTTAACGACACGGTCGCCACTTCTGAAACGCAGGGCAGCACCATATTTACAAGAATATGGTGCAGCCCTGTGTTTCTCTATGTGTCTGCGTTCAGGGGAACATTGTTTATGTACAGGATGGTCCCCCTTCCTGCACATAAATAATCTTAAATGCTGATTTGTAACTTCTATGTGTGCAGCTTAATGCAGCACACACAAAGTTGCAAAACGGCATTTTAAAAAAATGATTGTTTATGTGCAGGAAGGATGACCTTCCTGTACATAAACAATCATTGGCCTTTTGCTGTTTTCATGTGTGCTGCGCAACGCAGCACACATGAAAACAGCAAAAACGAGGAGAAATGAAACATTTCTCCTTGTCGCGCAAGAGTAAGACCAGGTTTTCCCTGGTCTTAATTCTGGCGCTGCCTCCTATTTACGGCTCACTTGTAAATAGGGGGTCGTGTTAGAATCAATGGGTGTTGCGGTGGAACGCCCACAGCAACACCCATTGCCCTCCCCTTTCACGCTAAGCATAGCGTGAAAGGGGGCCCTTATATACAAGGCAGCGTAAAGCCACGGTAGGTGGCTTAACGCTGCCTTGTAAATAAGGCAATGCCCCTATCGCCAACACAACATCACTGAAAGTTACGTTGTGATGGCGATAGGGGCTTGTAAATATGCCCCTACCTTTCAAGACCCAGTGCTCTTCCAGTGCTTTACATTTGGTACCGGGGTTGGGGAGAGGGATGGATCAGACAAGGAGTGTGTTCCTCAAACAGCAACAACGATTAACTATAGGTGTGCACTACAAAATAAGGCTATTCTGGCCCTAAAATCAGAGCTAGACTTGAATAATGCAGGAATTGAGGGGCAAATCAGCAAGGGCCGGCGATAATTATCGCTCAGCGAGCTTAGCGCAAGGATAATTATCGTCGGCTAGTGCTGATTTTTATCGCTGAGATAGCGTGCTATTAGCAATGCTGATCTCAAAAGCGATAAAATTCCAGGCGCAAGCTGCCAAATGTGTGATTATCGCTGGAAATCCAGCAATAATCGCACACCGTTTGGCGATAGCTTGCTGATAGGGCAGGGCAGACTTAACCATGATATCCACATTACATAGGATGTCATGGCTAAGTCAACCTAAAAGCAGGCGTAAGGAAAGTAGCGATAACTGCGGCTAGCGCTACTTTTCTTATCGCTATGCTTGTTAGCGTGCCCATTGATAATTGTAGAAATGTCGGTTAGCGACATTTCTCCAGTTATTTTGGGACGGAATGCCCACTTTGCATCTCATTAGAGATGCAAAGCGGGGCGTTGTTGTGACAGGCGCTAAGTCAGCTAAACACGATAGCGTGTCTTTGCTGATAAGGCGACGAAATTATCGCCGCTTTTCGCCCGAAAACGGACGCCGCCTTGCTGATATGCCCCTGACTTTTTCCTGTAACACGTATATGACATCTGAAAGTAACGCAATGGCGCAGTTGTTTTCTGTCAACATTTACTAACTGCTACACGTCACACTAATTAATAGCAATCCTAATTTCGCCACACGCTTATTATTCTAGAGTCTAGACTCTAGCATCTAGACAAGTGTGTGCTTGTAATATTTCACACAGGTACACTGAAAATGAGACGCCATTAATTGTTGTCAAATCTGCAGGCGTGTTTTCTTCTGTGGCCTGTGCGACTGTACCAGTTCTGGAGAATCAGCGCTTTCCGACAGGCGAGCGGGAGCCACGCTGATCTGAAAGAAGAAGCCATCTCTGCTTTAAAATGTACCTAAATATAGGACAGCTCGCTAACCTGGGAATTCGGCCTGACAGCTCCTCTTCCTCTCGCCCTGAGTGGGTCACTCATCGTGTGATTTCACACGGTGCGACATTTCTTATGAAACACTAGGCCTAAATCGCATGCTTTGTTGTTGCGCAGTAGTAAACGAGATGGCACGAAACGATATAAAACCGGAATTTCGCTATTGCAGAATTTTGCGGCAAAATACAATTATTAGATTCTAGAAAATGGTTGCCATTAAAGATTACATGAAAACGTCAGACCAACACGGAGGGAAAGATATCGTAGTGCGTGCACGTTATTATTACAAGGTAAAAGTTGAATTTGTAAGTGGCTTTTCTTGTCTCTGTTTGGAATGCGCCGAATACTGGTTACCATGGCAATGAGTAAAATACTAGAGTGAAGTTTGTGGCATCATAATGGATGCCTATTTTTGCACAAACAGCTGGACTGCATTCACCTACTTACAATTTTAAGGCATACTACGCTGGCTCTTACGTGCTCTCTGGCCCACGCCATTCATTTCCGAGTTTATGGCAGCCTGTAAATGTAGCTTTTCCTTGAAAAAATCTGCAGCGCGTGGGATTGTTTTTAAGTGAAATCACGCATGAGTCATGGCGATTCCCTCCTGAGGGGCAGCACAATGAGAGGTGAGTTTTCTTTCTCGCGCCATTGTTCGGCAACAACAGGGGACAGCAAATGTACGGTCTCAGAATTACCAGTTCCTGAAAATGTAATTTTATCCTCAAAATAAAAACAGCAGCAAGCGTTATGAAGTGTGCAGCGCCTGGCACGGCTGCTCCATTGACTGCGCGCCGAAGAGCCGAGTTGCTATCATTTAACTCAGCGTTTTGTTTTCATGGCGTCCCTCCTGGAGGTACGTGCAGCACAACAACAGCACGGCCCTTATTTAACAGCCGCCAGACCTGCAACAGACAGTCTTATTTATACACACTTCTGTTATGCAGCGATTTGCTGAATGAATTATCTGTCACCTTCTAACAAAGTATGCAGAAGGGGGGCGCATCTCAAATTTGAAAAGCTTATAAGAGGCATTAGCGCCCTAATACCAGACAGGGCCAGTCTCTGCAATTGTTACGTACATTTAAATTATTTAAATTCAAACGGCCAAATTTACCAAAAATCCGTGCAACGCAGAGAGCCATCTTGCTGCACCACGCAGCGTGAAAGGGGAAGGCCAGGACGCAGCATTTAACATTGGACGGCGCATTCCTGTCGTTTCCTAGCGCTGGTGTGCTTTTGGCTGACTAGCACCATTGTGCAAGGGTGCCTGTGTTGTAGGTAGGATTGTTTTTGTGCAGGAAAGGACACAATCTTCAGGGGCATATTCCTCTTTCTAGAAAGAGGTAAAAGCGAAGTGAAATAAACATATTTCTCCTCATCATGCCTGCACTGGGGAGGCATACGATTTTGACCCATTCCCAGGCCTACCACTAATGGTACATCTGGGAATGCACCAAAATATATGGAACACCCACGCTCCACCCATGTAACACAAGTCAGGGATTTGTGCTGCATTGTGTTACTCCACAAATTACAAAGCCAAACAGGGCCACTCAAGGTGGCCGTGTGTGGCTTGAGAAATATCATTCAAGGTTTTAGATACTATGGGCCAAAGTGTTTTATTGATATGTAAAACAAAGCATACTCATGGGCATCTTTACCAAAAAGTCACACAGCTCAGCTGTGACTCTTTCCTGTCATGTGCTGCTCTGCGCTGCATGACAGGAAAAGGGCAGAAATGCACCGTATTTAACATAGTACAATGCATTGTTGTCTTTTCGCACCTCTGGCACCATGGTGCAAGGGTGCCTGCGTTGTAAGCTGCATTGCTTTTGTGTAGGAAAGGACATCTTCCTGCACAAAAACAATCCCCTGAGTCATTTTCCTCTTCCTATGTGTGCTGCTGAATGCAGCACACATAGAAAGAGGAAGGAACAAGAAATAAAGATATTTCTCCTTGAGAACACCCACACTCCACCCATCGAACCCCTTCCCAGGGCAGTGTACCACAATGCAGCGATTTGTGCTGTGTTGTGTTCTCTAGATCTATCAAGTCACTCAGGGCCATGCAAGGTGGGTTTGCATGGCTTGATAAATCAAATTAAGGTTTACGTCACTATTGTACCCCGTTGCATTGCGCACAAGCAACACAACCCTTTGAAAAATATGCCCCTTAGCATATGAAAATGAGTTGCAATATTAAAGATTATATGGGTTTCATAGTATCGAATAGTGCTGGCTGGAATTTGTTTTGTTTCATATAGAATTAAGACAATGTTAATTAATTGTGCACCTGGAAGCACAGAATATTTTTACATATGTTTATTTGATGTATTCACAAAACATGATCACTATTTTACAAAAGATAACATCTTTGGTTCTTATTTTTAAGCTCCTTGGGCCAGTGGCGCTTAATTTTTTGTGACGCTCCGATGGCGCGGGAGCCTGCTCCATATTTACCAGGCAGCGCTAAGCTACTTTTTTTTAGATTGATGCTGCTCTGTAAATATCGTTCCATTTAACAGTTTTCTGTCTTTGATGGGCGTGCAATGGGTGTTGCTGGGTCTGTTCCCAGCAACATCCATGGCTTTTTGACACTGCCCCAGATTTACAAGAAATCGTAACTCTGAGGCAGCACCAAAACATACGCATCCCTCAGGGGAGGCTTAACAGAGGCAAAACGAGGAGAAATATCTTTATTTCTACTAATTTTTCCTTTTTCTATGTATGCTGCATAGTGCAGCACATATAGAAAGAGGAAAAAGCCTCTTGTGATTGTTTTTGTGCAGAAAGATTTCCTTTCCTGCACAAAAATAATTATCCCAGCAACGCATTCCCGCAACGCAGGCACCTTTGCACCATGGTGCAAAGGTGCCTGCATTGGCATACGGCAGCCCATTGTTCACCAGTGCAGGAAAAATTGACATGAATATGCCGTATTTGATAGATACGGTGCATTCCTGTCCTTTCTTGTGCCGTAGGGCAGCGCAGTAGGAAGGCCTGTGGTGCTCCCCTATGACAAAAACTCCTAAATGAGGCCCTTTGTGCCCAGAGAAGTTCCAGCACTCAGCAGGACTGCATTGTATGTATGTAATTGGTAGGTTTGTAGTGCAAGCCTAGCCAAGAGGCAGCTGAGCACTGTACATGGTCAAAGACATGCATAAAGTCAACGAGCAAGAGGAGAGGAATCTGGGTTGAGGATGGATAATGCACTGCAATGTAGCGTTTGTTTTATAGAGGCGAGTCTCAACTCTTTCCTAAATTTGAGCAGTGCTCAGGCTGCCCTGATGGATACAGGGTTGTTGTTCCAGATCCTGGGTGCATAAATGGAAAAGGCCTGCTGTCATAATAGATGCCAGCCTAGCCGTGTGCTATATCAACATAGCACTGACCAGTTCATCAGGTCCGTTTTCCCAAAAATAAGCTTAAAGTTTGGGCAGACTTACCAGGCAATAGTTAAGGAGTACATGAGCATTCAGTGCTTAATTTATAAAGGAAAGAGAGCCGGTTCCGGAAGTTCTGCTCAGCAGCTCTCAGCGTGCTAAATACCAAGGCAGGTAGTCCTACATCCTCTTACTGCTTCTTTAACGATCAGATTTGGCAGTGGTCTAGTTGCCCTCTGTCTACTCTCCCTGAAAGTTTTTTCAACATTCACAAAATGGAAGGGCTTTAAGCAGTGCTCATTTCACTTTACAAATCAAGTACCAACCCAAATTGGAAGTCGGTAACTGATCAATGACTTGCGACCAGAAATACTGTTGCAAACTTGATTACCAAAGACCCGATTGAGGAGATGAGCCATGATTTAAAAGAACACGAGGAAGGACGATAATCAGATGTCCCGTAGACTACAGAGAAGAAAATACATTGAAAATTGAAGTGAGGCTGTCTATTAATATGAATTACAAGGGCAGCATAGATGAGATTTTCTTCTATAGTGACCAATTGAGACATATGTATTTCTTATTCTTGTGTAGAATGGTGTCGCGATGATAAGCAGGCAGACAAGGAATAGAAAGGGATTCTCAGTCTTACATTACCGGGACAGTTACTTTTTAAATACACCTTGGAATATGGAAAGATCAGTGTCTATATCCAAAAAACACAACTAGTGAGATCCCCATATAATTGATAGTGAAGGGAAAGAGATTAAACACAAGTCTATTTTGTTTTACGATTCACTTATACTTTATTTGACTTTGTCCTGAAGAAGGTGGGGTGAACCAAACTAATACCATGGAAATGCTATGGCGACAACTTGTGATGATATTTATTTTTCTTTGTAAATGATGGTATTTGTTAGCCCCATGATTGTATAGATCAGAATGATTTGTTTTTATAAGATATTTGATCACTCTAGTAGGGAGGTATACTATAGTAATGTGATGTTGCATAAAATATGTTCAGTGTTTTTATAAAAAAGTTTTACAATATTGCACTGGCGGCGCCTCCACTATGGCAGAGAAGTGCCGCCCCCACTGCTTTTAAGTAGTGCATAGTAGAAACATAAAATGATAATAACTTAGAGTTATTATCATTTTATGCTTGTGCTGATTTGCGGGCGGGCGGTTGGGAGTGGCTGCTCTGCTCACGGAGCAGGGCAGAGGAGGAGTGGTTTGCCCACTCCTAAGTTTCCATGACTGTTTGGCCGGCCCTCTTGGGCTGCCCAAAACAGTCATGTACACTTTTCCTGATCTCTATGCAGGCAGCATTACAGCATTCGTGGAGAACATACCCAGTCCCCCATTCCCTGGCTGAAAATCGAACCAGGACGCTCAGACCAATCACAACGCTGCATTGCAGCATTGTGATTGGTCAGGGCAGCCTGTGTGCTTACCAATCACAACGCTGCATTGCAGCGATGTGACTGGTCAGTGGAGACTGGCCGTGTTTCCTGTTCCTTCAGTTCGACGATTAGAGTATGAGCAAGATGCGGGACCTGGCGGCAAGTTAAGTTCATTTATTTTTTATAATGCGCACATCCCTTACGCGACCTGCCTTTCCTGTGACCCCCCATGCCCTCCCCGCCACCGGCGAGCCATGTCGGTTGTCACTGCAATATTTTTAAACTAAGGCAATGCTGGACACAGTATTTTTCAAATTTTGCTAATAATTGCGGATCTATAAAGGTTTGACGTTATTGAATAAATTAGACATTTTAACATAAAGCAAGAGTTCAGTGTCAAGATAGTTGAGTGGATGTAAATGAACGTTGAATTTCCCTTGGATGATGTATATGATGATATAGTGGTGATAGTAAGAGTGTGAAACACAAAAGGGATCCTTCTTTGTTTTCATTGGTAACTGATCAATGACTTGCATCCAGAAATACTGTTGCAAACAAATGATACATTGGGGTACGAATCACAATTTTAAAGAGAAAAACACAAAATGACCCTTCCAAATTGCGATTTGTTATCCATTTGTAAACCCATTTACCAATTCCGAAACACACATTAGGTAAATGTATTTTGTAAATGCAAAAATAATTTTTAATGATCGCAAATCCGTTGATTAAGTGAATTGGAGAGTTTGCCACAGTTAAAAAAGTTTTGTACATACGGCCCTAGCTTTTTTATATAATTTTGCCTAGGATGGAGAAGTGTTCCAGGTTGTCTTGAAATTAGTAATTTGTATATTATGAAAGCTACATGCTTGACTCTTACTAGGTTTGCAAGTAAACTGACTAAGCAGAAAGTGGCGACTGAGAAAGTCTTTTACTTTTTTTAGCCATGGTGTGAATAATTTGCAAGTTAGAATAAACCTCGCGGTCTAACAAAAGAGTAGGGGTGTGAACCACCAAAAATCTGTTTAATTAATGTTGATGCATCCCTTTTCAGATGATTTCCCAGGTAATGGGAAATCAGCCGATGACGGGGGGGGAAGGGCCTTTTGGAAACTGTAGAGAACCTTGACTGATGAGAAAGGCAGTCTGATATTTACAACAATTAAGGGGCATATTTACAAGGGGATTGCGCCACCGGAACGCCACTTTTACCAACATTCCAGTGGGCAATGCCCTGAACCATATTTACAAAGTGGCGTTACGCCACTTTTTGTGGATTAACACCAATGTGAAAATATGGTAGCATTTCACGCAGGTATCTGCGTGAAAGGGGCGAGCAATGGGTGTTTATGTGATTGTTCCACAGTAACACCCATTGCTTTTTGATGCTGTCCCTGATTTTCAAGTATCTCTAAATCTGAGGCAGTGTCTAAAACTAACAATAGGAGGGGTTAAAATTGTGGAACCTTTTTGCTTTTTCCATGTGTGCTGCATTCTTCAGCACACATAGAAAGAGCAAAACGCCATTAATGATTGTTAATGTGCAGAAAGGTGTCCCTTCCTGCACATAAACAATCATTACATAATTATGATTTGCTTTATCTTGATTACCTCATTGATTCGCTTTGGGGACAGCGCGTTCATGTGGAATAAGGAGAGGCTGCTTTGAAGCCGCTCCATGTTTCACAGTGCAGGTGGAAACACACGTGCACTTTGAAGGGGTATTAGAGATCCACTTGCAGGCGGGTGCAGTGAGTGACTTCATCTGCCTGCAAGGGGATGTCTAGGGATCCAAGGGCCTCCCTCTCCCCCCTTCAGAGAGCTGCCTTCAGGGGACACACCGACAGTGTGCCACCTTTTAAGTGGTCCACTGTCAGTGCGCCTTCTGAAAGCTCCTTTGCCTCTGCGCCCACGTCTATAATACGCTGCAGGTGCAAAGGCAAAGGGACTCCCTCATTTGCATGAGACCATGCCCCCATGCAAATGAGGGCACGCCCTCTGATGATATCGCTGACGCTTTATATGTGCCAGCACTATCAGAATTACAGAAGGGGACAAGCATCTGCGGCTCCTTCTGCAATACCAAAGTGCCCTTGGGGCGTACAAAGTGGGCGCAAACACCCATTTCGCCCCTTAGGCACTCCTGTAATACAGCCCCTGTAGGACTAATTCCCCTACTGTTAAATCCCAGTATCTTTAGTGTGAACTTATTTTCTAAAAAGTAGGCTACAGCCACTTCCTGTACTCACAATACATCGATCACAGTTTGATATTCCACTTTGTAGGAGCTGAACATTATGGCTATGCAATATTGAGTTATGATGGTGGGATCTTCTCCCTAAGGACTGAGCCTGCATATCTACGTTTTATATGGACTTGCCTGCTGACACTTGGAAGTTTGTTCTACATTTTACTGAATAATTTTGTAAAAGGCCTAGAAGCAGCTTTTGCTGTTTTCTCAGACTCATGTTTTCAAAAACATTCATAACAAAAATAACTGTATGAATGTATGCACAGAGGGGCTCTCGGTCAGCCCTCCTCATCCATTAGTCAGTTCAAGTGTCATTCATAATTTTCATCTCACTCCACTCTACAACATCTGTCTGTCATTGTCTCTGTTCACTTTGAGTGATGGCATTTTGTTGTTGCACATGTGCACATCCACCTAAAAAGAAGTGCAGTTCAATGTCAGGGCTTAAAGGTGAATCTCTGAGATAAATTCTGCTTAAGCTTTATTTTTACTTTATGTAAAACGTATTAAACATATGCACACCACATGAAGATGGAGACCTTTGTACTTTTCACCACTTTTACAGTTTTAATGCCGATTGCACATGTTTACAAAAAATAAATCGTAAGATTTTCAACACAAGACATATTGGCTTTGCCAATGCTTATTTCATTCTGGTTTTACTCTGAACTGTGTGCAAGTTCTTCTAGAATCCTTATGAGCCCAAGTTGTGAATGTGGTTGAAAAGTACTTGCTAATGCATGAAAACTCCCAGGCACTGGTTGCTTTACAGAGGATTGCAGTTCCGGTGCTTCTCTTTGGATTAAGCTAGCATGCTAAACAGTGGCGGCTCTGCCGCTAAGGTGGAGAAGCATCATCCTACTGCTTTTAGCAGTGCAAAGAAGGACAAATAAAATGATAACAACTTGAAGTTATTATAATTTTATTTGTTCCTGCTACTTGGCAGCCTTGCGGGCTCTCAGAGCTGGAGGAAGGAGTGGTGGGCACTTGGTGAGGTGTGCAATGGCTGTTTGGCCGGCCCTCACAGGCCGGCCAAACAGTCATGAGCAATTTACATGTTCTCCACCCAGGCTGCATTACAGCCTGGGTGGAGAACATGTCCAGGCCCCCAGTCCCTGGCTGAGTGCCGAACCGCGGTGCTCAGACCTATCACAACGCTGCATTGCAGCGTTGTGATTTGCTATGGGGAGATTGGGTGTCCGGGAGCTTCCTGCTTGTACAGAACCCAGGAACAGGACCGCGGCAGGGGCCGGCCGGCCGGCAGGTAAGCTGATTTGTTTTTTTACAAACCCTACCTCCCCCTCTTCCCCCCACTGCTGCTTCCCAGGAGCAGCCGGCGCTGATGCTAAAACTCCTCAAAGTCAACTTTTAAACTTAAGAGCAGCAGTGTAGTTTGCTTCCTGTGACAAAAAGCAAAAATGATCAATTCTGCTCCTTTTTACAGCATGTAAAAATAGTGATCGTGGTGCTCTATGGTTGATTAAATTTGCTTTGACAGAAGTACAGTCATACTCAGTTCAATTGCTGCTTACTTGTTAGTAACGATGCATTTCACCCACACAGAGTGATTTAATGTCAAACTCTTTGTAATGAGAATATGAAAATGTGTCCCTGCATTAGTAACACCACCACCGCACTCATGTGCAGAAGACATCATGATGAAAATTTCCTATACTTTAACACCACTCTGACAAAACTAATTTCTAACAAAATGTCTAAACTTTTACAAGATGTTTTGAAGATACAACACTGAACCTGTACCTAAACCCAAAACAGCACATGCAGTATACCAAACTAGATCTAACAACACTTCAATTTTTCTCAACAAACATAGCGCATCAGTGAGGTATTGTGATGTTTCACAATACTAAAGAGAAATGGCTCACAATTCTCAAACAGTTCAGCTCACTGATACACAATAACTACTGCATTACCACCACACAATTACTATAGCACCAAAGGCCAGTCAGATGGCAACCTCTCTTTTTAATGCACTAAAAACAAGTAGAAAGCAACCACATCTACAACACAACTTGTATATGTGGCCCCCTTGGCCTCAATTATTAGAAGTTGTGGGTTTGAGACCATATAGTATGCAGACCACACGCTGGTGATAGTCCCTATAGAGGAGAACCCTGCAGTAACCAAATTAAAGTTCAAAAACTGTATGTCTAATATAGCGAGATGGATGAGGAAGAATTTCCTTCACCTTAATTCCATCAAAACAGAGATACTGCTGTTTCGTAAAGCGGAGGAATTGTGGACCCCAGATTGGTGGCCACCAGAACTAGGAGAGGCACCCTCCCCAAAAGGATGGGCTAAGAATCTAGGCATCAGAATTGATAACAAGCTGTCTATGGAAGAACAGGTGAAGACGCTGTCAGGCACCTGCTTCTGAATAATGCGGATGCTTAGAGAGATCTTCCCTTGTATCTCTCTCACGGCTAGGAAAACTCTTATTCAGTGGCTCCTGGTTAGTCGACTGGATTACGGCAATTCTTTGCTGGTTGGAAGAAGGGAAGACCTGTTATAAAAATTACAGGTTGTTCAAAATACAGAAGCCCGCCTTGCCCTCAATAAACCGGCGCGCACCCCCTCTTTACCTTTCCTCTGCCAACTACACTGGCTTCCTATCAGGAAACGAGCTATCTTCAAGCTGTTATTTACGGTCTTTAAGTCTCCCCAGGGGACTGGCCCTGCCTATTTTAAGGAGAAACTTGAACTTTATCAACTCATGTGTCAGTTGAGATCTAGCAAACGCAATCTGCTCTGCAGGTGGAGAATAAGGAAGGCCAAAATGGGCGGTCGGGCATTTTCTCATCTAGCCCCCAGCCACTGGAACAGTCTCCCCGAGGAGATCCGTGCCTCTTCCAACCTTTCTCGATTCAAGAAAATGCTTAAGACCTGGCTCATAGGGTGTCCTCTTCTCAGGCGCCGAGAAATCCCCTTGGGGATGATTCGCTGCACCATACAAATGAGTATAATAATAATAACTCAAAGAATCTGAACTTGTAGCTTAGCACCCCTTGAAGACAGCACTATAGAACAGAATAGATGCAAGGAAACTATACTCTCACCAAATCCACAGTGCCAAAGGCCACCATAGACTCTACCACTTTACGCCAGAGGCAAAATGTACAAACATAATCCATCAACACTTACAACACAATCTGAAAGTTACAAGACGAAGCACTGATACTTAGCCTTAACAAATAGTGTAGCAATTCAACAGACCGCACTTGATGAACCAACCCATCGTACCAAGTAATAAATACTGTACCAAACACCATACAAAAGGGACCTTCTCTCCAACAACAGTGGGCACACAAAGAACACAGTATGTAAGCAGTGTGCAATCATGATCCCAATGCCACTCAATGACAATAGGCATATCCCATTTTATGGGATTCAACTAAAAACCTGGAACCATCAGTGCGTGCTACTTTATCAGACATTGTATACATCTAACCTGATACTCAAGGACACCGTTAAATCCTGTCACAAATCCCATTCCACCTTTACATGGGACCAAATGGGAAATCTGGCAGGCGTCCATCCATCAGTTTCCTTGTAACGTCCAATTATATCAATGTGTGTTGCCTCAGAATGGTCTCTACCGCTTTCAGAATAGTCTCTCAGTGTTGGATGCCTGGAGGGCAGGTAAAACATAATACTTGCTTTTTAGTACTGGCAAGACCAATCTCCTGATCGAAGTCTGACTTTTTGATCTTTCCAGAAATTATATTAACCAATGAAATTGATCGGTCTGCTTGATCAATATTCTCTACCTCTAAGAACTGTTTAATATTCTAGTCAGGCTTAGTTAAGGCAGCACAAAATTTGCGCATATTATGGCTATATTCAAATCATCACACAGGCGCCTATCTATTCTTGCATACATTTTAAGTTGGCCTGCCTCTACAAAATCTTCATGTATCACCATGAAGCTTCAAACTTTCCCATGTTTGCCTGCCACTTCAGTAAGCTTGTAGCCTCTCTGACATCCTCTATGCTAAAAGATTTATACCTCCAAGCAGGCCCTCTCCCCTTTGCAGGATCTAGGCTTTGGATCTCTGCTTATCCTACTGAAATGAGTTGAATTCAATTGAGTTTGTTTCGCAGTTGTCTTACCTTAGCTGCAGCTTTATTACTGTGATCATTTTAAAGATCTGCAAAGTCGTTTAATTGTTCTGTTTCATATATCTATCTATCTAGTAAGATATATATATATATATATATATATATATATATATATATATATATATATATATATATATATATATATATATATATATATATATATATATATATATATATATATATATATATATATATTCACTGAAAAAACCATAGGTTTCACACATGTTATAGTTAGCTGGACATTTTACTGATAAAAAACCAATGAAATTCCCCCGTTATAGTTACTGTAGGCAACTATAACTCACGCGACCGCAATCCTCTGCTGATGCTAATACTGTATTTAGACACTTATTTGCCCATATCTTCTTCCATTAAATTTTAGCTATACATATATTACAAATATTTTTTTTTCATAAAGACACATATGTCATCAGCAGAGGATTACGGTCGCGTGAGTTATAGTTGCCTACAGTAACTATAACGGGGGAATTTCATTGGTTTTTTATCAGTAAAATGTCCAGCTAACTATAACATGTGTGAAACCTATGGTTTTTTCAGTGAATTAGCAAGGTTTTTTAAATACTATTTCCTAACTATAACGTGTGTGAAACCTATGGTTTTTTCAGTGAATTTGTACGGTTTTTTAAATGCTAAGTTACTTTACGCCATTTGTGGCGTGCGCGCCCACTTAACGCAGTTCGTTCCGTGCACGGTTTTTATCAACTTTAATAAGCCCTGTACATTTGGTGGCCTTCGGCCACCAAAAGCACAGGGGGTGAGGTCAATGTGGATAGTGTTTTTTTTATTTCGATTTTATAATTTCATGTTGCCAAAATTACGTTTTTTTTCTCTATTAATAAGCCCTGCACATTTGGTGGCCTGCGGCCACCAAAAGCACAGGGGGTGGGGTAAGTGTGGATAGTGTTTTTTTTATTTTTATTTTTTTACCGTAAGCGTACGGTAAGCTTACGGTAAGCGTACGGTAAGCGTACGGTAAGCGTACCCCGCGAAATTGCCGAAAAAAAAATAAAACCGTTTTTGCTCTTGGGGGATGTTTGGGGACTCCCTCAACATGACTATGTGGGAGGGAGTTGTCAAAACAGCCCCGTAACATGTTTTTGGCCATCATGTTTGATAAACAACACTCAGTGCGAGAGACAAAATGGCGGACGCCGCTTCCTGGTTTCGGCCGATTCGAATGTTTACTAAGATCTAAGAGCCAATCAGAATCGCGCTCGCGCACGCCACCGTAAGCTTACGGTAAGCGTACGGTAAGCGTACCGTAAGCGGGCTCAGATATATATATTGATTTAAAGGCTATTTTCTCAGAATCTACTGAACAGATTTACACCAAACCTACAAAAGGCACTTCCTTGACCTAGGGACTACCTCTCTGCCAAATTTCTAGTAATTCTGTTCAGCCGTTCGGGCTGTAGCTCGTTCTAAAGGTCCTATGGAAAAATGCATGGGAAAAACGCGTTTTGGGACCCCCCTTTTATCTCAGCCCCCGCTTGACGAATCCCCCCGAGACTTTCAGGGTAGGAGCGGAGCGTAGCGCCCCACCTATTTTGAGAAATTCGCGAGGATTCGTCGACCGGCGCCAAAGTTATTCAAAATAGAATGTTGAGGTTTTCCTATGGAAACGTGGTCCTAACTATAACTACCTACTGGCGACCGCCAGTAGGTAATATATATATATATATAAGCTCCAAGAGTACCCAACGTACAAGGAGCACTCAGACAGCAGCCACAGGCATCAAGCCTTTAATGGTATGCGCACATCCAGCACACCGATTACGTGAGCAGCTCGACCGCCGTTAATGCCTGACACGTTTCTGGCAGCGACGACCCGTATAGGGCGTGTTACCGGGGCGGTGACGTGGGGCAGAAGAGGGGCACGGTGGGGGTTTGCAAAATGCGGCATACGGCCAATTGCAGGTAAGTTACGAAAGAAATGAAGAAAACAAATTTTGTTGTGCGCGCTGCATCGCATTTGGCGCCCCGGTAACACGCCCTATACGGGCCGTCGCTGGATTCTGGAGTATCTCAACTCCTCCTCAGAGGCTTCGGCAGTTTGAAAAAGTGCGGGACACCACCTCGTCATTTGAATACTAAATAGTACGCCCTGGATGGGCTGCTCTGTCACGTCTCAAAACGGAGTAGTCTGGGATTTATAGTGTCCATAATAATTCCACAGATGGTTAGCGCTATTAATAATGGCTGGCAAAAGTAGCAAGCCCTCGATGGGCCTCGGCATGCTAGTGCACGCTAAATCCTTAGCTGCTGTCCGACTCTTATGGCTCGGTAAATACCAAACCACGTGGCCCCCTTCAATATCGGGGTGGTGCTCCTCCGTGACAGGGTAGCCGCGTTTAATGTCAAAGCTCGAAGAGTACTCAACGTACAAGGAGCACTCAGACAACAGCCACAGGCATCAAGCCTTTAATGGTATACGCACATCCAGCACACCGATTCCTTGAGCAGCTCGACCGCCGTTAATGTCTTCGTAGGTTGCACCCTCTTTAGACTTCCGTCCTGTAGTAAACTCCTAGTATATGTTCAGGTCCCGTGTGGGGCCAAGACAGGAACTGATTTCTCTGCCTTGTTTGTGCATTACGTAGACATCTACATGGGCTGAATAATTAAAGACTGGGAGGGACTTTAGCCTCCTTCATAAACAGGCCAATGCAAGTATTAATGTATTTCATACTCAGATCACAGATTTATAAACTGTATAAAAAAAGAGGCAACTCCAATAAACAAGAATATTCCATAGCTTTATCAATAAGTAGTTATAAAGATATAAAAATAGGAAAACGCAGAAAAATGATGATGAATGCAGTAATATACTTCATTTATTAACACATCCTACTACGTAGCCCATTGCTAAATCCAGCCTCACACTGGGGATTACACTATTGAAAGATAGCCAAATTGACGCCAATACAACATACTAATCCTAATTCAGCGATTAGCATAAATGTTAAGAAAGCATTCATGATCCAAAGAGAACATCAGATATTGGCTGCGCATTTAGTAGAAATTGAACATCATCTAGGTAGAAGCAAAGAAAGTCATCTGTAGGTGATGCTCAAACAGATATTAGGAGGGCTGGGAGCAAACAGCAAAGAAACTTGGAACTCCAAAGAGAACTTTCTGAATGTTGGGAAGGTTTATAAATAGAAAGCATAGCTAAGAAACTACGGTTGAAAAAGCCAACAAAACTGCTTTTATTTGATGAATCTCTTTGTTGCTGTGCACTGTGGAGCTGAGGATATTTGGTTACTCCTCTAAAACAATACTTGCAATAGTTTGCTACCACTAATGCTAAGCACCACAAGCTGAAACAAAAATAGTATCTCATAGAGTGAGATTGGATGCCCTTCAGCTGGCAGGGCAACCATCTATGAACACAGACCAATGGATACAGCTGTGGTGCAGGATGGGGGCGAGGTGAAGGGCATTCACAGGTGGTTAGGACCAGACGCATGTAATGGATCCACAGCTAATGTGCTGGATTGAGGTGGGGGGCAACCCCCAACCTCCTCCACTATTAGCTGTTTTCTTGAATGTGGCTTTTGGCTATGTTGTTATTCTTGTGCTGTTTATGTAACTCAGTACGGCCTCTCACTCTTCTAGTGAGTCACAGACGGTTCTCTGTCCTTGCCATAATTCATGGCAGTCTCTCTGCCTTATGAGAGCCTTCACCAGTTCACTAGGATGGTGCAATAAACAAGCTAGTCAGTAGGCATATACATTCATCTTGCATTAACAGTCCAATAGCGGAAGCAACACATTTCATGAGAATGGGGACAGCAAAATGCAGGCACAAAATTTAAAAATCCCAAAAATGCAAAATATGGGGTGAGAGAAACATATAATTTTTTTAAATTCCAAATACATAGCTGTTATCAGCATTTTTCTAAAGGCTTATAAAGTGCAAACAGAGTAACAAAGTGCAAAGTGCACCTGGACCATGAGCCACCTCTGCCAGCCTCATCACCAACTTCGTCTCTCCGCTCACCATCTACTCCTAAGCCTATATTCTCCTCACTGACCTCAACTTTCACCACGAAGGCCCCTGCTCCATAGCACTTGTCAAAAGCTTGAGCAACATCAAACTCACTCAGCTCATCCCAGAACCAACACACACCACAGGACACACGCTGGAACCCATCTTCACCAAAAGCGACAGCATCAAATCCACCACACCACTCACCTTGACCCGCCACTCCATCATCTACTTCCAAATCAACACTTCTCAAGTCAACACCTCTACTAGGTTCAGAATTCCAAGTGGCAGCTGTGGCAAAATCACCGAAGCAGACTGGCTCAGCGCCCTCAGCACAGATCAACCAAACCCCACAGACAACCTCAACAAGGACATCAACAACTTCAACAACTGGATCAAGAACTGCGCGGACTCCCACACACCCATCAAACCCAGCAAGCATAGTAGATCAAACAAGCAGGCCAGCTGGTACACAGAAGATCTCCGAGACCCCAGACAACACTGTAAACAGCTAGAAAGGAAACGGAAAGCCAGTCACAACACCACTGACAGAACTACCTACAAGGATGCACACAGATGCTATCACCAGCAAATAAGAGACACTCAGAAAAAGTCACTAGTGGACCACATCGAAGGAAGCTCCAAAAGCTGCAAGGAGATCTTCTTGATCATTAAGGATTTCACCTCAGCCACGGTCAACAACATTGTTGTCTCCCAACAACTCTGTGACAACCTATCCAACTTCTTCCACAGCAAAATCACAAACATCTACAGCAACTTCACACACCAACCCAACCCCAGAGAACTCGATGCTAACCTACCACCCACCAACCAAGATGGCCACTCACCAGAAATGAGACAGCAGCAATCATACGGACCACCCACTCAGGGGCCCTAACATACCCATGTCCCCTCTACATTACAAACTGGGAACATCACCAAAATGATGATGCAGCGCGCGCTACGAAATTCGTTTTATTTATTTAATTGTTTACTTACCTGCAATTATCCATATTCCGGTTTTTAGAACCCTCCACCCTGCCCCTCCCCTCCCCCGCCTCGCCTTACCGCCCCATGGAACTCCCTCCACGGGCCGCGGCTGCCAGTGAGACTCTAATGGCATGCCAGTGGGTCCAATCAAAACAAAGAACCAGCTCCCTTATTTGAGCACCATAAAAGCAGGGTAGGGATTTCACTGGGTTCCTCCTACCCTTGGCCAGGGAGAGAGGTGCAACCAGTATTCCTTCAGCGCCCATAGTGACAGTGCTCCAATTTCTCCGGATGCAGCCTATCCATCCACTGACAAAACATACACTCCAATCCAGTGACTGCCCACCCAAGATTGTCAAACGAAGGCAAAAGTTAGACATTTGTAGAGTTCCATCCTTTTCAGAGACACACAATGAGGTAACTCCCTACTCTGCTTTTTGTGAACATGCGTATGATTGATCATGCATAGGAGTGGGCTTTTTCACAACTTTGCTACAATCTCCCTTGATACGATAGACAAACTCATGGATTTCGTAATTACGGAGACACTTGAATAAGTGTAACGTTTATATGTACTCAATAGACTGCAAAACTAACAGATCAATGATATCAGAGGTGAAGGTTCCACGCAAAACAAACCCAATACTCACCATTTTGGTGGAAAGATCAGAATGGACATCAAATAGTAAACCAATAAAAGCAATCGTCACCACACCAGAAACTGCGGTTTTATAGAAGGGTGTTTGCTTTTTCTGTACCCTCTCACTTCTGAATGATTGCCCTTTCCCGCTTTCTGTCTCACTTCCGTCTCTTCTAATTAGCACCACTTTTCTCTTTCACATCGACTCCACTTGGTTCTCACATGTTTGCCTCATATCCATACCTTTTAGCATTCTATTTCTTTGAACTTCTCTCCCTGTCGAATACTTTCCTTCCTCGTTTCTACCAACTTGCTTCCTCTGTTCTCGCTGGTCTCCTCCCACCTTCTTTCTACCTTATACCTTCCAGCTCTTTCCCTTTTTTGCTTCTACGCTGCCTTTGTTCGCCCACCTCGACTCCTCTGTTATCGGTATCCTGTTCGGAAGCATGAGGTACGCTCACCCAGATATGACAAAACCTAAGTGTACCATGTCGCGTCGCTGCAATGATCACCACACAGCCAGGTCAGGTTCTACGTTTTATCAGATAACTTTTGAACCCTCCTGAGGCACAGCCGGGAGTAGCAAGGAAAACTGAGCATAACTTTGTTTTAAAAGTGTAAAATTTCACTTTGCTTTTAAAATCACTCACCTTCCCTGTCACATCACTGCAGTGTGCAGGCACCCTTTCCTGCTGAAAAACGAGCACTGGTAAGGGCAAAATCGCCGTTTTCCCGCCAACTTCATTCCCCTCTACCTGATTGGGACACGCCCACCTTGAGGCCACGACCCCCCTCTTCAAAGTTATAAAAGACGCGCTGACTACTAGCGCTTTAGATAACTTTTGAACCCTCCTGAGGCACAGCCGGGAGTAGCAAGGAAAACTGAGCATAACTTTGTTTTAAAAGTGTAAAATTTCACTTTGCTTTTAAAATCACTCACCTTCCCTGTCACATCACTGCAGTGTGCAGGCACCCTTTCCTGCTGAAAAACGAGCACTGGTAAGGGAAAAATCGCCATTTTCCCGCCAACTTCATTCCCCTCTCCCTGACTGGGACACGCCCACCTTGAGGCCACGCCCACCCTCTTCAAAGTTATAAAAGACGCGCTGACTACTAGCGCTTTAGATAACTTTTGAACCCTCCTGAGGCACAGCCGGGAGTAGCAAGGAAAACTGAGCATAACTTTGTTTTAAAAGTGTAAAATTTCACTTTTGCTTTTAAAATCACTCACCTTCCCTGTCACATCACTGCAGTGTGCAGGCACCCTTTCCTGCTGAAAAACGAGCACTGGTAAGGGCAAAATCGCCGTTTTCCCGCCAACTTCATTCCCCTCTCCCTGACTGGGACACGCCCACCTTGAGGCCACGCCCCCCCTCTTCAAAGTTATAAAAGACGCGCTGACTACTAGCGCTTTAGATAACTATTGAACCCTCCTGAGGCACAGCCGGGAGTAGCAAGGAAAACTGAGTCATAACTTTGTTTTAAAAGTGTAAAATTTCACTTTGCTTTTAAAATCACTCACCTTCCCTGTCACATCACTGCAGTGTGCAGGCACCCTTTCCTGCTGAAAAACGAGCACTGGTAAGGGCAAAATCGCCGTTTTCCCGCCAACTTCATTCCCCTCTCCCTGATTGGGACACGCCCACCTTGAGGCCACGCCCCCCTCTTCAAAGTTATAAAAGACGCACTGACTACTAGCGCTTTAGATAACTTTTGAACCCTCCTGAGGCACAGCCGGGAGTAGCAAGGAAAACTGAGCATAACTTTGTTTTAAAAGTGTAAAATTTCACTTTGCTTTTAAAATCACTCACCTTCCCTGTCACATCACTGCAGTGTGCAGGCACCCTTTCCTGCTGAAAAACGAGCACTGGTAAGGGAAAAATCGCCATTTTCCCGCCAACTTCATTCCCCTCTCCCTGACTGGGACACGCCCACCTTGAGGCCACGCCCACCCTCTTCAAAGTTATAAAAGACGCGCTGCCTACTAGCGCTTTAGATAACTTTTGAACCCTCCTGAGGTACAGCCGGGAGTAGCAAAGAAAACTGAGCATAACTTTGTTTTAAAAGTGTAAAATTTCACTTTTGCTTTTAAAATCACTCACCTTCCCTGTCACATCACTGCAGTGTGCAGGCACCCTTTCCTGCTGAAAAACGAGCACTGGTAAGGGCAAAATCGCAGTTTTCCCGCCAATTTCATTCCCCTCTCCCTGACTGGGACACGCCCACCTTGAGGCCACGCCCCCCCTCTTCAAGGTTATAAAAGACGCGCTGACTACTAGCGCTTTAGATAACATTTGAACCCTCCTGAGGCACAGCCGGGAGTAGCAAGGAAAACTGAGCATAACTTTGTTTTAAAAGTGTAAAATTTCACTTTGCTTTTAACATCACTCACCTTCCCTGTCACATCACTGCAGTGTGCAGGCACCCTTTCCTGCTGAAAAACGAGCACTGGTAAGGGCAAAATCGCCGTTTTCCCGCCAACTTCATTCCCCTCTCCCTGACTGGGACACGCCCACCTTGAGGCCACGTCTCTCGCATTGCTCCCTCCCTACAAATATGTGCATGTTCCGGGAGCGCAGCGGACGAGCGCAGCGGGCGCGACGAAGGCGCGCATAAGGCAAGCTCGTCTGTGCTCGTCCGTGCCGAGACCGGGCCAGGGGCCAGAACCTCTGATCAATCCCCGCGACAGGCTCCCCACATCTACCCCAAATCTACATTGATGGCAGTGCGCACGCCTAACACCGACTGCGCTCAATATAATCCACACCTATGGTCAGATACCACAAAATTTACATGTCCCCACTGTAACGTGAAGCTACAGATAATGAATGAAAAAATCAAAACGCATGCTGTCACTGCATCTATGTCTTCCGACATCACCGCTGCACTAATCAATGCACGATCTCTTGTCAAGCACCGGCAAGAAATACACGATCTTATTATCAACAACAACCTTGATTGTCTTTTTCTCACGGAGACATGGACGGATGGAGCATCCGATCCTGACATGGCAGTTGCGACCCCCCCAGCCTATAACGCCTATCGCCTAGATAGAGTGGGGCAGCGCGGAGGAGGACTAGCCATCATCGCCCACGACCACATAACGGTCAGAATATCTCACATTCACTCCACCTCCTGCGAAGCCCTTCTTTTCGATCTTAAACTCACCCCATCGTTTCATTTTAAAGGCATCCTACTATATCGACCACCAGGCTCTCGCACCAACTTTCTAGCAAATCTGGGTGCATTACTAGAAGCTCCAGCGCTGGAAGACTCATTTACATTATTGGGCGACTTGAACTTCCATCTTGAGAATGCATCTGACAAAGATACCCAGTCCTTGATATCAGACATGCACACCATGAGTCTTCGGCAACTGGTAACCACCCCCACCCATATAGCCGGTCACACGTTAGACGGCATTTTTACTAATATGCAAGGCGTTAATATAATAGATACCTTACCAATGCCATGGACCGACCACTTCGCCATTTTTATAAAAATATCAGTCACATTAAATAGACTCAGACCTCACTCTGTACCGAAACCACAAACCATCAAAGTTTGGAAGGACATCGATCACGCTGAGCTAACTAGCCTACTTGAAAAAACTCGTCCTGACTCAACATTTGATCCAAACTTGGCCACACGACAATTTCAGGAGTGGATAGGTACCGCCACCCACTCCTTAGCCCCAACTAAAAAACTCTCTAGAAACAGAGCAACGCCATCAGCCCCATGGTTTACAGAGGAGCTCCGTATTAAAAGGCAATTCTGTAGAAACAGGGAGAGACATTGGCGCAGATCCTACAGCGCTGAAAGCAAGACCAGCTATAAGGAAGCACTCGGACAATACAAAGCTCTTATTGTCGAGACAAAAAAATCCTATTTCACTGAACAAATCAATTCTGCTAAAAACTCAAGTAAAAAACTTTTTGAGATAACTAAGGTCTTAGCGGGAAACGCACCGGACCTGAATCCTCCACAATCCCAAGTCTTTTGTGATTCTCTGGCTGATTTCTTTTTCACAAAGGTAAATGATATATATCAAGCATTCTCCACAAAAACAGTAATCAGCCCCCCCATATCTAACAACGGGACCAACAATATCGAACTTTCTCAGTTCTTAGACCTTGGAGAAACACAAATCAAGGAAACAACGGCCACAATCAAATCAGGCCCAGCATTAGATCCTTGTCCTCTAAAAGTCATTCGTCCGATCATGGACTATCTCTCCCCTGACATTGTATCAATCTGCAACACAATGTTCAGAACTGGGATATACCCAGACTCCCTTAAAAATACGTTGGTCAAACCCCGACTTAAGAAAGTTAATTTGGACAAGGACCAACCAAAAAACTACCGCCCCATAGCCAGTCTCCCCTTTTTAGCAAAGGTAGTGGAAAAGGCTATGAACTCACAACTCTCAGAGTTCATAGAAAAACATCAACTACTGGACAACACTCAATTTGGTTTCCGCAAGTTCCACGGAACCAAAACTGCCTTAATAAAAGCTACAGAGGACATAAGAGTGATCCGGGACCAGGGAGGTACAGCAATACTCGTACTGCTCGATCTGTCGGCAGCCTTCGACACGGTCGACCACAAGATCCTGGTCGACCGTGCCGAAAACCTGGGCATCCGCCACATGGCTAGAAATCTGCTCTCCTCCTTCTTGGCCAGTAGATCACAGGTGGTCACACTGGGGCCCTTCCAATCGCACAAGCTGTCACTACCGTGTGGGGTTCCCCAAGGCTCATCCCTTAGTCCGACACTATTCAATATCTACGTGTCGGACCTGGCCTCTGTCATCAAGGCCTATGGGATGAGCCTTACTTCGTACGCGGATGACACCCAGCTTGTGTTGGCCATTAACGGGAATGGAGACAAGGTAGCTGAAAACTTTCAAGAGGGCATGCGGGCGATCAGTGAATGGATGGCCTCTAACTGTCTAAAGTTAAATGCAGAAAAAACGGAGGTCGTCATATTTGGACATCTCTCCCCAGGATGGTCAAACACCTGGTGGCCCCCCACGCACGGAACACCACCTACACCAGCCATCACCGTCAGAAATCTGGGGGTGATTTTTGACGATAAATTAAATTTTATGGCCCACTCAAATAAAATAGCAGCAACAGCCCATCACAAACTTAGGTTGATCAAGAAAATCATGCCGTTTTTACCAACCTCAGCAGGTAAGACGCTGGTAAGCGCCCTCGTGCTTTCATCTCTTGACTATTGTAACGGCTTATTCATCAACGCCCAAGCAAGAGTGACCAACAAAATGCAGACCATCCAGAATGCTGCAGCCCGCCTCCTGTCTCGAATCCCTAAGTTCTCACCAATCTCTGAGACTATAAGGGACTTGCATTGGCTCAAGATTCGAAACAGGATCAAGTTTAAAGCGCTGCGCATACTCTATAAAGCATTGCACAACTGTGGTCCACATTTCCTGAAATCCCATCTCAGATACCAGTCCTCCATAAGATCGCTCCGATCTAACAACCTTAAAATCCTTCAAATACCACAAACAAAAACAGTTAACTGGGGCGATAGACGCTTCCTTGTGGCAGCTCCCAGTTTATGGAACTCCCTGCCAGCATCCATCAAAGACAGCCCATCCCTGATGCATTTCCGTAGAAAGATAAAGACCTGGCTGTTTGATCAAGAATAGTTACCGGCCTATCCTCGGGAATACCTTCAAAGTTTCTAGCGCCGAGACGCCTACGGGCAATTGTACGCGCTGTATAAATCTCAAAAATAAATAAATAAATAAATAAATAAATTATATATATATATATATCTGGCAGCCAGCATGCTGCACGTCTTGTCTCGGTCCCTGCTTCCTGTGTTCTGCCACTCACCCTCGCTGACCGGAACTGGTGTCCGGTGACCTCTTCTGCCCTCTGCCCTCGTCTGGGTCCTAGTGCCCCATCTCTCAGGACACTATATACCACTGCTTTAAGTTATGTAACTGCATGAAACCTTTTGGTGCACGTAGACTTTTGTTACCAGTATATTTACATAGCAGTCTTATCCAACATGGTTTGATCTTTTCTCTTCTACAGGATCATTTCTTTATTTGTTCTCTAATTCAATTTTTCGCACCTTTTCTCACCTACTTCCTCTCTAGTGTGTCATGCCTTACCTCTTGACAGGGACGTGTGAATCACATAAGATGTAGGGATGAGTGTATCTGCGCTGAATGGGCTGTGTAGTCATTTCAAATACACATTATGCCTCACTTCAATCTACCTAGAATTAAAATAATGGTGTAATTATCTTTTCTGTAAACGTGATTAATATTCACTTACTCTCAAAGAGCAAGCTTCTACACTTTGCTGCAATTCCTGGTAAAACATTGTGCGGATGTTCAGCCGTGGTGGAGGCTGGAAAAGGGTACGACGTTTGAGAATGGCAGTGTGATTTAGTCCTCAGAAATCTGCTCTCTTTGGAATAAAAGGTTTTAACTAGATGTGAGCGAAACTTCGGCTCCGCTGAAGGAGGTTGCTGAGTTTTGCCCATTCCGCGTTCTGGCAAAACTGCGCTAACCGCTGTATGACAAAGTTTAGTCTCGCTCAAGGATTGCCAACATTAAGCTAGAACACCTCCCGGCAAGATTTCTCAATGCAGGCGGTCACAGCAGGTCATGACTGGTCACGTTAAGAAAGTTGCTGCTCGCATAGAAACGCTACTTAAGCAGTAGATAGGAGCAGCGCTCTCTGGCATGCTGCGTGGTGCCTTTCGTGCTGATTTTACACCTCAGAACAAGCTCTCAGAGCTAAACATCAGTACGAGAGGCGAGATGTGCTGAATTCCGCCCACTTGCGGATGTCCGCAGAACTTTAAGGAATTTTGATTTAACTCTGCGGAATTCTGCTGAGCCAAACTCTGCGAGTTATATCCATCTTTATTTTTAACAGAGACAAAAGGGAGCAAGTATTGGCAGTGCCAAGAGGTGTGACTTTCTTACAGGGATAAGGTTTTCTCATGCTTCACTAATGCAGACCAACAGGTACTACACAGTTGATAGCAGTACGAGTGTCATCGCACACTGAGCAGGCACTCTACTTTCGGCAGTATTGCAAACTTTCATACGCAAGAGCAGACCCTCCTCGCACTACTTGAAGGCCACAACATACACTAGAATACTATAGGAAGTGTTAGGTGTAGGTGGTGAAGATGGCATAAGAGCATTGTAGGCAATGTAGGTGTATGGAGGGTAGTGATGTAGGATGTAGGGCATAAGTTGGTGGGTTTGGATGTATGGAATAGCTGGTGTAAGGTGTAATTAGTGGTCTAGATCATAGTTTGTTAGAAAGTGTAGGTGATGGTGTAACTTCTCAGTAGTAGATGATGTGTAAGGTACAGGTTGTAAAATGTGTGGGGTAAGTTGTATACAGTCATAGCATAGAAGGTAGCAAATAGTGAAACAAGTTTGTGGCAGTATAACATGTAACTTGTGTGTGGCATTGGTGGTATAGGATATAGGGTGAAGGGTGTAGATTTTGATGTAGTGGGTAGCTATACAATGTAGGTCCTAGTGTGGCAAATCAGTGATGATATAGGGTGTAGGTGGTGTGTAGGATGTAGTCAGTGGTGAAGGTGGTGGTCTGAGGTTTAGTTTGAGAGAATTAGTGTGTGAGATTTCGTTTGTGAGGTTTAGTTTGTGAGATTTAGGTGAGGATGAGGCTGGAGGGCATGCAGTTAGCAAAGCAAAGCGTAGGTGCTGTAAGTCACTTAAGGTGTGGTGTTGTTTCTGTAGGGGTCAGGGGTGTAGAACATCAGTGGTGTAGAGTAGTGGTGACATAGGATGCAGTAGTTGATGTAGTTAGTGATATAAAACAGTTCTTGTTTAAGGCTTTGTGTGAAGACAGTGCAGTCAGTTGTCATTGGTGCAGGTGGTGGTGGTATAGTAGATTGAGTACTAAGTGTGCCTGGGGGTGTAGATTCTAGGTGGTAGTAATATAACATATGTGGTGATATGAGGTGTAAGTGTTGTAGTTGCTAGTTTAGGGTGTTCCAAGTAAATCGTATAGGGAGTGGTGTAAGTCATGGTATAGGGTGTAGATGATGGTGATGATTTTGGGTATTGGTGGCAGTAGTGGATTGTGGTAATTGTATAGGTGGTATAGTGTAGGTGGTGCAGGATTTAGATGTTGAAGGTGTAGGCTGTAGGTGGTGATGTTTAGTCTAGGTGGTGGCGTAGGTAGTGTACAGATTGTTTTGCAGGGAGTGGGATGTTTAGAGTCAATATTGTAAGGCACAAAATCATGAAGGTGCAAAAGAACAGGATGGCAAAAACAAAAAATAAGCAGCAGAAGTGATATTGGATAAGTTAGTCAAAAACAAACCTCTCCTCCATTAAATCAGCTGTTAAAATGCATTAAAAAAGGATGGGATCTGTGATACAGAGGGCACTGGTATGGGATCAGTGAGTGTGGGGTCAGGGCCAGACACGTAGCTAAAAATAACAAAATATTCGATAACTATTTTATTGGCCTTTCACCTTAAGGTAAATTCATGTAATATATAACGTACAAAACCAAAAAGAAAAATGAATGCAAGTTAAAGTAGTCAGTGAGAAATGCACTCTTATGTTATGAAGGATAATTTGTTAATGCGATCACTGCAGATGCCTGTGTATGTAACCAGACAGTCACAGAACTGAATCCTGGTTGGCGCAGTGGGCAATAGAGAAATGTGTGTTTATAGCCTTACTAGGGCCCAGCCTGTGACTGAAAGCACTGTGAATATTAAAGTCATTATTTTAGAAATGTATTACACAGCATAAGATAGGCTTCCGCTAAATGTGCAACAGATTTACAGCCTGATTTTGATTTTGTTAGAGAGAGTACTTAGTCGCAACTGTGGCAGAATACCCTCTCTACCAAACCCTCAGTCCTCCTGCCTCGGTATCTTGACAATGGAGCCTACTCTAGCTATGTTGCTGAGAAAGTGATCCGACAGCTTGACAGAGTACGAGCCATCAGAGTTTTGGTGATTCAACAGCCTGCCCAATTTAGAGTGGGCAGTCAAATGGTCAGTTTTCACTGTCCTTCACTGTAGAGTAAAAACTGGTAGTAAAGGACAGTGAAAACATTCAAATGACTCCCATCATGGGAGACAATCTCATGGTGTGAGGCTTCGTCTGTGTTATATGGTATGGCTGTGAAACCTAACTGTGGAATACACTCACAAAAACTATCTTGGTCTATTCAGCCTCGTTCGAACAACCTTAAGCTCAACCCTGTGTAGCTATTTCTTTCGGGCAGCAAGGTTTGAAAAAAGGAACACAGTGAAAAGCATTTAACAGTACCTAACAACAAAATAAGAAAGCCACACATCAAGAAAGAACCCAACATCAATTTAAATAAGAATAGATTATATTTGTATGAAGTTTTAGAGTCCTTTGTGAGCAAAATCCACAGGAGGTTTCCGGAGATACCAATTTCTAATGTTTTTTTCACTTGCAATATTGGTCAACAAAAAGTTAGGAAACTTTTTTAAATGTTAGTTTGGCTACTCTGGTTTGGGCAACCAAATCCGACAGGATGGAGGTCTGGGGGGCCAATAAAGTAGATTTGGACAGTTACCTGGACATCAGAGCATATTTTAGTCCAGTTCCAACCTTTTCAGAACAACTGCAATTGATGATAATGGAGTGGTCCTGATGCTGGGGAAGCAGGATGAAAAGATGCTCAAAGATGTTCTGGTAGAGGTGCAGGTGATAAAGGTGACTCCTTGGTGCTTGGGTGATGTGGGGTGACTTTGGCCACAGAGGTCAGAGCCCCACAACTTTCTCGCCTATACAGTAGAAATCCAGCTGGTGCTGGCCTTCCAGTCTCCGTACACAGCGGTTGGGGTGAACTCCTTTGAAGGAGGGTAATGTCCCTCTTGGTGACCAATTCAGATTCTGACAGCACTCCTGGGTCGGGCTGACTCGGGTGCAAATTTTGTCTATTGAGGAACGGTCCCTTTGGGCGCCAATCGGCAACGAGAGACTAATATTCTTTGGTAGTTAGCAAATCAATGGTTCAGGCTTCTTAAGCTCTTTTGTCCCTGGAGCTGGTTACAGAGATCAGCAGACTGATCCTTTAAGCCACTTCTTTGGTCTGGGGATCAATTTTTCCCTGAGCTAGGAGTCACAGACACATTCCAAACGTTGCTAGTCCAAAGTCTAGTAGGTGCAGTCCAGCAGATGGCGCAGCCTCTCTTTGCGCAGTTCCAAGGGCAGCAGGGCAGTCCTACTTTGGTCCTCTTTCAAAATTCAGTATGATCACAAGTTCAGGGTGCCTTATTTATCCTAGGAAAGTGCCCGAGGGGGGCCACATGGACACTAGCCAATGGGCTACCAGTTCCCCTCCCTCTGGTGATGATTTTAATGCAATGTGTGGCACCTAACAATCCCAGAGTCGACTATTATGACCACTCCTAAGATGTTGGCTCCCTTCCTTAGCTGTTAAGAGCTTGGTTGCCCACCCAAGAGGTGTGGATACCAGTGGGCTACACGCCCAAGGGTAAAACTGTTTGGGCACTGGTCTTAGGTCCTGGCCCTGTCTCCAGCTAGTCTGTAGGAACAAACGGCGGCTCCTCAGGAGTGTTATCACCATTTGCCCATCAAAGGTGGCTTTCTCTTTGAAGCGTGCCTTTTTGGCTAACAAGCTTCCTGCGAAGGGTAGGTAACAACTCACCTGCGCTTGATCCTATGCTTGGGAGTCATTCACACTACTGCCCAGGTGGGCAGTAATATGTCTGTGGGTAGCCTGTGTGAGGCAATTGGACCACTGGGGCAGAGAGTGACAACTTTCTAAAAGTTAAATTTGACCTTGACATCAGGTCAGATTTAATGCCACAATTAATTTGAATACTTACAGCACCCAGTTAGGTAGTGCCATTCAGCAGTTAGTCAGGCTGGGGTACCAGCATGCAACCCCGTATTAGCCAATGTGGCCACTAATGGTTCCATAGCAAAATGACAAGTTGATGGGTTTTTCTGCAGGGGCATATATAAACATACATGTCCCACTTAATACTATACATCTCTCTGCCTTTGGGCACTCTAGGCCTTTCTTAGGGGAGAGTTATGTATATTGTCACGGGAAGTTGTGGCTTTGCCTTTGGTTTAAATTGCAAAGGTGAACTGGCAGTGTAAACTCTGCCCTTCCAGCATGCAGTAGCAGGCTGGGAGCCACTGTGCTCCTTGTCCCACACATTGTGGCCAATCAGTGCTGCAGCCTTGTGTGGACACTCTGCCTTACATTCCATTGGTACTCTGGGACCATATACTCGGGACTTATAACTAGGTCAGTACTTGCCAATTGGGGATAGCAAATTCGGCATACACTTTGTAAGGGGTTAGAACACTGGCACTGAGGTCTGGTTAACAGGCCTCAGTGCACTCTTGGAGTGGTGGTGTGGCAGTGCACACCCGCTCACCACTACTCCGCATAAGCTTGTGCTGCTGCCAGATTCCGACTTTTGAGTAGTCTGACAGGTGGGTGGCGTGGCGTTCCATGGCGTTGCCTCTTTTAAAGGCATCGGTGCCATGAAAAAGGGCATCACAATGATACCACACTTCAAGATTCCTGCACGGCATGCACTCGAAATTCCATGCCGTGCAGGAACCTATGTGCATGTAGACAGGGGGGCACATGTTAAAACCCCCTGTGTGCATCCACATATGTTTGAGACACAGGGGGGCCCGATAGGGCCACCTTTGTTTCCTCTTCACCAGGGCTTTCGTGGCGGTTGAACCGCCATAAAAACCCTGGCGGAGAAGAAACTCTTAATATGCTTGGTGGGACCATATTGTGGCCTCTGACTGTCTCTTCTATGCCATGCGGTTCCAGGGTGGTCCGACTGCAGATCCAGCCAGTGCGGCAGTGGCTGGATCTGCGACTGCCGCGCCACCTTAGAATCGAAAAACCAGCAGTATCAGTCCAAAAATGTGGAGGCGCACATGCAAAAAGAGGCATATTTACACATGGATTGCAGGTCAGCAGTTTTTGAATTTAGAAAAACAAACATGTTAAAAGTTTGACGAATGCTCCTTAATGTGAGGGTATCGTTTGTCAAACATTTAACACATTGACAGGGACCGTTGTAACAGCGGTTCCTGCCAATAACTAGAGATGTCTGCAGAGCCAGTAGACATCTCTGAATTCAGAGGATGGGTACTCCATCAGCGTGATGGAGTATTTTCCTCCACGGTCATGGCAGAGTACAAACCGTAGTTTTCACTTAAAATCAGGCCCTTAGTGCTTAAGATAGAACGAGTGCTCTCAAACTACATATTTTTAGTATAAGCAATCCGACTGTACCTAGTGCAAACATTTGTTATAAGTTTCTATTAGAAATACACACTCCAGAACTCAGCTGGTAACATTACTCCTCATAAAGAATACATCTTTGTCACCCTCGAGCCTCAAATTACTCAATTCCTTAAAGCCCTTTGTTTGCTCCCAAGCAACCTTTAGACTTGCTGACTAACCGATTGCACACATCAAGATTTTTTTCTTGTAGCAGGCCCCCTGGTGGAAAGATTTCTTTCTACTTTAACTGACTGTTTCTCCCTTGGCTCCACAGTACAGGAGACTATCGCCCCTCCTTTTCTGTTACAGGCACTTCAACTGCATTAACTGTTCAAGAATGTTTGTGTTTTAACAAAAAGTAGAACTCTTTTTGTAAAATGAAAAAAGAGTAGGAATGTCATTCCCAGTGGATCCCACCCACTTCGACCACTGCTTAAATACAACGGAGTACTGTGAAAAAACACAAATGTTGAAATAATAAATATTTAGGCATAAATGTGGTGGAAACCTGCATCGATTGTTGAATATATTTTCTTAATATGCCTTCTGTAAGGGGTTTGCTTCTACAGTTTGTACGTTTTAGGAAATAATATACATACATATTTGATCTATTATCTCAAAGATTGTTAATGCTCCAGGAATGCCAGAAAGAAGCTTTTATTTTTGTTGTTAAACATCTGTTTCAATGTTGTGGCGCCAGTGCACCGGCTTATATCAATATGTACTAGAGCATACACCACCACAATGAGCACATCCCCGGGAAGAAGGCAATGCATTGGGTTTTAAATAAAGAAACGCTGCTCTGAACAATTCTATGCATTTTGGTTCGTGTTCGTGAAGAGGTCCGGACGGGCACACTAGAATATGGGAAGCATTAAAAATGCATGACGCCATACATGTGGACTATAAAAGGAAAGCATAAAAGTTTCTGAATAAAATCATGGATTAACATGGATTCAAATGGAAAGTTTAAAATGGAATCACTAGTAGGATCTTGTATCCATTTCTGCAGTGCGTCTGGGAGTGGAGCGTCACAGCGCTCCCCACAGCATTGTTCTAGAGCATACACCGCCACAATGAGCACATCCCTGGGAAGAAGGCAACACATGTGTACCTTGGTTTGGTTTCCTTTTCCAGACCTTCCTATTTGAATATCAATGCAATAATTCACTTTGTTGATGCTAAAATGCTACTATGGCAAAACTAAAACCTCTACTTTACCCCAACAATATCTGTGTCAATACTTTTCATGTCTGTTCGATGCTGGAGTGTAAGGCTCTTTCCCACACTATTCCTCGCATCCAAAGAGTTCATGTTGGTGGTCCCTGAAATATAATTCCCTATGCTGAGGTGAAGGTGTCAGGCCAGGGTGAAAGACAGAACTGCTTTGTAATTCATCGAAGATTTTGTAGGCCTAGGGGTGCAATAATTTTAGACTTGTAGGGTGAGAAAGGACAGCAGGCAGAGATTAGTGGTCTCCAGCCCCACCTTTGCTCTTGCTGGATACTGTCCCACCAGGATCAGGAATAAAGCCCAGCCAGTATTCACTCAGAAAGAAGCTCATCTACATTTTGGAAGATGGGGAGAAGTTAATTAGTGCTTGCACTAATTAGCGTGCTGCATGCGCTTTATGAAGATGTGGAGGATAGCAGAGAAAGAGAAATAGAGTCTACAACTCCAAATGAAAGGCAGATTTGGGGAAGAAGAAGGTGATGACAAAGACAAAGGAGGGTCTCTAGCTGCCACAACAGTGCAACAGGAAGATGGGCCTACTATTATGTTTCAGATTCAGCCGTCATTGTTTTGCAAAGATTTGTAGCTCTGCTAAACCTCCATAATGAGTCACCACTGGGCCACCATCACACTGTCGGCTGTCTTTACTGCTAGCACCAGACCCACTTGAAAGCAATTAAACCTAGTGAAACTACTCTGTTGTACACGTACTGGCAGGATCGCTGCTGCCATTGCCACGCCCGCATATGCATCAGCTAGATGACACGACGAGGATCGACGCAAGGATCGCGCCCGTGCCCGCAGGAGGAGAAACCGCTGACAGTGAGGACGCCGACGAGAGATGGATGAGGGAAGCAGAGTGAAGCTCCGAAATGCGGGGACCGCGGGGCCGCTGCCAGAAAGTAGAAGTGCACGCCTGAAGGTGGGGGGCATACTACTCATGGCCCCAGGCCAAGCAGAATGTTGCGAGGTCGAGAGGTAGCGTGTGGCTGCGGGGGACAGGAGGCTTGTGTCGGTGCCTGGCTCTGTCCCCTCGCGACACAGGCCCGCCTGAACTGTTGTGGACTGCCCCTCCCGGTAACAAAGAAAGTTACCAGTCATAGTGAAAACACTTGGGGGCATATTATCAAGACAGGCGATAAAATTATCGCCGCTTTAGCGGCAGAAAAGCTTCAATTGGAATTCCATAGAGCATATTATCAAGCCCATTATCGCCGCTTTAGCGGCAGTTTTCTGCCGCTAAAGCGGCGATAATTTTATCGCCTGTCTTGATAATATGCCCCCAAGGACCTGGTGTAGGTGAATGGAATGAAATAGGGATCGAAATCAACGTAATTGTTGTTCAAAGGCAAACTGGTGGAAACTCTAGCGGCTTCAGTGGCACGGCACAAGTCAAGGTCAGTCAGTCTACGGCACAACAGAGGTAAGTGACTGGCCCCATTTTATTTTATTTTTTGATTCTTCAGTTATGGCTAATTAAATAGTAGGGATACAGTACCAATAATCCTGTAGTAGGGTATTTAGAAGGCTGGGAAGCTGCCAGGAAGGGCAGCGGTGCATAAAAAATAAAATACAATCTTTGTTGGACCTGCGTTAATCCACATTGGACCTCCGCGCCATATAAAGGACTTTAAAGTTACTTTAAGCACGTGTTGACCACTGATGGCTCCAAGGAAGAATAAAGCCAAAAAAGAGAATGCAGGCCAGGGGCAGGTGGCTAATGAGCCCTCTATCGAAAAGAAGGCTTGAGGGGAAAGCATTGAAAGCCCAAGAGAAAGGGAAAAAAGGGCACCAGCGAGAAAATCAAGGAAGGATGCTGTAAATCGAGCTGTACAGGGAACAAAAAGGGATGCGTTAGCCTCTAAGTCAATTAAGGACTTTGTGACCAAACACTTTAAAAGGATATATACACCAATGAAGTCCCAGGAGGTAGGGGCAGACCAGCAGAAAGTGAATGATTCAATTGAACTCTTTGCCCAAACATTAAGCTTATCTTTTCTGACTAATCAAACGCTCTTAAGTCAAAATGACCTTATTACATAACCTCGTTTGTCTTCATCCCCACACATTTTCTCACTGCATGATCATGAAGTAATGGCGATCTATCTAACCGAGAACAACATCGATGGTTCAGGGATTGATCAGAGCGATGTTTCAGTAACAGTCCCAAGGCCAAACTTGCACAAGAGTACAGAGCAGCCTGGCAATCAGAGAACTGGAATGACAGAAGGGTCCGTGCGAAGCACCACACCAGATCTAGACATTTCAGCAACCCCTTCGACTTCAATGTTGGACATAATGTTGATGTTGCAAAAAACATTACAAGGGTTACTACAAGTTACAATGTTAAATAATGATATTTTAAAAACCCCAAAAATGCAACTAAAGAAGATTGTGGAAGAGCTACAAGGTATTAGGGTCCAAATGCCAACCATAATAAGACCGGTCCCCGATTTGCAGACCCTGCAATCTGCTGGCGACACAGTAATACCAGAAGATTAACATAATGTGTATATCTCAAGACGCCCAATGTTGATAAGGAGATGGGTGAATACTCTAGGTACAGGCCCATAAATCACATGAGACGAATAGGAATAGAAAGGAAGGCCCAAATGCAGGGGAAGGTAAAGGCACAGAAAAGAGGGAAGCCAGAAAAGGGCTCATCAGAAAATGGATAACAAGGGAAGAGACCATCTAAAAACCCTAGAGAAGTTGGAAAGATAAAGGGATTAAAAAAAGGAAGGAAGAAGAACGTCGCAGCGGAAGTAAGGGAGGCCCAATTAGAATCACCCCCGAAATTCAGTAGAGAGAGTTTGAAAGTACTAACGCCGGGGCTAAACCTCGGAAGCGAAGCTTATTTTAAGAAAGACAGGGGTAAAACTAAGGCAAGCACCAGGAAGACCAATTGGCAGGGAAGTACGAACCCCCACAAGGTGGAAATGGAGGTAGCAGGAAATAAGTGGCTACATTTTGAACCGGTACAAGCAGAGAGGAGGGGGAAAAAAACAAGGAAGACTTTACCCCTAAACAGGTCCCAGCTTTAACATTCATTCGCAAAATGCAGGTGGGGTTTAGATATAACTGTAAAGGGAAGGAAATCACCAAGGTCTTAGTGTACTCCGATCTAGTAAAGGTGGCAATTGAGAAAGCAGAGCGAGAGGTACTGAAGGAAGGGATAAGGATAATCCCAGATAGAGAACTAGAAAAGAGTAGTCAACAAGGAGGAGAGTTCCTAGAGTGTCATGCAGGATTAGGCAACAGGCAGGTGAGGCTGTTAGAGAAAGAGGGGGAAGATAACGAAAATTTCAATGTAGTAGGTAATAATTCAGATATCTGCAAACAATGGGGGAATTGGAGCCAAAGAAGTAGCCTAGCAGGCCCCTCCCAGTGTTATAATGGGGAAGATGATCATTTAAGCGAAATTGAGTAGGATAATGGGTCGTTGCATAGACTGAAGATCATATCTTGGAATATAAATGGTCTTGGAGGATCTGTAAAACAAGAATGTAAAAGAGCTAGTACAGAGTGCTGCGATTATATATTTACAAGAAACTTGGCTATGCGACAAAACCCTTAGAATTGACAGCTTTGTTCAACTCTACAGACCCACAAAGAAAAAAAGGTTTGGGCGCCCAGCAAGCGGGATTATGACCCTACTATCAACTCAAACTGTGAAGGATGTGATGTCCCTAAACATAAAATGTAAATGGTTGGTTGCATGTAGAATATCTCTGTATGCCTCAAAAAGCATGAAAACCTATTCCTTGTAAATGTCTATATGCAATAGGGGTGCCTTGAGGAGTATGGGGCAGAGATGTTTTTTTTTAAAAGAAGATATCGATACCTTATGTGAAAAATATTGCTCAGACATGATTTTAATATTGGGAGATATCAACCATATATTGAACCCAAATAAGCTAAATCCTTAGTTTAATGAAGTATTTGAAGCTTATGAAATAAGGTTGGCTGATTTTCGAGACTGTAACCCCTCAAGGCGAGATATAAACTTAGGAAAGTATTTGGGGGCAAAGGGTCTATTCTGCCTGAATAGTAGGTTGGATACAGATTGCCCGGCTAAGAAAACATTTAAAATTGGCTCACAAAACTGCCCTATTGACTATGTTTTTACCCTCGCCTGGAATTTTTCACTAATGAAAGGGTTCCGGGTATGTCAAAGGGAAGGTAGCGACCATAACCCCTTTCAGATTGAGATCTCAAAAGGGAATTTGAGCACACGAGATACAGTAATCCCACAGCAAGTAGAGAATCCAAGGGCGGATGACAACAAGATTAACTGATGAATACATAGCAAAACTGGCAAAATTACAACAGGGGCTAGATTTGGGAATCGCCGGAGGGCAGAATCTGGAATGGTTTGAGAGAAAAATCGAACAGGTAGTGCAATGCCATCAAGTTAAATGAAAAAATAAGAATACAAGGGTGACGAACCAACAAACATTTCTGGTAAGGCAAGCTAAGTGGTTCTCCAAAGAATGTTTAAAGAAGAAAAGGAAGATAACGAGAGAAGCACAGATCCTTAGAGTTAAATACGACTTGGATAGGTATATAAAACTTAAAAAATTGAGAAGTGAATACAAAGTGTTAGTTAGAAGTCTGAAAAGAATCCACAAAGAGAAATGCTGGGATAACTTGTTGCAAACCATTGAAACAAAAAATCTACGGAAGTTCTGGAAGCTGATACAGTCAGCATCAGAACAACCAGCTGGGGCCATGAATTGTGTGGTAGAAGAAGCCGCATGGGAGTAATATTTGAAGGAATTGTATGGTATATGTAGCACACCCGAAGTAGGAGAAACACCGCATTGGGGTGGGCTAGCGGAAGACTTAAAAATAGACTTCACAGTAGAGAATGTGAAGAATACTATAAAGAAGTTGCAGCTAACCAGAGCAGCAGGACCTGATAACCTCCCAGCTATAATAATAAAGCCCCAGTTACAGTGGTGGGCTGTATTTCTGTCACATATTATTTTAGCTATTTTAGATTCAGGAAGAATCCCAAAGAATTGGAAGGGTGCAGTAATTAGACCCGTGCATAAGAAGGGTGATATGAAAGCCCCGAAAAATTATAGATTGGTTAATCTGCTGGACATAGGGGAGAAAGTCTTTGCAAATATATTTTAGGTAGGCTGAAGGATTGGGTGGAGCAGCGGTCGATTGTGCCGGTAGAACAGGGTGGCTTCAAGGAAGGACACTCCACCATCGACCATTGCTTCGCCCTATGGGCAGTGGCACAGAAGTCAATTGAGCAAAAGGGAAGTTATGTTGCTGCTTTGTGGACTTCCGGGCAGCATTTGACCTAGTGGACCGTAAATGTTTATGGGAGACTTTGAAAAAATATAATGCTGGTCATAATTCAAGAACTACACAAAGGAAACTGGGCGCAGATCATCAAGGATACGGTGGGGTCCTTAACATCAAAAATAGCTATTTAGAACGGTCTTAGATAAAGCTGTATGCTGCCCCCATTACTCTTTGCCATTTTCCTAGCAGACTTGCCCCCAGCCCTAGAGGTTGATAGAAGTGCCAGCCCAAAAATGAATGGTAAACAACTATCATGCCTATTGTAAGCAGATGACTTAATCATTTTTGAGAGAGTACCGTGTGGCAAAGCACTTAACTGAAAATTTGGATAAAACCAAAATGTTATGCTTTGGTAAAAGAGACCCCAGGTGTAGCTGTTTATTGGGCCCATTAAAACTAGAAATTGTAAGTGAATACAAATACCTTGGGGTCTGGTTTGATAGTTCCCTAAAGTGGCACATGCATTTAGAAGCTCAGAAAGCTGAGGCCTTTACATTGGTATGTGGGCTGAAAACAATTTAACCGGGATTATGGGGAGATGTCCCATAAACCGTTGTTCAAGACCTATAGTGCAATGAGACCCCCAAGAATTGTATGGAACGGAAGTTCTCTACCTAAGTGGTAAGAATGGTTGGGATTTAGAGGAAGGGACGTGTTTAAAATCCCTACTATCGTTACCAGGCTCAGCAATGATTCAGGCCATCACAATTGAGCTAGGAATGTAGTCTTGGAGTATACAGGCTCAAATGGCACTGCTAAGAATCTGGAAACGCCAGGATCTCGGAACAGTACAAAAGGTCTCTCAATGGTATAGAAATGAAATTCAGCGCAGTAGTTTAAAATGGGCCAGGGAGACTATAAAGAAACTGTACACGGTTTGTGAGAACCTGAATGTGAGAATATGTCAACACTCACTCCAGATAGAAATTACTAAGAGTACACTCAGATCCCAAGGGCAGGAACTGTCTGGGAGGGTAGATGTGGACTACCTAAGCAAGAAAAAATCGGTACAATTTATGAGGGCTACCTGGATGAATTCAGCCTGGTACCCATACCTGGACACGTTACCTAATTATTGGCTCAGATGCGAAATTTTAAGATTAAGGATTGGCATTAACCCTTGGTTGTCAAATGAGAAAACAAAAGCAGAAAGGATGCAGCCCGATGGCAATTGTATATGCACGTTAGGAAAGAAATGTGACATCCCGCACATATTAGTAGATTGTGTGACAGTTTTAACCCAGCGGAAATTATTTTTACGTACCATTTTTTAAAAATATGGTACTGTATCATGGGCCCACGCTGTAGACCTACTCACTGATATGCCTAATCTCTATAATGCAATTACAATTGGAAGATATATGAAGACTGTAAAAAGTTTTTTAATGGAAAAATGAATTTGAGAATATAGGTGTTAATTGTACTGGGTCTATTGCGATTTTAAAGGATGATCTCTATTAATTTACACTTATTTATTGATCTAAAGCTTTCTCAACTTCTAACTTTTTTATTTTACTCATAGTAGGGGTGTGCTGATAATGTTTACACTATGAATCTAGCTACTATGTCTTATTGTATGGATGTTCGTGTGTCCTATATTCATTGTTCATAGGTTACATATTTTAATGGAATTATCATTGGAATTGTGATGATTTTGGGCTAATGATTTTAGGCTATTATAATATGTTGTTTTTATACTGTTTGAAGACCAATGGTCTAATAAACGTTGCTTTTTGACTTGACGTGAGTCACTATTAACAATATTGCATATTGTTAATAGGCTCTGGGGACTATTTGTGAATTGTAATTAATAATACCAACACCTTCCTTATTCTAGCTGTGTAATCAAACAGAAAGGAAAGTGTATGTTGGAATCTACAACAGTTAGGAAAATATACTTGTCCTATCATATTACAAGACTGTAAATCATTTCTATTAACAACATGTTAAAAGTCGTTTATTAAATCCCGACCGAGCAATGTTGGAGAACTAAAATTACATAAAAAGTGAAGACAAAGAGCCTGATTACGAGTCTGGCGGTCTTGTGACCACCAGAATCGCAGTGGCGCAGGAATGGCAGTCCACCGTTTTGCCTAATATGATATTCACAGTCGTATCGGTAGTGTACTGATGGCAGAGCCAGGCAACAGTCATTCCCTGACGGTGGGGCAGCTGCGCCACAACGCAATATGCTGAGGGGGGACAGATGCAGTCCCGCTCAGCATATTACGAGTTCGTCCACCACGACCATTTCATGGCGGGAGGCCTGCCAGGAAAAGGCTGGTGGTGGAGATTCAAACCGGGACCTACGGGGCCCGCATACCCCCTGCCATGGGGATGCATTCAGGGGGCACAACATGTGCCCCCCTGTTTGTAATCCCACAACGTTCCATGACAGCATGGACATCCACATCCATGCCGTGCTGGAACTTTATTGCCGTTACCATTACTCAGCCTGTTTTCCAGGCACCGCCATGGGAAAGGCAAAGGACTGCAAAAATGTTGTAAGAAAGAACATCTTCTCACTAACAAGGGCGCACTTAATATACGATGAAACTCGCTGGTTTCTTCATCAGTTTTCTTTTATTATTCAATTTTTTTTAACTCCAAATGAATTTCAAAACTTTGTCAGTTCATATTGAAAATCATATTCATCGTTCATTTCCAATCAGGTGAAAATAAATTTTCATGACAACCTTAGATGTCCACCCAATGCATTTCGGGTCAAATAAAGGTCTGACCCTTCTTCAGGGGTCTAAAAGTAAATGAGACAGGACCATTAGCTTCACTCAAGCATACAGTCTAATACATGTGAATTAATCATGAATTTTAAATGCATATAACCACAAATTAGATTACATTACACATGATCGTTAACTCTTAAGGTCTAACCGCTTAAAAATATAATAAAGAATGCCTAGTGGCTCCAAAAAATATATTTTTTTGTTTTTTTTTTAAATGAAAGCAAAAAAACAGGCGACATTGGTAGTGCAACAACCTTCATAGGGTAAGGAAACATCAGCGAAAATGGTGGTGACAACTATGCTCAGCGAGATTATGACTAACAAGGTGTAGGGCAAAGAAACAAAATCTAAAACACTAGAAATTTTCATTATTCAGCATTGGTAATAGGCACCCTTTGGTCCTTACATCATGTTTCTACTGACATGGATCTGTTAACTCTGTTTCATATGTATTATTGAATTTTTTCAATTTTTTCTTTTTCGTATGTTTAACTTTATTGCTCACTTTTCGCATACACACTTTTCGTGTAAGCACAGAATTCCCAGTTCATTTGTTACCTTATGTGCGCGTAACTATTGGTTCACTCATAGCTTTTCATTTTCATTGGTTCATTTGGGAGCCAATGACAGCTTTACATTTTGTGCGCGTAACCATTGGTTTATTCACAGCCTCCTATTCTCATTGGTTCACTTGGGAGCCAATGACAGCGTAACTCTTATCCTTGCACCATGTGATATAAATAGACCTATCCTGCATGATTTAACTAGCCACTTATCTCGGCATGAACGCTACACGCCGAGTGCGTAATTCCAACAGCTGCAGAGACCTTTTGTGTTCCGAGTAAGTTTATTTAGTGATCGTTTCTAGTGTTTTAGATTTTGTTTCTTTGCCCTACACCTTGTTAGTCATAATCTCGCTGAACATAGTTGTCACCACCATTTTCGCTGATGTTTCCTTACCAGATGAAGGTTGTTGCACTACCAATGTCGCCTGTTTTTTTGCTTTCATTTAAAAAAAAAAAAAAAAAAAAAAAAAAAAAGAATTTTTTTTTTTGTAGCCACTAGGCATTCTTTATTATATTTTTAAGCGGTTAGACCTTAAGAGTTAACGATCATGTGTAATGTAATCTAATTTGTGGTTATATGCATATAAAATTCATGATTGCTGGTAGCAGGGAAACCTACCTGCATGCCTCCTCGCTCCCGAGCCCGATTCCCAGCGCGCGCTCACAGTTCCTGGCGCTTGGGGAGAAGGGGTTCGGCCATCTTGGGTGAGGGAGGGGTAGCGCTGCAGATGCTGGCCGCCTCCCACCCTCCTCTCACCGGATATAAGGACATGCATATCCGTCCGCGCAGCGGGCGGGCGCAGCGGCGCGCCGGCGGCGCGCCGAAGGCGCGCCAAAGGCAAGCCCGTCTGCGCCCGTCCGCGCCTGGCCCGCGCCCAGGGCCAAGAATCCTGCCTCACTCGCCGCAGACTCTAAGTTAGTCTACACACCCACGGCTCTGAGGAAGCTCCAACCTACCTCCTCATTTCGATGCATCAAACATGACTTGTCACAAACACCGATGGTCACTAAAATTAGCTGCCCCTACTGTAAAAGCGCGATTGCTATTGACAATACGAACTTGAGGCCCAAAAGGCAAACTGATGCCACGGAGGTGGTTATTCTTATGGCCCTCATTAACGCTCGTTCACTAGGGAAGCACAGGCAAGAAATAGCGGACCTTATCATTGATAACAATCTAGACGCTCTCTTCATTACCGAAACGTGGACTGATGACGCTTCAGCACCTGATCTAGTGGTAGCATTGCCTCCTGGCTATAAAGCCTATCGACAGGATAGAGTCGGGAAAAAGGGAGGAGGTTTAGCTATTATCACGAGAGACCACTTCGAAGCCCGCACATCCCTAATTCCAGGTGCTTCTTGTGAAGCTATGCACTTTGACATTAAGTTTTCCGCTCTGTTTAATTTTAAGGGAGTTCTCCTTTACCGCCCTACTGGGTCGAGAGCAGCCTTCCTGACTAATTTACATGTAATAACTGAAGAAATAGCCACTGAAGTCTCCACAACTATACTGGGCGACATGAATTTCCATTTGGATCTAGAAAACGATAACGATACTGCCGCCCTGATATCGGACCTAAAAACGATGGGCCTTAGACAATTGGTCACCTCCCCCACCCATCAGGCAGGTCATATATTGGACGGTATATTCTCAAACGTAGAGGACCTACACATAACCAGCATTCTTCCCATGCCATGGACTGATCACTTCGCTATTTTCAGTAGCCTGTCTATAAAGGAACAAAAGAGGAAGAAGCCCACGGCCATAGCTCCAGGTCCCTTTAAAGTATGGAAGAGTCTTAACCATACCGAATTAAAATCACTACTGGACAATACTTGCCCAGAGATACCCAATGACCCCATTACTGCCACCAGGCAATTTCACGAATGGATAGGTGCCGCTACTAATCAATTAGTACCCACGAAATTCCATTCTAGAAACAGAAGCTCACCTACTGCTCCGTGGTACACAGAGGAACTGCGTATCCAAAAACAACTGTGTCGGAACAGGGAAAGGCTTTGGCGCAGAAATTACAATAACGAAAGCAAGATCACCTATAAACAATCTTTATCCACTTACAAAATTATGATCACTGCTGCCAAAAAGACCTTTTTTGCAGATCAAATTGAAATAGCCAAAAATTCGAGTAAACAACTCTTTGACATCACCAAAACCTTGTCCGGCAACGCACCTGATTTATATCCTGTGCCCTCTCAATCTCTTTGCGACGCATTGTCTGAATTCTTTTTCTCCAAAGTTAACAACATTTATCAAACGTTCATTTCCACCACCATCACTCCGAGATCTCCCACCGCTCACACCACCTCAGGAAACATCCTGTCTAGTTTTCTGCCTCCTACCACGGAACACATAAAAACCATTATCAGATCCATCAAATCCGGATCGGCCTTGGACCCATGCCCTTCGTCAGTGCTTTCCAACGTAATAGACGTTACCGCGCCTATTATCTCTCTGGTCTGTAATACCATCTTCAGTTCCGGGATCTATCCAGACTCCTTAAAAAATACACTCATTAAGCCCTTGCTTAAGAAATCCAACCTAGATAAGGAGGAACTAAAGAATTACAGACCTATAGCAAGCCTCCCCTTCTTAGCTAAGGTGACGGAGAAAGCCATGAACCAGCAGCTCTCAGAATACGTCGAGAAACATCAGCTGCTGGATGACACACAGTTTGGCTTCCGAAAATATCACGGAACCGAAACCGCCCTTCTTAAGGCAGCGGACGACATTAGAATTGTCCGTGACCAAGGAGGGACAGCACTTCTTGTTCTGCTTGACCTCTCGGCGGCCTTCGACACGGTCGACCATAAGATCTTAGTAGACCGTGTCGGACGGATGGGAATTCTCCATACAGCGAGAGATCTGCTCTCCTCCTTCCTGTCCAACAGATCACAAGTGGTCACTCTGGGGCCATATCAATCGGCCAAGCGTTCACTTCCTTGTGGGGTTCCTCAAGGCTCCTCCCTTAGTCCGACACTTTTTAACATCTATGTGTCGGACCTTGCGGGTGTAATCAAAGCATTCGGGATGAGCCTAACCTCATATGCGGATGATACGCAACTAGTGTTGGCCATCAAAGGTGACGGGCATGAGGTAGCAGAACGTTTTAAAAACGGTATGGTAGCAATCGGAGAGTGGATGACAGATAACTGTCTGAAACTTAATTCCGATAAGACGGAGGTGCTCATCTTTGGCTCTCTCTCCCCGAGATGGCCCGCTTCCTGGTGGCCGTCGGCCTTTGGTACTCCCCCTAGTCCGACCCTCAAAGTTAGGAATTTGGGAGTTACCTTTGATAACCGGCTCAACTTCATGGCTCATGCAAATAAGGTCGCAGCCACTGCCCAGTACAAACTCCGAATGATAAGGAAAATCATTCCTTTCCTGCCAGATACTGCTGCTAAAACTTTGGTCAGTTCTTTAGTGCTTTCATCACTAGACTATTGTAACTCTCTTTTTCTTAATGCCCAAGTTAGGGTAATAAAAAAACTGCAGACAATACAAAATGCATCAGCGCGTCTTCTGTCCAGATCACCAAAGTTTGCTCCTATCACTGACACCATAAGAACTTTTCACTGGCTGACCATCCAAAACAGGATTAAGTTCAAGTCACTTTGTATGATTTACAAAACACTTCATGATCAGGGGCCTCGCCTCCTCAAGGACAAGCTTACTCCTTACATACCATCCAGACAGCTTCGCTCTTCCAATCTGAACCAACTAGTGGTTCCACGCTCCAAAACAGTGTCCTGGGGTGACCGCCGGTTTCTAGTCGCCGCCCCAAAGATATGGAATACTCTGCCTCATCACATTAGAACTTGCCCCTCACTTTTACAGTTCCGTAGGAAGCTGAAAACCTGGCTGTTTAATCAGTGATAGTATACCTTTCTCCTCCTGTTTCCCATGCCTCGTTAAGAGACACCTGCTAAGGTCTAGCGCCGAGACGCCTACGGGTATTCGTTCGCGCTTAACAAATGTCAAAAATAAATAAATAAATAAATTAATTAATTCACATGTATTAGACTGTATGCTTGAGTGAAGCTAATGGTCCTGTCTCATTTACTTTTAGACCCCTGAAGAAGGGTCAGACCTTTATTTGACCCGAAATGCATTGGGTGGACATCTAAGGTTGTCATGAAAATTTATTTTCACCTGATTGGAAATGAACGATGAATATGATTTTCAATATGAACTGACAAAGTTTTGAAATTCATTTGGAGTTAAAAAATTTTGAATAATAAAAGAAAACTGATGAAGAAACCAGCGAGTTTCATCGTATATTAAGTGCGCCCTTGTTAGTGAGAAGATGTTCTTTCTTACAACATTTTTGCATTGATAAAGACACGCCGGGACTTCGTGTTTCACAAGGTGCGCCGAAACTATATTGTTAAACCGTCCACATACCTTAGAGTGCACGGGGATCACACAGTTATAATAAAGGCAAAGGACTGCCAGCCGTGTTACCAGTTGACCTCGTGTAACATGAGTTCAACTTTTAATACAGCTAGCAATCCTTGCGAGGGTTTGGGGCAGCTGTGCCGGCGGTGAGCCGGCGCAACTGAGCCAAACTCGTAATCAGGTCCAAAAGTGTCTAGGTGAAGTGAGAGCCGGAGAAATAGTTGAGGATGAAAAGGAGAAAATGATGGACCTTGTGACAGTGAGATAAATGCCAAGTGTGACGTGGAATCACTTTCAAGGCTTTATCAAAGGGATATTGCATGTGCCAATGGGTTGAAAGTAAATATGCGGCAAAGAAAATTGTCAAGTGTGCGATACAAAAGACATTGCCCTCTCTTCGCAAACTATGATTTGAATTAATCAAAATATGTTTGATACCATGTTGATATAATTAATTGTAAAATAGTTCGAATGGCTGCAAGATTAAACAACAAGCAACAGACTTCCACAATGACCTGCATTTGTCTGTACCGGAGAAGCAGCAGTGTTACTAGTACTCCTGGAGCCACGGGTCTGTGTGATTGAGGGAAAGTGTTAGCAGCGTTACAACTCAGTTGCACAAGATGCAAGGTGATTAGCATTTTGTGTATTGCCCACACACAAGGATTTTTATTGCTAGCCTAAAACTTCAAAGTGGCTCATTCCGAAAATGCAAAAAATTGGCCAAATAAATAGCCAGAAACCTGTGAGTCAAAAGCTTTTTGGCATCAGCAGTGGAGGTGATATTGCACATGGTCTTGGGTAAAACCTCTACAGCAGATGATAATATAAGTCAACTCCAGCAAGATTATGAAATCAAGGGTGTGCCACCAATGAGAGGGAAAGGAGGCTGGCAGAGTCAATCATGTGGGTTTGGAACCAGAGGCTTTGGTTTGATTTTTGTGTGGACCTCTTCGTGTTCTAAGATCTCGTTCCTGACAAGCCTAAACATCTAAACTGGGAAGAGCACTGCAGCTGTAAGTGACTTACCAAATCACAGGTTCTAGTCTCTGAACTTCTTCCATGGAAGTAGGGCTCTAAGTGTGTCCAACATTTCATATTAAATTACTTATGGAGCACAGGAATATCCTAAAGTCCCTCTCAGTTCTAATACAGAGATGCCCATCAGCAATGAGGTGACATTATGCAAACAGGGTCTTGAAACAGTTTTCACAAGGACATATCTTCCATGGATGGCAATGTATCTCAGAGAGAAAAGCAAAAGAGGATGCTTGTCCTCCTATCCTGACCGGTAAAAATTGAGGGGTCATCAGCAGAGGGGAACATAGTCATCTCTTTTTATGTATGGCAATGTGTGGCTTAAATGTAGACATCTAACAATGCAGGGGGAGGAGCAGTGACTTTTGCAGATCACAAACTACATTACATTGAATTTGCGTCTATAAAGGCAACCAATGGGATAGACTGTTCCTTCAGATCTGTCTTCATAATGCAATGCTTCAGATGACAGCAGCTTTTTCTGAAGAAGGTGTAAAATGCAAGACTTTACATAAAAGTTTCAGAATTTGCTGCATCATTGATCTGCGGAACTAACGATCAAACTGAGTACAGGCAATCTCAGTATTCCTGGCATAACTGACTTGGAAAGCATCAAGCCCATCTTGATTGCCCATATTTACCTTACGTCATCTTATTGGCAGTAATCCACACTCCTTTTGGTTGTTGAAGAAATTAATTTGTAAGTTCACTTCGAAGTCTGTAGGGTTTTAGTGCGTTTGGTAGCCATATCCAATATGTGAATGCACTCACCTGAAAACATTACATTTTTTGTAATAGCATAAGTAGGTATCTGCAAGTACTTAAGCTTTCTATATGACACCCTATCTCCTTTTAAATTTTCCTTTTACTAAATATGTACAGGTATTAATATATGGAATTGCAAATATAGATATAAATTATATATTATTCAGCTATTTTTACAAATAAATACAGCCTGGCAAATACTTTGCTTTACATCTGTATTTATGGTAAAATTTTAGGAATGTTAATGGAGTTCCTTTAAAAATGTTATGGTAAGGAACTGCTTTTAAGGGAGTGGCTTTCAGAAATCTAACAGAAATATAGAGATCCAGCCTACCTTCACAACAAACTTGCTAAACTTGCCTCTATTTTGCCTTATAAGTAGGGAGGAGCCCTACTAAATATGTGGTGGTAAACTCCTCTTCTCCCAAAAAAAGTTCTGCTTTTAAATTTACCTTGAAATTTACATGAACAAGAAGTCTTCAATGTCAGAAGCTATATAACTCTTTTTGACTTGTTATTCACAGTTAGCTTCCCACAACATGTCAGACTTGTAGATCTTAGAAGAACTAGAAGACCAGTCTTGGAGCATGTCACTAGGACTGGCAAGAGTTCATGGACCCTTTCAGAGAGTTGTTCAGATGAGTCCAAATCGTAGAACATTATTTCCCATTCAATGTAGATCTCTTAATAGTGGATTTTTAAAACATTATAGACTTCCTAAAATCACTTGCAGATTTTAATGACACTGAGTGCCTCGATCCGGTCTTGACTAAGCTATATGCGTCTGATGAGTCCTAATGAGAGTGAAACATATATGAATGCTTTTTAAAAATAGGAATGAGAAGAGCGTGCTTCAAAGAGATCTCAAAATTGGTTTAGTAAAGCAATACATTAACAAGGGGTATGAAATGAGTGAGGAGCAGAAAAGCTGGCTGAAAGATATTGACTAATGGAGATATTATTTACGTTGCAGACTGGGTGAGCTAAGGTGCTAGATATATATCAGTCAAATCAAAAATGGAATGAGAAGAGGTATTTGCAATTGCAGAAAATCCAACATAGCATGGAAACAAAAAATGTTGCTTAACCTCAGAGAACATAGGCAGGACTGAGTTTTCTAAGTTATTAAAGATCAGTGTTGTGAAAATTATAGTTGTCATTTAACCTACTATAAAAAGAATAACCACCTTATGTCTGTTTTGGAAGGTATGCTGTCTCCGGAGGCTATGCTGTTTTAAAATATGGATCAAAATCTTTAGACATTTTCCGTCTCCCTGGTGAAGATAATTTATTCCTGTTTGGGATAATCCATCAGTAATCGAAAATACACTGGTGTATGTGTTTTTTCTATAAATAAATAAAAAATACATTTGATAATGAAACTCTTGACTATGGAAAACATCACTGTTAACTGAAAAGCTTTGGTGTGCTTACAATTGAGCAGTATGTTCTAACTGTTTTCTATAAATATTTTAAACTGCTTGCAAAGAAGAAAGTCTATGTGTGACTGACAGGATTGATCTGCCTAATTTAAATAAGATTGATTATTAAAAAGGATATTAACTTCATAGATGTGGATCATTTCGTATTTTGATTTTTTGCAGAGTGAGGATGAGATTACACCGAAACATTGACGATGGCAGTTTTTGCATGCAACAATTAACTAGGTACCCATGAACTATTAATTCTGTTGTCTTGGTTTATAAAAGATCTTACTCCAGCAAATCATAAGCACATATAGGGGCAGATTAGGATGTCAGGCGGAGTTGCCTCCGGACGATATCTCTGCTGTTTTGAAACTGACCGACCTCGGGTCGGCAGTCCGAAACCTCAGTTACAATGTGACCATACATGGTGCGGTCGCAAACTCCCATTTCCCTATGGGAGTTTGTGTGGCGGTAGCAAACTGGCCGCAGCACAAGCTCCCATAAAGAAATGTAAGTTACAGTAAATCCCAGCACCATGTGGTAGGCACCTCCTCATGGTGATTGCCACACGATGCAGGGATTTACAGGGGGGCACCAGAGGTTCCCCCCAACCAGATGCCGCAGAGGAAAGGGGGCTATGCTAGGGGCCCTCAAAGCCACTTTGGACAGGCTTTCCTGTTGGAAAGCCCGTCATGGAAAGCTTGTCAAAAACCGACATCAGAATCCCGACGGCAGAAACGCAGTCCATAAGAGATTATGTGGCGGTTCCGACTAACCGACAGACTCTTGGAGCCTGTCGGAAGCCAGTCAGATTGACCGGGCAGTTTAAACTCTGACTGCCTTCTTTGTAATAAGGTGGTCAGAGTTTAAACCAAGGATGTTGGTCGGTGCTTACCAACCGTCATCCTAATCGGCCCATTAGTGTTTTGTGTTAAATAATCTTCATGACATTTTAGGCAAAATTGTCAAATTATCACTGCAGGGCACAGAGAAATGTTTCCAATGCCCACCATGAGATTGTGGTGTGTGATGAAAAGCAAGACTGATACGTGCATTACAGATGACGTATTGTTGACAAATGTCTATTGTGAGAAATCACTAAGGTTCACAAATGGCTTTTTACTCACTGAAATTATGGAAACATTTCAAGGGACTACCCTGAATACCAGGCAGAGGTGTCGAAATTCAAATATAGAAAGCCAAAAATCCTGAAATGTAAAGAATTCAATGCTAAATCATAATGTGAACTAAAAAGGGAAATAAAATAAAATAATGCCATCGAAGTGCTAGTTCTACTGCTTTTCAGGAAGTGGACTTCTTGTTGAGTTTGGTGTGGCTTTAATGTAATGTCTGAGAAATGCAATTGAGAAAAGAGCAGCCGTGGATGTAGATAATAAAGCAATGATTTAGAGTTATAGAAGGGAGGGAAAAGGGGGGAATACAGAGAGGGACAGTAAGCACAATAAAATATTATAGGAACAGGATGTCCAAGAGTGAATGTTCTGGAAATACATCAAGGAATGGGGTTAAAGTGTCAGGGAGTTATTGGAGCAACATTCAACCTTCATTTACAAACAACATTTCTAACAGTGCATATTCAATAACGTATTAGAGAAAAAAGGATTTGTTTAATGTGAGTTGTTCATGAAAATCACTGTTTTGTCTTGTCAATTTTGTCAGGAAAAATCCATCAGGAGGTTTATTAGTTACAATAAATCAACATCACAAGAAAGATGTTTAAGACACATGTTGGAAACCCCTAATGTGCTTTATGTGTTTTTTTTTGTATCTCAGAATTGCTAAAAATCCAGGATGCATTGGGACTTTCAGTTAAGTCTACAGATGGATACATTATTTTGGAAATACCATGTCTTCCTCTCTAGATGTGGTCACAATGCTGAATATAACACTTAGGGGCCGATTCCGATCCGGGCCAGAAACCGTAACGACTGACACAGACCGGGACAGAATTCTGACCGATGCGTACACATGCCGTACGACCTTTGAAGTACGATGCGTTTCGTACAAGATACAAACGACTCGCAGAGAGTATGGTCAATCTGACCGAAACGTATGGAAAACATTGACTCGTTCGTAAACTGACCCGGAATCCTCACGACCGACACAGACCGGGAATAGTTCCGACCGACACGAACATGCGCCGTACGACCTGCGAAGTATGATAAATGTGTGTGAAATGAAACCGACTCACACGGAGCCCAAGACGTAAAACAGAAACTTACAGAACATAGGGAATAGCAATTGAAAGAGTCCGTCACGCCCGACGTGTACGCGATCGCTGCAACATAGCACAATGTGAGTGAGACCGACTCGTTTCACCCCGCAGTTGACGCTGTAAGCGTCTGTCCTGGTCCACAGAACGTCTCCGTCATGCTCAAAATAAATCAACAAAAATAGACAGAAAAAGACCAAACAAGCATTGCCGTAAGAAAAGAAAAATTAAAAGACACACTCACAACCCCACCTATATAAAGGGCCAAAATCCATACCATGATCCTTTGCAAATTCCACAGAGCTGCCAGCAGGGAACACAACACACTGCATGGACAGACACACTCACAACTCACACAACACACAACCTTTACACCATGAGCACCTCACTAAAACCACACTCACAAACACCCAGCTGAACTCACACCCACTTGCCCTCACTTCCACACTCACACACACATCAATCTCCACCACCACCCATCACCATGCCCCCAAAGAAGAATCCAAAGTTCACAGATAGTGAGTTGGAAGTGATGGTTGATGAAATTCTTGGAGTAGAGCCAGAGTTATTTGGCACATTGGTCCAACAGACCCCCCTGTCCCAGAAAACAAAGATGTGGGAGAGGATTGTGAACAAGGTGAACGCACAAGCAGCTTGCCTGCGACCAATGGACGACATCAGGAGCAGGTGGTACGACATACGCAGGAGGGTCAAGAAGCTCATCAGCAAAGACCATGTCCTGAGCCAGCGTTCTGGCAGTGGCCCTCCTGCCAAACCCTTGCATTTCACTTCCTGGGAGGAGAAGGTGCGGGCCATCCTCCCACCGGTGGGCATCCATGGATTATCCGGAATACCAGAGCCTGGTGAGTACACAAACAACTAATCTAAATTGTGAGGCAATAGCAATCCACACCCACAGACTTTAATGTCATGGGGTCAGTTAATCCATTCACTGTTATCAATCCCCATCAACCCAAACATAAATATCCTGTGATGTGAATGCCAGTTAGATTAGCACAATACCTGCAATGTCTCAGTAACATGTAACTATGTCAATACATGTACAAACGTACTGACAAATACAGCAAGGATTTGGCTATAAACACCAACAAACACTGTCAGCCATCATGCTAGCACATTTACACTCACTCCCAAGGAAGCAGAGTCCCAGGAAGGAAGGCTGGGTTTGCCGGGAAGATGGGTGTAGCCAAAAGCATGATGGGAGTCGTAGTCACAGTCAACAGTCCTCCTCCCACATGGCCCAGGAATACCCCCATGCACCATGCTCACCTCACAGGGAGTGGAATAGTACTGCCAAGATGGCTGACACTGGCCTCTGCTGTGGAGAGCACAAGGCCCTGCTGGGAGTAGTGCTCAAACACCAGGCACCACTGTCTGACACCTTGAATGTGAAGTTTGACTCACTGTCATAGAAGCATGGTTCATGATGGCCTATCTGGGCTGTGGGGGAGGAGGAGTGCTAGCTCTGACCACATCTACCAGCAGGCCCTGTCACACACACACCCCTCCCACAAACACCAAACAACACACCTGGGACCAAGCCCAACCTGAGACTCAAGGTAAATCTATTTCCAAGATGCCTGACACTGGGCCCTGGGGTGAGGAGCACCAATCCTTGGTGGGATCTGTGTTCAAATCCAGATCGTAACTAACAACATACCTGCAATGTAACAGGAAAGCTCACCATTCACAAATGTCACAAAACTTAGCACAAACTCACAGCAAGGCAATGTGATCCAAACACCAGTCACATGCAGCAGCCATCTTGTTTGCTGCACACATTCACTACCAGGAAAGCTGAGTCGCAGAAAGGAAGTTTGGGTAAGCTGGGAAGGTGGGTATATATGAGAGCATGATGGGAGTCATAGTCACAGCCAACAGTCCTCATCCCACATGGCCCAGGAATACCCCCATGCACCATGCTCACCTCAAAGGGAGTGGAAAAGTGCTGCCAAGATGGCTGACACTGGCCCCTGCTGTGGGGAGCACAAGGCCCTGTTGGGACTTGGGCTCCAACAAACAACAGGACAACACTGTCAGCCATCTTGCCAGCACTGTATCACTCACTCACAGGGAAGCAGAGTCCCAGGAAGGAAGGTTGGGTATGCTGAGAAGGTGGGTGCAGCCAAAAGCATGATGGGAGTCATAGTCACAGCCAACAGTCCTCATCCCACATGGCCCAGGAATACCCCCATGCACCATGCTCACCTCATAGGAGTGGAAAAGTACTGCCAAGATGGCTGACACTGGCCCCTGCTGTGGGGAGCATGTGAGAAGTTGGCCTGGTATATGCTGGTCACTAGTTAAAGTGGCCACCTTGCACCAGTACAATTCGACTCTTACGGTAGATAGGTTTAAGACAGCCTTTTAAAGGAAGCTATCCTAGTGGTAGCTGTGGCGAGCAGCCTTCAGGCTAAGTCTTTAGAGGAATGTAAAGCAGCTTGTTTTACCTTATAATCTCTTGAATTACTAAATGAAAGGACACACAGGTATATATATAAAATATATATGTATTTATTTCTAACAACTCTCTGCTAATCTCTTTATGAGATTAGAAGTCAGGAACATATGCACAAATCAACATTTCACAACAAGTTAAGCACAAATATGGCTGGGGCCCAAGGGGCGTACCATACCATATACTAAAAAAGAGACTTAAGAATAACGACTTGAGAAGGGACAAGGCCTAGGGCCTTCAGAAGCGCTGGGGCCTCACTAATCCACCCAAGGCAGGTAAGTAAAGGACTCACGGGAGACGCATGCAGTGTGAGAACGCAGCTGCGGATCCCAATTGACTTCAATGGAGCAAGTCGCAATTGGAAATTTAGAGTTTAAGGATACTTTGGGAGAGTCTACAAGCAAGTCACTTACAGGGTAAGTAGTTCTAGAGCCAACACCCACAGGAGCACCGTAGTGCTGGAGTTACCTCACCCAGGGAAGTCAGGTGCATAGGTGTCTTTTGGTGTCGGGTCGCGGCATCGTTTTCAATGGGAGCCAAAGAAGACTTGCTGCTTGTGAAGACAGGAGAAGTATCCGGTGGAATCCAAGGCTGGAATCAGAAGAAGGAAGACCTGAAAGCAGAGGGGACAGTGTTCAAAGTCACTTGGCAGTGACCCGGGGCAAGGAAGATGGATGCCCACAGTCGTCGGGTGATTTCAGGTGATCCCCGGGTGTCTTGACTCTACAGCGACAAGGTTCAGGAGGATTCTGCGGGTCCCATGAAGTCTGCAGCTTACTGCGGTGTAGGCGACCAGATTGGAGCCAACAAGCCTTGGCAACAGCAAGTCTCGTGGAAAGTGTAAAAAGTCAGCGGCGCAGACCAGCAAGGTCTGAGGGACTCACCCAGCGAGGGTAAGTCAGAACAGGCCTGGAGCAACCAGGGGAGCCCTTTGGAATTGTAGAAAAGTCTTCAGGGGACCCACAAGCCAACCGGCAAGGGATCACGAAGACGCCTCAGGAGGATTCACTCAACAGGGGCCCACAGTCACTCAGGACGGGGTAGGCCTCTGACCTTCGGTGGAAATCCTGCGTGGTCCAATGTACAAGTTCATAGAACGTCATGAAGGGGGTTGCACTCGAAAATAGTGTACTGTACCCATGTATTGCGGTTCCTCGTCACTCGTGGGGTCCACTTGCCTCAGCGTCACTGGGGACTCACGATGACATTCGAGAAGTCAGGAAATGCACTTCCGGGGCTGCAGGGACTTCGGACTCCGGCGGGAGCGGGAATGTTTGCGACCATTGATTGCAAGATTGGGTGCCTGCCAAGCAGGGGAGTCACTCCTTGACTCCAAGGGAGATTCTTCAGTCTTCCAGAGGTAGTGGAACATCGAAGTTCCAGGATTCTTCTTCAGAGCATCGTCCAGGGATATCTAGTTTGCAATGGCAAGGGTTCCCTAACTTATACTGCAAGGAAGGGAGGGACTAGCTCTATGACCCCACCTGTGGGAGGGTCAGGGGAGTGGGTGGCTACACCCGCTTCCCTTTGTCCAGTTTCGCACCAGAGCAGGGGCAGGTAGCCCCTGAGCCAGTTTGAACTGGTGTATGCACAGAGGAGCCTACTGCTCCCCCAGTGCAGGACTTCAAAGCACTCTAGGAGTGCACCCACCCAGCCCCAATACACTAAACCCTGTCTGGGAGGTGGTTACACCTCCCTGTGACAGGATGCCTATTGTTGGGCCTCCTCCACTGCGAGTTTTGGTCAGCAGCAGGAGGGCAGCCCAGGGTCTGTGACTGGTGTCATCCATTTTGTGATGCCAGGGCTCTTCAGGATTCTACCGTGTTTCCACAGTAGGTACATGTCTATCCCTCTAGAAGGATGGGATCATACTCCCACACCAGTTACTGGTGTGGGGGTATGATTCCAAAGCGTTTGACACCAAACACAACATGTTTTGATGCAGCCATTCCAGAGTTAGCATTAACCACAAGGTAATAATGCACTTAAGAGTATATGGTTTGACCGCATTCTCAAACAACCCCAGAGAATGGACTCTGAGAGCTGCAGAGGGGCCCTGCTCAGGCAGAGGCACCCCCTCACATGGAAACCAAGCACCCTGCCCTCAGGATTGATAGGGCCTGCCTTAGGGGTGACTGATAGGTTTATATGTGTGTCCAGGGAGAGATATAGTGAACCTATATCTCAGTGAGGAGTGCTAACACTACCTCACCCAGGCTGCAGTAGCAGGCCTGTGGTGTCAGATTTAGTCTGCTTCCCAGGGGTGGCATAATCCATGCTTCAGTCCCTGGTAGGCCTGTGAAGTACCTATGCCCTTGGTACCTAAGGTACCATATACTAGGTGCTCACAAGGTACCACAGTATCCAATCACTAGCGCACCTAATATGCACTCCATGTTGTTTAGAGTGAACAGAGAGGCTGGGGCCCTGATTAGCAGGAACCCAGCCAGACTATAGCCAGAAACCAGTGTTAACATCAGAAAAAAACAGGACAAACAACAGGACAGCACTGTCAGCCATCTTGCCAGCACTGCATCACTCACTCACAGGGAAGCAGAGTCCCAGGAAGGAAGGTTGGGTATGCTGGGAAGGTGGGTGTAGCCAAAAGCATGATGGGAGTCGTAGTCACAGGCAACAGTCCTCATCCCACATGGCCCAGGAATACCACCATGCACCATTCTCACCTCACAGTGAGTGGAAAAGTACTGCCAAGGTGGCTGACACTGGCCCCTGCTGTGGGGAGCACAAGGCCCTGTGGGGACTTGGGCTCCAACAAACAACAGGACAACACTGTCAGCCATCTTGTCAGCACTGCATCACTCACTCACAGGGAAGCAGAGTCCCAGGAAGGAAGGTTGGGTATGCTGGGAAGGTGGGTGTAGCCAAAGGCATGATGGGAGTCGTAGTCACAGCCAACAGTCCTCATCCCACATTGCCCATAAATACCCCCATGCACCATGCTCACCTCACAGGGAGTGGAAAAGTACTGCCAAGATGGCTGACACTGGCCTCTGATGTGGGGAGCACAAGGCCCTGTTGGGACTTGGGCTCCAACAAACAACAGGACAACACTGTCAGACAACTTGAACATGAACTTTGGCTCACTGTCATGGAAGTATGGTCCAAGGCGGCTTCTCTGGTCCAGGTGGGAGGAAGAGGGCTACCTCAGACTGCATCTACCAGCAGGCCCTGTCACACACACCCCTTCCACCAACACCAAACATCACACCTGTGTCAGGCACGGGAGTGCACTTGTATCGCAATGGACATGTAAGTCAAATAATCAATACATGAGCTATCCATGCACAAACGCATCAGGTTTTCATGACAATGTTCTAAACCAACATTGGCATCTTCCTGTGACAATTGAGGACAATGCAATGCACATATACTCATCATGAAACACAGTAGCAACTGTGAAGTGTGTGATACGTTGATGTGTGCTGAACCACAACATACATTGTGTGCCTCTTCCACCCACGGGGCAGCTAGGGAAACTGCAGGTACAGAAGAAGAAGAATCCCAGTCCCAGACTCTGGTTGACCCTGAGCTTCCCGGTGTGGATGCCTCTCAGTCCTCTTCGGATGACGACGAACGACCTGGCCCCTCCGGTGTGGATCAGCGTGCAGCACCAGCAGTCGTAACAACAGCACGCCCTGCCACCACTCCTGCTACATCTGCGAACACCCAGATGACCCCTACCAACACGGACAGACCAAGTCAACATAACACAGAGGGAACAGCAACATAGGGCACCCTGGATGTGGCAGACAATACCACCAGTGCCAACACAGAAGGAGGGCCAGTGTCGTCTGTGCCTGCAACGGCAGGTCGTGGTGGGAGTGGGGGCAGGCTGAGGCCACGGCCTGAACATGGTGCTGCACATGGTGCTGCACCGCAAGCTGATCCACAGTTGGGACGCATCATACAAGCCTATCAGGAAAGCACCAGAGACTTTGGCCAGGTAGTGCTGATCCTTAGGGACAGTAAACAACAGCAGGCTGAACATCATGCCAGATTGGACTCCCACATGTCCCGGGTGGAAACACACGTCCCGCATGGAGTCCAAAATGGACAAATTTGCTGAACTCACGGCGGTGCATAGGGACATACTCACATGCCTCCACCAGATTGCAACCAACATGTCCACACCTCCATGTGTGCCCACTACATCTGTTGTCACAACATCTGCAACTGCCACAGGGAGGGATGAGGACAGTGGCGAAGAGTCCACCAAACCACCCCAGCCTGCACCTGAGGGTCCACCTAAAAAGAAGAAGAGGGGTCGTCCAAAGAAGGACAAGTGAGAGCCAGCTGGCCATTCACATCCCCCAGGAAGTGAGCACCTGCTCCAGATATCCTCCATTGTGTGCAAACTGTTTACCTTGTTGACTGTCACTGAGCTCTCCCACATGTAATGGAGGGTCTAAGTTGGAACAATGAATCAAATGATTGTGGACTTCACTCAGTAAATTTCATCTATCACCACTACCAACTCCTCTGTGAATTTTGGATTCCTATTGCACTGTACAGCACGTTCTATTAGGTATACTATTCTCACACATGTATGTAAATAAATTCATAATCACACAAGACATGACTCTGTTTTAAATTGAACTGGGTTTGTCACATAGAGGTGACAACATGCTAAAGAAAGACTGTGCATGGCAACTACTACAGCAATGTCAACACAGTCATGTGAGTCATCTTGATGTGACACATATGAGAGATACACACTACTAGGTCAACACAACACTAATTTACTATGCCCATCATACTCATTGCCCCCAACAATGTGAACTGAAAAGACACAGAAATGCACATATTTATTTATTTTTAAAGTTTTATAGAGCGCGAACCAGACCCAGGATAGGGTATCAGAGCGCTTTACAGAAGGCATATGGTGAACACATTCAAAAGGATAACATTGCATATACAAAGACATACTCCGAAAGTAACAAGGCGTAACAACAATGAAATCACTAGGTCTAGGTAGTGAAAACATTCAAAATTTGTGTCGGTTTACACTTCACGTCTCAGCATTGGGGGAGAAATGCTCTGAGTCTTGCAATACAGTTCAAGCTTGTGACGGTCAGGGAACCCACAGTAGAGGTAGTTAGTGGTTGAGGTTCAGGGTCATGGTTGTGCAGATTTAGAGTAGGAATTTGCTCATCAGGTATAATTTTGCTTCCTTATGAAGAGAGGTGTAACAGAGATTTTTCTGATCTAAGGTGGAAGAGAGTTCCATATCCTTGGTGCAGCCCCAGAGAAAGCTCTGTTGGAAGTTTTCGACTTTTTGAAACATGAGGGTTTCAGAAGTAGATTGTTTGAACTCCTTGAATGTCTGTTTCCCCCGGATAAGGTGAGTTTTTGGGCTAGGTAATGTGGGGTGTTGTGGTGTAACGCCTTGTGTGTGATGCAAGCCATTTTTAGGTGGATTCGGGCTTCGTAGGGTAACCATTTACATACACAACACTCATGCAGAGGCAGTGCAAATCATGCCACAGGTACAGTATGCTAAAGAATGTCAGATGTGTGGATACAGAGGAAGCACATCACAAAGTGGTGCACACCTCCATTACACATACACAACAAATTAACTAAACAACAGATGCAAGGTATCCTCACATGACAGTGAGCACAAAGTAACCAAGAGGATCAGAAATGCCAGTCCTGGGGTGTGTGGGATGATGCATCCGGCTTCCATGAAAGGTTGCACTCTGTAACTGGATTGTGTGTTTTGGAGGTCACATGTCACCAGACAATAGCCAAAGGACCCTGTGAAGGACAGACATACAACAGTATTGCAATTACCAAATGACTGCATACATCTACAATACACATTACATACACAATTCCCAAGAGGAGTGAAACAACCTATGAATCATGTCAACACTGTTTGGGAGAACATACTTAGTCAAAGGACACATCAATACAACAACCATGTCAAGTAGCCTGCAGTCACATGTATGCACCCACATTGCACCACAAAAACACATATCAGGCAAAGCAAAAACGTAGACAACTCAATACCGTTTACTCGCAATCATGAGAAAAAGTTGCTGATGAGCTGAGTCCGGACATCACCCTCATCGTCACTCGCTCAGGCCTGGATCCTCCCCTGCTGGGGGTTGATGGTCGTCATTATCTTCGATGAGAGGCAACTCCTCCCTCTCCTCCCTCACTGCCATGTTGTGTAGCGTGCAACACACAGTAAATATCTTGCACACCTTTTCAGGTGCATATTAGAGAGCCCCTCCTGTCCGGTCCAGGCAGCGGAATCTGCCTTTCAGGAGTCCAAATGTCCGCCTGGTCCACCCATGTGCTTCATTGAAACGTAGCTGCGCTGGTGTAACTGGGTTTCGAAGAGGTATCAGCAACCACGGCATGTCGGGGTATCCAGAGTCACCTACATACAAACAAACAAACATGTCATGGGTCAGGAAAGAGCGTTAAATTCCAAGATACTAAAAACACACAAGGTAAACAGAGATCACACACCAACAAGCCAGGCACGATGGTTCTGCAGCTGTTACATCATCTGTGGGATCCTGCTATTCCTCAAGATGTAGGCGTCGTGTGCGGAACCAGGGAAACCGTCACAGACATGTGAAATTGTCATGTCCGGAAGACATACCACCAGGGCATTAATGGAGTGGAAATGTTTTCTGTTTCTGTATGTCTGCTCATGTGCTTGTGGTGGTACCAAAGCAACATGTGTACCATCAGTTGAGCCTATAACATTTGGCATCCTTCCCAGTGCATAGAAGTCACCCTTTATGCCAGGCATTTGTTGTGGAATTGGAAATTTGATGTATCTGTTCATTTGACACAACATTGCCTTCAAAACATCACGTAACACACATTGAACATGGTCTGTGACATCCCACCAGCACCAGCCACAGTGTATTGGAAGGTTCCTGTGGCAAAGAAATGTAGGGCTGCCATCACCTTCACCTTGGGGGTCAGCGCAGTAGGATACGCCCGTCCAGGTTGTAAATGTGGGGAAAACTGCTCCGCCAAATCCCCAATCAGTGGCCTTGTGAAGTGGTAACGTCGGATGCAGTCACGTTCAGCCATGGTTGCAAGGTCTGGGAAGGGTCTGTGGACATTTGCCCTCCTGCAGTATATAGGTAATCAAAGAAAGATTGTCAGTTCCCCTACATATGTGGCAATTACCATGCTAAATAGCACATGCTACATCATATCAAGACACAATTGAGTCAGGTGTGTGCGATCCAGCATGGACACATATGCCAGCTATGTGCCCCTCACCTAACAGTTCAGCTCCACATAGTGAGACAACAAGTGTTATGCTATGCTGTCGACAATCTATGGGCTATGTCGCAGTACATCTGAACAAATGTCACATACAAAACACATACCTCAGTGACTAGTGAGGATAGATGTGTTGGCCAAATTACAGGTGTTTGTAAGTTACACACACAAGGATCATGTCTTACCACATGGACACAGTCACTGTGTAACGTATGAAGTATACGTACCAACACAAACATTAAACACACATGATGTGCTAACAGGCTTGTTTGCAGGGCATACATGGATGTCTGGGACACACAGACACAATAGCAACTCACATGCCCAAATCAGATGGATGTTGGAAAGAATTCACATCCACAAATTACAAATAGGTACATTGGAGAAGCACTATAAGCAAATAGTCAGGATATACCCCACAGTGGTAGCCCAGGAACACCCTGTAACACACAGTACATTACATGTGCAATTTTGGGTGTATGTAACATGTCATTAGACAATGTGTCCCTGTAACTGTGCCCAGGCCATGGGTGTTGATCAGCAAAGTTCTCATTCACAGTAGTGAGGTGCATCACACACATTTTTGTCACCATGTAACAAGGCACATCCTGGTAGTGTGTGTCACAATGAGCCACATCAAATATGACATGTGTAGACATGTACCCACACATGTGATGAGGCCTGAAATGTGATTATGTGTACTGTATGACAGGCTGTCAGTATGTTTTGGCATCCTTTGGCCATCAAAGGTAATGGTGACTGACGCAGGTGCAAATGCAAAAGACGCGTCGGCCACTTTTGAACCAAGACGTACGCACCTATTGGCCATTGAATGTAATGGTGACTGACGCGGGTGAAAATACAAAAGACGCGTCAGACACTTTTGAACCAAGATGTACGCATGCATTGGCCATTGAATGTAATGGTGACTGACGCGGGGGAAATTCAAAAGACACCTAGGACACTTTCGAACCAAGACGTACGCACCCATGTGCAGACAGATTCCGTTGGCTCACTGCAATGATGTTTCAAAGTCAATGGTGTCATGATGCGGAATATTTGAAGGACGCGGAAGGCGTGACCGATGCGTTCAATGTCATGGATTGGGCAATTTCGGACAATGCGAACGACTCTGACCTACCTCTTTGGCCGCATCAACCTGATTCTGCCTCAGCAGCACAGATATAAGCCTATCTTTTCCCCAGTGACTACTCTTGCCTGCACTACATGCTACAGGATTGGATCACACAACACCACTGCTGCTGTCTCTGCATCCTCTGTGTTCTGCAATGGCACGTACTGTGGAGAGAGCACCATCATTCAGGGAGGAGGAGAACCAGGCCCTGCTGGACAGCCTCTTTGTACAGTACTGCAAGTTGTATGGGAAACCAGGGGAGCAGGTGAGTGTGGAGTCCACTGCCTTTTCAATTGTACATGTTGTCTGACTGGCACTACTAGCATTGTGATCACAAAGGGCAGGCATCCCCACTGAGTAAGTTTAAGTCTCAGAGTGTGTAGATGCATGTACTGTACTGGTACATTGATGAAAATGTGTATTTTTGCATGGTTTTGCAGGCACTGTTCAATGTTGTGGATGCAGGCTTGCACACAGGACAACTGCCCATGACCATAGTTGCACTACCTGTATACATCATATGCACTGCTAATTTCTACATGTATGTCCAACTGTGTGATTGTGAAACATGGTGCATGTGTAGTGATGGTGTCTCACTTTGTCATCCTTACAGGTTAATGCCCATCAGAAACATGAGATTTGGAAGACCATCGTCCGGGCAGTAAGATCGGTGGGAGACTTCAAACGCCGCATCCGCCACTGCCAGAAGTGGTGGCAGGAACTTCGTGGCTGGCTTCGGAGGATTGCAAGAGTCCAGCTGAAGCTGTCGCCTCCTCGCAGGAGGGGCGGACGACGGACCCTGACCCCCACATGCTCCGTTTTCTGGCGGTGATCTTCCCAGACCTGGATGGGCAGTTGAAGGCCAGACAGCTGCAAGGAGGGGGTGAGTCCATGCCTTATTGGTGTATTGTGTATGACCTGCAGTTTGCACTCCTTCAGCCTTGTTACACTCCCACTGTTCATCTGTCTGCTGCGGCAAGAAACATGGTGTTAAATTTTGTGATGCCCCATTCTCATCTGATGCCCAGGTGTGTTCCTTCCCCTCTTTGACATGTGTCACTTGGGTTGTGTGTATTTGCTGTTGTCCAAGGGAATGCTGATAGCCACATCTGCAACAGGTGCATTGAACTGTGTGTCATGAGTGAGGCTATTGTGTGACATGTGTCAGCTCATTGCCTGATAAATGACCTGTGCTCTGTGTGGGGTCGACATATATGCACAAATTGCTGTTGTGGGTCAGCATAGGAGTGTGAGGTATTGACTACACAACCATACAGCAGGCATGAGTGATGTTGAGGCCTCAAACAAATGATGTGGATGAGTGTAGCAAATGCATAGACAAATGCATAGTGCTCACGGTCATCGCATGTATCACAGGGACCATGGACAGGTATGCTTACTCCGGTCATCTGAGACACTCTGGCCTTCTAATCTTGGGTGTGAGCCTACAGTTTGCCCATTGTGAAACTATTTATCATGTGTCTGACTCTGTGTCATGGTGGACTGGCATAGCTTTTTGCATTCCAAAAGTCTGCAATATGTTTGTCATGGACAGACATCTAACATGTGGCTAGTGGATCTGCACACAGGGCAAAACATATGTGTGTAGACACATGACTGCGCATAATGGTGGATTCCACAGATATGTGTAAGCAGCCTTACTATGTTCTTGTGAGCCCCTTATGTGTTCATGTATACAGAGTTGTTGACTCACAAACTGTAATGTGTCATATTGATTACGTGGGATTATCAGATTCTTTCACATGTGTGTAGCATGTGGTGAACATGTATACTTGACCACTACAGAAGTTGCATTCACAGTGAAAACATGATTGTGACACGGTGCTGACTGTGGAGTCGGTATGCACTGCCCCTGTGACAGGAGTCAGTACTGACTGATTGGCCTGACAGGCCTGTGGCCTTGTGTTTCACACTAAAATATGGAGCATGCAGTATTGTAACTTGTCTGTTGTCCTGCAGCCACACCGTTGTAGCATTGCGGTTCAAGACAAGAGGCCATCATGGTGTCTGGTAATGGAAGTATGTTCATCATATCAGCAATGAGTTTGACCATCACAATTGCTGTCCCAATTGCAGAGTCACTGGCCTGAGATGAGACATGTGTGTAATGACACATGACAGTACAGTTCTTTGCAGATCAGACATCTGGGTATTCAGGGAATGCCTGCCTATGTGGTGACTGACATCATACATACGATGGACTGATGGGTCCATTGCCAGCATGTGCACAAGAAGCATGGTTTACTGGCAGACTGACAATTGCCAGGTTCACATATGTGTTGTCAATTTAGCTATGACTTTTAACTGATGACAGGGCTTGCTCAGTGATGTGTTGCAATTTAAGTCATGTGTCCAGTAAATACAGGTGACTGATGTCAATCTGTTTCTCCTCCTTGTCTACAGCATCATCAGCAGATACTGGAGGGGACAGCTGCACGGACCGAGAGGAGGCGCAGAGCCAGACTGGTTCCACTGTGGAGGAGTCGGAGGGACCCAGTAGCACGGAGGGTGAGGGGAACCACACTGAGGGCCAGTCAGCAACAAATACCTCAGCTGAAGACCGCTCCAGCTCCAGTGACGACTCCCTTATGGAGGCGGGTGTGACAAGACCACAGACCACAGATAGTAAGTCTGTCCCCGCCACCACCACCATCTCCATCCTCCCAGCTGCTCCCATTCCTGATGTCCATGGAGCCTCCCGTGTTAGGTAGCATGTCTACTTTGGCCCAGGCACCGCACCCCCTGCCTCTGTCTCCCCTGCTGCTCTGAGTGTGGAGTCTGTGGACTTGCTGAAGCAGATCCATGTGGGGCAGACATCGATGCTGAGTGTCCTCCATGCGCACACCGGTCTTTTGACCCAATTGGTGTCATACGTGGAGGGCATGTCATCACACATGTCTGCCCTACAGCGGGCCAACCAGTCCATGGCCTCCTCACTGACGGCAGCAGTGTCCCTCCTCCAACAGTCCCTCATCCCTCCTAACTCTGCCTCATCCACATATCCCCACTACCCAACCTGTCCAAAGCACTCTCAAACAGGCGCATGCACGCACCCCAACAGACCCAAGCAGCACACAGCAATGTCAGTCAAAGCACAAACAAACTTCCACGCACACTCAGGGGACTGACAGCACACCCACAGGGGATAGGGTGAGAAAGCACACACACACATCCACTACCACTTCGCAGTCCTCAGATACCTCTCCTCCAAAACCCCTTCCATTGACTCGCCTGCAAACCCCACTTCCAAGGAGTACTTCCTCTGTGACCTTGGCCTCTTCCCCACAGATCCATCCAAACCAACTCAGAAGGGGAACAGGAAGTCACCACGCAGAGAGAGGAATCCCCCACCACACGCACACCCTCCCCCAAGAGCAGGAACACTGTGGTCCCCACACGTACATCCCCCAGGACCAGAAATTCCAAAACAACACCACAGTCCGACACTTCCACCACACAGCCTCCATCCTCCAGACCCCAGGCCACCCCTCCCAAAGTCCCCACACCACACCCTGTCCCACGTTCACCAACACACCGGTACGTCATCCCCAGGACACTTAGGCCCTTCCACAAGCATTTACACTCCCATGACACCACACACTGAGCCAGTTCCTGCAACTGCAGTGGAGACCGTGTCCCACCAAACTGTCCTGGACACTGCAGTGGTGCCCCCGCCCACTCCATCGGACATGGTTACTGCAGTGGAGACCCCACACACTCATTCAGACACATCCTCTGCAGTTGCTTCAGAGACCCCTGTACCCACCAACCCTCCCCTGCCCCATTCTTGTATCCCCTGATCCTGTCCCTCCGGTGCCTGGCCTGCCACTATAGATGCCCCTCCAAGGGGATATGTCCCCTACTCATGTCAGTGCAGGCAAACAATGGGTGACAACTTGTCACATACCACCCATGGAGGACTATTGACATGGACTGGTCATTGGCCTTTTGTCATTCTGGACTTGGAATAATTTTCTTTTTTTACCTGCTGAATAAAGCTTATTTTTGTTATTTACTTGTATTGAATTTCATGTACATGATGTTACTGATGAGTGTACTGAAGTTGTTGTTGTGATATTGTTTGTTTACAATAGTAGATATGGCTTTGTGATGGAATGCATGTGGGCCATGGTATATGTGTGCTATTACAGTATGTCTCCAAATCATCATTGGCTGTGAATTCAGGTTGTCATGATCCCAATACTTTTGCACAGGAAGTGTAACATCCTCGGCAGCACTTCACATCTTTGGTGCTTAGTGCACATTTTACTTTTATCTGACTAGACCCGTCTCCACTGGGCATGCATTTTAGCGCATGGATGATGAACAAGTCATCTGTGGCATCAGTGAAACTTGCTATACATTGTCCTATTGTACATTTGAGGCATTGTCAGCCCCCATGGTTGATGCTTTTATGCACATGGCTAAGTGTATTTTTGTAGGCACAAAAACGTTTTCATCAACATATCTAGGTTTGTGTGTCACACAACCACAACTTACTCACTACATTGATTGTGTTTTTGGAGCCATTATACCAGATTGTTGGCACATGGTGGTATCTGGAACCCACAGTCACCTCTTGATCACTGCAGTGAGGGGGGGTGGGGTTCACCCCATTCCCACATTAATCCTGATACTGGGGGGTTGTTGAACCCCACACTCACATTTTGGTCACTGCAGTGAGGGGGGTTTCACCCCATTTCCACATTAATCCTTACATGGGGGTGTTTGAATCCCACACTCACATTTTGGTCACTGCAGTGAGGGGGTGGGTTTCACCCCATTTACACATTAATCCTGACATGGGGGTGGTTGAACCCCACACTCACATTTTGGTCACTGCAGTAAGGGGGGGGGGGGGGTTCACCCAATTTCCACATTAATCCTTACATGGGATGGGGTGTTTGAACCCCACACTCACATTTTGGTCACTGCAGTGAGGGGGTGGGTTTCACCCCATTTACACATTAATCCTGACATTGGGGGTGTTGTTGAACCTCACACTCACATTTTGAACACTACAGTGAGGGGGGGGTTCTTCCTTATTTACACATTCTTCGTGACAATGCTGGGGGGGTGTACCACAAAATTACCTTTTGGTCACAACTGTGATGTGAGTTTAAGTACTTTTTCCCTTTCAGTGTCACTGTGGCTGGCATTTTACACACAATTTACAATATGCCCATGATAGTGGTGGGTGAGTATAAGGCTATCCACCCCAGGGCAGGACAACGCTGGCAGTGATATCCATCCAACCCCTATGGGTTAAGTAATGCTGGGAGTGATAGCCATCCATCCCCCTGTGGGCTGGACAATGCTGGGAGTGATAGCCATCCATCCCCCTCCTATGGGTAGGGACTGCTGGGAGTGATCACCATCCATCTCCTTGTGGGCTGGACAATGCTGGGAGTGATAGCCATCCACCCCCTTTGGGTGGAGAGTGCTGGGAGAGATAGCCATCCACCCTCCTATGGGTAGGGACTGCTGGGAGTAATAGCCATCCACCCCCCTAAGGACTGGACAATGCTGGAAGTGATAGCCATCCACCCCTCTATAGGTTGGGACTGCTGGCAGTGATAGCCATCCACCCCCCTAAGGACTGGACAATACTGGCAGTGATAGCCATCCATCCCCCTTTATGCTGGACAATGCTGGGAGTGATAGCCATCGATCCCCCTGTGGGCTGGACAATGCTGGGAGTGATCGCCATCCATCCCCCTTTGGGTTGTGAGTGATGGGAGTGATAGTCATCCACCCTCCTATGGGTAGGGACTGCTGGGAGGGATAGCCATCCACCCCCCTAAGGACTGGACAATGCTGGCAGTGATAGCCATCGATTCCCCTGTGGGCTGGACAATGCTGGGAGTGATAGCCTTCCACCCTCCTTTGGGTGGAGAGTGCTGGGAGAGATAGCCATCCACCCTCCTATGCTTAGGAACTGCTGGGAGTGATAGACATCCACCCCCCTAAGGACTGGACAATGCTGGCAGTGATAGCCATCGACCCCTCTATAGGTTGGGACTGCTGGGAGTGATAGCCATCCACCCCCTAAGGAGTGGACAATGCTGTCAGTGATAGTAAGCCATCCCCCTGTAAGTTGGACAATGCTGGCAATGATAGCCATCCACACCCCTGTGGGCTGGACAATGCTGAGAGTGATAGCCATCCACCCCCCTTTGGGTAGAAAGTTATGGGAGTGATAGCCATCCACCCTCCTATGGGTAGGGACTGCTGGGAGTGATAGACATCCACCCCCCTTTGGGTAGAAAGTGCTGGAAGTGATAGCCATCCACCCTCCTATGGGTAGGGACTGCTGGGAGTGATAGCCATTATCCCCCTGTGGGCTTGACAATGCTGGGAGTGATAGCCATCCATCCCCCTTTGGGTAGAGAGTGCTGGGAGTGACAACCATCCACCCTCCTATGGATAGGGACTGCTGGGAGTGGTAGCCATCCACCCCCCCTTTGGGTAAAAAGTTATGGGAGTGATAGCCATCCACCCTCCTATGGGTAGGGACAGCTGGGAGTGATAGCCATCCACCCCCTTATGGACTGGACAATGCTGGCAGTGATAGCCATCCATCCCCTGTGGGCTGGACAATGCAGGGAGTAATAGCCATCCATCCACCCCCCTTTGTGTATAGAGTGCTGGGAGTGATAGCCAGTCACCCCCCTTTGGGAGGAGGGTGCTGGGAGTGATAGCCATCCACCCTCATATGGGTAGGGACTACTGGGAGTGTTAGCCATCCACCCCCCTAAGGACTGGACTGTGCTGGCAGTGAAAGCCAAACACCCCTATATAGGTTGGGACTGCTGGCAGTGATAACTATCCACCACCCTAAAGACTGGACAATGCTGGTAGTGATAGCCATCCATCCCCCTGTGTGCTGGACAATGCTGGGAGTGATATCCATCCATCCCCCTTTTGGTTGAGAGTGCTGGGAGTGATAGCCATCTACCCTCCTATGGGTAGGGACTGCTGGGATTGATAGCCATCCACCCCCCTAAGGACTGGAAAATGCTGGCAGTGATAGCCATCCATCCCCCGGTGGGCTGGACAATGCTGGGAGTGATATCCATCCATCCCCCTTTTGGTTGAGAGTGCTGGGAGTGATAGCCATCTACCCTCCTATGGGTAGGGACTGCTGGGATTGATAGCCATCCACCCCCCTAAGGACTGGAAAATGCTGGCAGTGATAGCCAACTATCCCCCTGTGTACTGGACAATGCTGGCAGTGATAGCCATCCATCCCCCGGTGGGCTGGACAATGCTGGAAGTGATTGCCATTCATCCCCCTTTGGGTAGAGAGTGCTGGGAGTGATAGCCATCCACCCTCCTATGGGTAGGGACTGCTGAGAGTGATAGCCATCCACCCCCCTTTGTGTAGAGAGTGCTAGAAGTGATAACCATCCACCCTCCTATGGGTAGGGACTGCTGGGAATGATAGCCATCTACCCCCTATGGACTGGACAATGCTGGCAGTGAGAGCCATCCATCCCCCTGTGGGCTGAACAATGCTGGCAGTGATAACCATCCACCCCTCTATAGGTTGGGACTGCTGGCAGTGATAGCCATCCACCCCCCTACGTGCTGGACAGTGCTGGCAGTGATAGCCATCTACCCCTCTATAGGTTGAGGCTGCTGGAAGTGATAGCCATCCATCCCCTTATGGACTGGACAATGCTGGCAGTGATAGCCATTCAACCCCTCTATAGGTTGGGACTGCTGGCAGTGATAGCCATTCACCCCCCTATGGGATGGACAATGCTGGCAGTGATAGACATCCACCCCCTATAGGTTGAGACTGTTGGTAGTTATGGCTATCCACCCCCTATGGGTGTCGAACATACCGTCTGCGGAGTACGCGTCGATTCCTGTTGTTGATTCGGTGATAGACGTATAGTACAGGGATGACATGCGCAATCAGATACATGGTTGGTTCGTCTCGTAGGCGTTGCTCGTAGGTTAATGTTGGGGGCGTAGAATGTTGTTTCGTCTCATAACCCTGGATCATGTTGTGGCGTTTATCGGGGCAGAGAGACTGCTGTTCCGGATGCTATGATGTGCTGTAAGTGGCGACCTGTTCGGCGCATAGGAAGTGGTACTTGACCGGCCGGAAACTGCTGTGAAAAAGCTTCCGGACGACTCCATTTCAGTGTTTATGGGGCTTTGAAACATATTTGCTACATAGAAAGTCACTTATGCATTTTAAGGTCGACTGAGATTGATTTTTTAAATCAGGTCAGAAGATTAAGACAATTTTATAGTGTAACAGAATGACATGCTAAAGAATTTTGGGCCTGATTACGAAGGCGGTAAACCCGCCACCGACAGGCTGTCAGTGGCGGGTTCACCGCCATCGTGAGGCCATTTCCCGCCTGCCAGATTATGATGGTGGGCCGCGTGCTGGCGGGCGGAAAGCCACGGGTCCGACAGTAGCAATAATTCCGATTGCCTGTCAGACCTCCCCACATCCCCAGAATGGTGGCGGTGCCTAGCAGGCACCGCCCACCTGATAAGGATGCAGGGTCCCTGCAAGCCTTTCCATGGCAGTTCACCCACCATGAAAAGGCTGGCAGGGATGGACTTTGTCCCCAGGCACTTTGGTTTTCCACTTGGGGGGCACCATTTCCCTGCACCATGTGGCAGGCACCATTGCCACATAGTGCAGGAAAGTGTAATACGTGCCGTTTTTACATTGCGGCGGGTGCTGCTGCCAGCAGCACCCATTGTAATGTATAATATGGGGAGTGCGACCACCGTTGTGTTGGTCGCATAGTAATTCCCCCTGTGGGATTGCCGCCTTGTAGGCGGGTGGTCCCACTTCCCGATATGATGGCAGACAGGCTGAAGTCCGTTTGCCATCATAATCCCCCCGTTTGTTAACTGAGACTTGTGTGTCCTAAAAACCTTTCATCCGTACTGAATTATACTACTTGAGTATGTATTTCATGTGCAAATTATATAAAAAAAATATATGGAGAGCAATTCTACTTGTCTTGTGTGGGCAAGTTACCAAGTTAAACTATTTCTCACAACAGTGTTGTTAGTCTCACAAAGCTGGGGCCAGATGTAGGAAACCAAATAGCGACCGCAAACGCCGAAATTCGCAGAATTTCAGCCTTTGTGATCGCAATTTGGCTTTAAACAATGTAGGTAAGATTAAACCTACTCGCAAAATAAGGAATCGCAAAACTTGTGATTCCTTATTTTGCGATTGCATTTAAGGAATCGCAAATTGCGATTCCTTAAATGCAATGTAAGTAGCACAAAAGAAAGTGCACTTTGGCCTTAAGGAATCGCTAATTATCACCAACTTCAAGTTGGTGGTAATTAGCGATTTCCATTAAAAAAGCACTTTTTTTTGCTTTTTTAAAAGTGCCATGTGGCACACATTCATGCCCTTAGGGCATGTATGTGCGCCACATGTGCACACATGCACATTTCAGGGGTGCAACAGGGTGTCCTTTTGGAACCCTTGCACCCTTGACATTGCGCCCGTAATTTGCGAGTGCCTCTTGGTTACTCTCAAATTGCGGGCGCAAATCCTATTCATTCCTATGGGCCTCTTGGCCCATAGGAATGAATGGAATGGTATTCCTTGATTGCGAATCTCGATTTGCGATTCGCAATTCAGGAATATTAAGGTCTCGCTACATTGAATTTACCCACATCTGGCCCTTGAAGTCTTAAGGCTTACATATGATGGACTCAATGTAAAAGTCATGTCATACTTATGCCTGGTCTTGTTGAACAGACCGATTGAGGAGTGCTTAATAAAGATTATTGCTCATGTTTCTTTTCGTGATGCAACTGCCATTATGATTTTATGGAAGGTAATAAAGACACTTAAAACATGCTGAACTGTAATTGCACAACAGAAACATACAGAACTGAAGCTTGAGTATGCAACAGATGGCCAAACGTAATAGACTGTTGTCGAGGAAACAAGTCAGCAGCAAGTTTATTCTGCATTACCAAAAATGTGCGACTTATTTTTTAATTAAAAAAATCAAACAGATAAAGATATAATGAAAGTGTGACAAAAACGCAGGGTATCTGTGTCAAAACTCTCAAATTTGTTAGGTCTATTAAATTAAAGAGTAATGGGAGTATCATGTTCTTCGCATCCCCTAAGCGTGTTGGGGTAAAGCATTCTGCTAGGTCTGCCAGGTGGCGCTGAATGTGCAATTTTTGGAATAGGTGGGTTACAGATGGAAGGGGTAAGCGATTAACTGAGACACAGAATGGTAAAGAAAGTGGATAAGAAACTGGTATGCCTGGTGGTGAGTAGATATTAAGTAGTTTGACTGAGTTGCCCATTTTTATCCTGAAGGTTAAGAGTGGGCAGGCCTTTACTGGCAATGGTGGAGATATCGGTATAGCACTTTAAGGGCTGTCTACTAGCACAGGGCAAGAGCATGAATTTGTAGCAGCTTGTGGAAGTGGAAATTCAAGTGTAAAAGTATAGGGGTCCCAGTTGGGTTGAAGGCACTGGGGTACATGGTTGTAGCGGATGATGTTGACGCTGGAGGGGGATTGCATAACTAAGAAAGGGGTTACAAGGCAGGCAGATGACAAGTCGATGGGCTTGGGTAGACTGAAACATAACAGTAGAGAGTGGGTCTAGTACAGCCCATGTTGATCAGATGGATACAGCCTCTGGCAAGTACAGCTGGAGGAAGGCAGCATGTGGTCGCATCACATGGCAGTAGCTCTTGGATGCTCAACGAAAGAGAGAGTATGGTCCTGGGCATCCAAATTAAACATGCCAATGGACCAAGATGCTGCACAAGGGGGATTGTCCGGCACATCCCTTTCCAGTAGAGTCAGATCACCAATGTTTTTCTTCTTTTTCTAATGATGGGTTGTTGATGGAGAGAGGCCAAAATTAAGTGGCTGGTACCAGAGACCGGAAAGTAACATGTTGATGGATTATGAGGATATGGCCAAGGGTGAAGTTGAAGAGGGGGAGATTGTGATAGTGTCTTTTAACACACCTAATGTTAGAGACAAAGGCAAACAGTGAGGGTGTGAGGAGAATTTGGTTGGTTGGAACATGAGATATGGTGCTTACAGGGATAAGGTGTCTAGTGGTTTGCAGGTTTCACAAGAAAGGAGTCCATTGTGAAGGGGGGATGTTTTGAGGGTGTTCAAAAGCACAAGCTGCTGAATGAATAGTCTTTGAAGAAGAACCTATGTTGAGACTAGGCAGTATGTTTGTGTTAGATATGTGCGAGTACTGACCAGTAGTCCATGGGAGAAGGAGATAAGAAACAGGATGTTGTTGCTAAGGTTAAAGATAAAGGAGAATGAAGTGAAAGGGTTGGCAAAGGTGAGAGGTCCTTTGACAACCTTAGGAAGGTGGGTTTACAAAGCCTCCAGGGGTGTACTTAATGGCAGTAACTAAAGAAAGGACATAAGAAAGGTGAAAATATTGAAGCTTCCTAGCTTTTGCATGGGGACATGAGGCCAAAGGAGGGGTCTAAGAAGGAAGAGTTTGAGTTTTTTTGTGCAGCAGCATTTTTAGTATAAGCTAGTGTGTGGTACTTATTAAAAATATGTCTGTTATTCAAAAGCCAGAGATTACATTTGTGGGGTGACCAGGGTCCTATACAAAAACAAGTTTAAGATCAGGTTTGTGGAAGATCTGTGGAAAAATTGGGGAAGCTTGAGAAGGACTTATGGTTACAGTGGATGGTGCCAAAGTATCAACCATTTGAAGGGTGGCAGAATGAGCGGATGTTTATGAGGGGTGCACAAAATGTGGTGCAAACATCCAGCTACACAGAGCTTCCATCAGTGTGGCAGTGGGAACTAAAGTATGCAAAGAGATGGGGTAGGGGTGTGTAGTGATTCACTCCAAATTTAGGATTGAAGATGGTTTATTTATTGGAGTAGATAAGAATACAGCAACCTTCAGCATTACATTTCAGAACTGGTTTACTTTGGAATCCTGTCCTAGCTGTGACTCTATTACATCACAGCTACTTCATACAGTGCTAAGCATCACCACATATCTTCCCCCTTATAGAAATAATTAAACAAAATATATTTAAAATACATAACACATTGTAAAATTGAGGAATAATGAAGAACCAATGAACATACTAAAATACAAAGATTTAAAAAAACATGAGACTTATAAATGAGATACCTTACACAAATCTCCCACACTCCATCTCTTACCATCATCAAGCAGGGCCACAGAACCTTCCACAGATATCACTTTATGGGGTTGAGAAAACTTACTCTCCCCTTTTTTTACATACCCAAACCTTCTTATCACCACCCAATCACCTTCCTCAAAGACTAATTCCTTAACAGCTTTTCTATGATCAAACCCAACCTTGTTACGCCACTGACTTTCCAGCACTCTCAATCTCATACTTTCTCTATCAACCCAGATCTGCTTTTTCTCTTGCAACCACATTGGAGATTCCTTAGTTCCAGGTTCCCTTCCTTTCAAAGCAACAAAAGGAGAAATGCCCGTTACTGTGTGAGGTGTAATTCTATGACCCCACATCATCCTTCTTAACTCATTCTTCCAGGGCAAGCCATTCGCCAATGAAAGCTGAATAGATTCCATAACAATACGATTTACTCTCTCCACAAGACCATTAGCCTGTGGATGGAATAAAGCAACTTTATTATGGGAAATTCCAAGACTATTTAAATAACTACTCATTTCTGATGAAACTAATTGAACTCCATTATCCGTCACCAGTGTCTTTGGCACCCCTTCTTCTAAAAAGACTTCCTTAAGAAATTTTATCACATTACCTGTAGTTACTTCACCCATGGATTTACACGTAAACCATTTGCTATGGTAGTCTACCAACACTACCAAATACCGGTTACTACTACCTAATTTCTCAATTGGGCCTAATATATCCAATGCCAGTTTTTCCCATGGTCTTTTTGGTAACTCTATACACTTCAAATGAGGATTCCTTGTGATCTTCACCTTGTCGCTATTACTGCATGCATGACATTCCTTCACCAAATCCTCCACATCTTTATCCATTTAAGGCCACCAAAATGACTCTCTCAATCTCCGCTTGGTCAAACTCCTACCTAGATGTCCCTCATGTACAATTCTTAATATCCTTGGTCTCAACAAAACTGGAGGAACAATCTTACTCCTCCTCAAAACCTTATCTCCCTGCAAACTCAACTCATCTTTCACTTGTAAATATTGTTTATGTCTATGCAATACAGTAGGATCACTCCAACAGTTCATGATGAGTTCTCTCAACCCCTTGTACTCTTCGTCTGTCTCCATTGCCTTCCCCCATTCATCTTGATTTATGGCAACGTCTTTAAGAAGACTGGGGTCTATGGAAGGATTTATGTCACTGATGAGGGGTCGAATTTGCAATAATGTTTACATCAAAAAGACGTAAACATTATTCTTAATCCTAATGCACCAGAACCTGTAATGGCAATTGAAACTAATATGGGAGAAAAGTTTGCTAAAGTTAATGTAAATAATGAGTGGGGTGAAATGGTAATGGAGAAGAACTGTGTTTGCTGAAAATTTGGGTATGTTGAAGGGATTTACACATCGTATTGTTTTAAAAAGTAATGCTAAACCCGTTGTGCATAAAGTGAGGGCAATACCTGACATGATGAAAGAACCTCTACAGAAAGAATTAGAAAAACTATTACAAGCCAAGGTTATTGAACCAATTGAATCGTCTGAATGGTTATCTCCAATTGTCGTTGCCCCGAAGGATGGCAACAAAATTCGTTTATGTATTGACTTAAGAGATCTTAATAGAAACATCTGGGAAGATAGGCAACCCTTACCGAACATTGGAGAAATGCCCGTTACTGTGTGAGGTGTAATTCTATGACCCCACATCATCCTTCTTAACTCATCCTTCCAGGACAAGCCATTCGCCAATGAAAGCTGAATAGATTCCATAACAATACGATTTACTCTCTCCACAAGACCATTAGCCTGTGGATGGAATAAAGCAACTTTATTATGGGAAATTCCAAGACTATTTAAATAACTACTCAATTCTGATTGAAATCCTTCCATAGACCCCAGTCTTCTTAAAGACTTCCATAGACCCCAGTCTTCTTAAAGACAAGATATTAATCTTTGAACCTCCATATCCAACTGCTTTCACATCAGGAGATAAACGTTCACTAGTTTTTCCATTCAGTCTCTCTTGAAAAGTCTCCTTTGAGATAAGGATGAATAGACTACCAGAATCGAATAGTAATTTTACTACTCCATTTCCCACAGCAATTTCGCAATGAGGCTTTTCCAGTCTCTCTGTGCTCTCCATTTTTAAGTTCATAGCGTTGTTATCAATGTTCAAGATGATTTCTATATTACCTTTCTTTACTGTTTCTGCCGTTTGGTGTTTATTTAATTCTATTCCATCTATAGTCAAGAATATTTCTTCACTTTCATCTTCCTTCTTTTCTACTTCTTTCACACTGGTTAATTGCATGCCTCCTTTTGACCTACATGCTTTCGCTAAATGCCCTTTTTCCCCACAAGATCTGCATGTGGCATTCCTTGCACCACATGCAAAACTGGAACTTACATGCCCTGGACATCCACACCTGTAGCAAATTACGGGCCTCCTTTCTCCTGTTTTAACTGGTACATTTCCATAGCTTTTATATGTTGCTTTCTTAAACTCCTTCTTAACAACCTTCACTTCTGCAGATACTTCTTTTTCAACTACTGTCAATGAACTCTCTGGATTTTTCTTTTTTTTATCAATCTCTTTAATCCAATGATCAGTGTATTCCATGCTTTTAGCAATTTGGATGGCTTGTTCCAAAGTAGGATCCTTTGACAATAACTTTTCTCTGACCTTTTTATTATTCGTACATCTGACAATCTGATCTCTTATTAAGGAATCACACAGGGTGTTAGGGGACATGAAAAAACTCTTGAAAGCCATTTAACACTATGGTGTTGCACTATTGTTTGAGCTATCCAAACACAGATGCTGCTGAGTTAATTTTTCAAGATGTTTGATATGTATCAAGTTGGGTTATGAGGGGTTCCAGCATATGCATTGAGAATTTAATGTCAGAAAAGAACTACCCAATGCAGTTGGTAGTAAGCTGTGCCAAGAGATAGAGGAAGGGATGATGGAGGGCCCTCTTTGACAGTTGAGTGATTTAAGAGCTGTACCAAAGAAAGGAGCAAGAGGGGTTTCGCATAATTCAGGATTTGTTGTGGCTGGAATGGCAGTCAACTTATAATTTTATTTCCGAGGTATTGAGGCCAGTACAATATGCTACAAAGGAAGATGTGATGGCACTGATAAGGTTGTGAGATTAAATCAGCCTTTCATTTGTTGATGGTCAGTTGTTAGGTTTGGCGTTTTAGGTGCACATGTTTGGTGACAAACTATTGCCCGTGGGCTGTTTTGTTACCTGTTCACTGTCTGAGAAGTTTAGCAACTTTTTGCAATGGGTTTTTACTTTTTCAACTGGTTGTATGTCTGTTATTCATTATTTGGATAATTTTGTCTTTACTGGAGCACAGGATGAAGAATGCTGCAGATCAACATTCAGGAATTTTCAGGTATTCATACCAGATTTATGGATCTTATTGGCTCCAGAGTAGAAAGAAGATTTGGCCGCCATGTTGAAATTTGTAGAGTGTGAGCAGTCTAAAATGACGATGAAGGCAATGTTGTCACAAGGGGAGATAGAAGCCATACTATAGCTCATTGAAGAGATGTTGGTGCACAAAAAGGTGATAGCAAGGTCAATACAAATTCTATCGGGCAACTGTAACTTTGCGTTTAGACTTGTTAGAGTACGGAGACCTTTTTGCAGGAAGCTGGGTTTCGCATTACCAAACCAGTAGAAAAGTTACTACAGCAAGTGTAAAGTTACACAAACTTTGTGAATCAGGTCCAATATCTCAAATACAATCAAAAATACCTCTATTGCCACCAATCCAATATAAAGTTTATGAAAACAAAAACACAGGTATATCATAGTTTTTGAGTGTGGATATAACATTTCCTAGCTTTTGTACAGGAAAGTTTCAATTCTATTAAGGACACGGACGCGAGGATTATGCTTATTTTCTCTTCTTTAATAAAACAGCAGCCATGTAATACATTAAAGAACCACAAGTCCCATGAACATTAGGGATGAAGTTCATAAGAGTTCAACAGAGGTCAACTAATCAGGACATCCCTGGGCAATCATAGTCCCACAACAGTGTCCTTTCTTCGAGCGACAAACAGCCAGGATCAACTATCACTCCTGTTTGCCAGAATCGCTTTCTGTGACAGGAAACAGTTTCAATCTGCATTCGTAACTTCATTAACCATTGCCTGCATACAGTAAAAGCTTTCGAAAATAACTTAATTTGGCATCGCAAAGATATAAAATTGAAATGAATTACTCATGTTCTTTGTGAAGCATAACTGTTAGCCAGGGAGAAATAATGTTGATCCACGACCCAGGGTGGGATAATCCTCACCTCCTTGTCCTTAACAGAAAAGAAACTTTCATTTATAAAAGCTGGGAATGTTTTTTTTTTTCATGACCGGTGGAGAGGATTATGCTACTTCAAAGCTTATGTACTACTAGAGTTGACATGTTATGGAGCGACTAAAAGGATAAACTTTTGAAAACAGAATCTGAGGACCAGTCTGCTGCATTCATGATATCCTCTAATTGAGCTCCAAAGAAGAAAATGAAATTTTGTACTTGTATAGCGCACTGCTGCCCCAGCGACGGGGCGTCCTGGCGCTGTACTCATACCGCTGTGGAACCCTTCCTGGCTTTCCCTGTGAAATGTCCTCTCCTGGGCACCCCCAAGGTGAAGCCAAGCATCCCCAGCGCTGTTGGGGCCGTTGTGGAGATTAAGCAAGCTATTGCCCAGAGTTGCAGAGTGGGACCCATGATTAGAGTAGGCACCGAGGCTAGAATGATCAGGTCCGAGGAAATTGAGCCCAAGACCTGTCGAGGCAGGAATTGAACGCTGGTCCCAGGCCAGATCTCTGCATCAGGGTCTGCCGCTCTAACCATTGAGCCACACTTCTCCACGAATGCCTTGGATGCCATAACTCCGCTGCTGGAGTGAGCTCCAAGCTTCTGAGTGTTGACGTCTGCCTCCTGCATGGCCCACCTGACCCATCTAGCAATGGTAGGGGAGGAGACTGCTTCATACGGTTTTGTGAGGGCGATGAGCAGCTGGCACTTTCCCTGGGGATGGAGGTCTACCGGTATAGCTTCAGAGGCTTTGATACATTTGACTATGCATAATTTGGGGGAATGTGGAAAAGTCAGGTATTAGATCACCCTGGAATTAGCCTTAGTCGTTCGTGAAACATGAAAAGTCACTCCCTCTGGAGTAAAGACCCGAACAGTGGCCAAAACGATCCGATTGCACTCCTAAGAGGAATGCGATCGGATCAGCAGTCTCGCTGAGCTCCTGAGAGTGTGTACTGGTGCCACCCAGTGGTCAGAGGACCGCACAGCCCCGACACGCCCCCTAAGGATGAAATCACTGCTTGGAAGCGAGCGCACTTCTGCAGGTTGGTTGAGAGGCCCTGTGATGAAATTCCCCATCCCCCGGCTATCAGTAATGCTTCATAAAGAATGTGAGTAATTAATTAAAATTTTATATCTTTTCAATGCCAAATGAAGTTGTTTTCAAATGCTTTGTACTGTATGAAGTAAAAAGGGGACAAGGGCACCCAAAGGAATTAGACAGGGACCTTGGGAGGTTATGTATTACAGGAAACAGTGGTCCCTGAGAACAAACAATAGTTAAACATACAATGAATATAGCCAAGATTGGTACTATATTATAGCCAATGTCCAGCCGGACACGGCAACTTTAATAAGTAGAAATAGTTAGCAGTGATCCAAAGAATGTAAGTAGAGTCTTAGTGGGACACAAGCCTGTATCCTGAGACTTGCATATCGTGAGGACAACAAATGTGGAACACATTCAGGCAATTACAATGATGTTTCTGTTTTAGAAAATAATGAGTAGTGAAACATCTAATACAAATAGTGCCATCTTCACAATACGTTATATCCAAATATTTGAATGTGTAAGGTGGACAACAAAGTCGACGACGTTTCGATCCTTATCAGGGGGATTTAGGATCATCATCAGGACTAATCAGTTAAATTGCCCATATTCAAATGCCTGAATTTACATGAAATAATAAGGCAAACAACGAAACATACAAAAGTTGGGGAAAAATGCAAGGAGAAGGGGGAGAAAAAAAGCCAACATAGTAGTTAATATTACGTTTTGGCGGTGAAGCACAGTGCGTCATAGAAAACAATCGTGTCAGATCAGGAGGTAATCTACATTTGAAATCTTTTGCAGTAGTAGCATTTGTGGACATGAAACGTCCAGAGAGGTAATATTGCAGGACACGAGAGAAGAGGTGAGAACTAGGAAAGTAATGCGTAAGCGGTTGGTATGTAAAAACACAAAGGCTAGGAATTACACAGAGAGTAGCACTATGTGCATAGTTCAAAGAGAAATTGTGCAAGTCGAAAATTTGTGAGGCGGAGATGAATAGTGAAGCGGAGGCATGCCGAGTAGTTTGTCAAGCAGTGCCACGAAGAGATGGCGAAAGGTGACGTGGTATGAAAAGCATGCTGCAATTACACCGTAAGGGAAGGGCGGGAGAGAATTACCTTGTGCAATCACTTAAGGCAACGGAGGCGCCGCGTCTTGGGCGGGAACCGGGTGCGTAAATAACTTTCTTGACCTACAGACTGAAGTTCTTAGGTTCTTCCGTAAGATAAGATTACATAGCTATTTTTTGCTAAATCCTCTTTCACCTAAAACACCCAACACCCCTTTGAGACCTCCGTCCACATTTTCCCCATCGTCCAATATGGTCCCACCGGAGATTTCCACCTTTGAGAAGCTAGTGTTAAATGACCTATCACAACTGGCCACAGAACATCACTTCATCCCATACAATATCACAATGGCAGAAAAATCAGCACTTCTAATTCTCAAGACCAACAATGAGATTGTCATCAAACCTGCCGATAAAGGCGGTGAAATAGTGCTACAAGAGATCACTACCTATGGATTTACCACTGACTGTAAAGAGTTTGTATTTGGGAATATACGTAAACCACACAATCACTTCAGTAACTGTAATACTTGTAATGTCATCTATGCCATCTTCTGTCCCTGTGATATGATTTACATAGGTCAGACCACGCAAAAAATCCGGATAAGAATCTGCCAACACAGAAGCAGATTAAGATGTAAAACCCCAAATGCACCATTGGTCGAACCTTTTGAGACTCTAGGCCACACTGAGGACGACATACGCTGGACAGTAGTTTCTGTTGTGAAAATTCCACCAAGAGGCGCAGATCTCTCCCAACTGTTGAACAAAGAGGAATTAAAGTGGATTCTGAAAACTGGCAGTATACACAGAGGGCTGAACCGCCTTGAGGACTGGACTTCTTTGCTATGAACTCCTTGGATTTACTCATTCCTAAATTCATGTGCACCGACCAGAACACCACGGTCTCCACTCGCCACCCTTCTGACGTATAAGTGGCAATGCTGCACACCGCCTTGAGGCTTGGACCTTCTTGCTATGAACTCCTTGGATCTTTTCATTCCTAAATCCATGTACACCGTCCAGAACACCACGGTCCCCATTCGCCACTCTTCTGATGTACAAGTGGCAATGCTGTGCATAATCGATTGTTTCCGACTCTTAAATGTATATTGTTGTGACACGATTGCTTTCCTAAATATCCACTTTATTTCCATAACACTTTTGCTTTTAAAAGTTTCTGTCAAGGCACGTCACTTCTTTATACCTTTGAAAATCTTTCTCCATTTTTCGTTCCTTGGCTGCCCTGGCTTTCATTTAGCAAACCCTTGCTTTTTTACTCTCCCAATATGGCGCCCAGAGATGCCCACATCTCTCCCCCCATCACCACGGCACTCCTCGGGATCACCTGACCGCCCATGTGACCGCCCACATGACTTCGTTCACCTACAACATGACGGCGGTTCACATCCACTTCCTAGTCGATCCGGCATTGTCCGAACGCGCTGTCCTTCACATGGCCACGGAATTAGTTTCTCCAATCACTTTGAGGTAAGAATCGCCATTGTACTCACCATGTCCTCACAACTTGATCACTCCATGGCTCCTGATTCCATTCCTAAAATCCTATTTTCCCCCACCAGACGAACCTTTTACCGTGTCCACTATTCCGGAATATAATCATCCCAGGTAAGCCCATTACCCTCTCCATCTCTTATCAACACGCCGCTTCCTCCCAACCACCTCATCCTAGCTCCTTTCTCCTTAGGCATTGTACCTCCCAAACGCATCCTTCTGAAATTTACGCACCCGGTTCCCGCCCAAGACGCGGCGCCTCCGTTGCCTTAAGTGATTGCACAAGGTAATTCTCTCCCGCCCTTCCCTTACGGTGTAATTGCAGGATGCTTTTCATACCACGTCACCTTTCGCCATCTCCACATGGCACTGCTTGACAAACTACTCGGCATGCCTCCGCTTCACTATTCATCTCCGCCTCACAAATTTTCGACTTGCACAATTTCTCTTTGAACTATGCACATAGTGCTACTCTCTGTGTAATTCCTAGCCTTTGTGTTTTTACATACCAACCGCTTACGCATTACTTTCCTAGTTCTCACCTCTTCTCTCGTGTCCTGCAATATTACCTCTCTGGATGTTTCATGTCCACAAATGCTACTACTGCAAAAGATTTCAAATGTAGATTACCTCCTGATCTGACATGATTGTTTTCTATGACGCACTGTGCTTCACCGCCAAAACGTAATATTAACTACTATGTTGGCTTTTTTTCTCCCCCTTCTCCTTGCATTTTTCCCCAACTTTTGTATGTTTCGTTGTTTGCCTTATTATTTCATGTAAAATCAGGCATTTGAATATGGGCAATTCAACTGATTAGTCCTGATGATGATCCTAAATCCCCCTGATAAGGATCGAAACGTCGTCGACTTTGTTGTCCACCTTACACATTCAAATATTTGGATATAACGTATTGTGAAGGTGGCACTATTTGTATTAGATGTTTCACTACTCATTATTTTCTAAAACAGAAACATCATTGTAATTGCCTGAATGTGTTCCACATTTGTTGTCCTCACGATATGTAAGTCTCCGGATACAGGCTTGTGTCCCACTAAGACTCTACTTACATTCTTTGGATCACTGCTAACTATTTCTACTTATTAAAGTTGCCGTGTCCGGCTGGACATTGGCTATAATATAGTACCAATCTTGGCTATATTCATTGTATGTTTAACTATTGTTTGCTCTCAGGGACCACTGTTTCCTATTGTACTGTATGAAGGCAATGGTTCATGCAGTTATGAATGAATATTGATGCTTGTCAGACTGAGTGGTCAATACTGTCTTCTGTTACAGGAAACAATTCGGACAAACAGAAGAGATGGTTGATCCTGGCTGTTCGTCGCTCGAAGAAAGAGGACGAAAGTACACTGCTGGGGGACTATTTTGGCCCTGGGATGTCCTGAATGATTGACCTCTGTTGAACTCTTATGAACTTCATCGCTAATGTTCATGGGACTTGTGGTTCTTTTATGTTTTACATGGCTGCTGTTTTATTAAAGTGAAGAAAAGAAGCATCATCTTCGCCTCTGGTCCGGACATAGAGCTAATCAGATTTAGGAAGGCATGTAGGTTGCAACATGTTTGTGTTTGTACACTCTAACTGAACACCTGTGCTGAATTTTCAAGTTTTTAGGTTTTTGTGGCAGGTGGTAGATAGGCTGGGTTTGCTAGCTGGGGAGTTTCGTACTCCCCTTTTAGGATTGGTGATAGAGGCGAATAGGAGGAGATGGAGGTCAGATTTGTACAAGAGATACATCAGACCAAAATGGAAGCTAAATGTGCATTCATTTGTTGACTGACTTTTTTCATGGTTGTTTCTTTTTCAGCTTGCGTTCGTGGTCTTATCAAGGACTTCATCAAGGACGGGGTTTGTGTTGACTAATTTTTAGGTCTCAGCTAGACAGTGCATGCAGCTGTCTCAAAGAGACATGTTGTATTCAATATGTAGGCTTCAGCCTGCCCATCGGCTTCCCATTTGCTGGCTCCATTGTCACTTTCATATTCTTTCTCCCCGTTTTTCCATGGCATGCATGTATCATACCTTTCCTTGTGTTTAGCCCTTCCCGACAGCATGAATCAATTACTCCATCCACTGCTCCCATTTTAGGAATAACTTTTTCTTTGTTTCGAGCACTTCACAGGAGTGCTCATGTTTTCAGTCTCCGCAAGGTCCGTTTTTGTAAATAGGCCTGTGAATTATGGTCTTATCTTTTCACATTTTCTGTGCATTTAAAGACCAAGATCAAATGTCTGGCGCTGTTTTCTGAGGGCACCTGTTTACTTTACTTTCTCTGACTTCACAGTGAGAGGATTTTGTTTTGTTAATGTCTCTGTGTTGCTTGCCCGTCCCCAACCCCCTCCCACTTCGCTGCTTGACCCCACACCCACTTCCACATCACTGCTTGCCCCCGCCTTGCTTGCCGCTCCATCCATCTCCTCCCCTCTGAGTCCCACGTTCATCCTTTCTTTCTTTCTTCACCTCTCTGACTCCGTTCTCTTTCTCTTTTTATGACCGGGCAGTGCGAAGATGCCAGACCTGTTTCAGGTAAAGTGTGTTTTTGTTTCATGCTCGTCTGCCCACTGAGGCTTTTCTGTAACGCTTTTGGGTCCTGGGAGCTTTAGTTATTAGCATGTTTATAGCTGCTCTTAGTATTGGCAAAAGTGTGGCGTTTCTGAGAGTACCAGATTTATTGATCGATGAGTGCCTCCGTTTCATAGCTGCAGCAAGTCAGTTTAAGAAGACTAATTGAACAAGCAGCAGAGAGCAGGCATGCAACCGTTTTCATCTCTGCATGGACAGCTAAAAAAACAATGTTTTCTCTATTTTTAATCTCATTGGTGGTTCTGTCTGCATTTGTTTGTTCAAAAAGAGGCAAAACCTACTGGATGTTCAGCACCAGTCCTCTGGTTTTCTGACCTCTAGGGAGTCAGAAAACGGTGTTAGTCAAATTACTGCCGTATCTCTATATAATTAAGGAACCTTCTGGGATCTCAGCTGTAGCCACAAATTGATAGATTTTGCAAATTGGCATGCATATATTTTTTGTAGTTAGTGTTTCATTACACATGTTCACCTTAGCACACACTTTATTTCCTTACAGCCCTCCCCATAATAAGACAACCATTGTATTATTCAATCGTAGTTATGATTTTTATCCACTTGTTCTTTTAGGCAGTTCTTTTAGGTAGCGCCTCTACAGTGCCTGCACTGTCTGCGTGACCTGTTGTATCTCTTCTGTGGGCTTTTGGCACACCCACCGATTGCCATTGGTTGTTATCTGTTTCACTCAGAAATGCTGGTTTTCTTTTTATTTCAGCACTCGATCAGATTGCATCCTATTTAGTTGGGTCCATCGTGTCGTGCACTTCTACCCCCTCTGTGCCCCTCCCTCACTAATCCCTTCCTTCAGTGTTGATAGCCCCCATCGGCCCGCCTTAGTTGGTGTCCTGTTCTTGTTTTCCAGCACCCACTCACTCCCCCTACCCATTCCATTACTGCCCGTCCTCACCCTCCCTCTTTCTGTTGTAGCCTGCATCCATCCTTTTGTTGCTGTTGCCGATTGCAGCTCTCACAACTAACGCAATGTAAGTTACGCATGAGGAGGTTGAGGCCGCTACATATTGTAAAGGCTTCAGTAGAGAAACGTGATGTCCATTTAACAACATGTTTTAGGTCATCACATGGATTGTTTAATGATGTGCTTCATCCACAGCAAAGGGTGTGGTGTAACAGCCAGAGCTGCAGAATTTGTAGCTGGGGAGCCAGATGAGAGTCTCAGCTTTGCCTCAACATCCTATGATTTTCGGCAAATCACTTAATCTCCCTGTGCGCCATTGTGCTGTAACTCACTGGTGTTGGTCCTGTCTTGATTGTATTGTGCTTGGAGAGTTGAAAGATTTAGTTGGCCAAATAGTATTAAAAGCAGTGTCCTGCAGGCCATACACAAATCCCAGCAATGTGCATGTTAGCCTGCTACACCCCTCAATGATCGTGTCACATGCTGTTCATACCCAGAACTCTGCAGCCGCTGCACTGACCATTTGAGCAATCTCACCGAAATTGTGGCCGCCAGGCGATGCCTGGGGCTTTAATCCACTGAGCTTTTTTACTGAAACGGTAAGCCACAGGCATATTGCAGCATCAGGTACGTTAATCCATTTAGCAATCTTAATAATTGTACCTGGAACCAATGGATGTGGATGCTCAAGAACACGCTGCGTGGCAAATGGAGAAACATGGCGCGATGCACCTGAATCACCATAAGAAAAGGAACCGGTGACTTGCAGGTTACACATCAGTCTCTGCCGTGGGTCCTCAACTCTTCACGCTATCTTTATATTTGGGAATTCCCAGGGATGCTGTCCCATCTCAGATCCCAGGATTGTTTCCTTTGTGCCAGGCATATATCTTTGCATCTGATTGTTGTTCATCTGATTATGATCAGTTGCTGCGCAGTAAACTAGGTAGAATGCAGCATAATTACAATGTAAAGTCATATTTTTTCCAAGAAACAGCATCATGTGTGGGCAATGATAACAAACATCTGTGGTAGCCGGGTGTGATTTCTGCCCTACCCTCATGTCTGTCCAGGCTGCACCAATACCCTTATGTGGTGACACTCCCTTGCCAACTAACCTGACAGTTTTTTCAGCGCCATACATCCACAGGTAAGGCTCTATCACCGATTTACATGTGTGCATTCAGTGCCGTAGCAAGGGGAGTGGGGAGGTCGGTCTGCCCCAGGCGGCACAAGGTTTGAGGGCAGCAGCCTCCCAAAGTCCCTCCCCTGCCGCTCTCACCTGCGGACGTCAGGGGCGGCAAACTCAGAAATCGCCAGCAGACCCCCCACGCCTGTTCTTAAAGGCAGCCGAGCGGCAAAAGCAGTTACCACCATGGGCATAAAAAGGTCACTTTGTGTGTTTTATTTTCTTTGCGAGTCTGCTGACTTAGGTATGTCTCACGTCAGCCGTGTGTTGTTGCTCCTCCATTATTTCTACTGTTCTGTGTCTGACATGTCTGATCTGTGTTTGTCATGTCTGCAGAGTCCCGCCTTTGGTCTCTTGCCTAATATCTGTGTCTTTCTCTAATGTGCCATCTCTGATCCAAGTCCAAGCTGCCATATGTCTCTGTCTGTGCTATCTTTTTTCTTACTGATAATTGTGTCTGCTGTGTCCTGTCTCTTTCTTGGTCTGCAGTCTGCCACCTCTGATTTTTGTGCCAACAGCCACCTGGCCTTGATCTTTGTCTTCTTCTCTGCTTTTCTCTGTCTCTGTCATTATAGCATGTCTCTATTCTTTGTCTCTGTTGCCTCTCTCGACAGTCCATATCTATGCCTTTATCTCTGCTGTCACATATCGCAGTTTGCCTCTGCAGTCTCTGATCCTTATCTCCGCAGTTTCCCCACTCTGATCTGTCGATGCAGTCTTTGATCTTTCCCTCGTCAGTAGCTTGTCTCTGATCTGTGTCAGTTTATACAGTCCTAGCGCTTTCCCCCAAACATTTAGCCTTGGTACACAGTTGTTGCGTTGCTATAAAATGGCTAAAAGACATTGACAAAGCCAACAGCCTTCGCATAGGCGAGACCTATTGGGGTTGCCAATGCTTGTTTAAATGTGCTACCAGGCAGTAAAAAGCTGGGTGTTGCAGAATCACATGCTCAGGTGAAATGGTGGGGTAGGGCTTATTTTGAGGGAGTGTGTGTCTTGTTGCCTTCGAGATTCATCGTGGAAGGGTATTGAACTTTTGAAGAAGATGAAAAATGGCAGTAGGGAGTTGGAACGTTTGCGAGCAGGATCTGTTTTGAAGGGAAATGATTACATGACCTATTTAGCTTCCAATAGGGTGGGACAGACGAACTCCTTAGAGAAGGGTTTTTCTGAGTGGAAGGTTCTGATGCTCACTAGGCTGAATTGATGGTCAGCCTTGCTACTAGTTGGGCCGACCTACTTGTAGGAGACTGGGACGGGGGTTGGGAAGTACGAGTTATTTGAGCTGAAAGAGTTCAGAGTTTGAAAGAACAGAGGGAAATATTTACAAGGGGATAGCACTACCAGAACTTCACTTTTAGTGACGTTCTGGTGACGATATCCCCATCTCCTTACTTATAATGTGGCGTTAAGCCACTTAATGTGGTTTAACGCCACCTTGTAAATAAGGCCCCTTTTCAAGCTTCACTTAGCGTGAAAGGAGCGTGTAATGGGGTGTTGTAGTGGGCGATCTGCCGGAACACCCATTGCTTTTTGATGCTGCCCCATATTTGCAAGCCAAAAACTAAGACCAAATAATACCTGGTCTTTGACTGACGATACGTGGAGAAATTATTTTTCCTCGTTTTTTTTGCTCTTTCCATGCGTGCTGCACATAGAAAGAGCACATCACCTTTCAATATTGTTTATGTGTAGGAAGGTGTCCCTTCCTGCACATAAACAATCACCCATGCAAAGCAGGCACTCTTGCAACATGGCGCAAGGGTGCCTGCACTTGCGCTACACAGCTTTAGTAGAGCCAGCGCTATGGGGAAACACAGGGGTGCGCCGTATTTATGTAAATAAGGCGCATACCAGCATTTTAAAAATGTCAGAGCCCGGCTTTACCAATGTTGGTGGAACACCGTACTCCGACATTTTGTTGTAAATATCCCCCAGAGTTTATTAAATATGCCAGAAGCTGGGACAATTAGGGGTAATTTGGGGCAGTTGCAAAGAGGGGTGAGTAAAAGATCATGGAGCATTTAAGAGTGCTGGCTTCAGTTAGGAATATTATCTGTTTAGTGTGGATTTAAGTTGCTTGTAAGGCTTCGAGACAGAGTTTTGTATTAGTGTGATACACACCTGTTTCATTAAAGCAGCTTTCCTACATAACGCTGGTGTGTTTCTTAGGTTAGCGCCATCTCGCCCGATAGGCATTTTGGGTCTCCAGTTGTGAGGGTCCATTCATTTGTTATTGCTGCTATTTCTGCCTAGAAATTATTTATAGTGATGTAAATAGCTCTACTGTACAAGGTCCTGGCACCAACGTCAACCCCATCGACCTACTACTACGTACACCGTGAAAAATACATAGGGCCTCATTTATGAAAAGTGTCGCATCACTGGGGAAAAACAGCGATGCAACACTTTTCATTGCGCCATCCGTGCGACACCATGGATGAGCCGTATTTACACTACGGCGCTCCATGTCGCAAGGATTGCACAGATATGTCAGGAATCCTGTCGTACCTGGTGGCGCAGTAATGACACATTGCTGGAGTGTGTCGGTAACCTGATGCAACTCCAGCAATGTGTCATTACACATGGGGCTTGTCCTATGTAAAAGGCCCTGCGTCACTTCTTATGCCTGCTTAAAGCAGGCGTAAGGATTTGACACAGTCAATTTGTAGAACTGACATAGTGAAATCTCATAAAGTTCACTCCGCCACTTCTACTGGGCTCTTTTTACGGGGAACGCCCACCCTGCATACATTATACGTGACGCAGGTATAATGTGGCCTTTACAAAGTGACGCATCTGCCTAGATGCGTCACTTTGTAAATAAGGCGCAGTGTGATTGATTACGCCGCCGCAGCGTCACTGAAAAGTGATGCAACTGAGGCACAAGCCCTTCATAAATAAGGCACCAGGTTTACTGATCTTCTAATGCCCAGTGTCGCTACTTCTTAATGTTGATCCATTTAGAAAATATTCGCTTCACTGTATCACTCTTAAAAGTAAATCAGTGCTGTGCTTCTCACAGCTAGAAAAGTTCTTGTGCTTAGTAACTGACTGCACAAAGTAACGACTATAACTATAAACCTACGTAAGCAGGGAGATACCAAGGAGAATAGTGCTTAGAAGTATTATATCCTTACTGTAATGCGAGATTATGGCATCTTTAAGATAAAGCCTAAAAAAGAAAAAAAATCATGATCTTCACAAAGTGTTCATGAGAGTGAGAAAGCCGAGGGAGGAAAGGATTGCTCAATTTCAGTTAACATTATTTAACAATTAAAGTAAAAACGCGCCTCTGTGTGGTAGTTTCTGGAATAACAATAAAGGTTGCAAGTTCTGCCGGTAAAGCACCAGCATCATGCAAAGCGCGTGACGCCCTGCGTGCCGCAATGCAACTCGGAATAAAAAATATATTAATAGCTAACCCAAAGAGTATTTTAACACCAGCAATACACGGACAAAATGTAATAGAAGAGATTACATAGTGGCGGAGCAATCAATAAAACAAAGCAACAGGAAGGGAACAATCATTTTAAACGAAATGTAAACAGAGCAAAGAAATATGAAACCACAATAGACATATTGAAAAAATGGCAGGCAGCTAGCTTTTTATTCAACATGGGTTTTGCTATCACTGATGGCTAACGACTATCTGAAAACAAGTTGAAAACGTGAATTTTCTAGGATCTGAGAAATAAGTGAGACTGAAAAAGGAGAATTTAGCCTTTGGCTGACTGGTAAAAATGTTAGCTAACGAAATGTTCTCACTTTGCAAATTACAAACATTCCCAGCAATTACTAGGTGGTGTAGCAGGTATCATTAACCTTGTAGGAAATATCGGAAATGTTTCAGACAGACTTTTGCTCTACGAGTCTGGGAACAACATGACAAGGAACAGGGCTATTCCGCAAATCTACAGCACTGCTTTTAAATAATAAAAAAAAATGACTGGCATAATTTTAATCCCACTGCACTCACTTCTCCCGTCTTTACAAGTGGGTGTCTATTTGTGTAGCGTCCTCTCCAGCTCGGTAACATGTAAATGAATTAAACCACACACGGCGCACTGTATTACACGTCTTTATTTCTCAAAGGGTAACTGGTAATGGGCACATACTGCGTCGTGAATTTTATTAACCACACTCAATCAATTATGTCACTAGACTACGGAGTCCGAGAGAGCCCACATGGGTTCCGTGCTCAATAATACACAAGATACTACAATTTGAATCAAATTGTCCCATTTTTGACTTGAGGGTAGGAAGTTCAGAGTAGAACATAGGTGGCACCTGGTAAAAGTCACTCAGTGTCAAAGAATGACATTTAAAAATATGAGGGCATATTATCAAGAAACGGCGTTAAAATTATCGCCGCTCTAGCGGCAGAAAACTGCAGCTAAAGCGGCGATAATGGGCTTGATAATATGCCCTTGAGAATTCCCATAGAAGCCCATGTTCTGGTGTCAACATGGGCTTCTATGGGAATTCTCTGCGGCATATTATCAAGCCCATTATCGCCACTTTAGCGGCGGTTTTCCGTCGCTAAAGTGGCGATAATTTTTATGCAGTGCTTGATAATATGCCCCTAGATGAGAAACAAGTAAGTACTACTTTAATTTGTTCAGCTCACCGAAGGTGTTACCCGTTAGTATACTCAATAATATTTCCCTTGGCGCTGTGCAATCTTACTCAAAAAGGTGGCATGAATTGCTGACTGCAGCTTGAAGGACAAACGTTGTTGTGCGATGCTCACTAATAACCCTGCTTTTATCCTGATAGATAATTAGACATCAAATGACATGCAGCTGCTGACACAAGGATTCTTGTATCTTAATCGTCGAGTAAAATCAACAATTTATCCCGCCATTGTTCGTATTGACCTCTGTTAGTTGACAAGCAGAGATGATAAGGAACTATCATGTACATCAATTACCATAAACAGTAAAGCCCGCTTGGGGCTTCACAGGAATCGACAAAGAGATTTAGTGTGAGTTTAAATAGTTTGATTAACAAATTAATTCAAATAAATTAATAATTCAGTAAGTATTTAAAATGTAGCCATCATTATTACAGATTCAAATAATGTATTTACAAATATAATAGAGAAAATGCAGCAAGTGTGTTCCATAAAGGAACATTTATAAAGATTGGATGTAAAGGGCATTTAATTTAGCAAGCTAGGTAAGGTGTCAGTTTCAGAACCCCAAATGAAAGGCTCTGGTGAAATAACAACAAGGACTAGACATGAAGCTTTAGCACTCAAGCAGTGGAAGTTATCAGAAGCTGGAAAGTGTTCTCAGCTCTAAGTCAGCAGCATCGCTAAGGTAAGCCTCCTAAGGTCACCGCACCTAGTCTCTGTGAGTGAAAAGGAAGCGTTCTCAAAGAAGGAGACTTTCTCATCTAAGGAACACACACTAATATGATTCTACCAAAACATCAATGACAAGAAATTTCACGTTCCTCGCTCCTGTGAACCAGTCAGTCTCCAGCAAACTCTGGGAGCAGGTAAACTCCTCAGTTTCTCATGTCTTCACAATCAGCTATGAAATCATGCCCTTGGTTTGTTTCGTTAAACAAATCTTGTGGTTCCGACAGTCCTTCCCACAAGTTGCGTTTTCCGTCATCTCCTCTCCTCCCTGTGAGAATCTCACTATCAGTTGGCTAATGCTCAATAAAAGCCTATTCACTAGCTAACAGAAGGATTCTGGAAAATTACATCATCTGAAGTAATGACAAAAAGAGGGAAACATCTTGTGCAAAACAGTCTAAACATGAAATAAGGCCTCTCAATCCTAACATGTAAAGCTGACATTTAAATTATTTAGCCTAACTTAAGTCAGTACAATACGTTAAAACATGAGTGTTCTTACAATGTCTAAATATCATTACCTACTACAAATTTTGCATTTATTATGCATGTATAATTCAGCAGAAATGTTTGCACTTTTCTGTTACATGGGTTTAATTTGCACAATGAGGAAATTAGCTCTATCACATGTTGCTCGGTATTTGCGCTCTAAGTTTTTGCCGCAATTAACAAATGTACAAAATTGATTTACAAATGTTACTACGAGGTAGTGAATTACATTAGTTGCAGTTTCAAGTAGGCAAGACTAGATATTTTGAAAGCACCATTTAGTATTAAAAGTAGTTTCCTACTCAGTTCCATTAATTCTAAGATTCCAATAGAGAACTACCATGTATGTTCTCTGAATAGGGAATATATAGAATTAAGGACAGACATCTGGGAATAACATGGATGTTTTTCAATGAGGATGTTTTTCATTCACTATAAGAACCACATAATTCATTTCTCTAACCGGGCATTTATCTCATGTTTAAACTCTTCATCAACAAGGAAGCAATTATCCATCATGCATGAAAAATGACAACAAAAGTAGTTTTCCCTACTTGACAAGTTACTATAACTAATGAGTCATCAGAAATGTTTTGGATACTCTATTCAGACTTGTAAAAAATCCTTAGAAAACAGAAAAAACAATGTCAGAACCATGAAATTGTTTCGAGTACCAGCAGTTTCCACTTACGTGTGGGTGATATTGATACTACTTTTCAACAAGTTTGCAATTCTTCATTAATTATACAATGACTTTGTTTGCCCTGCACCTATTACCACTGTTTGTTATTGTACCAGTTTCTTGGGTTCAATATGCCATTAAAATCAATCCCCTTAACACGTGGACCGTGAAACACGACCAATGCAGTTCATGTTACTCAATGAGGTCCCGTTATACCCCAGAGAAAAGTAAGAATGACCATTGTTCACATTTGTCACAAATGTCTTTCAAATCAGCTAGGTCCTTAGGAGTTGTCTGTTTTAGGTGTGATAATTACATTGCTGTTATAATAATCCGCTGTTCTTTGTTAGCACATCACATGAGTGTTACGACAACTAATAAAAACAAAACAAAAAGTTTAATGCCACTTTTATCCTGTATCTGAATTATGACGTTTTCATCATGGTGTTATGTTCCACTCTTTTTATGATTTTAACAGATCAAAATAAAAGTATTTTTTACTTACTTAGGTGTGATAATTATTTCACACATGAAAAACTGACACTGAGGTGTTCAGAACTGACACTGAGGCGCCCATAATTAATTATGTGCTACAGTTATTGCCTATTATCTGACTTGCCCCTCAAATAGGACCGAACATGTGCATTTTGGGGCTCACCGCACCAAAATCCGTATGTCACGGCCTTGACTAGTCAATTTTTCCCAATAAATAATGTATCCAAAGTATGCATTTTTTTATTGCATCCAGAATGCACCGGTGCAATAAAAAATGCAAAAGTAATACTTCCAATATGTGCGGTAACAGGAGTTACTTCTCTAAGTATTCCTTATAGTATTATAGTGTAACTATTTCTTTCTAGAATGATGGGATACAAAGATCATACTAAAGTAAATATGCTAGGAGTTGTAAACTTAAAGTTTTTAAATTAAACATGTGGAGCTCCAGGTATGGTGTACCCCTTGATTCTTGTTTCCATAAGATATCCGTACAAATAAAGTACATTGGGCCATTGCTTCAATCCAAGCGCATACTTTTGGACGTCTGGGAGCTTTCACAATCCTTAAGATTATTCTTTGGATTACCTTAATGATACACTCCTCCCTTTCAGTACGTGTATTAAAGAGATGTTTCTTTATTTTGAAGTTTAGACCCATAAATGAGTTTGAATTTTGAATCATATAGGATCTCCTGGTGAGATTTTCTCGAGTTTGTAGGTAATTTCTATATATTATTCCTTCTTTTGAGCATGACTGAAAAAAACTACAAAATCTATAAAAAAGAAAACTTTCTGCCTTTTGTCTCTCATATAAATAACAACAAAATGATCTGACGAGTCAACAACTCCTCACTGGAGACCAGAGCCTCAGTGGCATTGATTGGGCACCATTGAGCCTAACACAAGCAAGGAAAATGCCAATGTCCTTGATCAGTTAAAAAAAAAAACAGCATCTCATAGGGTACAGTGGGCCCCCACACACTCCTGGGCCCTGGTGCCACTGCATCTGATGCACTATTGCCTTCTATGCCCATGTATCGGGGGCTCGTCCTCAAGCAAACCGAGTGTAGCACCCTTACATGCACTTCCGGTACTCACGAGGCAGCACCTGCAGCATGTGCCACATTCTTTCAAGACAAGATCACATGCATAAGGCAGGGTTGCAGGCAGGCACGTGGAAATATGTCAGCATGTTCTTTTTTCATGTCATTGTGTCTCCATTGCTCGTGTTGCTCTGAGAAACAGTGTCTTTTTAGCATTCCAGTTTTCCCACAAGGAGTGTTAATGGTGGCCCATTGGCAGTCAACTGTTCTCTTTTACATTTGAAAGGTTATGTCTGCCCTCTCGTCTGCTGGGCTGCTAAATCCTCAAGAAAAAACTCAGAAAGTCAGGAACAAAATTGTAGTTTGCATTTCTCTAGTCTATCAAGTTTACTATGACATATCAACGATTCCTAACTTTTCATCATACATCGTATTGCATTGTGGAGCTTGTAGTTTTGCCTTAACACTTTTTTGGGGGGTTCAAAGGACCAGAAATCAAAGTGATGGCTAAAATGCCAGAATTGGCCAAAGGTGTTATACATTACCCACAGCAACTGATCAGGGTTGTTTTAAAAAGTCACAAAGTCATCAAGTCCATTTCAAAATCTGCTTGTTTCACACATAACACTAAAAGTAAACTCTGCTGACATATGTTGCGAGTGTTCAGTGTTTCAGTAACATCGTGCATTAAAATGACAATTGGAAATATGAATTGTTTTGTTTTTTGTGTAGTGGAACGTTTTAAATAGAGCTTTACATTACAACAAAGTACAACAGCACAGTAACAGAGCAGCTTCCCCTAAATTAAAGACTGGGTAAAGAACTGGTGGCTGCAGCAGGAGGAACATCACAGGCTTCTCTCACTTATACAACACAGGACCAACACAAGTAGCTAACACACTAAAGAGGCAGTGAGAAGAGTTAAAAGACATGTGTACACTCTACATTAACCAACATAAGTAAACAAGAAACACACCACACCTGAAAGAAAGAGGCAAACCTCTAATAGAATTTGATCGATTAAAATTATTTTGTATGAATTATACATTCATGTGCTCAAATAGGATGATAAACCTACCTGCCAAGAATGGTATGCTCCATCAATGGGTTCCACAACTAAGACTGTAAATATCCAAGAGTACTACTGGTCACTAGTTGTACAGTCTCCTAGTTATGGGTTACCTAGTTTTGGTAAAGTTATGTTCCTTATGTCAACATTTATGTTCCCCTTTGATAAACTCTCAGACCTATATTAAAGTTGTGTGTGTGTGTGTGTGTGCAAGCCAGAAATGTTTCTGCTGATGTCTTACTGCCACAATATTAGAGATAGAGTAACAGACCCTGCTTCTCTTTTCCATTAAAATGTTTTGAACTCTCAAATATTGCTCTTGTGGATAGGAACTTATCCAAGACCACAGACACCTCACATCAAACATTGTGGAAAAGTCCTCATTCGTAGGGCATGCTATGCAAGAGCCTTCTATATATCCTTTTTTTCTTCCTCAGCAGTGGAGACACCCTTTCTTTATAGAAAAAGTACACCTTTGGCAGAAATAGTGTACGATTTCCTCCTGTAGAGGACACATATAGGTAGAGCAGCAGCAAAGAAAGCTTCCTCCATCACAGAACACATACAAATCAGGCAGCAGCAGTGTAACTTTTGCTTCCTTGCAGAACTGCTACAGGATGGCAGCAGCAAAGCAAGCTTCTCACCCTCACAGAATGCATCAAGTGCAGTCTTCCATCCCCCATAGAAGAGATTTAGCAGTGCAGACTAGCACAAGGTTTCATTGCCCATAGAACATGTACCATTAAGACATGAGTGACTCCAGGGTTGTTGACAGATCCCTGGAGCAGGTGCTTAACTTACTGTGGGGAATCTATACATGGATGAGTGATTGAATTATGAGTTCTGACACCATACTCACTTAGGTGATAGTAAACCTCCTGAAAGTCAAATGTTTTGCACATATTGAGAAGCAGCCAATAAAACAAAGGTCATAGTTATTTGGAGCAACACAGCCACAGCATAAGGAGCTATAAGCCAGATGTATGAAGTATTTTACCGGTCGCAAATGACCCATCAGGAAGTTTGCAACCGGTAAAATGCTTTTGTCATATACAAAAGGCAAAATACGACTCAGTAACTTGTTACTGAATGGCATTTTGCTTTTACAATTTGATATTAGGAAGGGGCGTGTTTAGGGTATTCCTTTCTAATACCGAACAGCACTGGTATGAAGGAATGTTTTGCGACCGGGAATGCGGTTGCAAAATATTTTAGGTTACCTCCAACTTCAAGTTGCTGGTAACCCATTTGCAAATGGGAAGGGGTCCCCAAGGGACCCCTTCCCTTTTGTTAATGTGGGAGCCAAAAGTTTCAAGACCAGGCAGTGGTCCCACGGACCACTGCCTTCTCTGACAAAATTAAAAGGAAACTTTTCACTTTTCTTTTTTAAATACATCCCGTTTTCCTTTAAGGAAAACGAGCTGCATTTAAAAAAAACTACTTTATTTAAAAAAGCTGTCACAGACATGGTGGTCTGCTGACCCCTGCAGGCCACCATCCCTGTGAGTGCTTGCACTTCCCAATGGGTTGCAAATTGTGACCTACCTCATGAATATTCATGAGGTAGGTCATTTGCCATCCACTGGAAATCACAGAAAGTGTTCAACACACTTTCGCACATGGCCTCTTGCAATTTCCTGATTGCAAATCGCAAGGATTCGCAATTAGAGAATCACAAAACGGTTTCTTAGAACATCTGGCCCTATGCTCTAACCAGGCACACAGGTGGCAACCTTTTTTATTTATTTATTTATTTTTGCGTTTTATAGAGCGCAAACTTGACCCGTTAGGGTATCAGAGAGCTTTACAGGAATCATAGAGATGTACAATAGGCTTGGAATCACAATAATATACAAATGGTAAAGAGGTAGATAAAGGATAGAGGACACGAATGTACAGTTTGCATTTTATAGTTACTTGAGAACAAGTCCCCAGGTTTCTAGAAGCAGTGACTAGGTAATCCAAGGGGAGGTGCTAGTCGGGAGTAGATCTGGGTCTCTGTGCTGGTTGGAGGCAACATTTAACCGAGGAATTTAACCATAAGGAAGGTTTTGGCCTCCTTTTTGAAGCGTGCCAGAGAAGGTATTCTTCTGATGGCAGGCGGGAGAGAGTTCCATATTCTTGGAGCGGCCCCAGAGAATGCCCGATTGTACGTTTTTCTTTTCCGGAAGCGTGCAGGTTGAAGCAGGAGGTCTCTGGCAGATCGGGAGTTTCTGATTGGATGTATGACGTTACAACGCATACATTTACATCGCGGTACACTACATCGCGGTTTTGACAACGCAAGTCGTTACAACGACTTGAGCTAGATGGCGCTCTGGGACAAGGAATACGACTTAGGAGTAGTATAATTTACTATTCCAACTCCAGTCTACGTAGAGTAGGGAAGGTGTTGGATAGTAAATTATACTATTCCTTGTCCTAGAGCGCCATCTAGAGCAAGTCGTTGTAACGACTTGCGTTGTAAAAACCGCGATGTAATGGCATCGCGATGTAATCCTCGCGTTGTAAACGATGTTTCCCTTTCTGATTCCTCCAGATACCACCAGTTTCTGTGCAAGATAAGCAGGGGAGTTTGAGTATAAGGCCTTGTGTGTGATGCAGGCCAGTTTATGCTGAATTCTAGCCTCAAGAGGAAGCCAGTTCAAGGCTTTCAGGTGTGGTGAGATGTGGTCGAATTTTCTTGAGCTGGTAAGAAGTCTGGCGGCAGTGTTGAGGCAGGCTTTTAAAGGTGCCAGGGAGACCTTAGGTAAGCCCGAGAGGGTAGAGCAGCCATATTCCAGGAGATGACAAGTGCTTGGACTGCCATTTTTGGGATGGCAGTGTTGAGGAAGGGTTTCAGTTTCCTAATGTAGCTCAGGTGGAATCTGGCTGCTTCGGCCATCGCGTTGATGTGGTTCCGCATGTTCAAATTGCTGTCCAGGGTAATTCACAGAGATTTGGCTGAGTCCACGATGGTCAGTGGGAAATCTAAGGCAGTGCTAGCCTTAATCCATGTCTGCATCTCGGGATTGGTTTTTGGGGGGGAAAATTAGGAGAAATTCTCTTTTCTTTGCGTTGAGTTTGAGTTGATTGGAGGAAAGCCATTGGACAGTCACTTTCAGGGCCTCATTCAGGGAGAGAATCTCCTCAAGGGATGATGTTTTGATGTAGATCTGCGTGTTGTCCCTGTACATATGGTAGGAGATATTCGCTGTGCGTAGAACTTCAGCAAGAGGTTCAAGGTAGAGGTTGTAGAGGGTAGGGGACAGGGTTGATCCTTGAGGGACTCAAACTGTGACCAGAGAGGGAGCCGGTAGGTTACCGTTGATTAGGAATCTCTGTGATCGGTTTTGGAGGAAGAACCTAAACCATTCTACAACGGAGCCATCCAATCCCATCCTCAGTTTGAGGCGTTCGAGTAGTTTTACGTGGTTGACCGCGTCGAAGGCCGAGGATAGATCTAGGAGGATTAGGAGACAGGTTTTCACTTGGTCAAGGGCTTAGACGGCATCGTCAATGATGAGGAGTGTGAGACCGGCCTCACGGCGTTGCCCTCTCCATCATCCAGCCAACCTGCAACCACCCTCAAGACACGACATCTCCGACTCCGGCCGCCCCAGCCACCCCCGATCCACGGGCCGGCCAGAGGCCTGACAGACTCAACACCCTACCACGCATGCCCAACCGAGGGAGCGGGAACCCTCGAGCCAGACCCAGAGGCGCCAGCCCAGTCACACCTCGGGTCGCCTTCCCCGGGAGGACTCAATCGGCCACCAGGCCCCTGGGGAGCAGGCGCCTCCCCTACCGAGCGTCTGGGGTCCCTCCCAGACCCACCTGAAAAGACCAAAGAAGTGAGCGGCAGGAAATCCCGCCGAACCCCCGCCGTCACCCCAGTCCCCCCTCTGCGAGCACTCCGGACTTCAAAGAACCAGCGGAGTATAACAAGGGGTGCCGGAGAAACAAGGACAGAGAAGACCTGGAACCATCTGAGCCTGCTGACGCTGTCGCGGCTCCTGAACCCTGAAGTCACCTGGGCCTGCTGAGTGACTCGCGGCCTCTTGCTATTGAACCATCTGAGCCCTGCGGACGAGGTCGCGGCTCCCGAACACTGAACCACCTAGGCCTGCTGAGTGACTCGCGGCCCCCAGCTATTGAACCATCTGAGCCCTGCTGACGAGGTCACGGCTCCCGAACACTGAACCACCTAGGCCTGCTGAGTGACTCGCGGCCCCCAGCTATTGAACCATCTGAGCCCTGCTGACGGTATCGCGGCTCCCGAACTCCGACCACCTGTGCCTGCTGAGAGACTCGCGGCGCTCCCCTTGAGGACGACTCGGTAAGAGATCGCCCAGAGATACGACACCCTCCAGCTCGAGGATTGTGAGCTTCCGCAGGGTATTTCGCAGAGACACTATCTTGAAAGACTGTCCCGCTACCCCGATTCCCCACGACTGATTTGTGGTAAGTTGTGCCACTGCTGTACTACTTGCCTTTTGGATCATAAAGATCCCTTGAAATCATCGATAAAAGAACCTATCGTCCTACAAAGAACACGTGTGGTGTCACTCTGTTCGTAGTGCATCTCAGGGTGTGCGCGCCTGGTTCGGCTTACTTGGGAGAGGTGGGTCAAAGGGGTGGGCAAGACGTGTATCGAACCCCCCTCCGGCGAACGCCTTTCCAACATTTGGTGGCAGACGACGGGATCCGAGCCGACACTGAAAGAGAGCGTGCAGTGAACGACTGACGCACTACCAAACAGAGATGGAAGGAGAAACCTCATTGGGTGCCGCAGGTACCGAAGTAAGCTCACCGTTCCGAGAGGATCAATTGGACTATTACACGCATAGAGAATTAAAACAGTTTTGCAAAGACCTTGGCATCGCTACCACCGGACTAAGCACAAAGGAAGACTTCCAGAAAGTACTGAAAGCCTGGATCGAGACGGGGGCGCCCCCGACCCAAACGGAAGGGGATTCTACCCATGAACCACCAAGCATCCCGGCAAGAAACAACGGGCCAGAGGGGAACCTGTCCCCCGAGGAACTAGCGGACCGAGAGAGAAGCCGAAACCACGAACTTGAACTGGCCAAACTAAAAATCGAGGGAGAGATAAAACTGGCAGAGAAGAAGTTAGCCGTCGAGCAGTTACGGCTACAAGGGGAACTCGAAGAGAAGAGACTCCAAAGGGAGCACGACGCAAAGAAACTCCAGCTAGAACATGAACGCGGCCTGAAGGAGATTGAGTGGCGGGCTAGAAACGAAAAGTCACAGCCACCCGGGAATCCACCGTCCGCTCCCACCGGGGAAACCAAAGTTCACATCCCCAAGGATGTGGTAAAGGAGTATTATAAGAACGATGATATCCAGCAGTGGTTTAAGGCCTACGAAGTCGCCATGACCTCTCGCCGAGTCCCGCAAAAGGATTGGGGGGCTGGCCTATGGGGCCGGTTCTTAAGCGAAGGAAGAGACACTCTGCTAGATCTGCCCTCCACGGTCATGAACTCCTACAGCCACATGAAGGAAGCCCTCGTGGGCCGGTACGGACTCACCCCCGAAATGTACTGACAATGGTTCCGAGATTGCAAGAAGATACCGGGCACCACGTGGGTAGAATACGTGAACTTTTACAGCCGAGCCTTGGGCGGGTGGATCAAGGGCAGCAAGGTCTCCACCTTCGAAGAACTGTTCGATCTGATTGCCTGGGAACATTTAGCGGCCAATTGCTTTATAGAACTGCGCCAGCATCTCCTGGACAGTAAACTCACCGACCCTCGGAAGCTGGCCGCTGAGGCTGATCGTTGGGTGAACACCCGGGCCACCCGGGGCCCCGTGGGGGACTACGGCCGCCACAGTCAGGGTCCCCCCTGCCAGAGGGGCGGAGGGAACCACGGCCGACCCAGAGACTTCCCCGGGGGGGTCCTCGACCAGCCCCCCCAGCAGCCCACCAGCGGCGGGTTCGGCACAGTCCCCAGCAAGCACCGGAGCCCCAGGACGACCAGGTCCACGAGCTAGGATCACCTGCTTCCGCTGCCAGCAGCCCGGACACTACGCCAATGACCCACAGTGTCCCCAGTATCAGCGAACCACAACGACCAACCCCACGGCCCGGCAGATGGCCTCCGTGGCTCTGGGGGAAGAGATGGAAGACTCCGAGGAATGGGAACCGGCGGCCATGGCCCTGGTCTCCCTTGGTGATCGAGAAATGGTCCCCGGGACACCCTTGCCCGCCAACACAGAAAAATACCGACAGCGGGTGACCATCAACGGCCACCGAGTCGAGGGCCTTCGCGACACCGGGGCGAGTGTCACCGCGGTCCACCGCAGCCTAATTTCAGAAGACCAGATCCTAACCGGGGCCCTCTGTCCGGTCGTATCCTCCGACAATTCTGAGAGCCTCTGCCAGATGGCGCTGGTGCCCTTCGAGTGGGGAGGGGTCTCCGGAGAACTGAAGGTAGCGGTCCGGACATCGCAGCCCGTAGACTGCCTCCTGGGCAATGACCTGGAGAGTTCCCCGTGGGGGCAAGTAGAACGAAGAGCCCACCTGGAGATGATGGGCCTACCAGAATGGGTCTGCGCCACCACACGCTCCATGACCGCCCGAGTGCCTCCCTCCAAGGGCGGTGAAGCCCTCTTACCGAACACTATCCCCGAGAGCCGGGACCCCCTCCCAGAAGCAGACAACCCTCCTTCCGAGGGAGAAGGAGACACTAACCCAGGGGAAGGATCGGAACCTTCCGCCCCAGAGGCCCCGACGGAACTCGAAGAACTGCCCGAGTTGGCCCAGTGGCGCTGCGAAGGGGGGCCCTCCCGCGAAGAGTTCTGCCAGGAACAGACCACCTGCCCCTCCCTCGAGGGACTTAGACAACAAGCCGAAGCCCAGGCCGCCGGTGACCGAACCGGAACCCATTGGGTCTATTGGGACAATGGCCTCCTATACAGCGAGCAAAAGTCCGCCGAGCTAGGCGCAGCACGAGTACTGGTGGTACCCCTGCGGTTCCGGAGCCTCCTCCTGGGCCTGGCCCACGATGTACCCTTGGCAGGACACTTAGGCCAAGACAAGACATACCAGCGATTGGTGACCCACTTCTATTGGCCCAAGATGCGAGCGAATGTAGAAGCACACTGCAAGTCCTGCCTCACGTGCCAGGGCAGTGGGAAGAGTGGCGGAAAACGCAAAGCTCCCTTACAACCGTTCCCCGTTGTGAGTACCCCATTCGAGCGGGTCGGCATCGACATCGTGGGACCCCTGGATCCGAAGACCGCCCAGGGCCACAGATTCATCCTTGTCCTGGTGGACCATGCCACCCGCTACCCCGAAGCCATCCCCCTCCGCACCGTGACGGCTCCCGTGGTGGGCCGGGCTCTCATGGGGATCTTCTCCCGTGTCGGATTTCCCCGCGAGGTTGTGAGTGATCGCGGCACTAAATTTATATCCCGCTACATGAAGTCCCTGTGGCAGCAGTGCGGAGTCACGTATAAGTTCACGACCCCCTACCACCCCCAGGGCAACGGCCTAGTGGAACGCTTCAACCGAACCCTGAAGGGAATGATCCTGGGCCTCGAAGAGCCCCTGCGCCGGAAATGGGACGTCCTCCTCCCTTGCCTCCTGTTCGCATACCGAGAAGTCCCCCAAAAGTCTCTGGGGTTCAGCCCCTTCGAACTGCTGTACGGACATCCCGTCCGAGGGCCCCTGAGCCTGGTCAAAGAGGGCTGGGAGACGAGCCCCCGGGGGACACCCCCTGATGTGTTCCGCTACATCCTGGCGCTCCGCAACCAGACGAGGAAGTTTAGAGAACTTGCAGAGGCTAACCTCGAGGCCAGCCAAGAAGAAATGAAGCGCTGGTATGACCAGAACGCAACCCTGGTCGAGTTCCAGCCGGGCCAGCAGGTTTGGGTCATGGCTCCGGTGAAACCCTGCGCCCTACAAGACAAATGGACTGGTCCCTTCAAGGTGGTCGAGCGGAAGAGCCAGGTCACGTATCTGGTCGACGTGCAGTCCCCACGGAACCCCCTCCGGGTCCTCCACGTGAACCGTCTCAAGCCCCACTTTGTAAGGACGGAATTAAGTTTGCTACTGGCCACTGATGATGGGGCGGAAGAAGACACCGAACCCCTGCCCGATCTCCTGTGCACGAAAGACCTGGACGGTTCCGTGGAGGGAGTGAAACTGTCGACCACCCTCACTCCCCAGCAGGCCGACGACTGCCGCCAGCTGCTCAGACAATTCGCAGACCTCTTCTCTCTCATTCCAAGGGTTACCGACTGGTGTGTCCACAACGTGGACACCGGCGACAGCCCGCCTGTGAGACACCGAGCCTACCGGGTGCCTGACCGGGTCCGCACCTGCATCAAGACCGAGGTACAGAAGATGCTCACCCTGGGAGTAATCGAACCCTCCGACAGCCCCTGGGCCAGCCCGGTGGTTCTGGTCCCGAAGGCGGCTTCCCCGGGGGTCGCCCCCGAACTAAGATTCTGTGTGGACTATCGGGGGCTCAATGCGGTCACCCGCGCAGACGCTCACCCTATTCCCCGAGCCGACGAGCTCATCGACCGCCTGGGGGCTGCCCGGTTCCTCAGCACTTTCGACCTGACCTGCGGATACTGGCAGATTGCTCTCACGGAAGGAGCGAAAGAGCGCTCTGCCTTCTCTACGCCAGATGGCCACTACCGCTTCAGGGTCATGCCGTTCGGGATGAGAAACGCCCCAGCCACGTTCCAGCAGTTGGTGAACAAGGTCCTGGCCGGACTCGAGGAGTTCAGCGCAGCGTACCTTGACGACATCGCTGTATTCAGCTCTCAATGGCACGAGCATCTCCAGCACCTCCGACAAGTACTAATGGCCCTGCGCCAAGCCGGACTAACCGTGAAGGCCAGCAAATGCCAGCTCGGGCAAGGCTCCGTGGTCTACCTGGGGCATCAGGTGGGCAGCGGCCAGGTCGCCCCTCTCCAGCCGAAGATCGACGCCATCAAGTCCTGGGAGCCCCCCACCACGCAGACAGAGGTTCGGGCCTTCCTGGGGCTTACGGGGTACTACCGGAGGTTCATTAAAAATTATGGTAGTATCGCAGGGCCCCTCACAGAGTTGACCTCCAAAAAGCTTCCGCAGAAGGTGCAGTGGACCATCCCGTGCCAGCAGGCGTTCGACGCCTTGAAAACCGCCATGTGCACCGCTCCCGTACTCAAGGCCCCCGACTACTCCCAAGAGTTTGTGGTCCAGACCGACGCATCCGAACACGGCATCGGGGCCGTGCTCTCTCAGTTCGACGACAATGGCATTGATCAGCCCATAGCCTTCATCAGCCGAAGGCTACTGCCGAGAGAGCAGCGTTGGAGTACTATAGAGCGAGAGACCTTTGCCGTAGTCTGGGCCCTCAAGAAACTGCGGCCCTACTTGTTCGGAACCCATTTTCGAGTACAGACGGACCACCAGCCCTTGCAGTGGCTAATGCGGATGAGGGGGGAGAACCCCAAGCTACTACGATGGTCCATCTCTCTCCAAGGGATGGATTTCACTGTCGAACATCGCCCCGGGACGGATCATGCCAACGCCGACGGCCTGTCCCGGTTCTTCCGCTTCGGCGAGGAGAACCCCCCAGTGGATGGGTAGTTCTCCACGCCTTTCAGCTGGGGGGGACGCGTGTGAGACCGGCCTCACGGCGTTGCCCTCTCCATCATCCAGCCAACCTGCAACCACCCTCAAGACACGACATCTCTGACTCCGGCCGCCCCAGCCACCCCCGATCCACGGGCCGGCCAGAGGCCTGACAGACTCAACACCCTACCACGCATGCCCAACCGAGGGAGCGGGAACCCTCGAGCCAGACCCAGAGGCGCCAGCCCAGTCACACCTCGGGTCGCCTTCCCCGGGAGGACTCAATCGGCCACCAGGCCCCTGGGGAGCAGGCGCCTCCCCTACCGAGCGTCTGGGGTCCCTCCCAGACCCACCTGAAAAGACCAAAGAAGTGAGCGGCAGGAAATCCCGCCGAACCCCCGCCGTCACCCCAGTCCCCCCTCTGCGAGCACTCCGGACTTCAAAGAACCAGCGGAGTATAACAAGGGGTGCCGGAGAAACAAGGACAGAGAAGACCTGGAACCATCTGAGCCTGCTGACGCTGTCGCGGCTCCTGAACCCTGAAGTCACCTGGGCCTGCTGAGTGACTCGCGGCCTCTTGCTATTGAACCATCTGAGCCCTGCGGACGAGGTCGCGGCTCCCGAACACTGAACCACCTAGGCCTGCTGAGTGACTCGCGGCCCCCAGCTATTGAACCATCTGAGCCCTGCTGACGAGGTCGCGGCTCCCGAACACTGAACCACCTAGGCCTGCTGAGTGACTCGCGGCCCCCAGCTATTGAACCATCTGAGCCCTGCTGACGGTATCGCGGCTCCCGAACTCCGACCACCTGTGCCTGCTGAGAGACTCGCGGCGCTCCCCTTGAGGACGACTCGGTAAGAGATCGCCCAGAGATACGACACCCTCCAGCTCGAGGATTGTGAGCTTCCGCAGGGTATTTCGCAGAGAAACTATCTTGAAAGACTGTCCCGCTACCCCCATTCCCCACGACTGATTTGTGGTACGTTGTGCCACTGCTGTACTACTTGCCTTTTGGATCATAAAGATCCCTTGAAATCATCGATAAAAGAACCTATCGTCCTACAAAGAACACGTGTGGTGTCACTCTGTCCGTAGTGCATCTCAGGGTGTGCGCGCCTGGTTCGGCTTACTTGGGAGAGGTGGGTCAAAGGGGTGGGCAAGACGTGTATCGAACCCCCCTCCGGCGAACGCCTTTCCAACAAGGAGCATGGTCGTTTCGGTGCTGTGCCCAGGTCTGAATCCAGATTGGAAGTCATCAAGTCGGTGAAAGTTGTTGATGTGTTGACTTAGTTGTTGTTGTACACATTTCTCCAACACTTTAGCTAAGAGAGGGATGTTGGAGATAGGTCTGAAGTTGTCGGGGGAAGCTGGATCAAGCAACAGCTTTTTCAAAATGTGGAGGACTTGGCCAGCTTTCAAAGAGTCAGGAATGGACCCCTTCGCAGAGAGGCATTAATTATGGCAGTCCAGCTAGGAATAATGGACTTGGCGGTGGCCGCTAGGCAGTTGGGGGGAGAGGGTCATTAAAATGGTTGTTCGGGTTTAAGGTGGATAGGATTTTAGCGACAGAGTCTTCATCATAGAGTTTTAAATCGGTCCAGAGTGCTTGATTTTTAGGTGAGGTCTGTGGGGGCAGCGCCGGAAGAGGAGGCAGGTCAGAAAGGAGTAGAGAGTGTGAGGCCGCACTAAGTTAGTTTCCTAAGGCAGTGGTTTTCTCAGCAAAAAAGGAGAAGAATTCCTCAGATGATATTAAAGACTTGGGGGGTTCTTTCGCGGTTTTGGCCAGTTTATTGGATTGGTGTTTGACCAGTTCGAAGAGCTTGTGGGGTCTGTTCTTGGCGTTCCCCAGTTCAGATCTAAAGAATTCTTTTTTTGAGTTGATGATGTTCCTGTTGTAGGCATTTCTGGCCTGGCGGAGAATTTTTAGATGTGCTACAGAGCGGTGCTGTCTCCAGATTCTTTCAGATTGTTGGAGGGCTCTCCTCTCATTGTTGAGGGATCCAGTGAACCAGGGGTTCCTGTCTTTGATTTGGGTTCTCTTTAGTTTTAGTGGGGCTAGGTGATCCAGAATGTTCTATATTGTTGTAGAGTAGTGATCGCTGAGGTCACTGAATGTTGTGATATCCGAAGGGGGAGGTCTGATTTGCAGCGAGCCTCCAATTCCCTATGGTACAGGTTTTTAGTGTCTCTGACCCAGCGTTTAGGAATCACTGGTTGTGGTGCCCTTGTCTTGTGAGTGCCAGGTAGTAGGAAGGCGATGGCGTGGTGGTCAGACCAGTCGCAAGGGTCTATAGAGATAAGCTTGACTGTTGATTCCTTAGAGATGATCCAGTCAAGGGTTGCCCCTTTTGAGTGAGTTGGCAGTGAGCAGGCTTGGGTCAAGGCTTGATCGGCCAAGAGGTCTTTGATGGCGTTGACATGAGGATCCTTGGGGTCATTCCAGTGCAGGTTGAAATCACTAAGGAAAATATCTTTAGCGTTGGAAGAGATCTTAGCTGTGATGAGTTCCATGAGGTGGTCAGTGAAGGATTCGTTCATACCTGGAGGGTGGTAAAAGATTTGCAAATTGCACAGTTGGGTGGAATTGCTGCAAATGGAAAGGGCGAGGTATTCGCAGGAGTTGGTGTTATCCGCCAGAAGTTCAGTGACAAGGAGGTTAGAGCGAAAGATGCATGCAATGCCTCCTCCTTTTTTGCTAGATTGCCTGTCCAGTCATGCAATGTTGTAGTTGGGGGGGACTAAAAGGTCCAGGCATGGAGATGAGGAACCGTTGAGCCAAGATTCTGTTAGAATTGCTAAGTCAAAGTTTTTGTTCAGGATGAGATTAGCAATATCGGCGGCGTGCTTAAAGGCCGATCGGCAATTGATTAGGCGACGAGATAGAGAGGGATCAGCGGGAGTGTTGGGAGTCAGGGCGGACAGGAGAACTGGCGCTAGATTGCTTTTGACCACACTTCTGTTGCAGAAGGTTACCGATCTGTTGGGGTTGATAGTGACCGTGCAGATGGCATGTTCGGCACTCATGTCTAAAGGACAAAGGGTAGCTGGGGTAGAGTTGTAGTCTCGGAGGATGGCAAGGATTTCCTCTTCAGTGAGGTCTAGCAGACTTGAGGTGTCAAGTGTAGAGTTGTAGGAGAGGATGAGAGCTAGGGATTCTTCCTCCGAGAGGTGGGGTAGTTGCTTTTAAAAAATGTTTTGAATACGAGCACACTAGGTGCTGTGCATTCTCAGCATCGGTGCTGCACCTGTTCAAAATGTTGAGGGCCGCCAGTCGACACATGGTTTGCATAGGGCACCAGTTGCTGGAAGCTAGTATATGGTGGCCTCTTTTGGAAGGATCAACAACAATACAGACGTAATGATTCTAAATTACACTCAATGCACAATATTATGCTTTTACGCATAGACAAATGTACCTCTTCCATTACAAAACCGAGGTTATGTGGGTGTGAAAGCCAAGACCTGCGCCTGTCTGTAAAAGAATACAGCAGCTTCCGTTGAACTGACCTCAAGAAATACGCAGCATTAAAAAACAGGCTGAATAGCATCACCTAAAAGCAAATGCGAAGGTAAGTTTTTCAGGCGACAAATGCTTAAAATTAAAGTAATACACAAAGTAGAATGAAGAACATCACATCAACTAAATGTTTAAAATAAACGAACAAATAACAATTGTTTTTCTATAACATTGAAATCTTACTAATAGCATCAGTATACGTTGATGATTCGGTGAAATTTTCTCTTTTGTTCGAAGTATTCTCATGTAGCAAAGTTGTTTCTCAAAAATCCACTAGATGGCAGTGTTTCCACACCTAAAATACAGTGGTTTATGTCTGTAGCTAGAGAGACCCGTCGTCCATGTGTTTGTTGGGCTTAGGGCACAGAGGCATAAAAGTGCCACCACAGGTCAGTGATTCGGAAAAAACAATCGATATGAAAGCTTTGGAGCCTCGCTGGTAGCTCATGAGACACGTTTCCTGAATTGTCGAGAACTTGCATTTATAGGTGCATGTGACACTCGACGAGGCCTATGTGGGAAGTTTTTTGGGGTTGCATATGGCGCTCTTGTCGTGGGTTGCTACCTCTACGGAATCCACCCACTAGTGAATAGTGCGCTCACAACGTGCAACTCGCTGTCCCGGAGATACACAACAGCCATTAGTGTGGTTTGACCAAGGGCGTAGCCTTTTATGCACATAGACTCATTGTAAAATGATAAATGATAACCATAAATAAGCAGACATTGTTATGAGAATACCGGACGTAAGATCAGCCAGATCATACATAATTTTTATGAATAGCAGGACATAAGGCAGATAAACAGCTCAGAGATTGTGCAAACAATACAACAGTATCTCTACCTTCCCTTACAGCGGAATCTTTCCGAATAATGCAAAGTGCCAGCAGGCCCCTTTACCTTTATTCATCGCCCACGCCCTCAACCAAGGGCATACATTATTAGGAACTTCCCCTCCATCACTCTGAGGGATGAGCCGTGTCCGCAGTTCTATTTACCAACACATCCACCAGGGCACCGCATAGTGCTTCGTCCCTGCCAGGGGATACCTGTCACAAGGCAAAATCCCCCAAAATGTTCAAGTTCCGGCATCCCGGGGTAGGGCAGAAAGGTCCAGGACCACCAGCAGGTCAGTCCCCCCTCCTGCCTGCCCAGTGCCCACACAAATCAACACCCCTCCAAGGGGAACATTCAGTAAATCAGTCCACATTTGGGGTAGCCTCCTTTTCTGTTGCAAGAAATTCCGTCACATTCTGCCTTCTTCCATGGTGAGTGGGTGGTTGTGCGAATCCGATTTGATGGATCCCGGTGCGCAGTGAAGGGAAAAACAGGCCGATCTCTCACCTTGCGGGGGCTTATAAGCTGCAGGCCTTGGGCACCATCCGATGATGGATGGATGAAGCATTCGGTCGTGTTTCCACACTGCACACGCTCTCCATGAGGCCCCTATCTACTTACCTTGGGTGGTTCTGTGGGTCCCCAGCAATTCTACATGCTCTCGACATCATCCTGACTCAAGTTGTGGTCCTTATACCACTTTCTTAGTATATGGTTTGGTCCCCCCCCCATGGGCAACCCTCCATTGTGGCGACACCGAAGAAGGACGACTCTCCCCCTTGACTGCTCCTACCCGTGGTGCGACTAAGAGCACCCATCTGCTATATGCCGGGGATGCCTTCAAGAGGAGCAGCCGGCTGCTGGTAGATACTCCATATATTCCCCCTGAGGCACTGTATACAGCCAGCCGTTGTAAAAGACCTGAGTTCATCCAGGGGGCGATGAGGAATAACCTACAGTCTTGCACTGGAAAAACGCCTTCATAGTAATGGTCTTTAAGGGCTACACAGGAGTAGCAGGAAGAGTTACACGCAGGCTGCCTCAATGCCTTATAGTGTCCATCCAAGTGACAGGGGCGTAGAGCACACCATGGGCTAGTTACGGGCAGCGAGTATTAATGTCTTGTAGGGTGAACCAAGGAGCCTGAGGGAGTGACCTGGTTAAATGCAACCATATTAAATGCTACAGACACTCAGTGTCTGTAAAAACGCAGACTGAAGTGATAGCGGCGTAGCAGAGGAGTTCCACTCTGTGCTTTGTTCGACATTTGCGAGCACAAGTACCAGCAAATTGGCGACTGTATTTAAGCCTTAACAATAGACACCGACTGCAGTGACAGTGGCTTGTCAAAGGAGGAGAACATTGTTGTTTGCTTGATGATTGTGAACACAAGCTTCAGCCAATCTCTAAAGGTTACTACATTAGGGCCTTATAACTTGTTTGGAAATTTACCAATTCCACAAGCTCTTCAGTAGCTTCTTCCTTTTTCGTGTAATTGAACCAGGAAGATTTTATCAATCTACAGATTCAATCAAGATTAGACATTCCTCATGGAATGGTCATAAGGGTCATATAACAGCCTATTTCATCGTCCTGAAGATGGTCTAATGGATGTATACACCAACAAGACCGAAACGTCGACAACCTCATCCATTTCCTTATTGTTTAATAGTTACTTAGAAAGTGTTCTTTGTTTTGTTCAGATTCACTGTTCTGTTGATGCATTTTTGTTTGGAATAGATGTTTGCAACAATGACTCTGAGGTATCAATAGCACAGAATTTCTTTGTAAACCTCGGTCATTTTATTGTTGCTTTAATCTTTTTGTACCCTTTATATTCATATTACATAAATGTGATTTATGAAGAATTCACACCCGTTTCATCAGTATCTATTGTAGATCTTTTGGTAAGAAATTGAAAACTGAATTAAAAATTGGTTAACTACAGGTTTACTGGTTGGAACCTTGATATAGCATTGCATGAACTGTTTGACTAAGTGCACCTAAGTGAATCCCTTGAAGGCACTTTTACCTGTTAACATTTAATTTTCCCAAACCTCCAAGGGTTGATTTGGTTGCCCACTTTCTTTTCTTGCAGACACTCATTGGCATCTCTAGACGTGATTGTTAGGTGGGGCACACAAGGGCCCACCTACAACGGGCAGTCATGAAGATATGTTATATATGTTACACAGTACACAAATGGGGAGGTTTTCAAACCTTTTGCACTAACCAGCGCAAATCTTTTTTTTGCTATTTTCTTTCCAGCGCAAAACTTGTTTCGTGCTGGAAAGCACCCTCTGAGTAGCACAAAGCAGCACAAAGCACTACTTTGCACCTGGGGGGCGTTACATGTGTGGTACATGGGTGTTCCCATGCAATCACCCATGCCCTTTGATGCAAAACCATATTTACAAAGTACCCTTCATGTACAAAACCTATGCTACACTCATGCACACATCCTAGCGCTAAGGCACTAAGGTGTGTGCATGGTGCATAGCAGCTAAAATCAGCGCCGGCACAAGGGAAAGGGGAGGAGAGAGCCATATACCTCTGAAGATATGGCACTCTCCTGCTCCCTCCCTGTTGCGCATTGCAGTGCAGCCTCGTGGGGGCTGCGCTGCGTTGCGTGACTTTTTTGAAAATCTCCCCTAAAGTATTTTAACTTTTTAGGCAGACTTCGAATTAAACACCTGCATGGTCTGTGGAAAGGACAAGGTTTTCGGAGTGTCTCCATCACTCTAATTTTCCTCTTCATATTACTCTTTTCTGGAGTTTCTTAGACATTTATGCTCTTTTTCTCCTCATATCTTTCTGAAACTGCTTATCCCACACCACATCTCTTTCCTCTTCAAAACCCTCTTTTCACTCTTACCTGCATGCACGCACTTCCTTGCATCTCCTTCACTTCACCAACCCCCACACCCAATTCACCCACTCATCTGTACACCCTTCCTTTTCTTAAACTTTCGCCCTGTTTTGACATTTTCGCAATTATTAGTGCAATTACAATTGGCTCATCTGACCATTGCTATATGCACTCTGCAGAGAGGCCAAGGATTGGGTGAGCATGTATTCTGAACCCCTTTATGACCCACTGTGAGCCATTCGCAGTGTGCTTGGCCTGAACACCCCGCTCTCCATTGCGGCACACCCAGAAATGTAACTCATACAGCTACATAGGAGTGACTTTTCACACTATGCAATATACATGAGTAATGTGTGGCATTAAAAAACTACTGAAATACAGCACCAGTAAAAAAATGAATACTCTTAAGTATTTAGCAAGAGTAAGTAAAATGTGAAATTTAAACAGATACAACATCGCTGTTAACAGGGTGAGAGGAAAGAGTCTGTTTTTGCTGGCTGCAGCTGTTGCTGGTGGTATGGCATCAGGCAGGGACAGGACATTCACAGGTCAGGCACCAACCCCACACGACCCCAAACTCCTGTACCTTCCTCAAGCGATGCTACAGCAGAAGGTCAGATGATGAGTGACAGGACAGAGACCCATGAGCATGCACCATAAATGATGTAAAGTCTGTCTAGGAGAGTCATAGAGCACCCTATAGGCAGCGAGAGTGCCAGTTTGCAAGCATGCAGTCATCAAGTCACCATTGCCCCAAAGTCACGGTTGGGCATGCAGGCTCACAAACCAAGAATCCGGACAAATGAGGAAAACAAAGGTGGCAAGTCACAAATCAAGAAGAGTGAGGACTAGCTTGTACATTCAACATTCACACCTCTGGAATTCATCATAAGCAATGGAGGCTGGACCCAACGAATGCCAGAGGCATCTCTTGGTGAGTCTATGGTGTCACCAAACACTGTGCTGGACACAAGGATTAGCAGAGGTGCCTGAGGAACGGATCAATGGCTTTCACCTAGAAGTTGTGAAGATGCAACCTTAGGACATTCACAGAGATCTAAGTAGAGGGTCAATAGTGTACTACCTGGGATAAGTGTCCATACAAAACAGAAATCTGCAGACACCTTAGTAGAGAGCCTATGCTGTGCCATTCAAGGCATTGGAGGTGTAAACCAATGAATACGAAATACACCTCAGGAGAGGACAGCAATGAAGGTGTAAATGAAGGCACTGACAGACACCTCAGTGGAGGTTGAATTGTGGGCCAACTATCAGATGTCTGTGCACAGCCCACAGACATCTCAGTGATCGATAATTCACAGAGTGACTGGATAATATGTTTTCCCTCATTGCCAATACCCAAATCTCAAAGTTTACACCAAAGCCTGGACCTGCTAATTTTATCAAAAAGTTTGGCTAGTCAACTTTTCAAAATAGCCATTATATTTTACTCATAAATTCCATGTATTACTGCTGTTGGCACAATGATGTTGCTTACAGTGGATGCTCCAGCATGAAAAACTGGTTATTCAGTGGGGCACACTCACCTAGAGATATGTTTCAGTATTCACGTTTGCTGCCACAATCATGAAGTGCAATCATACTATAATTTGGAGTGTAAGCAAAATCATCCTTTTTCTACAGGGGCAAAAGAGGACTGTCTCTCCATGGTTCTGGCACAATTTTCAATTGAATTACTTTAACAAACAAGGGCTATAAAAGTTTTGCCCATTTTTCATGGGTTTGCCTTGAAATCTTTGTACTTATAATTGTTCTTGCAATCGCAGCCATAGTTATTGCCATTTTGGGGTCGTTTCCCCCCTCTTTCCCGAGCCTCATTAAGCCCTGGGGACCCCACTCACCAAGAGCATTTTGAAAGGGGAGAGGAGCTGTGCAGCCGCCTTCCCTGAGACTTTGATGGCCCCCGGACCCCATTTCCAAGGGCATAACTTATTTTAAAGGGGAGGGGTTGGGCGGTCTCCCTCCCTAAGTCGTATTGGGTCCAGGGATCCTTTCCCCAGAGCCTGTATCAATTAAAGGTGGGTGGCGCAAGGCCCACACGGGACACCCACCAAGCACGCTTTGGGGGCTGCAGGGGGAGCCCCAAGGCCCCCACAGCACCAGCTGTGTGATTGTGTAAATGAGGGCATGAGTGTCTCAGTGGTTATGTGAGTGAGTTGTGAGTGTCTCAATGGGTGTCTGAGTGTTTACGTGGGTTTTTAAGTGCCTCCTGAGTGTGTGCGTCAGTCTGTGAGTGAGTGAGTGAGTGAGTGAGTGAGTGAATGAGTGCATGGGTGTCTGAGTGGTCCTGCGAGTGGGTGTGTTAGTCTCTGAGTGGGTCTGTGAGTGGGATGTGTGTGTCTCTGAAAGGGTCTGTGAGTGGCTGTATTGGTCTGTGAGTGGGGCATGAATATCTGAGTGGCTCTGTGGGTGGGTGTACATGTATGAGTGGGTCTGTGAGTGGGTGCCTCAGTGTCTGAATAGGTCTGTGACTGGCTGGATGAGTGGCTGTATGGGTCTGTGAGTGGGTGCATGAGTGTCTCAGTGAGTGTCTGAGTGTGTCTGTGAATGGGAGTATCAGTGTCTGAATGGGTCTGTCAGTGGGTGTGTGAGTGTGTAAGTAGATGCCTCAGTGTCTGTGTGGGTGTGTTAGTAGCTATGTGAGTGACCTGACCAAAAAGGAACCACACCTGCCCTTTTATCCAACAAGAGTCCACAGTTTTGCACACAATATCAACCCAGTGGAGTACTTTCTATTGGTTAATTCCTAAGTGCTACCTCCTTGGGTAAATGTCCAGTACATGTTACAATACAGCTGCATAATGGAGCATAAGGAAATGTGAATGTGTGTGTGTTTTGTCAATGTGACTGTTCCTGGAACGTCTTTATCCAGAAATATTTGATATCATGTGTCCTACTATAGAGAAGACAACAAGACTAAAAAGAGGTAAATCTCCACCAAACAAGGGTCTTTCCCCTTAACTATATGAAGTACGTTTTTTTTGTTTGGTGGAAATGTCCTCACATTCCAAAGCATCAAGAAAGTGCCACCAAAATCAGCGGGAAACACATTGTGGGGCCGCTTGTTAAGCTGTCTTTTATCCTGGCAAAAGGCAGGAAGACCTCTGCATTCTACTATGATGGGCGGGGCCAAACGGGCAAAGCTTCCAAGTGATTTGCACATTTACATACTCGTAGTAATTTAAAGTGAGAAGTCAGCATTTCTCCCATCCAGAGGGCGCAGCTATTTATGCTGCTCCCTCTGGGCGGGAGCAATTAGTTGATTTGCTTCCCTGCCTGCATCAGTGCAGGCAGGGAAATAGGTCACAAGTCTGCTCCCAGCGGGTTGGGAGCAATTTTAAATCTGACACCCACTGGGAGCAGACTGTGTGTTTGCTCCCATTTGGCAGGAGATTAAAACATGCTCCCGCCAGGCAACAGCAAACACAAGTTCCCTGGCCCACACCAGTGCAGGCGGGGAAACCACTGTGCCCTGGGGGTGGGCTACCCTGGACACAGCAAGTAAGCTGACCCCTGGGGGATGGGGTCCCCGGGGTCTTTAAAGGGTCAGGGAGGTGGCCCATGTGGCCCTCCTCCCTTTTCAGCAAAGTCAAAGTCCTGGGGTATGTGGTCCCTAGGGTCTTTTAAAAGCTTGGGGAGTGATGTTTCTGACCATGTCATGAGTAATGTAACATGTGAGGTCATAAGCATTGCATTGCAGGGGCATAATTTACAGTTAGCTCAGGTAACTAATACTGCAGAATTTTTGTGGTTTTGTACGAGTGAAATGTGAGCCTAACTGTAACGTCCCTGTAACCTTTGTTTTTTTAGTGAATGTCTAAGGCTTTTTTAATTCTATTTCCTAACTTTAAGGTTTTTTAATGTTGTTTTTCTAACTTTAATGTCCTATAACCTCTGTTTTTAAAGTGGATTTGTGAGTGTTTTTACATTATATTTTCTAACTGTAACCTGTAACCATTGAGAGTGAGTGTGTGATTGTGTAAATGAGGGCATGAGTGTCTCAGTGGTTATGTGAGTGAGTTGTGAGTGTCTCAATGGGTGTCTGAGTGTTTACGTGGGTTTTTAAGTGCCTCCTGAGTGTGTGCGTCAGTCTGTGAGTGAGTGAGTGAGTGAGTGAGTGAGTGAGTGAGTGAGTGAGTGAGTGAGTGAATGAGTGCATGGGTGTCTGAGTGGTCCTGCGAGTGGGTGTGTTAGTCTCTGAGTGGGTCTGTGAGTGGGATGTGTGTGTCTCTGAAAGGGTCTGTGAGTGGCTGTATTGGTCTGTGAGTGGGGCATGAATATCTGAGTGGCTCTGTGGGTGGGTGTACATGTATGAGTGGGTCTGTGAGTGGGTGCCTCAGTGTCTGAATAGGTCTGTGACTGGCTGGATGAGTGGCTGTATGGGTCTGTGAGTGGGTGCATGAGTGTCTCAGTGAGTGTCTGAGTGTGTCTGTGAATGGGAGTATCAGTGTCTGAATGGGTCTGTCAGTGGGTGTGTGAGTGTGTAAGTAGATGTCTCAGTGTCTGTGTGGGTGTGTTAGTAGCTATGTGAGTGACCTGACCAAAAAGGAACCACACCTGCCCTTTTATCCAACAAGAGTCCACAGTTTTGCACACAATATCAACCCAGTGGAGTACTTTCTATTGGTTAATTCCTAAGTGCTACCTCCTTGGGTAAATGTCCAGTACATGTTACAATACAGCTGCATAATGGAGCATAAGGAAATGTGAATGTGTGTGTGTTTTGTCAATGTGACTGTTCCTGGAACGTCTTTATCCAGAAATATTTGATATCATGTGTCCTACTATAGAGAAGACAACAAGACTAAAAAGAGGTAAATCTCCACCAAACAAGGGTCTTTCCCCTTAACTATATGAAGTACGTTTTTTTTGTTTGGTGGAAATGTCCTCACATTCCAAAGCATCAAGAAAGTGCCACCAAAATCAGCGGGAAACACATTGTGGGGCCGCTTGTTAAGCTGTCTTTTATCCTGGCAAAAGGCAGGAAGACCTCTGCATTCTACTATGATGGGCGGGGCCAAACGGGCAAAGCTTCCAAGTGATTTGCACATTTACATACTCGTAGTAATTTAAAGTGAGAACAATGGACTCTGCTCTCAACAAGAGAAGACAAGAAAGAACCCACTCATCAGTCACACACAGATTGTGCTCTAATTGATCAATGATGCAGTCGCATCCACGAAGGATTACAGATTGTTTTTTAACATGGAATTGCTGGGAAAATACACTTGCTTTGCCTTCGCCAAGGCCAGGAGTTAGGATCATTTGTCCTTTAAAGAAGTGGAGCTTCAGCTGGGTGTCCTGCTATGTTCAAATATGTAAGAGCTTCACATTGAGGTTTAGTTTCTGTTAAATGTGCATTAGGGCCAGAATGGCCCTGCTAAAACTTAATAGGGGAGGAGAGCCAGGCGGCCACCCTCTGGCCCCATCCCCCAGGGACCGGCCATATGTCCCTGGGTACCCAGGTCCTTCCCAGGGCACCCAGTGTGCAGGATGGGGACCACAGGGGGAGCCTCAAGGCTGCCGCTGTCCCAGTTGGCTCCTCACCTCCTGCAGGAGCCAGCATTGCTCTTGCACGCAGAGCGGTAATGGAAATGCAGCTCCCTGCATACAAAAGCAATAGCTTCATCTCTTTCCCTACCAGCATGTCTGTGGGAAAGGATAGAGATGAAACCAATGCTTCCAGCAAGTGGGAGTGGTTTGATAGCTCCCGCCTGGCGGCCAATCCGCTTGATGGATCGCCCCAAAACTTCCCAAACTAGAATTACCAGCACACTGTTTTGGAAAATGTCAGGATGATTCATCAAACGGGGCCAAAGTTATAGGCAAGTCAAAAAAAAGCTTTTCCTACCGAAACATGGTCCTAACTATAACTACACACACACATACACACACACATATATGCGTTTTGCAGATATCACTGAAAGGTATCCGGCTGCTTTTAATACAGATTTGAAAGCCCGCCACAATCATTAGTACATTTATTCATAGTGTGTGCTGAGCTAACTTTTCTTTTTAGACTGACTTTTTCTATCAGGAAAAAACTGTTATGAATCTAGATCTTTTTTCGATGCAACCAGCTGTTCTCCTGGGAGTTTGACTGTCCTCTTAATCCTCTTTAAACCTTGTATAAAATGATTCCTCCAGTAAACTCCCTAGTTCTGCAGCCAATCTAATTGTGCCACTGTTTCTAATTTCAGACGGTTACCCAACAGCTAATTAAGATTCCCTTTGCTGTGAAAGAGAGTTTATTATTTCTATCTTCACGTGACAATCAGTTTTCTACAATCTGTCTAAAGTAGACAAAGCCCACAAATGAATTTCCCAGCACATTTGTAAGCACTCCACGAGAAAAGTCACTAAAACATGTTGGTGCATTTTTATTAAATTTTCAAATTCACCCTCTCAACAGAAGGAAATTCAAGACTTTTGTGATCTGTAGACCCCTCCTCCAGTTTCTATGTTTGGGTTACACTCCATGAGGCATATTTCATAGTGAACACAAAGGAAAAGACTCTGAGTCTACCTGCAAAAAAGGTGTTAAGGATAAAGTTGGAAGTGAAAGGATTTTTGAAGAAAGAAAGTGTTACTTTGCTCTGGCGAGAGTGATTGGTTTGTTTTCTTCTTTAAGGAGAGGCTTGTGGTATGGAGATCAGGTATTTCTCTCAGAGGATGCTCGGAATGAATTAGTCTGGTGGTTGGACAATCTGGAGGCCTGGAATGGCCATGCAATATTTGGTGTATGCCCATATTTTGTGTGAGGAACAAATGAAAGCCTCTTTGGTTGGGGGACTTGTTTGGAGCATTAATGAGACTGGTAGGAGATGGTCTTTGGAGGAGACTTCAGAGCATTTAAATGGTTTGGAAATGAAAGCAGGTCTGTTTGCTTTGCAAAGTTTTGGAAAAAAGTTGAAGAACTTCAATGTTTCACTGAGATTAGACAATGTCTCAGCTGTTCGGTATATAAACTGCTTGGGAGGAAGCAGATCGAAGAGTGTGACTCAGATTGCGAAGCAGATTTGGAGTTATTGTCTAGAACAAAATATTGGACTACAGGCAGAGTATTTCCCATGGAAGAACAATTTTGTGGCGAACTGTAATTCCAGATAGCTCAGGGATTTCAGTGATTGGAAGTAAATGTGCAACTATTCCATAGAATATTTCAGGCTTGAAGGCCACTAGAGGTGGATTTGTTTGCATCGAGACGAACATTCCAGTTAAGCCGTTTTGACAGTTGGAGACCGGATCCTTTAGCAGAGGAGTTGGATGCTTTTCACCAAGATTGGAGGAAGGTACGGGGTATGCATTTCCTCAGTTTGCAATTATACAGAGAGTTTTGTTGATGGTGAGGAAGCAGAGAGATCAAATAATTCTTGTGACGCCTTTTTGGACAGGACAGGCTTGATTTCCAGGACGCTTGGAGATGCTAATAGAGGAACCTTTTTGAATTCCAGAGTCAAAGGATGTGCTTTTAGGGCCAGAAGGGGTTTTACATCCTTTGGTCGTGGAAGGGGCTTTGAGCCTTCCTGTTTTGTGGATTTCAGGGGAGGAGTGCAGTTCGCAGGACTTTTACAGCAGGCCCAGTTAGTGCATGGCAAAGATGTTTTTCTTTCGGTGCATTAAAAGGGGTTTGGATCCCTCGGTAGAACCTGCCATAGAGTTCTAAATTTTTTATCTGCTTTGTTTGGGAAAGGTTTAAGTTACAGAACTATAAATTGTCATAGGTCTGCGGTTGCAGGAGGTAATGGTTTGGTAGGAGGTTGCTCTACAGGTAGAGATCCTCTTATTTGTAGAGTGATGAAGGGCATTCTGAAGACACATAGAGAAAAATGCCTCAAAAGATTTTTTTTGTCATTTCCTGCACAAAACAATCCTGGTTGCAATGAAGGAACCTGTGCACCATTGTTCAAGGGTGCATATGTTGGTGCTAGGCAGCAAATAATGCGCCATTGCAAGGTGAGGACAGGTGTGTGCCATATAATGCTAAATATGGCACATTCCTGCCCTCTCCCTGTCACGCAGCTTCGTGCAGCAAGGTGCCTTGCGGAGTTGTCTTGTGTGAAACCATGTAAAATATGAGGCCAAATGTATTACGTTCTTGGCATTATCTTGAAAACATTGTTTTTCTTAGGTGATGTTTAATGTAATGTTACACCCCCAGAACTCTGTGGCATCAAAACACTCTGGGGCATATTTCGTAGGAAACTGTTGGAGCGTGGCGTGAAGCCAAGAAGGCTAATGCCGATCTCGGACAGCTTCCCAACAATATGGTGCGCCGCTGCCTTTCCCTCACGCTGGCGCTAAATGTAGGTCCCTAGCACCAATGCAGGCACACTTGCACCATTGTGCAAGGGTGTCTACGTTCCAGGGAAAGATTGTTTATGTGCAGGAAGGATTTCCTTCCTGCACATAAACTATCAGTAATGGTGGTTTGTAACTTCTATGTGTGCTGCAGAAGGCAACACACATAGAAATTGCAACTTGCCATTTTTTTTAATGATTGTTTATGTGCAGGTAGCGACACCTTCCTGCACATAAACAATCAATGGCGTTTTGCTGTTTCTATGTGTGCTGCACAATACGGAACACATAGAACACATAGAAAGAGAAAAACCGAGGAAGAAATAAAGCATTTCTCCTTGTTTCGCCATGTTAAGACCAGGTTTTTCCTGGTCCTAATTTTGGCGCTGCCCCATATTTACACCACTCTTGTATATATGGGACAGCATCAAAATCAATTGGTGTGGCGGCGGAACGCCCACCGTAACACCCATTGTTCATCCCTTTCACGCTAAGTATAGCGCGCAAGGGGTCTTATTCACAAGGCGGCATTAAGCCAAGTTAAGTGACTTAACACCACCTTATGAATAAGGCGAAGCCCCTATCACCACAGGAATGTTGGAAAGAGTGACGCTCCTTTGGCGATAGGGGCTTGTAAAAATGCTCCTCATTTTTATGTCAATAACATCCAAATGTGTACACATATCTCTGGGACTTGAGTCGGTTATGTCATTGCACTGAATATTGGACAACACTGAATATTGAACTAGAACAATAATTCTATCTGTGACCAAAATGGAGAACATGGTGGTAATTATGCATGCAAAATTAGCATGGCTGATTCCATTCTCTATCAAGGCCAACAACAGTCAGAACCATCTGACGTTATCATTATTTTATGCCATTGGCTTTCTTTGAAGCAGAGATAATGGTGGCACTGGTAAATGTTGAAGTTAATAATACAAGTCCCTTGACTTTGGTCATGCTTATGCAATAGCTTTGATCAAGCTTTTTACTTTCCTGTAAGCCATTTAACCCTGATGATCATAAGCATAATGACACAGGGATCCATCCTCTTTAAGCAGTGCTGCCTTCCAAAATGGGCCAAACTCATCTTTAGTGCTATTCTCAGGAGAGTTCATGAGTTACCCCTAGAATACCTGCACAATTAGAAATTATGGATTCTGCTAACAGTGTGCTGTCTTCCTGCACGTGTATGTTTGAGACTCCAGATTTAAACAATGGATTGCTCTTCTCATAAAGATAAGTCCATGGTACAAAGTTTTCAAAGATTTTTGCAGAACTTATTTTTGTGTATACTTTTCTGAAACTGTAGGCGTGTGTGTTGCCGTGGTGAGGAGATAGTACTATATAATGCTGGGATATTAATTACACTGCTAGAATGGTGGGTGCGTGCCGGATATGAATGTTCTTTATCACACTTGTGTTTGAAAACAAAAAAAGTTGAGGTGACAGGATTTAAAACTTAGGGATTTTCAAAGTATATAATTAACGAAATATGGAAAATGGATTTAAAAGGGAATGGTGTATGGAGCCACAAAGCCAAATCAATCGCACCATAGAAAGTCTGGTATAATATCAGCATTCACAAATGCTCACCCTGACTTGTAAACCCATGTTTCTGACTCTGGTTATTATAAGTAAGACTAATGCTAACATTAACATGATTCCACTTCTGTAATTCAGATTCCTGATAGCCAATTGATGATCTTGACCGCTGAGGATTGCTCTGTGGTCAAAGTTCTAAATTCGGATTCTAAGCCAATTACCTGATAGCGGATTCATGATGTCAGACACCATGCCTCATTACTGATCAGAGGCACTGTAGTCCTTCTGCTGTACTCCTAATCTGATCAATTTACAACATTTAAGATTTCTAATGCTGAAAATTGATCTTTGAATTGTATGACAGCTGATCAATATCTCGCACCCCGATGATCAATGGGGCCTACAACTGTTTAACACATTTACTCTTACTATTGAAACTCTTTCTCTTATAGTGAGTTTTCACTTGTGTACATGCATGTCCAATATTACATTCAGGGCAAGAATACCTAGACGATCAATAAATGCAGTTCCATAAATCTTGATTAGATGGCACCAAATTGAATCTTGGAAGACTATCCCGGCTGTGGTGTAAATTTCTGCTAAACTGAATGCCTGATTTGTTAAGCTTTGGTTTCTATTTTGTCTCTTAAACTAATTAAATGTATATCATTCCCACTATGGCAGCTTGGTATTTGCATGAATGGAAAATTAAAGGTTCTATTTCAAGAGGTTGTTACCGAGTTCACACTTCATACAAAATAAAGAGCTTTCACTGCCATATTCAGTAATATAAGGCAATCTTGATGCCTGCCCTCATAAAACTTTGCATTTGAAAAGATTTATGTAACAGACAAATTGACATTTGCTGCGGATGAGGATCTCTTTTAAAAGCTGCTCGGAGTTGCATCTGATGTGCCAGTTGCTAGGGTTACTGCCTGCTTTTCATGGAGTAGGAGAGAAAATTGCACAAAACGTGCTCCAGTTCTAAAGACAAAAGCAGCTGCTGTCTTAAAGCAGACTACTCAACTCGCCCACATGTCACATTTTCTAATGCTGAAATGAATGGAATATTATCTTAGCTATTGCTTTTATCCTTTCTGTTTCGCAGTAAAGACTGCCCAAAGCGAAGGGTATAGCTAAAGACTGTTCCCGTAAGTTATTATTGTCGTTTCCCACCAGAAAATTAATGATGTACATCCTTTTGAAATTTGAAAGCAAGGGAGAGGTCCCCCCGATCAATACACGGATAAACTTTGATTACTCTTGGATCTCCATGGATAAACCGAGGACAACTATCGTTCACCCATGAAAAGACACCTATGGTCTTCTCCCTTGCGATCTACATTGAGATCCTTAAATGTTGTGGTTCTAAAAGAGCAGGTATAAATGAAGTAAATTATTCATGTTTAACTTTTCCTTGTCTTTCACAAAAAGGCATCAGAATCACATGCTGGCTAACACTGTTACTGCTAGCTGAGTCTGCCCACCTCAGACCAGTGTACCAATACTATATCCAATATCTAACATCTCGAGTGCGGGAATGAAGGGTAGGAGGTCTGGCCTGGTTGTTAAAGCATCTTATTTCAAAGGGTTGAACTACTGGGTATTGACCCCCCAGAATATCAACATACAAGAATATCATGGGCAAAGTCTTGAGGGACAAAATATTAAAATCTAAGTCCACACGGGGAAGCATAGATTTACAGTTCCTAACTAACCTAGGAAGGAGCCAGACAAAAAGCTTGACAAAAAGGAATCCCTTTCTGCTTAGTTAATTCTTCGAGTTAACATATTCCCGTCTTGTGGTTCTGGTGGAGCGCATACTGGGATTTGAAGGCTCCTAGGCCCCTTTCGTGAAAACCCCGAATATCATTTGAAGCAATTACAAAGCTCCTCTGCTTCCTTGCCCACACTAGGCTATTAATTCTATTATTCCTGAGTTGACTGTTTTTCCTTCTTCCAAATACAAAGGACGATTTTGGGTGCAGCTAGCTGAACAGAACTCAATTTAAAAACAAAGCATTGCAAGAGGTATTTATCTTCTCCTGCTACGGACAAAGAGTCACAAAAAATCCATTGTGTGGATAGGATATGCCATTAGCTAGGGCCAAGATGTACAGGGTATGGTCTTTGGCAAAGCCATATGCCCAGAACCACTACTCTCAGTGCCAGCTGGACAAAGCCACAAGGTACAAGAAATGGGTTTTGGACACAAGGGGCCATATTATGGAATGCGGCGTATTTTCCTTGTTAGCACCTGGTGCACCTTTTAAAAGGTGTGTCAGGCACTAACAAGGAGAGTGTGTCGTATTATATTGAATGCGCGGCCTTGGTGGCAGCACATTCAAGTGAAATACGGAGCAACTTTGACGCAGCCGCTTCGTGTTTGACAGTGCATGCGGCAACCCGCCTGCATTTTTAAGGAGCATTAGAGATCCCCTTGCAGGCGGGTGCAGTGGGTGACTGCAAACGCCTGCAAAGGGATGTTTGGGGTGTCCATAGGACCCCTCTCCTCCCTCCAGAGGGCTGCTATCAGGGTGCACACTGACTGTAGCTTTAATGGCACCCCATAGGTAGTTTTAAGACAATTTTTCACCGGACACATTACCCTATCTCTGTCAAATAGCCCTCTCACAGGGCGCGTGTGGCATTGCAGCACCTTTTTTGCACAGGTTGAACCATCTTTACACTTTTTTTATGTACAAGCATAATTCTATCTTCTGACCTGAAGGTGTGCGAGGGGAAGGACCAGGCAGTGAGTGCCCAAGATCACAAGATGCATGTTTCTCCTCAGAAAAACGGCTTGTGTGCCTGGACTCAGTGAGCATCTGTCAGGTGTTGGTGGGAAACGTCTGATCAGTATTTGGCATGACATGTTAGAAGAGTGGGTGTTAAAATATTAATTTGTCTGCTACGTTGAAGGCAATGTCTTGTGTTGATTTGATAGCTGTGTTGAACGTGCATGGCGCTGGATAGTTGATTGCCCCGTCTTTAAAAAAAACGTGCATAAATATGCCTTGTAACAAATAGCTTAGAAGCAACCACTTCCCTATGGGAGCTGTTTAGAAGTAAGTCAGGGAATCTCCTGGCCTGCTTCTGATCCAGGGGCCATATTATGGAAGTGACCTGGGGGTCTCAACAGGTATTTGTGCCCACCCAGGGCACTTTGGTATAACAAAAGGGTCCACAAACACTTCTGTAATACTGAAAACGCTGGGCCCATACAGTGCCAGCGCTTCCTCAAGAGGGCATTCATCATAATATGGGCATTTTCTTTCATTGCACCAGTTACACCTTTTAAAAGGTGCACCCAGCACAATGAAGGAAAATGCGCCGGCTGTATAATAAGGCCCTGAATGTTGAGACACCTAGGGTCATATTATGGATGTGGCGCATTTTCCTGAATTGCACTGGGTGCACCTTTCAAAAAGTTTGCCCTGTGCAACCCAGGAACATGCACCGAATTATGGTAAATGCACTTCCCCCAGGGCAGCAGCGAACTCGCTCTGCCCTGGGGCAGCGCATTCACATGAAAAATGGAGCGGCTGCTTTAAAGCCACTCTGTGATGTCATACTGCAGACGGCAACCCATCTGCATTTTTAAAGGGCATTAGAGATCCCCGCCTGCAAAGGGATGTCTGGGGTGTCCATAGGATCCTCTTCCTCCCTCCAGAGGGCTGCTATCAGGGGGCACACTGACTGTAGCTTTAATGGCACCCCATAGGTAGTTTTAAGACACAATTTTTCACCGGACACATTACCCTATCTCTACCAAATAGCCCTCTCACAGGGCGCGTGTGGCATTTCAGCACCAACCCCGTGAGGCGCTACACCCTATGATGAAGCAAAACGCCTTCTTGGGTGTGTGAGGGCTCAATCTTCCAATAAGGAAGATTTCTCCAATCATCAGACTTTGCAACCTCGCCCTACTCTTTCTTTCTCTATATGAACAGTTGCCCTCCGCTTGTATAGATACAGACAATGTTAGCCATCTGTTGTCAAAGGACCTATTCTTTCTAACAACTTAACATATAGTTAGAGTGGGTTCTGCGTCAGCACACTTCAAACTGTTGGGTTTTTGTTTGATTACTTTTCCAGCTATTGCCTTTATACATTGTTAATCACATCTTAGGTGCGCCCTCAGTGGATTGTTTCTCACCTTTTTCATCTTCTCTATTTTTCCACCTCATATGGAGTGCACTACATTGCATGAAGGACTCGGTCCTCTCAACAGGTGTGCACCTTGGTGTCAAAAGCGAGGCCTATTGGCCTTGCCAATGCCAATTGTTGTCAGGGTATTTATTTGCGACTGTCACTTCGACAGTGCTGGCTTGTAAGTCACCATTTGTTTATGGTCATCAGGGCCGGACTGGCCGTAGCAGGCACTGGGCGTTTCACCAGTGGGTCGCCGGTTTTAGACCCCTGTGGGCGGTTTTTGTTACCGGGGCCGGTTTTGCAATATCGACCCCTGCAACAAAAGTGGCAACGGTGAGACAGGAGTTTTGCTTTCCACTAGCACCCCCGAGGGCCGGCCCAGCTTGTTAGCCGTGGCCGGTTTTGGTTCCCAGTCCGGCTGTGATGGTCAACCTGTTAATCAAGAGTCGGCTCTCAACTTGTGGCCCTTTTTATCTTTTTTTCTTAATTACGAGAGTATTTTACACTTCCGTGGCATCCCCTGGTTGCCAGCTGGGGTCGAAGGTGCCTCACATGACTCCAACATTTATTTTCACTATGTTGTGAAACAAACTTTTGTTTTGTCTTCTCAGGCAATGCTATTCCATTTGCATTCAAGCTCCCACCAGCTGAACTAAATGTCATATAACTCGATTTCTTTTGTTTGGGAGGAGTAATTTTGAAGGATATGTGAAAACCAATAGTGAATTTACTCCAGATCATAAACTGCACCAATAAGGCAGTGTATGCTGTTTTAATGGAAAGTTAGGTGGTGTCACAATAAAGAGTTATTTGAGTTAACATTTGGCAAAATTCTCCCTTGGGAATTTGAATTAGAAGCACAAGTTTTGAAACCACTTTCCTTTACTTTCCTTACTTTTAAAGAGAACCCATGTCATTTTTGATATACTGATCTAATCTAATGGATGGCCATGTTAGATCAGTAAATGAAAATATCAAGACATTTTTAAAAAGTGCAGAAAAGAGTGCACAGCTCGGGAGCAAACGGCAGCTGCTGTGCCTTTGTAAAAATAAAAAAGCAAATTACCACTGAGAGAGGAGGAGAGCCGTGCAGACAGCACTGGCAAGCAGAATATGGAGAAAGATAGATAAAAAATATAGTATGTATACCTGAGGGGTAGAGGCATAAGAGATCTAGGAAATATACATACTCCCATGGAGTGCTAAATGTAAAATAAAAGAGTCTCCTCAAGTATGCAGCAGAAGGATACAGCTCATCCATTCAAAGCACTGTGAGACCTAAATGCTCTTGGGCGAGGCAAACAAAAGAAAAGGGAGTAAAGCCATCAAATCAAAAGCAGACAGCTGAAATACATAATAGAACCATCCAGTCGTGAGCTAAAAACCAACTCAAAACCAGTAAAAGTGTAACATTTTAAGAGCCAGGGCTCTGACCAGGAGGCCACTGCAGCTTACACCACCCATCGCCCTTGTCATTGCTGCCAAAACAACTACTAACCATCTCTCTCGCATGTAAATGCGACAGTTCAGATTATGCCAGGTCCCCAAAGCTAACGGAATGGCTGGGGAGGCAGATATTAGCAATGTTAATGTATATTGTATTCCTAAATGTTCTGCTCATCTATAAATTAGATGAGCAGCGCCACCATGTGATAGACTGTTCTAGGTATGGAGTTGACAATTAGGTACCAGTGCCGAGCACCGGAAACCAAAGCACAGGCTCAAATTAAGCACTGCTCAAAACAGTCACTAAGTATTATGTTTTGGAAACAATAGGACTGCCTGAAAACAGCTGTACTCGTATGTAGCCGAGACATAATAAGGAGTAAACAGATCAATGCAACAATATTTTAATTATTAGTTAAGCGGTTAAGCCTCCTTCTGCGCTCATCAGTTTTCACATACACACTGGTTCCATTACCTACTTAACCTGGAACATCCGCAGGCTACACGATTATAGGAAAAGCAGGTTACTAAAGGCCTATTTAACTAAGCATAACATAGATATCTGTTTTTTTTTCAAGAAACGCACTTAAACAGCACGTCCACTGTAAAACTCCAGCACAAACGCTTGGACAATATATATTCTTTGATGCTCTCTAACTATGCCATGGTGGTGGCAATATTAATATGTAGGGGCCTGGACTAGACATTGGCGGACTCACATATAGACCCGGAAGGCAGATTTGTCATTCTAGTGGGAGATCTGGGCACTGTGCGTATAACAATGGCTGCAGTATATGGGCCAAATGTTGACCAGCCGGATTTCTTCCAGGGCAGATGGGCAAAGATTGTCATGATGGGGGAAGACACAATAATATGGGGAGGGGACTTCAATGCCATCCTCGATAATGCCATGGATAGAATGGGAGCTTCTCGCTGCCTACACCCCAAATCCAGCGAAGCCCTGAACAAAATTGTAGCAGAAGGAAACCTGACTGATATATTGTGAGTTTGGCACCCAGGGAAAACTGAAGGGACTTGCATCACAGCTCACCACGGATCCTGGTCCAGGCTCGACAACTGGTTGGTGTCGTAGGATGTAGCGGCCTGGACGACTGAGGTGGAGCATTTATAAAGGACATTGTCAGATCACGCTCCATGTTGTTTACGACTGACTGTCCTGGGATGGCCGCAGTGGGCATTTAGCTGGAGGGTTACCCCCATGCCCTATTAGATCAGTGAAGAGATTAGAGGGGACATAGAGGAAGCTTTTTGCGCCTCACTGTGGGAGGCCTTCAATGTAGTCATCCAGGGGAAGTGTATAGCCAGACAGGCCGGGGTACTAAAGTCGATCAGGCTATCCCTCACAAATCTGGAAACCACCATTAAGGATCTAGAACTGCAATATTATTCCACTGAAAGAGTGTGCTTATTGGCAGAGCTAAAGGGGAAGATTATTGAATATGAGGAGGAGGCACACAGGGAGGTGAAGTCCTTGGGTAAATACACTCAGGCTAGATGGTATGGTGAAGGACAGGCCAGGAAAAACACTAGCTAATGCACTTAAAACACTTCGTAACGCCACCTATATTACTGAAATCTTAGACGACAATCACAAACCTGATAGAGGGCCACAGAACATATTAGATAAATTCACACAATTTTACTCCAAATTGTACTCCTCCACTTCTGTTGACATGTTGAGGGATCTCCAGACCTACCTGGACTCTATCGAATTGTTATGGTTAGGTAGAGCACATAGGACATATCTAGATGTGCCCTTTACCACTGTTGACTTTGTCCAAGTTATCAATAGTCTGCCTGCTGACAAGGCCCCTAGCTCTGACGACCTAGCCACTGCTTTCTATAAATAATATGGTGACGTGCTCGTGCCTCACCTGGTGTCTGTATATGAGGAAGCTCGGGAAACCGGAGTACTCCCACCAACTATGAGATAAGCGATCATACTGTCATTGTGAAAACCCGGTAAGCCTCCAAACGAGCGAGATTCCTATCGACCCTTGTCATTGATAAATTTAGACACAAAAATGTATGCTAAATTATTGGCAAATTGGCTACAGCCACTGATTCCGTTGATAGCCCACCCAGACCAATCTGGATTTATCCCCGGAAGATCTACGGCGTATAACCTCTGCACTTTCTTTGTCGTTTTGCGCTGCTTAGATCCAAATTCACAGGCACTAGCCACGCTTCTAGATGGCACTAAGGCCTTTGCCATCGTTGGAATGGTCTTATCTATTTACCAACCGGGCTAGGCTGGGACTAAGCCCTACATTTATCAAACAAATACAAGTATTATACGCTGAACCCAGGGCCAGATAACGATTAAATGGGTTGACTTTGTCCCGATTTCTGATCACCCGAGGAATGCAGCAGGGGTGCCCCCTCTCCCCCTTACTTTTTGCCATTGCTATGGAGCCTCTGGCTGCCAGGCTCAGACAGCACCATGCATCTAGATGTCTTGGGTTTTCCTTGAGAGGGCTAATTATTTCACTCTACGCAGATTATATCACCCTATACATAAACAACCAGAAGGAAAACTTACATCCATACTCCGGGAGATTCTGAAATTGGGGGGGCTGTCGGGAGTCCATATCAATTGGACCAAGTCTCTCTTATTCCCGCTGACTGATGGTACTTCACCTTTTGTGGCAGAATATCCACTTACATGGGCGGATGGTCCAGTACGCTACTTGGTGATCTGGCTGAGTCGGAGAGTGCAGGAGCTATGGAGGATAAATTCTGTTCAGGCTATCTCGTGGCTAGAGGGGAAAATTGGAACCTGGTCAGAACTTCACTTTCACTTGCAGGCAGAATAGCGATAGCGAAAATGATAGTATTACCTAAATTCTTATATTTGTTCATCAACCTCCCTCGCACTCAAGCATTTTTCAAAACAATGCACTCTGTAATGATTTCACTAGTTTGGGCTGGAAAACAAGCCTGAGTATCATGGGAACTACTCAAGCTCCCTCTGGCTCAGGGTGGACTTGGTGCCCCGGACATTCCACTATATGCCTACTGCGCGGAGGCTCAATTTCTATACTATTGGCTACACCCTACCCCATTACAGCCTCTAACTGCCAGATGAGATAGGAAGGGCGGCACCCTTCCCCCTCTCAGTGGCACTTTATCAGCCATATAGATGCCCAATAAATGAAATAAACATGATAGAGACATTGCGCTGGGCGTGGAAAGGTCTGTGTACCAGAGCGCAGCTGGAGCTATCACATGCCTCTTCTGTACCCCTGGCATTTAATCCACAAATTCCTGCACTGGTAGACACGGGCTCAGTGGAGCTTTCGCGACAGCTTGGCACGATTACATTCTCGGACCTCTACCCAGATGATAAATTTCACGCCCCACCTGTAACACAGGAGGGAATTGGAATATGGTTCTATGAGTTATTTCTGTACCACTGCATACGGGCGACATGCCACCAGCTACACAGCACCTTTCCCAGTCCTCCACCCGCATTACAGGCCCTAGAGCACATAATTGTGGGACCTTCATCGTAGAAGTTCATAACGAGGCTGTATAACATAATGCAGGGCACCGCACCGGTGGCTAAACCGAAAGCCATGCATGACTGGAATGTAGAGCTGTACCCGCAGCTTTCAGAAGAACAATGGGTGTTCCGTTGTGGCCAGCTGCAGGTGCTGTCCCCCAATTAAAAGCTACATTTAATACACTTTAAGTTTTTGCATCGATTTTATAGAACGCCTACCCAGCTTTATCGCATGGGACTCTGGCCGGATGACAGCTGTTGAGGATGTAAATCCACACCAGCGACATTCCTGCATTCAGCCTGGAGCTGCTCCCCCATTGCAAAATACTGGGCTGTTATTTTCACTAAGATAAATGCAATTTTGGGGATTTAGTCTGAACCTATTCCAATAGTGGGGACATTAGGATACATCAAGGATACCTCGATAGAGGTTCAGAAACTTCATGCTATGCTGTTGCTATTAGCAAAACGCAGGGTGGCATGAACTTTGGGGGGAAAACGTGCCCCCTTGAATAAGTCCTGGATACAGGATAGTATCTTTTGTGAAAACCAGCTATCTGTCTACTGGGAATTAATGCCAACACAATCTAGGCCTAAAGATATTTGGGGTCTGTTCCTTGAATGGCTACACACACTCCAACCAGACAGCACTAATACCCAAAATATTGTGGAAGCGATCGTAGGAAGCATGGCAAACCGCAGAAGTGCGGGACATTTAGCTAGGACGTGGAGAGTTCTAGCTATTACACCGGTTTATTGAGAATTGATTTAATATATGCCTAAAATAAGCCATGGCCTAATCGGCCTGGTGTAATATGAGACTGTTACACCGACCTTGGTTTTTTCTGTTGTAAGTGCTGCTATAGCCTCAGATTAATACCTAAGAGATTGTAATGTAATTTGCATGTAGGAATGAGATATGTATGCACACTGTTGATATGCCAATAATTGGCTTTGTGCTGATATGTGACTGCTGCTCTGACCTATGTTAGTTTTGGTTGTTACTGTTGTTATCTCATTAGACAATTACCTAAGTGAATGTAATGGCATTTACATGTAGGACTGTGCTATGTATGTACACTGTTGAAATGCAAATAAACAAAAAAAAGTACTTCTGTGCAACCAGAGCTGGTGCCTGCCTGAGGGCCAGCTTCTCATAGGTGAAGGGACATCTCCTGAAGTCTACCCCTTGATGCAAGAGGTGATCACCTGTCCTGAGTACCTAGAAGCCAGCTTGCCTACTGAGTGAAGAAAGGAGCCTACCAACCCTGCAGAAGGTTTGACTTTCTAGGAGTGACCCTAGTGATGTGAATTTGCAGGAGTGGAGGAATACAGAGATTGACCTGAGCACCTCGGTGTGGGTAGGCTGCAGACTCGCCTGTGATTCTCGGACAGAATCATAATGATGTGGTGCAACTTGGCTGATGCCCCTTAAGTTATCAGCTGTGGTAGGATCTGATACACTGTATCAAGAGATTGAATGGAATGTTTGCTGAGCCACAACGTGACCTGAGCCATGGACACCACACTCACTCAGTGAAACCCACCTGTCATCTACATGTTGATAATGTCCCAGAAGACGTGGGCTGCAACTTATTGGTTTTGCACAGCCAGCTAGGGCTACAACATGCACCATCAGGAATGAGGATACACAGTGCCCTCCAGAGAAGCTTTTAATCACCTTGGCAGCCACAGACAAGACTCCAAGGAAGTCCCAACTGTGACGAAGCCAGCAGGAAGTAGGTTGTCTGTTAGGACTCAGCCCAATCACCAACTTTGTATCTGAACTGTACAAACAAAATATGGGATCCCCTCAGTCATAGAAAGGACCCAAGGTCATAGCAGGAAGGGTGCCAAGGGACTCTAGTGTATCTGTGTGGTATTTTATTCTAAAGTGTAATAAACATACCTTTCTTTATGAAAGTCAAGTACTGGGTTGGATAATCCTTTATTATATGGATGTGTGTATGTTGAGAGATGATCTTGAGCATCCAAACACTACCTCCCTGAGAGTCTTGTGACTTCTTTCCATTGCTACCACTTACAGGCAAGCACTGAAGGGGATGTATGTGGCCTAGGTTGCAGAGCCATTGCAGGAGAGACCCTGGAACATCGGAGGCAAACCCCCACGGTGAGGCCCAGTAGCCCCTGCTTTTCTTGTGGCTCCCCAGAATGAGGTCTGACACAGAACTATATTATTTTTAGCTCTGCTGTTTCTTTCCACTGAAATATACTTCACTATGCCTTAGTGAATACTTTAATATTTGTCAAATAATGCAGTCCTAGACCATTATTAGGGTCTGCCTATGTTTTTGTGTTCTGAATCCATGGATTAGTAAATAATGAGAAAACAAATGTTTCCTATTGTTCATAGAAATGTATCAGACTAACCTGGGATCTAATGGATATTAATAAAAGCTAGGTAGATTATATTCAAAGCAATGATGTGCCAGAATGTGCCTCTTTCCAATGTTTAGATATTTAGGGCCTCATTACGATGTCGGTCGGAAAGGCTCCCAGTGGCATTCGGAATTTCCTAACCCGTGTCGGACCCCATGTTTCCGAACGACTCGGAAACATTTCCGACCAACCGATTACGATAGCAGTCAATCGTTTGGTCTTTCCGACTCGGTTCCGACCGGCATTCGGAGACTCCGAGTCGGTCGGAGCTGAATCGTACGGCCTGCGTTTCCGACGGACTTATTACGATGTCGGATTCAGACAGCCTTTCCGAATCGGTCTCCGCAACACAGAAAGGCTGTCGGAAACTGACTTTGGGGGCCCGTAGCAGGCCCACCTTTATCCAGAGGTCTTAGTTGGGGTCTGTGGGGGAACCCATGGCACCCCTCTTTGCAACCATGCCCGCCACAGGGTGCAAGGTTTTCCGCAACAACCCCTTTTTTCAATGGGAGCCTGTATTTTCGCTCAGAATGCAGACTCCCATTGAAGTCAAAGGGAGTCCGACCGAACAGTGTTCGGAAACATTGTAATCGGTCGGTTGGACTCGCCGAACCAGAGTCGGTTGAAAACGATTACGACAAGGGGTCAGTCGGATTGCTTTCCGACGGACTTCGTAATGAGGCCCTAAATGCATAAGACCTATCAGTCTCAGGGTGGTCTTCCCCGAAACCTTTTCCCTTTGTTCTTCTTGTTTTTGCTTAAATTCGTTTATGCTGGTCTTAGGGCTTTGTGCACTTTATCACTACTAACCAGTGCTAAAGTGCTTGTGCTCTCTCCTTTAAACCTGGCAAAATTGGCTTACACCCAATAGACACATTTAATTGACTTATTAGTCCCTAGTCAAGTAGTACTACTGGTACCCAGAGCCAGTAAATTAAATGCTACTAGTGGGTCTGCAGGACTCATTGTGCCACCCACTTAAGTAGCCCTTAAAACATGTCTCAGGCCTTCCATTGCAGCCTGTGTATGCAGTTTTAAACTGCCATTTCAACCTGGAAAAACCAACTTTTTGCCATGCCTAAATCTTCCTTCTTAATACATATGTCAGCCCTAGGGTAGGCCCTAAACAGCCCGCAGGGTAGGGTGAAGTGTATTTAAAAAGTTGGATATGTACTTTTAAGTTTTATATATACTGGTAGTAAAAACCTCTTACATTTGTTTTTCACTATTTCAAGGCCTACCTCTCCCTTAGGATACCATTGGGTTACCTTATTACCTTTTATAAGTGATAACGCTTGATTGAGAGTAGGTAGGAATGTTGATTTTGGTATCTATAGAGTTATACTATAAAACAATTCAATTCAAAGGGGACACCAGATATAAAACTAGGACCCTCAGACCCAAACTTCAGTATTCTCCTGGACCTGTGGATGCTAAAGAAGAAGGACTGCCCTGCTGTCATAAGACTGCCCTGCTGCCTGAGGCCTGCCCTAGTGTCTGAGAAGGAAGACTGGTTCTGCTCCCTTCATCCCAGCCTACCTAAATGACTCCAAGGTTCAGTTGACTGATCTGTTCTTAGCTACAGGGTCACAACAAGCTCCATAGGCGTCCCAGCACTTAGCTGACCTGCTGAGCTGGACCTTCCTGGAGATGCACCTGGACCTGCCTGAGTCCTGCTAGCCTCTGTTCTAGTGAGTTCCTGATCCCCAAGTGGTGCCTCCCCAGGTACTGGGCCCTTAGCTGGCATCAAAAATAATTCCTCCTGGCCTAACTGAAGGATCAACATAATCTGGCACAAAGCAATGGCAATCCCTGCAATGACGTGCCTCACAGCTGCAAGCTTCATCGGAACCGATGCAAAGCCTTGCTGAACAGTTGCTAGCCTCATCAGAATGGATGCTGAGTGACGTAAAGCCCCTGAAATGGCATTTTATTGGAGCCGATGCAGAGCGATGCAAAGCCTTGCCGCATAGCTCATCTAAGCGATGTTGGTGGGCGTGAAGCCTTGCAAAGCAACAGCGCGTAGGCATCACATGAACGATATAAAGTACAATCCTCAATGGGCCAAAGCCCTTCCTGTGCCCAGACCATGCTCAATCGCGATGACTTTGTACAGGTTCAGTGAGACCAGATACCCTCAGTTGGCACTTTGTGCCTTTTGAGGCTACTTTGGTCTAAATCTTTAAAACTGAATATCTCCAGTTCTACTGATTGGATTCCGGTTGTTTTGGTGTTAAGTAATTTATTAAAATGTACTCTATGTTTCAAAATTAATGTGGGATTTTTCTTATGCTATATTTCCCCTTTATTACAGTTTATATAAAGTGCTGCATATATACTTTACACATTGCCTCTAAGTTAAGCCTGACTGCTTTTTTGCACCAAGCTACCAGATTGTTAAGCACAGGTTAATTTAGTAACTTTTTGTGGTTCACCTGACAAGGACTGTGTCTGTTGCTTGAGTAGGGTTTCACCCTCCCCCTCAAACAACAACTCAATTTCTCACCTTGGTGTTTAGTGGTGGGATTCAGTACTTGTGTTTGTACAGTGCCATTCAGTGAATTTATGTAACACTAAAATCCCATATAAATAATTTGAAGCTAATTCGAGTTTTTTAAAATTCTCCTTTATTGGCTCTTCTGCTTTTTCCGAACTTACTCTCATTACACCTGACTGTCTGTAGTAAATTGAGCTCCCCGCTAGGGCGGAGAGCAGTGTGTCCTCCCCAGGAGCTGGCGGACAGCAGGGCTGAGAGGGAATTTAAACAGCAAATGGCCAAGCTTAAAATGAAGAAAAAGAAACTGGCCTTGGTGGCAGAGAGGCGGAAAACGGCACATGAAAGGAGCCTCAGCAAAATGACTATCAGAGCCAGGCAAATGTTTTCCAGCAGCAATGGTAACCCCGAAACCGCAGTGTCCAATGGAGACAAAAAGGTCCACATCCCCAATGACCTAATGATTAGCTATGTGGAGGGGATAATATTGACAAGTGGTTCTCAGCCTAGAAGGTAGCTGTTAGGCCTGAACCCTTCAAGTAGCAGTTCCTCAGATATTTTGCTTTTTCCTCACATGTTTTGCTGATTCTCTTGTGATGGCCCTAGGGATATGGGCACTTCCCCATTGCAGATGCAGTGGGAAAGTGTGTCTGTGCCCTTCCTACACCCGTTAGGAAATGGTGCTTATCTGATGTGCGCATTGGTACCAATGGTAGTTTCTACATGCAAGGCCAGCCTGCCATTGCATGCTGGTGTGCGCGTTGCCACGCTAGTGTTTCTGAACACGTGTCCAGCCTGTCTAAGCAGTTTGGGGTGTGCTTTGCACCGCTTGTGCCACTGCATACTTGATTGTTATGTTTCCTAACCTAGGCCTAAGTAGCAGCACGACCTTTTACCTACCTTTTCCTACCTTGCTCGGCATAACGGTTCTAGCACTGACGTTTTACCCAGTTATGTGCTGAATAAAGTTCGACTGGTTTCCTTGAAGCTAGCCTAATTTATTATGCATAAGGATTCTTAGCATCATATCTTAATGCGCATGACGTACATAACAGGATTAACATACTCTGTATAAACGTCATCGCTATCTTCATCCTAGGGCGACAGTGCTACTTTGCATAATTATAATTATTGATTTAGGCTCATCTACATAATCGTACTCACAACATAATGATTGTGGCAAATCCCCAAAGGCTACCTTTCTGGTATAAAAGAATCACACCTTCACTAGGTACGGAAGAGGAGTCTCTTCCATGCTGACACAGACACGGAGGTCCCTGCCCGATATCCCTCGCAGGGGTGTCCAACTCATGTCCAAGATGGGGTCCTTCATTCTCTCCCATCAGGTAATGGGGTTGGCTCTTTCCTAGGCTTCACACCGACATACATGCTAGGTACACTTAGGTAGGGTCCGCATCGTAGGCATACTCTTGATTACTGTCATGTTTATATGCCTGCATATATTCACTATTTCAGCACCAAAGTACAATTCTACCTTCTGTTTACTCTATTGGTGCCCCATGGTCAACCCAGATTTTCTGCCTTTTCTGGGCCCTATTTGTGCTGTTATTAGGACTCTGGCCCAAAATTGGTATCTGTAAAATTGGTTTCACCCAATTGATCTATTTAATTTTCCTGTATGACCATAATAAATGGTGCAGAAAATGCACCAAATGATTGGGAGTTAAATGTTATATGTGGGCTGCAATGTGTTTTTATACCACCCACATATATAACAACAATAAATTGCTGTCAAGAGCCCCATTGTGCACTGGCTGGGCTGCAGTTTAAAGTAACATGGCACTTCACCTTGTAGGAAAACCTATTTTTATGTTTTAATAAGTCACCCCTAAAGTGTACCTTGTGAACCTACAAGGCAGTGTGCAAACAATATATTTAAGAAGCGTGCATTCACAGTGTCTGAAGTCCTAAAAGTAATTTCACTGTTAATGTCAGCTAGATTTTCCATAGGACAGGACTAGAGCTAATTAAAATATTTTTTCAAAATTTGAACTCATGGTAAAATTCTACTTTTGATTACTTGATTGTGTAAAAGAAAATTTGGTAAAATGTACTTTAGGTTGCTTCAGCCAAAATTGGCTTAAGCCAGTTCTGCCACTCTCTGACAACTCCAAAGCTGGCCTGGAGTTTTAACATTTCTAGCTTAGAGAACAATGGCCTATTTCTTCACCTAGGAAAAGTAGATAGGTGTTAACTGTTGACCACTCAGCATGGTTTAGCTTTTTAGGAGTGACTCAGGCAGACCTGGTGCCCTTCTTCTTTGTCAAGATTCTCTTAGACAGTCAGGCTCCAGTATTAGTTTGGATCCTGTCAGGGAGTGAAGTGGAAAGCTCATCAAAATAAAGGAGCTCTCCTGCATGACTTCTTGGAGCCTTGTACTCTCGGCATTCAATGTTGGAGCCTTTAACTTTTAAGAAGACCACACCGGGTCGTCCCTCCGATCCTTGCCGCCCCAGCCACCACCAACGCGGCCAGTTGCTAGGCAACCAGCCAGCCACCATTACTCCCTGCCTACGATGCTAGAGCATTGCAGGGCTCTCCCCCAGACCCTTCCACCGCCCGCTGACCCCCCAGGCTACTTAATGCCTGCTGATGCATGGCATTAGCGATCCAGTGTCTTCCCGACCCTGCTCTGCTGCTTGACTTCTTGGAAACATGTACTCCCGGCATACGACATTGGAGCCTTGAACTTCTAGCAAGACCTCATCGGATTGGCTATCTGATCCCTCGCTGCCCCAGCCACCACCAAGGCAACCAGTTGTTAGGCAAATTCTGGCTGCCATTACTCTCAGCCTATGATGCTACCGTATTGCAGGCCTTGCCCCTCAGACCCACTTTGACCCCCACAGACTACATAATGTCAGCCGCTGTGTGGCCGCTCACAGCGGGCACATCAAAGGCATGCCAAAGGCAAGCCCATCTGTGCCCATCCACGCTCCAACCTGGCCCAGAACCCCTGGCCCACCGACCATCCACTGCTACTCCAGCTCCACAATCCGAAGAATGGACCCAGGATGCTGCAGCAGCCTTTGCTGCACCTCCTCACCTATAGACACATAAGGAGCTTTCGACTTCCACCACCTGCTACTCCACAGAACCACGGGCCCCCACAAAGACCACCGAACACCAGCCCAAACTACGATGAATGCTACTTAACATTGCTCCCTGACCAAATACGCCGTTGAACTCTGGGGCACCATCACCACCACCAGCCCCGTTGTAGTCTTCCTCATAGAGACTTGGCTCATGGACACTTCTGCCCCTGACATATCCACTGCTACTTCACCGGATACAAATCAGCTCACAGGGACTGGCCAGTGAGACCCCAGGGAGGAATTGCCATCATTCTCAATGACACCATCAAGCTCACCACCTCCGACGAGCCCCCTCACCTGACATGAAACACCTCAACTTCCACCTCCAAGCCAACACTCACTCACTGTTAGAGGTACCCTCACCTACAGCCCACCCGGACCCCGACCCCTCTTCTGCAACTCCATCCTAGAAATCATTGCCCCCTTGTCTTGGAATCCAGGCATTACCTCTTCCTCTGCAACCTCAACTTCTACCTCAAAGACCCCTCAAAAACCCCTCAGACACCAACTCAGCCACCCTGCTTGACTCCATGGATAACCTCAGCCTCAAACAAATTGTCACCAACCCCACGCACACCACCGGCCACATCTTCACATCCAGTAACAAAATCCGGTTCAGCCACACAACCGAGCTCACCTGGACGGACCACAGCATAGTCCATTTTACCATCTCTGTCAGCCGACACGCCACTGACACCCCACTCGCCGCTGCTGCAACACCATTACTGGAATTCCAATGGATGACCACCCTCAATACCACCACCCTCCACACATCCAATGACTTCAATCAAGCCGCCGCCCACCTGTCGTAATGGATCACCACAAGTGCCGACTCCATCGCACCCATCAAAACCCTCAGCAACAAAAGAAGCAACAAGCACGCCAACTGGTTTACCTCCACAAAGCAGAAAAGTGCAAATGCCATCCTCTGTAGAGATGCTGCAGCAAAGACCCAGGCGATTGCACAGCATTCAAGAGGCCCTCAAATTCTACCACTACACCATCAGAAAAACAAAGAAAGCCACAATCACCACCGGCCTCCAATCCACCAACCTCACCAAAGGACTATTCCAATTTGTCAGAGAATCCTCCTCCCTAGATGTCGTAGAAAACACCATCCAGCCCTCCCAGTCCCTCTGCAACACATTTGCCGACTTCTTCAACACCAAGATTGCCAACAGCTATAAGAACTTCGAACCCCACATGCAGCAGCCGGACCTCCCCACTCCTTCCACCATCCTCCTGCCACACTTCCTGACCGACTAGACACCTCTTGCACCAAAACCTCAACTTCCATCATGTCCTCCATCCATTCCGGAGCCCCGACCGACCCCTGGCAACACCACGCCTTCAACCTTGAACACAAAAAAAAAGGTCCACGCTCAACCAGCATCATCAACCCAGCATTCAGATCTGCCACCTTCCCAGAAACCTGGAAGCACACCGATGTCAAACCACTTCTGGAGAAACCCACAGCGGACCCTTCCGATCTCAAAAATTACTGCCCCATCTCGCTCCTCGCCTTACCAGCCAAGGTACTGGCGAAAGCCATCCACCACCAACACAGAGACTACCTGGAATCCAACCACCTGCTCAAGCTGCTCCCAATCCGGTTTCCACTCAAACCACAGCACAGAAACCGCCCTTATAACTGCCACAGATGACGTTAGAGCCATCCTTGACCACGCTGAGGCAGCAGCCCTGATCCTCCTTGACCTGTATGTGGCTTCCGACACAGTTTACCACTATCTCCTCATCCAAAGACTTGACCACATAGCCTCCATGGCAACGCCCACAAGCTACTATCCTCTTTTCTCACTGGCCGAACTACCATACAGCTCCAACCCCAAGAGCATCATCTGCGGTGTACCCCAGGGCTCCTCATTCAGCCCCACACTGTTCAACATCTACATGACCCGGCTGGCACCCGTTGCTCTCAGCCACAGTTTCAAGATCATCTCCTACGCCAAGGAAACCTAGCTCATACTCTCCCCCACCGAAGACACGGACACCACTAGAGCGAACTTCCAGAACGCCATGGCCGACGTCACTGACTGGATGAGACCCAACTGCCTTAAACTCAACACCAACAAAAATGAGGTTCTCCTCTTCAGAAGACCCCCCTCACTGTGGGACAACTCCTGGTGGCCCACAACCCTTAGACAAGCACCCACCCTCACCTCCCATACCTGCAACCTTGATATCATCCTCAACAGCAAGCTCTCCATGAGACAACAGGTCAACTCGGTTTTCTCCACCTGCTACAACACCCTCAGAATGCTCCGTAAAGTCTTCAGATGGATCCCAACTGACACCAGAAGAACCGTCACACAAGCCCTCAGAACCAGTCGACTTGACTACGGGAACTCCCTCTATGCTGGAACCACCACCCTCCTCCTCATGTGCCTCCACACAATCCAGAATGCAGCAGCAAGAGTCATTTTGGACCTCCCCAGATGATCCCAATCATAACACACCACCTCCGTACCCTGAACTGGCTCCCCGTCAAGGAGAGATGCCACTTCAAGCTTCTCACGCACACCTACAAAGTTGTCCACAACACAGGACCACAATACCTGAACAACCACCTGACCTTCCACCAGCCCACCACACAACTGCGGTCTGCCTCCCTGGCCCTTGCCACCATTTCCCGTATCCATTGTACTCAAGCTGGATGACGATCCTTCTCCCACCTCACTGCCAAGGCCTGCAATTACCTCCCCAACCACCTCTGTACCTCAAACTCCCTTGCCAAATTCAGAAGTGGCCTCAAGACCCGGATGTTCGAATAGCCCTACTCCACGCAGCTCCTGGAAAACCCCCAGGGTGATTAGCGTGCATTACAAATACTGATTGATTGTTTGACTTCCTTGTGCCATAGCTGCCTGAGGTTGAGCAAAGGTTCTCTCATAACTGTGGCTTAATAATTTGTTGGTGGTCACCCCGTCTCAAATGAATATACCAGTTCCTGACAGGCCACCTATGCCAAGTGACGGGAGTTTAAGGATTGACTCATTCAGGAGCAGTGCATAACCTTACTATAATTTTCGCAACAATGACTAATTGAGCATAGTAGCAGGAATGCCTAAAAAATAACCTGACTAAGAAACTGAACCTGTCTCGGAGAACAATTACCTATTTTATCGAAAAACCTTTCCCTAGATATCTAGCAAAGCAGAGCAAAATGCAAATATATGAACTTGATCCGTCTCTTCACTTAATATCTAGGACATAAGGAATTAATGCGGCATCCACATTTAAATAGCCTAGCTAATATGGAATACATTAGAATATGTGTTTTGGGATTTTATGCATTAAGGTCTGCAGGCATTCAAAGTTCTTGACACGACTCCAGAGATCATTTTTCCTGTTATTATCCTTTTGAGTCTCACATTCTAAAAAGAACTTGCGTGGCAAGATCCTCTGCCTGATGTTCCCCAAACATGGCATTTATTAAATATCACTTATAGCACTCATGGCTAACAACAGATTACAGCGGCGGGATCTCTTCCAAGTGAATCGTTAGACTACTCAATATTTCTTAAATAATTCTGAAACTGCAGATAGGTCTCGCATTCAAGTGAGTTTGAAATATTGGCATTATAAATGACAATGCCTTTTATTTATGTTTTGGATTTTGAAACATAAATAAAAGGCATTGTCATTTACAATACAAATAGCTTAAACTCTAGCAAATGCAAGACCTACAGCATTGCAATAAAGGGCCTTCTCGACCGCTTGTTAGATTGTAAATATAGGAGGAGGAGACCAGCCTGCGACATCTTCAAAGTAGTGATAATTAGTGCAGTGAAGAAGATGTGTAAGTGTTGTAAATTACACAGACACAAATTGTGAAGTGAGAGTTACACATGATCCGAGATGTAAACACTAACAAAGCACTCCAACACCTTTTGTTCTGTGATTACACTGTCACTGGTCAGAATGAAGAGCGGGAGGAGGGGGGGTCTACTTCCTGGCTTCTCTGTGATGTGAGTGTGCAGTGTGGCATTGCGTAATGTCATTGCAATCTTAGGCCTAATTAAAAACACTCCAGCTGTAGTAGGGCCCTGGCTTCACCTCCTGGTGCAGGGCAGGCTGTGCTTTATGGCAGGCATGGAGGGAGGGAGGAATGGTCTTAGCTGCAGCTCTGGTGTCGTACAGCGCCCCTGCTATTATTAGTGAGCGAGAGGCACTGAGGTGGTGGTATTGTTATTGGTGGTGGTATTGGTATTGGTGGTGGTGGTATTGGTGGTGGTGGTATTGATGGCATTGGTATTGGTGGTGGTGGTATTGGTTGTGGTGGTATTGGTGGTACTGGTATTGGTGGTGCTGGTATTGGTGGCATTGGTATTGGTGAGGGTGGTGGTATTGGTCATGGTGGTGGTATTGGTCATTGTGGTTGCATTGGTGGTATTGGTGGTGGTGGTATTGGTGGTGGCAGTATTGGTAGTGGTGGTGTTGGTGGTATTGGTGGTGGTGGTTCTGGTGTTGGTGGTGGTGGTACTGGTATTTGTGTTGGTACTGGTATTGGTGGTGGTGGTATTGGTATTGTGGTGGTGGTACAGGTATTGGTGATGGTGGTATTGGTGGTGAGGTATTGGTGGTGGTGGTATTGGTGGTGGTGATATTGGTGTGGTATTGGTGGTGATATTGGTATTGGTGGTGATATTGGTACTGATGGTGGTGGTATAAGTGGTGGTATTGGTGGTGGTGGTGGTTGTATTGGTGGTGGTGGTGGTATTTGTGGTGGTGGTGGTATTGGTGGTGGTGGGGGTATTGGTGGTATTTGGTGTGGTATTGGTGGTGGTGGTATTAGTGTGGTATTGGTGGTGGTGGTGGAATTGGTGGTGGTATTGACGATGGTGGTGGTATTGGTGGTGGTGGTATTGGTGGTGGCATTGGTATTGGTGGTGGCGGTATTGGTGGTGGTGGTATTGGTATTGGCAGTGATATTGGTATTAGTGGTGGTGCTATTGGTGGTGGTATTGGTAGTGGTATTGGTGGTGGTGGTATTGGTGGTGATATTGGTGATATTGGTATTGTTGGTGTTGGTATTGGTGTTGGTATTGGTGGTGGTATTGGTGGTGATGGTATTGGTAGTAGTAGTGGTGGTATTGGTGGTGGTGGTATTGGTGGTGATGATATTGGTGGTGGTGGTATTAGTGGTGATGTTGATGGTGGTGGTGATGGTGTTGGTGGTGGTAGTGGTATTTGTGGTGGTATTGGTGTTGTTGGTGGTGGTATTGGCAGTGGTGGTATTGGTGGTGGTGGTATTGGCAGTGGTGGTGGTATTGGCAGCGTTGATATTGGTGGCGGTGGTTGCATTGGTGGTGGTGTTGCTGGTGGTGTCATTAGTGGTGGTGTTGGTGGTGGTGGTATTGGTGGTGGTGGAGCCAGTGGTATTGATGGTGGTGGTGGTATTAGTGGTGGTGGTGGTGGTGTTGATGGTGGTGGTATTGGTGATGGTGGTGTTGGTGGTGGTGGTATTGGTGGTGGTATTATTGGTGGAGATGGTGGTATTGAGGGTGGTGGTATTTGGTTGTATTGGTGGTGGTGGTATTGGTGGTGGTGGTGTTGTTAATAAAACAGGCTTTTGAAAACAAAGTCAAGTGGCTTTAGTACAGATGGCATGTAACACAGATGTGCTGTTGTTAGCTTCAGCCCATTAGCACAGAATTATGTGCTACCTGGAATTCACATGACTTTTGCTAATCATTTCTAAATCCATTTTACTTGGGTGTGGGTGGGGGGGTTGAAACAGACACGAGATAATGCCGGGTTAAATTGATGCTGCTTAAAAACAAAATCAAGTGGTTTCAGCTGAAGCAGCGCATGTCTGGCCTGCAGTAAGAGAAACACAATAAAGTAAATAGAGCTTACAGACTAAATAACAAGTCCTGTGTAACAACGGAAGAAAAAAGGGCCAGTCGCCATGGGAGGGTACAAATGAAGACAGGGCCGTACTAAGGAGGGAATAACAAGCCTATTACCAAATCCGAAGGCAGCATTTACAAAAGACAATGACACAAGCCAATTAAAAATATGAGAGGAGAGTGGGCGCGGCTTCTCTCTCATACTCTACTACAGCAGTCTCGCAGAGCGAGCAGCTCATGCGCGCTGCCGCTAGGCTCGACCTAATTCGGGAGGTGGGAATTCTCACTTAGCAGCAAAAATTAAATTGATGCATATTGGAAGAACTTCACCTGCTAATACTAGCACTTCCTCCTCAACTAGAATCATAAAAACATGAGGTGAACCCTGGCAACACTGTAAAGGTGCATATCAATGAAGTTTTGTATTTGTTAAATGCCATTGTCAGGCTAGTCAGATACTGGATGCAGCCCCTACTATCTTGAATTGAACCCTCTTGTAATAACTAGCCTCCGTAAAACACAGACGACAGAATCCAGAATCTTTGTGGGAACAGTTTATAAATAGACTGTTTCAGCAAAAACACTGGAGCAAGGAGCGACTCCTGTCCAACTGGAATGTACTTTACTTTAGAGCTTTCTGTATCACTTATAACCTTATAGAAAAGATGCTGATTACTGAATCTAATTTGGTTAAAAATGTAGATGATGTAAGTAAAGGAATTGCACGCTAAAAGTAAAGAAACTTCGACAAACCTGTCAACTTTATAATATTACTTCTCCCTATACTGTTAAATTGCGTATTTCACAAATGTACCCTAACTTTCTGGATTAGCGGCTAGTAATTTTGCTGTACAAGGCTGTCCACATCTGCCGTTATGGTCACCGTTAGCTAAGTCGCTCATGATACCACTTTGAAACCATTTGCCTGGCTCGCCTCATTATCAGCTGTCAGAGGGGCAGCTGTAAATAAAGGGCAAACAATACTGGTAAGCAGTGGCGGCTCCTCGAGTGAGTGCTGCAGGGCGGTGAGGCGGGGGGAGGGGTAGGGTGAGGGGGTGGTAAACTCCGGCATATGGCAGTACGGAGGTCAGTAAATAAATACGTAAATGAATAAATAAAACGAATCACATAGCGCGCTGCAACGCCAAATGGCGATGCAGCGCGCGCGATGTAATTTGTTTTTTTAATTTATTTATTTACTGAGCTTCGTTTTTGCCGTATGCCGGAGTTTACTACCTCCCACCCTGCCCCTACCCCACCCCACCCCACCGCCCCCAGCACTCCCTCGAGGAGCTGCCACTGCTGCTAAGCTCTGGAATGCTATGTGCGTACCTCTGGATATCTGCGAGTGGCCTGAGACACACAGCTCAACATCTCTCCTGCTCCGTTTGGATACCACGGTGTTGTATATTAGCATTAGCACCTTCAAAGTGAGAGTTTGTTTGATTTGAGACTGTCTATGAATTTCCTTCAGTATGCAAGGCTAGGAGAGGTCTTTTCTCATCTGTTCCTTGGCCTGCTGTGGTGGGCTCTGGGAGGGAACCTTGACATGGTTAGAGGTGGATCAGTGCTCAGTTTGTGGCTTGGAATATTTTTTGGGTTCATTAACTCCCGTGTGTCTCACATTTAGAAATAACTAATGTGTGTCCTGGAAATGGCCAAGAATTTTATGTAATATGGCTCACAAACTCCCACCGGTTGGCAGGATTTCAGTGGACTCCTGTTTAACACAAGGAAAACTTTTGGTGCTCAGAAACGTGTGAGAAGTTCTTTCCATTAAACAATCCCTTCCGTAGAAAGTATCCGGATACAGAGGCATAACGGTAGACCCCTGAAGCACCTACGGTGTGGGGTTGGGGCAGCACGAACACCTCTTCAAGGACTCCTTCAAGGTCTCCCATTCAGCCCAATGCCAATAAATATCTGTGAGCTAGGGGAGACTCAGGAACGTCTCTTCACATTCCGCAGCGGTGCCCTTTTTGCATGATGTCACTGGTCAGAAAGACTTTTGTTGCCAGTCATTCCTATGTATCAGTGTTTAATTTGTAAAAAACAATAAGTGCAAGGGCTCTCGTCAGGAGGCCACTGCAACTTGCACCGTTCATTGTCGCTGTCAGCGCTGCCACTGGAGGTACCAACATAACTACTAACCGTCACACTCCTACAATGTGACAATTCAGCCTATTCCAGACCCTTAAAGCCATGGGAATGGCTTGTGCAGCAGTCAAGTAATTTTTTATGTTTATTGAATTAATAAACAACTGTTGTTATGCTCATCTTTAAATTAGACAGACAACTGGCAGCTCAAATTAAGAACTGCTATATACCTTGTAGGCAGTGAAAGCTTTTATTTGACTGAAAAAGATGCAAGAGGACTGGGAAAGTGACATACCACCTGTTAGAACTGGGGGTCTCTAATTGGCAGAGGTAGGTACCTTTGTCCAAGTAGGGACCCTTGCTTCTAGTCAGGGGATACACACTTTGGATCACCCCCTTGGTAGCTTGGCACGAGCAGACAGGCTTATCCCAAAGACAATGTCTAAAGTATTTGTACTCCAAACACACAGTAATACAGTGAAAACACCACAAATGGACACCACACCAGTTTAGAAAAATTAAGTATCTTTATCTAAATTCAACAAGACCAAAACAAAGAAAATCCAACATACATGTATCAAAACTTAAAAACTGTTATTTCAAAAATAAAGCTTGTAGAAAACAAATAGCTCCACCTGGGGCTATTAGGACATTGTCGCAGCAATAAATCCAAAGTACAGCGACAACCGCAACAAACAGTACCTTGGAAAACGAAGTCTATATGATGCACTGCATCGTGGAGATGAGGCATTGGTCTCGACGTTGAGGCCAGCTCCCTGGCTGCCCCGGGGGGAAGCGAGGCGTCATGCCTGCGAGGAGGCCAATCCAGGACAGGGGAAGTCAGCTGCGTCGGCGGTGAGGTGTCAATTCCGGTTAAACGGTGCAAAGTCAGCGAGCTTGTGGAGTCACCGTCGGCGGTTATCGGTGCCGCAATAACTGGATGCAGGCGCTGGCAGTGATGGAGTCAGTGCGAGTGCTAAAGTTGGGAAGGCTGATAACTTCAGGCGTCGGCAGGTGTCGAAGGGCGTTGGAGCTGCGGTGCAGGCAGGGTGGTGCATTGTCTACTTCACAAGTGGTGCCCTTGGCCGCGGTGCAGGTCACAGCATCACGGCGGCATCACTGATGGCGTCAGAGATTGTTTTCCTTGATTCTCTTAGGTTTCTTCCAGCTCCAAGCAGCAGGAACAACCTCCAGAGGCCCAAAACTGGAACAGGCACCTCCTGGCAGGTCAGAACTCTTAGCAGTAGTGTTGAGGGGAGCTGGAGGTGAAGTCTTTGTGTCCCTGAGACTTCAGAACAGGAGGCCAGCACACACATGCCCTCTTCTTCAAGCAGGTTTCTCAGCAAAGTTCCAGTCTATGTCCTTTTGTTGGCAGAAGCAGCAACTGCAGGCAAACTCCACACAGCACACAGCAAAGGCGCAGTACTCTTCCTTCCCACAGCTCTCCAGCTCTTCTCCTTGGCAAAGGTTCCACTTGAGTCCAGAAGTGATGTAAAGTTCTGGGGTTTAAGGTCCACTACTTATACCCCATTTTGTCTTTGTTCTTCTTTGTGCAAGGGTCTCTGAGCCCAGTTCAAACCAGTTCTGTCCTCACTGGTGCAGTATGAGCACCGGGGGTGGAGACAGCATTGTGCAAAGTAGACAGGCCCCATTCAGGTGCAAGGAAAACTTCTCCCACTACTCGAAATTCAGCCAAGGTCTATTCAGCTCAGCTCTGAGTCATCCAGGAAGGGCCAGGCATACCTCAATCCCCCCACCTCAATGGCTGTCTACATTGAATGCACATCCCCAGCCCCTGTCACTCCAAAACCAAACAGCCAATTCACAAACAGGAAGAGGCGCACAATTTAAAAAACATCTTTACTAAAGGATGTGGTATTAAATTCTGAGTTCAGAGAGCCTAAACCTTATTCCTCTATCTTGTCCCAATGGGATGTGATACTTCTAAGATGTTACAAAGCATCTCCCACGCTATCCTATGGGACAGATAGCCTTTCAATATTGAAAAACGAAATTGGCAGTATTTTACTCTCTGGACATGTCACCCACACCAGTACATGCCCTCCCTTTCATATACACTGTACCCTGCCCATGGGAGTCCCTTGGGCCTGCCTGAGGGGTGTCTTATATGTAGGAAAAGGGATGGTTAGGGCCTGGTAAGTGGGTGCACTTGCCAGGTTGACATGGCAGTTAACAACTATGCCGCACGCAGACTCTACAGTGGTAGGTCGGAGGCACATTTACAGGGCTACTCACGTGGTGGCACAGCCAGTGCTGCAAGCCCTCTAGTAGCATTTGATTTACAAGCCCTGGCACTCTCAATGCACTTTACTAGGGACTTACCAGTCAATCATAATCATAATTTACACATAGAGCATATGCACTTTAGCACTGATCAGCAGTGGTAAAGTGCCCAGAGTCCTATGGCCAACAAAAACAGGTCAGGAAAAAATAGGAGGAAGAAGCAAAAAGTTTGGGGATAACCCTGCAAAAAAGGGCCATTTCCAACACCATCCTATCTTTGTACATGTTGCCAGCCAAGCAGAAATGAATCACTGTCTGTCCAATATTTCTTCTTGGACTGATGTGTTGACAGACAACTTGTTAGAATGTCGGATACCTGGGAACTAGAGCTGCACTTACTATGGTTGTCTTTTTTACTGATAATGTGGTATAGACAGAATGGTGCTTCAGTGGTTAGAATCTTGAAGGAGTTGTGGCAGGAAGAGGAGTGAGGCACAATAAAGAGTGTTGACAAAAAAACATCGAAATGGGCAGCCACATCTTTTCTTGGGTCTGGAGGAGAATGGGGCAGTGGTAAGAAGACGAGAGATTAGAACAAATCTTTCAGGTTATCCATTATCCGCCATGTGATGCTTATCAAGTCCTGCCTTCTAAGCAGACCCCCCTAGGATTTTGCAATTTCTGGATTTGCAAAATAATCATGAAATCAGCACTTTTGTAAAAATGCTACAATTTTTACAAAAGTGCCCGCAATATATGTAAAAAAAAAAAGACTGGCATTCACCTTTTCTTTGCTGGCTCTGTGCTGCCACTGAGCCATTAAAGGGAGGGTGAGCAACAGGCAGGCAGCCGAGGTGATACATTCCTCTGTCGTCTGCCTTTGAAATGCACCTCGCCCCCTCCTGAGCAATTAGCCTGTAGGCCACCTCACACCTTTGTGTGCCCCCTGTGGACCCTGCAGGCCATCTAAAAGTACAAGTCTGCAGTATTTTGTGGCGGGCACATATTTTGCCCACCGCAAAAATACCGCATATTTTGAGGTTTTGGGCCACAAATTTAGCTTTTTTTGGCTGTGAAATTTACCACCCAAAGCCGCAAAATCCCGGGGAGTCTGTCTAAGCTAACACCACTTTGCATTTTGGCGTTTACGATTCTGCACTCCACAAGCAAGCCCCAATTGCTTGGGATCACCTGGCATTCACCTCTTCTTTGTCTGGCATTGAACATTCCCTTTTTAAATCCAACACATTCCCTGCTGTTGCGCCATCTAGTGCAAGTTGTAGAAACGACTTGCGATGTAAATCCATGCGTGGTAACAACGCGGACGATGTAACGTCCGTGATGTAACCTACTGTGTGGTAATGTATGGTGTAGTAACATCATACATTATTCACTACGTCCACTCACCTCTAATGTTGGTCCTTCACATGTCCATTGTTTCACAGATGGATTTTTACTGAGGAACTTAGTGTTGCTGAATTTAGAAATCCTGACAGTGTTCGAACATCCAAGAAAAGGGAGGTGTTTTGATTGTTCCTGTTAGATTTGAGGACCTGTTCAGAAACAGGAGAGGAACCCGAGGGAGAGTCTAGAAATTCTTGGGCGAGTTTAACATTTATTGCGCAATCGCATTCAGCTCCTACAAAAATGTGAGAGCTGGATGGAGGACCAGCTAGGGCCAAAATAGGCACGTTATGAAGGTGGCATTCAGGTTCCCCCCTCACACACGGATCTTGAGTTATGACCTTTTTAAAGGATTACAATGATACTAAATGTCTTCTTGCCTTAAATGCTGATGGATTTATCCAGATTGGAAAATGCTATTTTTAGCAACCCCTTTGCAAATAAATCCTATGCAGCCGACTGAACAGAGACGTGGTCACCCTCCAAGGCCCAAATACGAACTATTAATAAAGTCAGAAAAGAACATGTTAGAATACAAATATAAATGAATTCACTGTATACCACTTACTTCTACTCTAACTCCATTTACTTAATAAATCTTTTGCATTAATAGCTTAGTAGTACGTGCATGGGTTAGTTTCAGCACAGCATGTGCATTAGTGCGTTACTGTAAAGCGGCCATTTTAGAAGCTATTGCGCAGCTGCAGAGTTTTCCCACCAAGCGATAGAAAACGTCATACTACGTAGATGTAGTAGACGCATTCGCAGTAGAATTTCCGCGTTTTAGCTGCCATTTTAGAAAACTCTGGTTATTCATTAGTGCAAGCACATAAGAAAGCTTCCCCTAGATATAAATGTAAACTGTGGTGCACTGTTAGCACTTATAGACGGGTTGATTATAATGTTACAGGTTATTTGAGATGATTGCATATGAGCAAGTTTCTCATTCTACGAAACCTTGCTCCATCAATCCCCTCTCTGATGGTATTTTATGCCATCACTAAATTCTTATTAAATCAGATGCCAACTTTAACATTTTACCATTTCAATGTCTTCAAATCTTTTATTCCTTACTTTATCTTTCCTAAATTGGGATCCTTTCATTCTTTTGTAGATATTTCCCATCACTTCTTCAAGTCGTATTTCTTCTAATTTTCTTTGCTTACCCTTCTCATTCACTGCGTATCTTTTTCTTTTCCCACTGCATTTGCGACATCACGTTAACATCAAAACTAGCAAAGTTATGCCCATGATTGGCAATAATATTTGACCTAAAATACCTTTACCTATATTAGAAAACCAACTACTGATAGTGGAAAAACTATTTGTTATTTTCTTCCATACACTGTCAACCTCCAGTGGTTTCAGTTCCTCTTCCAAATGAGTAATATTTTTAATCTATCTTCCAATCTCTACACTTTGTCAGGTATATACGTGCAACAATGTTGCACTTTCAGCATTTTACAGACTCCACCCTCTTTTGCCAATAAGATATCAAGGGCAAGTCGATTTTGCAAAACCATAGATCTGACAGCAACTAACTCTGTATTGATCAGTAAAAATCCTCCAGCAGTGTCAGTAGATAACCGATCAACTACTTTTGACAATTGACAGATCTTTTGAGAATTCAGCAGAACCCCCACTGAAGGTATCAATGCACCAAATATATCACCTACTATTTCAGAAAAACTAGCTCTTTTATATCTTCTTAGTCCACTATTGTCATTATTGTTTCCAGTGATTCTTTTAACATGATAGACTTTAGGGAATACTGTTCCAAAATAGCAACTCTCATTCCAGTGATCAAGCAACCTAAAATAGTCTTTGTTTCCACAAATATAATAAATTCCAGGGAATATTGGATCAGTTCCTCCTTTTAGTCCCCAACCCCCAATTACTAAGAAGTTATGTTCACATTCACTGGAACCAATAAATATATTGTTATATTCTGTTTTAAGTCTATGGAGACAGATTTTCCCTTTCTTTTCAAAGTCCAGGGACATAGCAACATGAGTCTTGCCAGTTACTAAAAGGTCTTCAATTTCAGCCCATTTAGGTATCTGAGGTTTTAGTTCAGAGGCCCTTCTTTGGAAATCCTGTATCCTGTTTTCTACTAAATTCAAGAATATCTTTACTTCTTCGTGCAATTTACAGGTTAAGTTGCGTTTATGTGCATCAGCTATATCTATTGTATTCATTGTTAGGAAATATTCACCCATGAATTGTGAGTCTCTAGTACTAAGGACATGGTTCATGCTCTTTCGTATAGGAACTTCTGAAAATATTACATCTACATTTGAATAATAATACTGCAGTTTTCCAGTTCTATAGAATAAACTAGCTGGTACACTACATGAAATTCCATATGCAAGGGTAAATTATGATAAGTTACCCCTTCAGCTACTGAGTTTGGCAATTTCATGCAAATGTAACAATCACTAACTTCCATAGTCTCATACACAATGTACTAAAAGATTTGCAAATACATTTAAATCAGTTTCATTCCTATTTAAAGTGTGGTGTAAATCTAGCTCATCTGGTGTTTCTAAGTCTACTCCTTCTTCTTGAATGTTTGCAACTTCTGCATGTGTGTTAGTACTATTTTGTTTGTCAGTAACCATCAGGTAGGGAATAGCTATTGCTAATACTATCTATATCGCAAGGACTAATATTAAACTCCATATACAGATTTTACAACACTTCTTTATACAGTTTTGTTTTGAGTTTCCAGTAACTTTATCATCAGACATTTTTGCCAAGAAGATTTTTCTCTTCTTTAATTCAGAACCTGGTATGAGATAACAGCTTAAGCGTCTCCTCTTTTTCAAGTCGGTCTCACCTCTTCCTCAATTTGTTCAACATTCAGCTCTTCATCACTTTCTTCATTTAAATCGAGGTTTTCAAAGTCTTCAAGAATAACATATGTCCATTCAGGACCCTTGAACTTGTTATTCAATGTCTTTAATCTTTGACTCCTTCGCTTTGGTATTACCTTGGATGGTCCAGATGGACTAGTTACTTCATTTACTTGATCAGGTTCTTCATTAATTGTCTTAAGTCGATATCTCAGTCTCTTGATAATTCTTGGCCAATTATCACCTTTTCGACTTTTCTTAAACTTCACTGCACTGCCAGGTTCGTCAAGACTCCTCTTATTTTCTTTAGACTTTGACACAACTTGATCAGCTTTGTCTTCTGATTTCCTCTCTATCTTACCTTGTCCAGGGCTTATTATTTCGGCCTGTTCTGCCTGGATGGGTTCTTCTACCTCAATCTGACCCTGTTCAGGATTAGTGATGTCTAGTTTTTCTTCTGCATCCTGGACTTGCATTTCTATGCCTATCTGGTCCTGTTCAGGTCTTTTTACCTTTCTACCTTCTTCTGCCTGAACGTTTTCTCTAAGTCCTAACTGTCCCTCCTCAGACTCTGGAATGTGGCTTTGAGTTTCTTCTGTCTGAGTACATTGTTCTCTCCCTAGCTGTTCCTGCTCAGGCTCCCTAACAGTCGTTTCCCTACTTTATTGAGCGACTTCTTCTATACCTGACTGGTCCTCATTCTTCTCCTGTCTATCAAACTGTGTTTGACTTCTAGTTCTTGTAAGTACTTCAGGTATGTCCACCACTGGGACCCAGTCGTCCTGATAGGTGCTCAGTTGATCTTGGGCAGCTACTTCAGGATCTTCTATAGGAAGTTCTTCAGCTGCACAACCTTCAGCAACATCAATTTCTCGCTTCAACTGAAACACTTCTTCTTCAGGAGATGGTACCCTTTTGGTATGGCTTGCATGAATCCAATTAGGCAACCCTGCACACTTTACAGCGGTTGAGGTAGTCAAGATAACTTGATGCGGTCTATCCCACCTTGGTGCCAGGCACGATTCTCGAGTGTGATTCTTCACAACTACCCAGTCACCAGGATTCAGATCATGTGAGTGGCTCAGCTGCCTGTTGAAAGGGTCTTCACCAACCTGATGAGAGATACAACGCACTCTGTCAGCCAACTCTTTGCAATACTCCAAAACCAAGTCATCAGTTATATTCAACTGCTTATGTCCTTGTACACATGCTTGTCTCATTGCTCTTCCCATGAGTATTTCATGGGGATTCAATCCAGTGTTTCTCTCTGGAATACTTCTGAGTCCCATCAGAACAAGAAGCAATGCATCAGGCCATTCCAGTGGGGTGGATGCACACACCTTTCCGAGTCTAGACTTGATTGTGCCATTCAATTGTTCTACCACTCCAGAAGCCTCTGGATGGTAAGCGCTGTGCAATTTTTGTTCGACTTTGAACGCTTCACAGATTAGTCGAATTATTTGATTATTAAAATGAGATCCTCTATCTGATTCAATCGTTACTGGAAAACCAAATCTGGGAATGAGTTCTCTTAATAAAAGTTTGGCCACTGTCAACCTGTCATTTCTTCGGGTCGGGTATGCCTCCACCCACTTTGAAAATAAAAAAACTATGACAAGCACATATTTCAGCCCTTGACAAGCAGGTAGTTGAATGCAATCTAATTAGAGTCTCACAAAAGGACCTTCTGCCTTTCCAATCTTTCCCATGCAGACCACAGTTTTCCTGCCAGGGTTCATTTGTTGACATCTCTGGCAAAGGCTCTATGCTACATTCCTGAACCTTGCATTAAACCAATCTTGTCTGAAAAGTCGAATCATTGCATCCCTTCCCACAAGTGTGTCTCCATGGTACATTCTGGTAATTGGTGCAAGCATACTGTCTGGCATGACTGGTCTGCCATCATAACAAACCCACACACCATCTTCTGCCCTTCTTTGACATCCTATTTTCACCCACTCTTCCTTTTCTCTCACGTCTACTGCATTCCGCAGATCTTTCACCTCTTCCCAGGTTCCCAGTCCTGCAAGTAGGATAAGTTGGCAGCGGATTCCACAAGTTTCGATTTTCTTGTTTAAGGCAATCTTATGCCTTGCACAATGTTGGGCAACCTGGTCAGCATATCGGTTACCGGCTGAAACATAGTCATTTCCTGATTGGTGAGCAGCACACTTAACCACGGCCACCTCTTTTGGTAATTGAATTGCCTCTAGTAATTCTTTCACAAAAATTCCATTTTTAATAGGAGTCCCTGAAAAAGTCAGGAAATCCCTCTGCATCCACAATTGGCCAAAACCATGCACAACCCCATAACCATATTGACTGTCAGTAAATATGGTTACTCTCTAATTTTTGCCAATTTTGCATGCCTTAATTAAGGTGATCAATTCAGCAACTTGTGCAGATTTGACTTCTGGTAAATAGGATGCTTCGACTATTCCAGTTAATGTACATACAGCGTAAGCAGCACTTAATCCTCCCTCCTTATGTTTAATGCATGAGCCGTCTACAAACAGCTCATGTTCTGCATTTGTCAAAGGTTCTTCTTGAATGTCAGGGCGTGGTTTGGTACTAAGTTCAGTCATATCAAGACATTCATGCTCAACCTCATCCCTCACTTCTTCTTGGTAAGGATCAGGTAGTAAGGTGGCTGGATTTAGAACGGTACACCTCACTATTGTCACATTTTCAGCTCCCAATATTATTCTTTCATATTTTCTCAGTCTACTGGGAATAAGGTACTGTGTTCGGGTCCTGATCAGTAAAATCACCACTGCATGAGGAACGTACACCTCGACAGGGTGTCCCATCACAATTGACTCACTCTGCTTTATGCTTATGCAAGTTGCGGCAACAGCTTTCAGGCAACCTGGTAATGCGCAGGCCACAGGATCCAAGGTAGCAGAAAAATATGCCACTGGCCTTCTCATCAATCCATGTCTTTGTGTCAGTACTGAAAGTGCACAATTACCCCGCTCATAGCAGAATAAAGCAAATTCTTTTGAATAGTCGGGCATGCCTAAAGCAGGTGCTTCACACAAACACTCCTGTAACTTTATAAAAGCTCCTATACTTTCATCATCCCATTCTATAGGATCTTTTTCTCTTTTTCTGGTCATTTGTATCAGGGTTTGGCCAGTAAAGCAAACCCTACAATCCACTGTCTACAATACCCTACAACTCCAAGGAACATTCTTATTTCTTTTTGGGTTTGTGGCAACTGCATTTGTCTTATTATTCTGATGCTTTCAGAGGTCACCCTTCTAACTCCTCTTTCTATTTTATGTCCCAGGTATAAAACTGCATTTTTACAAAACTGAATTTTTTCAGGGGACACGTTATGTCCACCCTTTGCCAAATGATTTAACAGTGCAATTGAATCAGTGACACAGTCATCTTGGGTGTTTGACGCCACCAATAGGTCGTCAATATACTGCACCAGGACTGACTCTCTGGGCAATACAAGAGATTCAATGCTTCTTTTGAGAATCTGATTAAAGATTCAAGGGCTTTCTGTGTACCCTTGAGGCACACGATTCCAGACATAAACATGCTCTTTAAATTTGAATGAAAATAAAAACTTGCTATCTGGATGCAATGGAATAGAAAAGAATGCATGACATAAATCGATTACTGTGAACCATCCTGCTTTCCATGGTATCTGATAAAGAATCACAGTTGGATTAGGCACTACAGGGCAACATGGTACAACAATTTTGTCAGTTTTCCCATGGTCTTGGACCACCCAATATTTCCCATTAGGTTTCTTAATGCCAATTATGGGTTAATTACAAGGGCTACTCATTATTTCTTCCAGGATACCTTGTTCAACCAATCGCTCTATCTCTGCTGCGACATCTGCTTTTATTTCTGGACTCATTTTGTATTGTCGGGTATTCGGGTAAACAGCACCTTCTTTCACAGTCACTTTTACGGGATCTACATTTGCCATTAATCCTATTTCTTTTCCAGTAAAATCCCATCCTTCTGCATTTACAGTCAGTTTGACTTCTGCAGGTAATTCATTTTGTGTCATCATCGAATATAATTAATTTACTTCTGTTCCCTGTTTAGCTAACATGAACTTGTAAACTCCATCTTCATCTGGGGTTTGTATTGCAACACCATCCGGTGTGCAAAATATCGTGCAATTCATTTTGCACAACAGGTCTCTCCCAAGCAAGTTTACAGGGCTTGAGTCACAGACCACAAACTTATAAATTTCTTTAAAATTACCAATTCGCACCTCCATGGGTTCTGTGATTGGAGTGCTAATCCGTTTGTTTGAAACACCTACAACTTGTATGTTCTCTCCCGAGAGGGGCAGGATAGGAATGTCTGCTGTTCTCACAGTAGACCTGGTAGCACCAGTATCCAGCAAGAAGGTAATATCATTTCCCTTTACTTTACCCTCTATATAAGGACCTGACTGATCTACCCGTAGGGATGCGCGAAGCACGCACTCCCCTTCCTCCCCCCTCGGGCATCGTTATTCCTGATCATAATCAATCAGTGGGTCCTGCAAAAGAAACTGTGATGTTACAACATTTTTCTTGAAACCAAAAAGAGGACACTGTTCCAAAGGCAGGGCGCCATAGGTCACCCACAAGCCTTTCAACAAAGAAAGAAAGAAAAGAAGAAAAGGCAAGAGAACTAGGTATGAAAAAGAGACCCCCTCACACAAAGGAGACACCAATCTTGTCTCTTGTTGCCCTCACACACCCTGGAAGGATGTCATGCTTCATCATCGGGCATTTGCTCCTCGCCGGGCCCGGCACTGCAATGCCCTGCGGGTCCCCCGAAGGGTCACTTTGTCGGAGATCTTTTCACAGAGAAATGCCGGATGATGCCTGTGGGTGTGTGGGGTAGGGGTCCAGTGCTGAGGGTAACAAAGTGCGTGCAGGTAAAAATTCCAGTCAGGGGTTACTAGACAAGACAGGTGGGGATGCATTCGGATTCTCAGATGCCAAAATTAGAACCCCATGGGTAAAAAATACCCTGTCAGGCTCTATATGCCTGTAATCAATCATGGATCAACATGTTTCGCGCCCCTGTCGCCATAGAGGTCATTGGCGCTTCTTCAGGATCAGAGATAAAGTATAAGGAGTGCACGTGGTAACAGTGAAGTGAATATAAAAAGGTATACCCTCATTATGAATCAGGGCGGGCCAGCTTCCTGTAGTTCATACAGGGTGGCAAAAAGTTGAAGCTGCTCCTGATGGATACCTAGAAAAGAAACACAGGATAGAGTACATACAGTCTGTGCATCAGTACAACTTGATGCATCAATACGTGCCACAATCGTGTGCACGACCTGCCACAGTAAAAAAGACACACATACCAAAAGGGATAGAACAGACGTTCCCCCTACAACACCAGTATGGTTCCGGGAATTCAACAACTCAAAGGAGGTCAGAGGGGTCCATGCCCACCCATCGACAAGTCCACACAATGGCACGGGAATGAAAAATATGAAAAATATCGGGGTGGTCTAAGGAACCCTCAATCACCCTCCAGACATGTGAGTTAACAAGTAGCGGGACTTACGAACAAGAATACACATTCAAATCACATGGTGTGCTTACCCAGTTCTGCCGGGGGAAGGGCTACTCAGGCAAGGGACGCCAGAGTCCCGCACCACCTCTGACTATGTGGGAGCAATGACAGAAGAGAGAGATTGTAAACTCCCGTTTGTTTGAAACACCTACAACTTGTATGTTCTCTCCCGAGAGGGGCAGGATAGGAATGTCTGCTGTTCTCACAGTAGACCTGGTAGCACCAGTATCCAGCAAGAAGGTAATATCATTTCCCTTTACTTTACCCTCTATATAAGGACCTGACTGATCTACCAGTAGGGATGCGCGAAGCACGCACTCCCCTTCCTCCCCCCTCGGGCATCGTTATTCCTGATCATAATCAATCAGTGGGTCCTGCAAAAGAAACTGTGATGTTACAACATTTTTCTTACCACTTCCTTCTGGAAATCCGGCGTCCACACTGTACTTGGCTTGACTCACAAAATTTGATTTAGGGGCAGGTGGCAATTGACTCTGAAGATCTATACCTTGTTGCTGATAACTCATTAACACCTCATTCTGCATCTGTGGATTTAAATTTTGATTCGGGGCATTATTAATTTGTATAGCTTTACACTCGTTCTTCCAATGTCCCACCTTCCTGCACCCGTGACAGGGAAATGTTTTCTTTGCCTCTTCCCGATTTAAGCTTCCCCCCATTATTGTCACTTTGACCTTGTGCTCTTCCTTGGTTTTCTGACTGTTTATTTATTGGAACTCTTGCTGTTCAGCTAATTTTGCTTGTGCTCACATTACTTTTTCTTCTAAAGTCTTTTGCTTATAATCAATTTCGTCCCCACAATATTTTGCATATTTTAAAATTTCGTCAATGGGCTTCGATTGCCAGCACAGCATGTGCTGCTTAATCATTTGCGATATATCCAATCTCAGCCCACTCACGAATCGATACACAAAATGAGTCATGTCCTTATTTTCCAAACTTTCAAACCCACTATACTGTTTGAACACCTGTAAAAGATGCTCATAGTAGGCATGTACTGACTCATTTTTCTCTTGGGTTGTCCTGTCTATTTTTACCCAATCAGTTTCTTTCGGGGGAATTTTACTCTTTAGAAAGGTGATTACTTGATGATACTTTTTCATTACATCTTCTGACGGGGCTCCTGTTTTTGAATCTCTTGGATATTCCTCACTAGGCCAATCCACAGTAATTTTACACTCTGTCCACAAATCTGCAGGTGCTACTATGTCAAACAAACCATCCAGATCCTTCAATAAAACCTTTGAAACTTTTACAAACCTCTCAACTTGTCTGTACCACTCTACAGGTTTCTCTCTCAATTTTGGAAAATCATTTGTAAAAGACAAAATATCCTGTCTATTCCATGGCATATGTACGTACCCCCCTCCGGGCACTTCTCTCATCGGATACAACCTTTCAGCTTTTTTCTGGTTTCCTCTGACATATTCAGATGTTGTTCAATTTACCTGTGCTTCTTTCTTTTTCTTTGCCCATCTAACTTTCCATCTTTCAAGATCTCCCCACTTTTGCAACAAAAATAATAATTCCCTGATCTGCAACTTTCTTCCAGACACATTCATGTTTTCCAAATCCTTATCAGAAAATTCTGCTCTTTATGGTTTCTGTAACATCTTTGATTTCCCTATGTCAATTCCAATTTCCGATGACAGATTTGTCAGCTTTTCATGAAATGCCTTTGTATTTCGTGTAATGCGTCTACAAATAAACAGTAATTCTTCTTCACTGTATGTGTTTAACCTGTCCAGACCCACATTTCCAGCAACCATCTCTTCCAATTCTACTCTCAATTTGAAAATGTCTAATATTTTTGGCTGTGACTTTGGTTTCTCTATTTCTTGAGACCATCTCTCTATATCTTCTGGGGTTACTATTGTGGTACTTCTAGTTCCCGATGATGTTTCTAGTCTAACTTCCTTTGAGCAACTGGGCAAATTCCTTTTTGGGGTTTCCATTATTGGCTCTCTTATGGGCAAATCCATCAATGATATTACTGATTCACATTCACTTGCTTGATCATCTATTATTATCTTTTCTTTTCTAGGTTCTATGCTTGGGGTAGGCATTACAGGAATTTTAGGACAGTTTGATTTTTCTCCATACAATGGAACTACCGGACCTATTGTCACTGGTATTGTCAAGGCCTCGGGATGCGTGTTTATCTGAGCTATTTTCTGAATCAACTCATCTCTATTCTTATTTATTGCCTCCTTTTCCTTTTCTTGACGTACTCTATCTGTGGTGTCATGTACTATCTGTGGAACCAAAGGTGTTCCAATCATGGGAGCACTAGGGGTCATTCTGTTGAATCCGTCATTATAAGGTGGATGACTTTTCATCAATATGTCTTCTAGGTATCCCTCTTCTGCTTCTCAGCTACCTAACATAGCTAAGTGCTTGGTTTTCTCTGTACATTTACCTCTCATCTGCTCTTCTGATAACATAGGATATAAACCTTCTGCCACCATGGCCTCTCTCCATTGCTTCATTTGACTATCTCTAGTCTCTCGGGGAAATTTTGGGTAATATTTGCTTAAGGTCCTGTTACTTCAAGGTCTGTCCCGTTCAAAGGCTTCCATTTCCCATTCTTCTAAAGCTTCATATTTAGTCAATCTAGGTCTGGGCTCTAATTCATTCATTCGGGTTCTCAAGTTGTACAATATTCTTCCATTAAAGCTTCCGTACTCAGGAAATGCTAATATTCCATCATCTTTTGTGTATTCTATCCAATTTTCTAACCATACACAGGTATGATAGCCTCTCTCCACCATCATGTATGATGCAGGCGTATCTGGAGGAGGAATGAGAATCCCCTCTCTACTCTCTCTAGGTTTGTCCTTTCTGAAATAATTCTTATTTTTTTGTAGAAAATACATTTTAATTTTTTCTCCATACATTGCGTGCTTGTGCGTGTGCTTATTAAGGTACTGCTCATAAGCAAATCCTACAAACCTTCTATCTGGTCTAGTCCCTGTTAATGTTGGATTGTACATGCAATCTCTTCTATCTATTATTATTCTCGGGATCTCTGTTTTTATGGCCAATCAGACGCTTGCTTTAATAAAATAATTTTTCCAATACCAGCGCGATTTCTAGTCTGAGGACCAATCAACTTCTGCTCTGCTCGCTCACTCAGCCAATGCTTGCGCTGCTTTTCTGTGATGTCAGTTTCACTCCTTACTACTGACCCCTCCTTTATAAATTTCGCATCACTACACGCCCGCTGTTTCAACCACGCCCAGCGCAGCTCCCAGTGACGTCAGTGCAGCACCCGCAACTGACCCCTCCTTCACTAGGTAATGCGAAAACTTTATTTTCTCACAATTCTTCACACAAATGTAATTAATTAACAACGTATAAACATTCGCCATTGAGTCTGACCCACTAATTCAAAGAACAGTAAGAGTTCTTTCACTACGAGTAAAACTCTTCCGCTTACTCTTCACACACTAGGAGTAAAACCTTTCCGCTTTAGTCTTCACACAAGCTTCAGAGAACCTACTGCTCCTTCAGTATTACCCTTTCTAGGTGATATAATACCAAGCTTTCACCAGCGAACTCCTCGCTACCAATTATTCTCACTAACATACAAGAAATTATTCCCTAACTTAGTGCTTCTAGTCCTGCGTAACTTTCAGCCCTTTCTCGATCCAGACCAATAACCTCACTGCAGTGTGGCTTCCATTCACCACCCGCTATTCAATATTCCTGGGAACTTCTAGACAACATGAAACAATACATAACGGGTTTTGGTTAAAACATAAATCAATAATTCAAATTTCAAATACACTCCTCACCTAACTAACTATACTAACCATGCCTCTGCTACCAAGTCAAACTGATGCAGCGGAGTTTACCAGCTCTACACATTCATACACACAACACTCATTTGGGCGCATATACATTCACACAATCAATGAGCTAGTAAATATCCACTGGACATCAATTTTGTTTTACCCTAGGAAACCTTTACACCAGTATTTTTACCATTCCTGTCTCCTGAGTAAATGCACTGTCGAAAAAGATCTAGTAGTAGATTAGAATAGGGAGGAAATACAATAATGCATTTAACTTTTATTTAAAAGAACCACAGACTCAGAAGAAGTTTTAAAAGTTTATCTGAATTAATAATTTTGTGAGTCAGATCAAGATACACATGAATATACCAGAAGTCTCCATCAGGAAAATAGTATAGTTAGCTCATAATCAGTTTGCATTAATAAATTCTTTGCAATGACAGCACCTGAGGAGAGAAAAGGACAGAGAGCCAGTACGGAGCATTTACCCTACAATTATATTTACCTAGAAATGGTGTGAGAACCCCGACATCAGAGTGTCAAAGATTCAGGTTCAGCTCAGGACAGGGAAGGTGACCTCTTCTAGTGAAACGCCAGCGTTACACCCCTCTCTGGTGCTACTCTCTCTGGCTCGGGCACGTCCGGACCCCTTCCTAGATGTGCCTCCTCGGTTGTTCCGCAAATTTCCCTAGTGTTGGATTCTCCAGTCAGATTGCAGCAAAATCGGGCAGCATCTCAGCATAGCATCAGCATCTCCATATCAAGTGTGTCTAACTATCTATAACTTACCTCTGTTATACCAAATTCAAGTGTATGATCCACCCCCAAATGTTTCAATTCCATGTTCACCCGCAATTTGTTTGGGCCAAGCAGTGTGGTGAGGACATCACACCATCCTAAGTGCAATATTTTCTTTAGGCTATTGTCTAATTCTCCTCCCCTTAATTTTAATACCCACAAGTTTTATTCCCACAAGCATTTAATATGTGGATCGGTAAGTCTTTATAGATTGTTGCTCCTTCTTCCTCTAGTAGGGTCAAGAGTTTGGTTTCTCATGTCCTTGCCGGCTTAGGGTTTGGCAGTCAGTCAATTTGCATCACTTGTTCCAGGGCAAGCAGTCGTTTTGCGCATGTGTAGAAATCACAATCGAACAGAGATGTGGTCACCCTCCAAGGCCCAAATATGAACTAATAATAAAGTCAGAAAAGAACATGTTGCAATACAAATATAAATGAATTCACTGTATACCACTTACTTGTACTCTAACCCCATTTACTTAATAAATCTTTTGCATTAATAGCTTAGTAGTACTTGCATGGGTTAGTTTCAGCACAGCATGTGCATTAGTGCGTTACTGTAAAGCGGCCATTTTAGAAGCTATTGCGCAGCTGCAGAGTTTTTCCACCAAGTGACAGAAAAAGTCATTCTACGTAGATGTAGTAGACGCATGCGCAGTAGAATTCCCACGTTTTAGCGGCCATTTTAGAACACTTGGGTTATTCATTAGTGCAAGCACATAAGAAAGCTTCCCCTAGGTATATAAATGTAAACTGTGGTGCACTGTTAGTACTTATAAACGGGTTGATTATAATGTTACAGGTTATTTGAGAGGATTGCATACGAGCAAGTTTCTCAATATACGAAACCTTGCTCCATCACGACCAAGGATCCCGCTTCAGTTTTCTTGAAGGGGATAATTGTCTTTTTATTTTTGACAAACACCGCAGTTTACCACCTAGCACATTTCACGTATCCCATGCCTCCCTTGAAGGAAAATGCAACAAGGTGATGGATGGAATGCTTGAGTTAATCTCAGCTACCGGCAATCACTTGGGCCACATCCCAATCCATCATTTTTCGCACACCATCCCACCTCAGTTTCGACCCAGCCATATGCAAATGAGTCTTGATCCTGCTCCAATGTGAATAGTACAGCTTGGACTGCCAGGAAGGAAAGGTATGTGAGAAACATAGCGTGCAAAATGTCCATGATACACCACTCAATTTTCCCGTGCATACCTTAACATAAGAGGAGGCACCTCTGTCCATCAAATGATGGCATGCACAGCATAGTGTTTACCAGAGGCTTCAAAGGTGATTATATGCTTCCCAGATTCCAGAAAACATTAAATGTTCCCTGGAATGTTTTATGGGATGGGTAAAGAGATTGGTAAAGGGAATTCAAAAATCAAAACAATTAAAATATTATTTCAGTGTATTAAAATCATGAACATAAATGCAGCCAGATCAATACTTTTGCAGTAAAGACCAGGTGATAGCTATGCCACAGCATTCGCACATCCAAAAGCCGTTTAGAGTCAGGGAAATGTTAAATAGCATAAAGAAGAGTTTTTTGGGTAGGTACTCGCTTGGTACAGCAACCTGCCACCTATGGTGAAGTGGCCGACCTGGAACAACGCCCCAGACTGGCAGGTTTGTGGACAGAAGGTACAGAAGCACACTAGGAAGTCCCGTGGTCATTGTAAAAAGAGAATAATAAAGTACTCCAAAAATCCAAGTATGTGTTGTTCATGTCTATTCTTCCAAGTACGTTTCACAGTCCTTGAAGAGCAAAGGGTGACATCACAGACAAGCAGCAGCTGAAACGTGTTCGGCACATAGACTTTTTCAAGGCTGTGTAAAGGTAATCGGTATTGCAAACGCAATGTAGCGTAAAAAGAAAAGTATGTTTTGCTGTAATCTGAAATATAATCCTATTAGGTCGAAGCCAAAGAGGGCCAAATGATCCAAAAGTGTCAAACTCAACAGATAATTAAATCATCTGTGGTAATTAAAAGAATATCAAGATACGCGGTCTGGTGTAGGATCTTGTGGTACCTGTAATATATCCCTATTAGGTACGCGCCAAATAGTACAAAGTCCCAAAAATATCCTGTTCAACAGGTCATTCAATCATCAATGGATCTTTCAAGAATAGTATGATGCACAGTCATAATCAGGACCTTGCACTATCTTAAGTGCGGTAAGGAGAAACAGGAACACAGACTATCTATGCCCAAGAAAGTCCGCCGGCCTTGATAGGCCTGCAGCATTTCAGTTTCTTCACTCAAAGTCATACAGAGTCCATTGTTTTTTGCCCATCATGACACCTCAGTTTGGACCCAGTATATGCAAATCAGTCTTGAAACCTGCTCCAATAGGAACAGTCCAGCCCGAACTGACAGGAAAGAAAAGGTATGTGAGAAACCTAGGGCCATATTTGCGAGAAAGTAACACAGTGCGGTGCCACAAGCCATTTGGCTGCTCCGCGTTGCATTACTTTGGAAGCAAAGGGATATGTCATTCTACAACATTATGATGGATCCCTTTGCTCTCCCCTGCGCTGGTGCACAATTAGCTGCCATGCGCCAATGCAGGCACTCTTGCACCATGGTGCAAGGATGTCTACGTTTTAGGGAGATTGTTTTTGTGCAGGGAGGGACACCTGGCAGCGCTGGCAGGGGCAATGGATGGTGCATGCTGCAGTGGCCTCTTGACGCGGGCCGTGGACTTTTTCTTTTACAAATTGAGTACTGGACGACAAACTTGCCGGGCGTGCCGCTTTACCCATTCAGGCAGGAAATCGAGGGATCGAAGATGACCCAAACGAAGCTGCAGTAGTCACATTTTGCAAGAAGCTTTGAAAGATTCAGTCAAATAGCAATATACTTCGGGACTTGTGTACGAGTTGTTTACAAGTCATGCATGACTTGTGTCAGTAAGATTATTTTAATCAACATTTTACTATTTTACTTAACAGCTTCTTGAACAGACCGTGTGATACGTGCTGCTTCCATGGGCACTCAACTCCTTCCAGTTGCACTGGCATTCAAGGCATTTATCCAGCATTATTCTTTTTTTGGTTGGGCAAGATTAATTTCCCTCCAAATCAATGACTTCAGTGTTGTATCTTTTGCTGTTCCTAGTGTCTGTGCATATTTTATTTTTAAAAGCTGCTTCCTGTGCCAGTTGTTGTTTGAATAGTCATAATTCAAACTTGATCTGTGCTGGGGTTTTAAGACTGGTTGAATAAAAAAACTGTAGGTTTTACTTTGGGTTTTGTTTAACAAGGTGCCAAATGTGTCCTGCAAAGCCTCGGTGCCATATCCAATGGTAGGAATAAGCATGTCTTTAATAACTTTTAAAATTGACATAAGTGAAGGATTCCTAGTCAGTTTCAAAAGTGATTAAAATGGAAAAAGTAGGGACGTGATTTTTTGATTTAGAGTATTAAGATGTTAGAGATGCCCTCCTCGATCATCTAGCCAAACCCCCAGGAGTTTGTATTTATTGTTTTTGGCTAATCGACATTTCCCGAGGTACCACTATCCTTGCTTTTTTTTTTATCCCCAAAATAACTATATTTGTTTTTGCAAAGTTTACGGTCATTTCATTTACTTTACAGTAGTTGTTGAGAGTATCTCTTCATCTCTGCGGGCCAACTCAATTTTGATGTAGGAGTGCCGCATCATCCGCATATTGCAACAATATATTCGGCTGACCTCCTATTTTTGCTGACTGTCAGTCGGCTGCATCCAAGTGAAGGCTTAAATTCACAGTGCAAAGATTACATAATGTTGGTGCTAAGCCACAGCTTTGGTAAAGGCCTCCTTGAATGGTATTTTTTCAGAAATCCTCTGACTATGTGGGATCTTGACCTGAACCCGAGTATACAAATATGAGTTGAATAGCATGTAGGATATTATTCAGAATATGGCAACTGATCAATTGTTTCCATAGTAACAGTCGGTTTAAATAATCGCAGGCTTTACTGAAGAGTAGAGTAACTGGCCTTTGTTGATTTGTTTTTCAACCATCATTGACAGGGAAACCAAATTGTCTATAGTACTGGCTACAGGGTTAAAGCCAATTTGGTTGAACAGAATCAAGTTTTTATTTCATGCCTAGCATTTGAGATCCTCTAATTGTGAAGAGTCAAAACACTGAGGGCCCAATTCACAAAGGTAACTTAGAACTGAAGGCTTTGTGAATCTGGCTCTTAGACTTCAGGTCTATGTTTATCTTTGTGATGCCGGCACTTGTACTTCAGGTCTAAGCTTAGACTTCAGGTGTAAGTTTACCTCTGTGAATCATCACCTTAGATTCCACATCCAGCGGAGCTATCAGTTGGTAGCTGTCAGGAGAGACTGTAGGCCCATTTTTTAATAAAGAGGCTGCGTAACAGATCTGCTACACAAGGGCAGGAGTTTTTTATGTGTTAAACAGGATTCAAACAGGGCCTTGAACATCCATACCCAAAAGTCCACACATTCCGTAGAAGTAGCTGTTGGAAGGCCGTTGGACCCTTGGCGCTATCTTATCTACTTTTCATGATGCAGCTCTTGATTTGGTCAGCACTGTATTGCAGGGTTATGGAACTGTCTCCTTTCTGGGCACTTAGTTGCTTTGGCTGATAACTTGAAGTATCCACATAAAGCAAGCTAATGCGTTTCAAAGAGGCTTCGTGGGGAGCATTATTTTCTTTCGCTACGGATGTCCCTCTCTGTAGCTGGTTGATGATCAGCCAAAACTCCTTCCCTGGCAAAGGGAGTTGCATAAGGTTAGTCTTACATTTTAATAATTATTTCACAAAAGAAGTTTGTGATGACTTCTAGCAATTTAAATGTTTTACTTGAGTATTGTTGGCTCTGGGCTGGTTATGAGCTGTAGCAACAAAAAACGTGGTCTGTGCCAAACCTCTTTTGCGTATTGCCATGGGGACCTACGACAATCCCAATTCAGTCAGTGGCTCAACCAGGGCCTGAAGTCATGAATTGCTCGGCGACTCATTTTGTATTGGGCTTTCCATCTTTGCAGGACATGGCAGCCATTTTGCAGAGAGTTTACTATCAAATCCCAGTTAGAAAGGCTAAGCAAGCTTTGGCATTTAGGGAAGCACTCTTGTAATGCGATTTTAGTTAATTCATGAATATTCAGGCACTATTTCCCGAGGATCTGGCAGTAGTGGGGTTTAGAACTCACCACTCAATTTGGCTGTTCTTATTACCACGCGACTGCAGTATTCAATAGATGTTGAAAAGCGGGTCAGAAAACATACTGCTGAAAAGGTATGTTAATCTTTGAAATATGCACGTGCTATTGCACAGCAGTTAGCCTACATAGCTAATTTTGAAACATCAGTGGGAAAACGTTTTACATGGAAATAACCTCTCATTCTGCTGATTCAGATTAACAGCATTTTGGTCGTGTGATCACGAGACACTGAAAATGCGAAATCTTAGAGCGCCTACCTGTTGAACACATCTCAGTTCCTTCCGCTGTTAATATTTCATTTTTTTGTTAACTGTGGGCTCTCTTGAAATAAACTCAGCCGGTTGCCATGGTGACTAAAAGCAGGTCAGCACATCTACTGCACTGGGAAATACATTTTGCGAGTTCGAATATTAGAGCACTTCGAGCAAAGTCTCCGTCGCACAGGGCGAAAGGCAACCTCCTATGTAATTTTCAAAATCCATGACTGAGTGTTTTCACGACCATTTGAACCAGTCAATGTTTTACTGTCTAAATAGTCCATGGGGGTGTAAATATACACTTATAGGTCCGTGAATAAGCCATTCTCCGCAGGCTGAAAACATCTGTCGCGCCCGGTGGTAAGCTGCGGTGTCACCCACCGGGCGTCTCTATGGTCCATTCGGGTCCTCCTGTAGCCAGAGTGTCAAACTATGACTCATTCCCTCCTTCTGCTAAGCGCCACACCATTTTCCTTACTAAGACAACTGCACGTCATATTTACCAAGATCATTTAGCTACAGCTGCTGCTTCGACTGAGTTAGAAGAAAGGGGAGAGGGGAGCTGCTCATTTCATTCCCTGACAGAGCAGCACGATTCCTTAGTTCTCAACTAATTATTGGTTTTGCGCGATTGCGGAATGTATGGATGTGTTAATTCTTTTTTCCTTGAGAGGGCCTATTGTTTCGTATGCACACGCTGTACTTGCGAGGAAATCCTTTGGAATAATTTCCAGTGAACAGCTGTCGAGGCTGTTTTTAATGCCTTCCTAGAGGTATGTTCTTCGCGGGCTTTTTTCTGTTGAAGAATGTTGGGCGTCCTCTACCTAGGTGGCTTCCGTCCCCATACTTACGCCATCACAGGGTGACGGCGTTAAACCTTGTCATCTTTATTAATCGTGTGCTCGAGAATGCTGAATACGCTTTTTCCACAGAGCACCAGGAGTACTGAAAAAAGCTTCAGAAACACCCAGGCCGTGGATGGGCCTTCTTTCTGCGGGATCAGAGGCGTAGCTATAAATAGTACAGCAGGTGCAGTGGTACCGGGTCCCAGAGGGTAACTATTTTTAACTACCAAATTAGGGGCTTGGGGAAAAATGATCTTGCTTTTTATAAGGGGTCATTTCGCCCTCGATACCCCACTGTTTGAGGACATGATTGTTAATTTCTTTTAAACTACAAAGAACAAGGACAATTATGTAGTCAAGCTGAGCTCAGGTGCCACTTCACATAAACTTCTGCTGGCACGCCATACGTTGTGCACACTACAATAGCACCCTTGACGCCTTGTCAATGTCATTGACCAGGTTTGTTTGTATTTTCCATTTCTAAATATAAAGCTGTTTACTGGTGGGTGTCCTATTTACAGCGCTGTCTGCCAAGAAAGCAGTGCTAAAATTGTACCAGTGATTGCAGGTGGTGGGCAACGACATTCATATGTGGGAGCCAGGACTTTTTTTCATCAACAGTCTGAATTTGACCCAGAGTAAGAAAGAGAAAATATGAGAAACAAGAACATTATGAAAAAAGGAAGAAAACAGATACGTGGAAACCTGCAAGAGCGACATAGACAGGAGGTAAAGGGCGGTGGGATAAAGATAACAGGTGGAATCAAAAATAGGCACTTGATATTCGTAAACCCCAGCCGTAGGTGGTGCCTCGACATTGATTTTATTTTTGGGAAATTAAGCATAGCGTAGGAACCAAAGAACTGTCTATGGCACCCGTTGGAACCTTGCGTCTCCATAATTCATTAAATGTCATCTACCTGTTGACAACTTGTGCATTGAAGCCAGGTTTGGACGAAGGTGCTACTTCTACTGATATCCTCAAACGTACAGACAATGCTTGTGTACCCCCTATGTTAGGGTTTCTTGGTTTCTTTTTGTTTACCTCACAACGCTAACAATCAACAGTATACAGGATGGGCCATAACTGTCATTATTCACTAGGACGTGGTAATGCTTTCTACTTCTGCACCATTTTGGTGCTGTAGTTTGGCCAATGCTGCAACACACACACATCATGCACTGTGGCACACGCGAATAAGCAGCTGGCCATACCGAGAGGCTAGTCGCTGGACTCCTGTGCATTTTTGTTCAGTGGTGCAGCTGATTACAAGACTTCTTATCTCTTGGAAATCATTCCTCACTGTGATTAATACTGGACTGCAATGATCCACACAGGCATTCAATGCAGTGATCCTACCTGCAGCCATGTTAAATCTGGTTGTTGTTCCTCACATATTGTATTTTTCTAAATGAAGGAGTTACCAAAATCACAAACATTCAAACTAATAATAAGTTGTCCCAAACAAAAAGCAAAGTTTGCAGAGGATAACATTAGGAGAATTATGGTTGAGGTGAACTGGAAACTGCAGGCTAACACTCTCTGAATCTGTTGTACACCTCTGTCAATGAGAAATGAAATTTGAGAAAACACCCCCAGAACTTAAATGGTAAGGGCAACTGTAAAAAAAACATTCATACATTTAAAAAAACGATGGGTAGATTTATCATGGTATTGTGCTGCCCTTGCGTCACAAATGGTGTTGCACGGGCAATGCAATACATAAATTAGATTAACCAAGCAACGCAAGGCCACCATGTGTGGCCCTGCATTGCTTTGTAAATCTGGAGTAATGCAAGGCAGCACAAGTCACTGCCGGGAGTTACTCTTTCTTGGGAAGGTGCTCCATGGGTGGAGCGTGGGTGATGCCATGCATCCACCCATGGATTTTGGTTTATTCCCAGATTTACCATTAATGGTAACCCTGAGAATGTGTCAAAATGCTATGCCTTCCAGACAGAGGCGTAACAAGGAGAAATATGTTTAGTTGTCCTTGTTGTTTCCTCTTTCTAAGTGTGCTGTATTCTGCATTCTGCAGCACACTTGGAAAGAAGAAAAAGCCTCAGAAGATTGTTTTTGTGCAGGAAGGTGTCCCCTTATGCACAAAAACAATCCTGCCTACAATTCAGGCACTCTTGCAGCGTGGCACAAGGGTTCCTGCATTGGTGTCAGGCGGCAGATTGTGCGCTTGATAGATATGGTGCATTCCTGCCCTCCCCCTTTTACGCAGTGATGCAAGGTGTCTTACTGCGTTTCGTTAGGTGAAAGAATGACAAACCTGGCTCTTAGTGTTCAGGAGTCACAGCAGGGGATTGCGACGGATACCCACAAAAATGACCCTTATCAAAAAGGTGCAGGCTATCATGAATGTTGGCAGCCTAGACCCAATGGAGAATACCTAATTATTGAACTACGTCTGTGTCAGTAATGTTATATTCTTCAGAAGAACACACACATTTTACCACAACTTAGAGTACCAACACTGCTGGGACCACAAGTCCTTCTCATGGTGATGGATGTGCACCCCTGCCCTGAGTGCCCCATCTGAAATGATGTCTGGAACCCTAATACAGATTTTTGTTGTCAAGAGCGAACACAGATCATACATGTGCACCATGACATAGGCCTGTCTCAAGGATTGCAGTCTTTTTGGACAGGAAAGGGTGCCCAAAGCACTACCCTCATAGTGGTGAAAGGCTACTGCTTGTGCAAGGAGTTAAGCAGCATGAGCACAGTGGTGGCTGTGTACTGTGTAGTGATCAGAAGGAGTGAACAGATCCTTTTTACAAGGGTCACTGGAGTGAGGCCTATAGATTCACTCATTTAAAGTTCCACTATTGTGTGCTTAACTCACCCTTGACCTACATCTGTTTTGTATGTTGTGCTGCACAGTGCATGTGTGATAAGCATGCTAAGTGTATGTGTGCCTATGGATGGTACATGAAGGATATAGTACTGTGCATTGCATGAATGCTATATGTATGTTCTGGGTGCATGTGTGTCTGGGAAGTGCACATTACATGGAAGGCTGTGGGTTCCATTTTGGGAGACATAGGACTGAATGGAGGAACATGAAAGATTCGGCAGAGGGATCTCCTCCAGACAGATTTGTTTGTTTCTGCATTCCTGTAAGCTGGCTAGGATACATTGGAGGAAGAGAGCGCCAGGGTCTCAACTATAATTCAAAGGGTGCTCTTTGATTCATGGAGAGGTCACTGATAAAGGCCCTTGGCACATTTCAGGAAGGAGATGAAACTGATAAAAGAACCATAAAGTGTACTGTTGAGTCCCTGGGTTAACCTTTTGATACACATATCACAGTAGCTTTTATCCAGGTGTGAGCCTCCAGTCACTCCCATGGCCTGTGTTATGGTGCTGTCAAATTTGGAGTCCATTCTGCTGTGACAGACTGCTTTCTAGAGGAAGAGAGAACAGAAGAGGGGGCCCTTTAAAAGAAAGCAGACCCCCAACATAAACTTCAAAGACTCAGACTCTAAATCACATTTGGAGAATTAAAATGGACTAGACGAAGGGGGAGCTTGAGACCCCAAGAATTGTCAGCTGTCAAGCAGCCAGTCAGGCTGTGCGAAGAGGAGAAGGTCTGCAAGACTTCTACCTGTGACCAGGACTGAGGGCCAAGGCATGCTCGACTCCAAGCTGGATGAGGGGACATCACAGAGGGAATCCAAGATCGCCTTGCTGGTAGCAGCAGCACATGTCTGCTTGCCAAGACCAGCGTGCCCTGTGAGGAAGAAGAGAGTGTTGAAGGGAGTGAGGTCCAGTAGGGGAAACCTGGTCAGTGGATCCCCCAAAGCAAGGTGTGAGGAGAAGGCTACTGCACCAAATAGGTTGTCAGCCATGTGCAGTGTGAAGTAGGCAGCCCCGTATACCAGGTGGGGCCACCATGAAGATTGCTGCCGTGTCGATTAGGCCGTAACCCTTGTGTGGTAACAAGTTGGTGACACCAAATGCCAGAGTGGGCCCCCAGGATGAAGAAAGAAGTATGGTCTGGTCGAGACTTTCGACAGAAGAACAAGGCCACTGTGGGCACCCTAGCAGGCCTGTGCTGTGACTGAGGACCAGTACCAGGATCGTTGCCTTCCCCTACCTGTAGGAGGAACTGCAGACCTTTCCAAGCATCAGAGGAGCATCGAGAACTCCCTGGCTGCTGCCGTCACAGGACATCACGTGAGGAAATTGAGGACAGCCTGTACCAAGTGTGAAAGACTTACTGGAGACAGCCATTGCAGCTTCAGCACCCATGAAGGGGGTGTTCTGAGAGACTCCAGTTGCTTCATTCCTGCTGGTGAGGGTAATATTGATTTCAGGCCGTATGGCTCAGGTGAAACTTGCTTGCCAGATAGGGCTGTGGGGCTGGAACACTTTTGACTTTAATTAAGAGTCCGAATGAGACTCAGAAGCTTAACCTGAATGTTGCCTATAAATAGGGTCTAACCATATATGAAGCACTAGAGCCCCTCGGTATTGTGTGCATTGTTTGTGAATGTCATATTTTACTTTGTGGTTGCATACAAATACTGCTTTTTTCATAAAAGCTAGTGTTGGACTGGAAAATCATGTATTGCTGCTGCTGCACGTATTTTGAGTTATGAGCCTGTTTTCACTCCCTTGTGTCTACCTCTCTCCACCAAGGAGCCTTCAACTGCTTGATATGCTCTACCTCTGAGACTCATTGCTGAAGAGGTACTTGGCCCAGTTGCTCAGGACCCATAATAGGTGGGGCTCTGGGAAATCAGGAGCAAGAGGCCCCAAACCCCATGCTTGGGCCCTTTCACCCCTACTTGCTCCTTGGCACTGTGAACAGGGTTCTGATACAAACGTGACCCTTTTTTCAAAAATGTGCAGGATATCTTGAATGCTGGCAGCATAGACCCAATTTCGAAAACCTAATTATTGTACTACATTTGACCTAGTAAAGGTATTGCTTCAGAAGGATATCATTCCAGTGTCACACAGATTTCACTTACACTTACAACTCCTATCAGTATCTCTTAATCTTTGTTTGATGACCTACAGTGTGGGATTCTCATTTCTGATATAACACTTTATTATGACAGAGAATTCTTCATTCCTTCGCATGAAATCCATCACACTGATGTAGAACACGAAGAAGAGTTTGTGGAAAAAGGCATTGGAGTGGAAGATCAAGGAAAAGTCCAAATGTTACTACAGTTCACCAGGGTCAATTGATGGCACCCCCTGAAGATCGCCTCCGAATACATTCAGCCAAAAGTATAACTCCACGGAATAACTGAATGATATTTCCACGTTGAAACAAAGTTAGAACAAAACAAAAGAGACAAGCTCTAGTTTTAGAGGGCATTAATTCCAATAAATCAGCACAAAACAGAAAATGCTGTGCTCAATGAGAAAAATCCTGCTTGCGTACAAACAGGCTCTGAACACCACATGGACCATACAAAACAAACAACTCGGTGAGTGCAGCCTGCAGGCAGCAGAAGATCCAGGTATGGACGGACAGCAGCAGTCTTGCTGCTCTAACAAAGGTCTGTTGTATGCACTGGCTTCATTGAAATGCTTCTCCTCTTGCAAGATGCTTCATTTACCAAAGTTGTGTGAAAAAGAAGCCAGTGAATTAAAGATGAAAGATACCTTTTTACTGGACTGCTCATTTACCAAGACATGTGTACTGATCTAGAGATTATGACGTGTGAATGCTTGCTGAGATATGCAGAGTGAATCATCTACATATAACATATTGTTGCCTCCACCGGTTCTGATAAAGCTGCAGACATTCCCTTTGAGGATAATATGAAAATTGGAAAAGTCAATGACACTATTAAAATCCACAATCCTGTACAGAAAGAACCTTCCATCAATTTTTATTCACTTCTCTAGTTCAAGACAGAAAGGACAGATACGTATTCAGGGTCCAAAGAACTTGTTGCAGAATTTGACAAAAGGAAGGTTGAAAAACACACACACGCCAAGACTATTCTCCCCACGCAAGAACCTAGGATCAGAAAGGCATACAGATGGAAAGTCCACCTTTGGAAAAAGAAGAGTAATTATACTCCAAAATGACTGTCTGCTGCCTTCCTTCCTCAATCACTTCAATGAGTCTATTTCAGCCTGAATACCATCAGCACAGGTTTTCATGACTTGTCGTCAAGAAGGAAGACCATGGGTCAGTAGATCATCTTTTTTCTTTATTTCCGGTGGAAGCAGCTTTATGCGGGTATGCTATTTGGTTCTGGACTGGTGTTGCCACACCAGAAGGATGTACAGGTTATTGACATCAAGCTGGTGATTTTCCGGTAGATTAACATGATACACATTTCTCAGAGTACTCCACATTGAACCCAATGGAGAGAACGACTCCTTAGATCTTAATGCACCGCAGCACGTCCAAGTAGCAATGTGTAGAACATGCCAAGCAATGTAACTCTATCTGTACGTTTCTGAGCTGTAGGGAAGTACAGCAATGCAAAACTTGATGCAAACCTGAACATCTAAACGGATTAACCATTGCTCCAACACATTTATTCAAACAAAACTAATAACCCGGAAATCCCACCTCATGAAAGTTCAAAGTTCAAAGTAAAGATGTGTTGTTTCTAAGAAATATATTAATCTTAAACAGACTTAGCACTAATAATACTGCTTAAGTAATAAGTATTCTATTTTCCGAAATCGTTGCCTTTAACATTATTGTCCATTTCCTTGGCCACTAGTCCTTGGGTTCATCAGAGGAGCCACTGTATTGAAGCCACTTCATGTGGCACACAGTTCCAAAGAGAGCCTCCAGGGTCTCTCCAATAGGACCACCATTTAAGAACAACACTCCCCAGAAAATAAAACACTATTTTGTCTGGCCGGCCCCAATACCATCATTGGTTGTGCAGTCCAGAATTAACATGCACGTTGTGCTACTTGGTCTATACTAAGGCAACACCATCCGTTGTGAATCAGTGTTTCAGTGTTAGCGTTGGTGTGAACCAAATATGTTGGTGAAATCTCACACTCTCAAAGTAGCATAACCTGTGCAGGAATTGTTTTTGTAATATGCAGCCAAAATCTAATTCGACAGAATAGGAAATAACAGCGTATAAAAATGTATTTTAACAAGCTAAACCAGTACCTAAACATTTATTCTTATTTAATTATTATCGGTTGAGCTCCACTACCCTCCTTGTCCCTGTAAAGACGTACTTGTATTCCCAGACTTACCTTCTTTGAGACATACGTCATCATTGTGCCTTCATTGTGCAAAGATACTTCAAGGATACATGCGAATTTCCAAGTATAGCAGCCACAAGAGAGAAGCAGAATTGCTAACACATAAGCTGTGCATTTGTTATGCTTTCTCTTGTGAAATATCTAACAGATTAGTGGTGAATGTGAGCCATGAATATGCGGGTACATTACCCACAGTGCAGCACAGTTTGTGGGAGCCAGTTCAGTGATTCTCTAGCACACCGCGGACAAAATAACATCCTAGATATCCCTAAGCAAAACACAAATCTTTTTTTTGGCAAGACAAAGTTCAAATTTCATCGACAGATGGCTAATGCATGGCTTGAAGTAGCACCAACATGTCAATAACTTGGGAGGCTCTTTGAAAATAAATTTAGTTGGAAACCCACTTCCAAATCAAAGGAAAACATCGTTTCTCGTAGTTGCCTCTATGTTCAGTAAATTCCACCTTAATTATGGGGGCTATTCACTGCCTTTGTTTGAGAGAAAAGCCTATTTAGCTATAGTCACACCAGTGTTAAGTTACAGGTGCTTTACTTGGCGTCCAGCTTCAAATTTTCCAATCGAATCCATAGAGAGCTTAATGTCACAGATGTTTTTTGGAGCTGAGAAATCTAAAAATACACGCTATAGGCACTGATTAATTAGGACATTGGCTCGATGACTGCATGGTACCCTGTCCTGAAGGCTGCCATCAATTGGTATTAAACATATATCAACCTGAACATTTATCATGGTGCCAACGTGAGTTGAGTATATCATATAGGAGGTGATTTGTGATGATTTTTTGTTTTGGTCATACTGACTTGCGGCTTCCCATAGGTCCAATAACTATTGATCCAGCTGTGACTCCTGTAACCTTTAGAAGACAGCAGCAATCAGCCACTGAAAAATCCTCTTTATGTGCTGATCTATGTTCGCGTCGCTCGAAGACCTCATATCTCATATACGTCTCAATGAATAGAAATGCACTACTGATTGAGGTATACAATGTGTTTAAGCACCAGTTAATGATGTCCTTAATGCAGTAGTGGTTCGTAGAGGGAGTTTGGTGGGGCAGTGAGGCGGCGAGGGGGAGGGGCAGAGTGGGGAAATGTAAACACCAGAATATGGATGAACGGAGGTAAGTACACATTTAAATAAATAAAATGAATTTCGTTGTGCGCGCTGCATCGCATTTTGCGACACCAAAATGACAAAAATCCAATCAGTAACCCCGGAGATATAAGTTTTAGATGAAATAGCACTAAAAAGATCAAAGCTCCACTCGTGGTTATCTGGTCGTGCTGGGCCCAGGGAAGATCACAAGTTCAGGCCGACCGTGATGGAGTGCAAGTCAGATACAGGGACCTAGTTTGAAGAGTTATCTTCTCAAGTCCATGCAAAGAGCTGATGTTCGAATTGGAGGGGGCCACAAGTAGGTCGTTGTCGACACATGGAGCAGGTCCGGTATCGTGGATGGTCACTGTTGTGGTGCAAAGAGCTGGTCATTGCTGGGGCTTCTAGTTGGTGGTCGATTGCACTATAACTGTTGGCGCAAAGTGGAGGTTTCGCTGGAGCCTCACGTTGGTAGATATCATGGAGGGTCGCTGTTAGCGCAAAGAGCAGGTCCCTCTGGAGCCTCACGTTGGAGGTCATTGCAAACGGTCACAGTTGGCATGAACAGCAGGTCCTGCTGGAACTACAAGTTGATGGTCAACGTGGGTGTTTGATTCTTAGCACAAAGAGGACACCGTGGTTGTGAGGAATACAAACTTCTGTTTCATCACTTTTCTACAGGAGGAATACACTGATGTCATCCAAGGGCCCATGACTCGGGGGCTTCTCTTGGGGATCATGACTCACTTCAGCACAGGCCAGTAGCACGGCTCAGGCAGGTCCAGACAGCTCCAGTTTGTGCTGGTAAGCCAGGCAGTGGTGGGGGTCCTCTGGAAGCTTGTTGTATCCCTAAAGCTCAAACAGGAAGCCAGCCTACTGGCCCTTGATATTCTCACGGGGAGCCTGGATTCAATGCAAACAAGTCCAATCTCTCTTCTTCGGGCAGCAGGACAGTCCTTCTGAATCTTCCACAGGTCCTGGAGTGTTCCAATGAGAAGTTCTGAAGGTGCCACGTTTATACCTGTTGCTGCTCTTGTGTGGGGGAATTCCTGGCCTAACTCAAAACAAGTTCTGGTCAGATCTTCTCCTTTCCCTGGGTTTTGCTCCAAACTATCTAGCATCAAAAAGTCAAGGGGAGGCCTGATGTCAGGTTCCTCTGTGTGTGCTACAGACAGGGTGCTTTGAAGTTTAATCACGGAATGGCACAACTCTTCCTCAGCCATCTGTCAGGAAGACCCTATCCCTCCACACCGAGGCCTCTTATTTTGCTATGTCTGGATGCAATGCACAAAACCCCATAGTAGAACCATTCACATTCATGTGACCTTGGACACATTCAGAAAGGCATAATTTGTTTAGGGCAGAAAAATGCCAACTTTCTAAAAGTTTCCATTTCAAAATAGTAACTTAAAATCAAACTTTACCATTTAAGACATTTTTAAAGTACAATTTATTCTAGAGGAAGAAGAATTTCTCTATCTGTTTCCAAACTGAAGCTATCAATTAGTAAGTGTAATTTAGTAACAGAGTTAGTCTATGGGAGAGATAGCCTTACAACAGTGAAAAACGACTTTAGGAGTGTAAAACTTAAACACATGTCCTACTTGCCATGCTACCTACCCTCTGAGCGTTTAGGGTCAACCTTAAGGGTGACTTATAAATATTAAAAAAGAAGGTTTATGCCTGGCAAAAAGCTTTATTTTGCCAGAACGAAATGGCAGTTTAAAACTGCACTGCAGGCTGCAGTGGCAGGTCTGAGACTTGCTTTAAAAGGTTACTATAGTGGGTGGCTACTGAGTGCTGCAGTAGCATCATTTAATTTACAGGCCCTCTGCACATGTAGTGCGTTTTCTAGGGACTTGTAAGTAAATTAAATGTACCAATCAGGTGTAGGCCAATCATAGGATGTTTTAAAGGGAGAGCACACACACTTTACCACTGCTTAGCAAGACAGAGTACACAGAGTCTAAAAAGCCAACAAACACAGACTCAGCAAAGGAAAGGCAGAGAAAGGCTAAAATTTGGACTGACCCTGCAGAGAAGGCCAGGTATAACATGCTTCTTACAATCTACGAGTATAATATGTTCTCCTAAATATAATCAGTGCAGCAGTGGTATGACTGGCATCCACATGTCAGTGAGACAGGACACTGCTCCGTGCAACTGGCATGGAACAACTGAAATAAGATGAAAAGCATTATCAATGACACCCTGCTGCAGTACTGTGATGAATCCACGTGCTTCACATGGGTCTGAGATCAGATTCACCACTCATCAAGATAAACATACAATGTTTTAAAGTTTTATATTGCACTAACTAGGCCCGCGCCCATTGGAGCACTTTACATGACCACCAGATTATGTTACACAAGGTCAGCTAAAACATTTTCACCTATTTTTATTAAGCCCTAGAGAGATTAAGTGACTTGCCTAGAATCATTGGATGTTGAATCACTGCTAAGACTCGAACCTGGTTCCCCTATTCCAAAGTCGGCAGTCTGGCTTTGCATACCAACCCTGTACCACACAGACAGCCTGTCTTACTTCTTCCACATATAACTGATGGACCATAACCAATATTCTGATGAGCCAGAGAATGTTAAGTGGTAGTGTTGCACCCTTCCATGTTGATGCCCAACATGTCTAAGGAAAAAACATATGAGAGGGCCACAAGGGGAAGGAAAATAATTTGTGTTGGAATACAGAAGCAGCAGAAGCATTTCCTGTTGCATCACTCTCCAATCAACTTATTTGGATGTCTAGTTTAACACATGAAAACACCCAATGGCTACTGAAATTATTTTGCTTAAAAATGACCTTCAGATTTCTATATTCAGAAATAATCTCATTAAAAATGTATGAATCTGCATTTTGTACTTGCTGTTTATTTAGTGGTGAGATATTGATGGAGAATGGCAACCAGAGAACATAAGTCATTGACCTCCAGGGCCAGTGAGGTTTAAAAGTGACTTGTCATTTAGACCGCAGGCTATATTACCACATGGCACAGCCTGACATATCTTGCAATTTCAACAGAGCAGAAATCGAGATTCTTAAAAACTGCACATGAAGCAAAGGATAAATAAATCACATTTTGGTCAATTGTACAGTATTTAGGGAGCAATCTGAACATCTTTTGATATCAAATGCAATATTGCATCACCAGATACAAGATATTATTCTGCCGCCTTGAGACACTGTTTATGACATGGAGGGCACTCTTTCTGCTTTCTGATATCTGCATTTAGTAGCACAAATTTTGGTTCATTGCAGTTGGTCCCGGAAAAAGTTGCTTTGCCTGAACACTAAAGGCCAGATCTACTAATCTTTCACACAAAAGGGCGGAGGAGCGTTGCTCCCCCTGCTGCAAGCAAAGAACGTGTGAAAAAAAATGGTAATAAAATCATTTTATTGCCATTTTATATATTACTCTGCTAGCATGAGCCGAGTGTGAGGGTGGGGCGGGGCCAATGGGCCATTGCTGCTGATTGGCAGCAGAAAGGATTGGCCCTTTCGGTTTGAAGTGCGCATGTTTATTTGGCCAACATGAACACTTTAAACCTCTTCAACCCGAGTTGCCTTCGACAGCTGCTTTGAGAGCAGGTACAGGGCGCCAGTGTCTGTATAAATGCTGGTCAAGCCCACCCCAACCAATCCTGGTGCTTCTCTCATGCTGCTTAAAATTATTATTAACAGCATGAGGGCAGCATCTGTATTGGTTAAGGTAGTTTGCTGTAGGACCATGAGCTCATAGCCCCGGACTGCAGAACACAGAGGACGAGCTGCAGGCTGCTAATGGGTAAATAAAGATTACATTTTTTATTATAGTGTACTTTAACTGGTGCTCATGTTATGCTCTTCAATACCTTCACGTTGAGTTCGCTCAGTGCACTATATAAAGAAAACTGCTTGTATAGTGCATACTTTGAACGCTCGGTGACCCACCTTTTTCATATGTCTCCAACCACCACTGAGAAGTTGTTGTGTGAAAGTGAGAGAGCAGAAATGTGCCATATTTATTAAGATTTGTCTCGTGTCTGCTCTTTCATCGTGCTGGTGCACTTGTGGCAGCCTAGCTCCAATGCAAGCATCCTTGCACCATTACGCAAGGATGCCTACATTGTGGTTAGGATTGGCATTGTGCAGGAAATGACACCTTCCTGCACAAAAAAAATGTTTGGAGACGCATTTCTCTTTGTACATGTTCTGCAGAATGTAGCATATATGTAAAGAGGAAGTAATTTGGAGAAATAAAAATATTTCTCCTCGTTATGCCAACCTTGGGTAGGTGCACCATTTTGGGGCAAGCCCAGGATTACTGTCCTTGATAAATCTGGGTTTGTGTCAAAATACGTGGGTGGATGCACCGGAAAGCCCACCCATGTAACGCCTCTCTGACAAAAGGTAACACAAGGCAGCATGCTGCCTTGTGTTACTTTTTTGGGGAAATGTGACAAAAAGCTTTGTAAATCCCAAATATCATTTTGCATCGTGGCTGTGCCATAAAAGTAATGCAACCATGAAACAAAATGTTAGTAAAGCTGGCCCTTGCAAATATGCAAATGCAGCTGCAATGGCACCTGTGCCTCTGGCAGCTAATTTCACAAGTACTTTTTGTATCCTGTCACTTACCCTCTTGTAGTTTGTCGGATGTTCCATTTCTGGAAGGTTGGACTCATATGTGTTCTTCACACATCTCAAAGCACCACCGAAAAAGAATAATCAATGCAAGTGTCACATGGTTAGTCACTTCACAGTTTTATAAAAGCAGTGTGAAAGTGGCAGGCTGGTGCAATCTCTGGCATAAGTCACCCTTTATAGATTGTGGGCTTTGAGAGGTCTGCTAAACTGGACACACATTTTTCCTCCGCGAAATCTGGACGATAACATGTCAAATCTTAAAATGTGGCTTCCACTAAATGTAACTACCACAATATAAACTATACCACTGCTCAGCAAGACAAGCAACGTTGGATTAGACCAGGCCGGATATCCATCCTCACGTCTTAATCACATATTAATTCAAAGATATGTCGTTTTGCGGGAATGTCACATTACTCGTATTATTGTCAAATTATGCTAGTATGAATAACAGCAATCTTGCTAATATAACGTAATTTATAAGAGCAACCCCCAAAGGTTGTGATGGGACTGCTTGTACCTTTGCGGAGTGAGAGGTGCATTTCATCACTTCTCTGTCCTGTGTGGCCAACCATAGCACAGAGAAGTCAATGCAACACCACTCCAAATGGATAGTTCCACCTAACCTCTTGAGCAAGACCTGCCCTCCTCCCATGAAACATCAAGCTACCAAGGACGTACTACAAACCTTGTGATTTGCTAATTTTTTTCTTGAGTCACTAGGCAAAGAGAAACCAGAGGGCCACATGCCTAGATAGAACCCACCAATCAGACCCAGGCTCCAAGTTGTCCGTAACTCCCAACATGGAAGGTGAAATTAGTTTGAGGCCCATGAGGATTCACAAAATTTGTGGGAGAACCGCAGATCCAAAGCTGTTCACCGGTGTTGTGTTGGGCCTTAGGCCCACATGGTGGTGGAAGCATGGACACAGACATGGGATGGTATGGTGCGATAACTGGCCACGAGCACGTGCACCAAGCCCTTTTATAAACAGGCTCACGTCACTCGTGATGCCTGTGAGGGATGCATGTAGGGGTGCAAGTGTGCCCACTCCCATAGGGGAGTGGATACTAACTCTGTGCCTGCCGAGACACTAGAACATGTCTCGCAGGACACAACAACCGGGACACTTCTGCTCAAAAAAAGCAAAATGCCCGGGTGAAACACTGGGAGAAAACGCTGGGAAGTCGGCTGTGGAAACAGAAATTACCATGTTATATAGCAAAAACTTGCAATCAGGAGGGATCATGTCCCTTCATTCCTCTTAATTGCCGATGTCTGCAGTTCCAGTCATTCCAGGACGATCTGTACTTAATTTGAGCCAGCGGTTTACAGTGCACGCCAACAGCACTTATGACAGTTCTCCCCATGGTGGTGCTGTTTGTATGATTTTGAGAAAGGCACAACAGTTGTTTAATAATTCAATATGCATTACAAATTATTAGTGCCTGCTGCCCAAGCCATGCTTATAACTTTGTGTGGTCTGGAATCGTCTGCATTGTCACACTTGTAGGAGTGTAATGCAATTAAAGTCCAAATGGGCAATGAAATAGATGAAACTCTCCATGTGGGCTGCTAAGGATATTTCATTTGTGCCTAATTTGGTCACTTTTTTCCACCTGACGGTTCCCCCACTAGTTATAAAAATAGACCAGTAATACATTTTTGATGTAAACCTGAGTGGCACCTCATTGTGTAGAATGAGCAGCAGATTTACATTGGGCGCTAATGTAAATGAGGAATCATTTTGACAGCCACAAGCTTTACCTCCTCCGATATCAGATTCCAGCATGGTACAGAAAATCCGCTCGGAGCTGCTCATCTGGATTAGGTGGGCAGACAGATTTTAAGCAATGGGGGACTGCATAGACCAAGATACCTCTGCAGAAAGGATGTAATTTGGTTCTATATAGCAATTCTTCTTGTAGAAATGGATAAGGTTTGTTGTCACTGCTATTTTACCAAAAGTTGATATAGCGCAATGAATCACCCCCAAAGGTGTATCTTGGCGCTGAAGCGCAGAACCAAACAAAAGAGGAAGAAAACAAATGCGATCAAAAGAGCCAAGTTTTAACCCCTTCGTTGCGCCCGTCGGCCAACGGCCGTCGCAAGCACTACCTCGGTAGTGCTGCGCACGTCCGTTGGCCGAGGAGGCCCCACCCAGTCAATGGAACACCCCGCACCGCGGTGGAATTACCGTCCTGGTAAACAGGTTAAGTAGCTTTTGAAACAGACAAAATCAGAACAAACATTAATGTGAAGTGGGAATCTGTTCCAATGAAAAGGACCCAGATATGAAAAGGATCGGCCGCCATATCTGACTGTATGAATGAATGAAGTCACCCGTAATCTTGTGTGGAGAGGCAACCATTAGAATACTCTTCTCTGCATGCATATTATCCCAAAACAGGTGCCACATGTATATTTCACCTGCTCTCTCATTGTGAGGCTGTCATCAAATAGGATGCCTAGATTTTTTCCATCATTTTGGGCTGTTGAGGAGGGGTGCCTAATTCAGGTGGCCACCAATCATCCGTCCAGTAGTCATGGGCCTTGCCAAACAGCACAATTTCTGATTCATCCCCATTGAACTGTAGGCAATTATGGGACATCCAAGCAGCAATTTTCCTCATACATTCCCTGGATTGTGGTTTAATGGAATCAGTGTTAGAGCTCATGGGAATGATCAGTTGTGTGCCATCTGCATATGACAATCAACTCTCAGCAAAGAATTTTAGTTTGCCATGCTACCGTCTGAACAATGCGTACCATAGTCCTCATTATCACCATAACTCTTTATTTAATTATGTATAGTTAATCAACAAACCAATTGACTTAAAATTCATACAAGGTTCATTTATATATTTAAATCACCACTTCTAGACTCAGCTGAGTCTTCGAAAATTATATGCACTCGTGATGGGTTCTGTAATCAACGTAGATTTATTAATTTATTACAAATTCATTTAAATGCTTATAGGCAACATACATCCTGGACAAACCCTACGTGTTTCGGTGTAACACACACGCCTTGCTCACGGGTATTGTACAGTGGGAATTAAGATTAATTGGCGCACAGGTCATAGTGAATATTTTGGAATGATTGGTCTCTAAGTTTTGTTACTCCATAAATTCTACGAAGGCATCTAAGAGAATTTTCGGGCCATTTGGGGTCCTAGTTTTGAGGACAGTATTCTCCACTTTCAGTCGAATTGGTACCGGCCTGCTTTTGATAATTGGCATACCCCTCTCATTTTTAATGAAGGCACCTTCAAGACTATTGACAGAACTGGTGCTAAAACACAACCCTGGTGCATGCCCTGGGCCAACGCAAAAGATCTTGTATATTTCCGATTCTCTTCGTATCTTACAGAGGCTGAGAGATTGGAATGAAGGGCGCTCAGAAAGGCAACCAGCTCCCTTTCCAGGCATAAGGATTCCAAAGTGCCCACAGCTTTGATCTGCCAACACTGTCAAATGAGCAACTGGTTACTTACCTATAAGCAGGTTTGAGTTTAGGAGTTGTTCTTATGTCCCCAAGCTAGTCCGGAACCCGCACTGTACCTCAGACAGAATATTAGCATAGGAGGTCCAGAGTTTCAGACCTGTCGAGAATCACCCTACCAATGATTTTGACCGTAGAGTCAACTAGAGAAATAGAACGATAGCACAGTGGGTCCTGGCAGTTCAGTTTTTTAAAGCTGAGACAATAATTGCTGTACGCCAGAAAGGGGAAGTCCTGAATTGCAGGCGGCATTTATACAATTTGTAAGGAGGGGTAGCCAGAACTCAGAAATAGCCCATGCCTGGGCGTAGTTCTCTGAGTTTTGCTACATGAAACTCTGCAAAGTTACAAAAAATCTCTGCGAAGTTCCGCGAGTGGCGGAGTGCAGTGCGAACTGCAGTTTGTGCAGGTATTCCTGCTGCTCGAGCAGAAATTCTTGCCTCATCCTTTAGAGGCCTGCTCTGGTTTCCTTTTTTCGTCTCTTTTACATCAACAGTGCACCAACAAAACCTCTGTAATGTCATCACTGAAGATGGATGCTACATGCCCTCCAGCACGAAACAAACTTGAGTTTTTTTTATTAAACAAAAGGGCCTTCACATTTAAATATTTTGTTTCAATGTAACACAAACTTAATGTTTTACCAGCTTCAAGGACAATTTCAAATTTCAACAAGTGCTTAAAACCTGGCTCCTTCTTCATTGAACCTCCAGAGGACTTATCAGGTATTGTGAAGGATGAGCCCTGTTGCCTCAAAACCGCCAAAGTGGCAAGTTTGACAATTAAGAGGATCTGTTAACATAATGTGGCATATAACTTTTAATTACTATAAAGTGCACTATTCATTGAGAGGCAAATGTATATTAATGTACCATTTCCTGCATCCTGATTCTGCAAAATTAAGGCAAACATTCCCCTCTTGAATATCTAAGCCAATGTTCCTGGCCAACTGTCTACTTAATATGTAGTACTCTTGAAATGTGAAATAAGTCCTTGTGCAATTCTTGTATTGGAAATTTTGACTATGCTATGGTACCAGCCATATAGAAACACCTAGGCCTGGGAGAAATTTTCATTACACAAGCATATTCCTGTGTGGTACTGTTTAACACTTGTTAATGCAAAATTCCCGAAATTACAAAATTATGTCAAGCAGCATCGTTTTGCGCCGTCCTCAGCAAAATCATAGCATGAACGCATAGGGACAAAGTGAACGATTTGAACACAAACAGCTAATGTTTGCATTGCTAGTGTTTTTTGTTCTATTTTGTTGCTCAAAATTTGTCCTCGTGTCAAAATAAAGCACCAAGTGACAGTTTTGCATACTGGGGAATTACACATAATTTGCACAATATTTCCTAAATTGTGAATCATTTCGCAAGAGAAAATCATGCAAAATTTCACACCCCTAAACACATCTCCCAATTATATATTTAAAACAAAAGAACATTCAACAAATTCAAGAAACTATCTGGCACATGCATCAAGCTAGGATTTTGCGAGTCCTTAATTGCGAATATTAAGGATTCGCAATTAAGGACTCGCAAAATCCTATCCATGAAGGACTCGCTATAATAATAGTGATTCCTACACATTCCTTATTTGCAACTCGCAAATTGCGAGTCGCAAATAAGGAATAGCTTCCCATTCATTCCTATGGACTTACAGGCCCATGGGAATGAATGGGAAATTGCAAGCACAATTTACGAGTACCAATAGGTACTCGCAAATTGTGCATGCTATTTCAGGGTGCAAGGGTGTCAAAAGGACACCCTGTTGCACCCCTGGAAATGACCTGTGCACATATATTGCGCACACACATGTCCTAAGGGCATGTGTGCGCAACATGAAACTTTGTAAAATGCACAAAAGTGCTTTTTTCAAAGGTTTTGCAAATTACCATGAAGTTCAACTTCATGGTAATTTGCGCACCCTATGAGCAACATCGCTATTTATTTTACTTTAATGCATTGCATTTAAGGAATCTCAATTTGGGATTCCTTAAATGCAATCGCAATTTAAGTAATCGCAATTTAGAGATTACTTAAATTGCGATTTTTGCATTTGGGATGATGCATCCCAAATGCAAAAATACCGGTCGCAAAGGGACAGATTCTGAGAATCTGCCCGTTTGCGACCGTTTTTTTGTTTGATGCATGGGGCCCTATGTGATTAATGTGGACAGTAATAGATAAAGTAACTTGTGCATCCACTCCATGCTGCTGTAGGATGCAGAAACCATGAAGAGTACAACAGTGAAGGCTGAAATTTACTCTATAGGACACGGACATTGGGGTATAAAGGTGTCATCTCACAAGAGGACCACAAAGGTCACAGCTACAGAAAGAGGAAAGTTTGGGTGCATAGAGGTAGGGTCATCAGATAAATGGAGGCTCTCTTACCACTATAAACATAACTAGTGAGACCTGTCTACAGTACTGTACTTGCCATATTCTGAGAAGAATATTGAGTGCAAGTAGCCCTACACAAGGTGCCAAAATGGTATAGGATGTAAGTGCAGCTCCAATGAAGAGAAACACAAATCATGCATGTACCTACCGAGACACAGGAGAGACTAATACATATGGTTAAATTCAGACCATATCCAGAGGGGCATACCCAGGTCAGGAAGCATTCATTTTCCATCATAAACCATAGATCAAGATATCATATGGGAACATTGGAATGGTGGGAGCTCTATTGAAAAGAATGGAGTGCTCCGGGCTTCTAATGGCCGGCAGAAGCCCGGAGCTCCAACAGTCCAATGTTGTCCTTCACAGCTGTTACTGCGAACAAAGGCCTCACGGAGCTCGAGGGGATTTAAATCCCCTCGAGCTCCGTGAGACCTTTGTTTCATTTGTTAGAACATTCTGTCCTTTCGTGGCGGAATGTTCTGATATCCTTATAGCCCTCTGTAGCTGGGCTACACCAGCATTAAAGTCCTGCTCCCTTGGCGGGCCTTTAATAGCAGGTTTAGCCCACTATGGTGTGCTATAAGGCAATCGTAGAAGATCGGAGGCGGGGTACAGTGGATTGTCAGCAGCAATATTGGAAATCTTGTATTTAGCAATAAGGTATGTAAACCATTTATCAAAGTCACAACAGTAATCGTGGCTGAGAACAAATGAGTAAAACAATAAAAAAATGGTTGAGACATCTTACAGAAATAAGTACTGGTTAAATAAACTAATGCTGGAGACCAAGTTTGTTAGTTGTTCGGGAAATGGGCAGAATGTGCACACTGGAAGTGGCTGTTGGCCCTCTTCTGCTCTAAATTGTCTTATGTTTAGAATATTTAAAAAACTTCAAGACAAAAAATATCCATTGTTACAATCCTAGTATAACACTGCAAGTAATTCTAAGCTTCAAATGTTAAAGGCATTTCTCACATGTGCCTTAGTAACCTACATAATGACTGTGCTTACCCATATTTATCTGGAATGTTTAAGATTCTTGCTGCCCCTACTCATTTTATTTATTTTGTATGGGTTTTTTGTAAAGTGCTTCTAACCATCCTGCAGAAACCTTAGATCACCATAAAATACTGGAACACATGAGCCGGAAGTGATTCATTTTATAGAAATGTCTTCAAATCCAAAGCTGGAGAACGAGTCAATCACCCAACAGGGATGGAAGTGTCTGGAAATACCCACTGCCGATTATGCCCCAACGGGATGGCAAAGCCTTGAAGAAGAGCAAGAATCCTGAAACACATGGTGATGAAGGAAAGTAGGACTTAGGAGATCCTGCTACCTAATGTTGAACATTTCCACAAGATCAGCCTGTGTTTCTTTAGAAAAATAGGTAAATAGGAAGCTATACTCCTCAGAGTAATTGACGGATGCCTGTCAGATTCAGACAGATTCAGACAACGAATGCTGAGAGAAACTCTTACTCTGGAGTGAGTTCTCAAGGCTGCCAGAGTTGAAGTGTGTTAATAGAAAAGCTGCTGACATGGAGGCTGCAGGTGCCTAGAGTGAGTCAGTCAAGTCATGAGTGTGAAAAGTAAGCCAAAGCACAAGGCACAGGGACACAGAGTGATGTATCCACGGAAAAAGAAGGTATGCTTCAGGTGTGGATTTTCGTTTCCCCATGAAGATAAATGTCCCAACATTGGACAGATCTGCAAAGGCTGTGGGAAGGAAAACCATTTTATAACTATCTGCAAGGCGAAGGAAAAAGTATGTGCATCACGGTGCGAAGACAAAATGGCCACCTGATCGTTCCAGAAGCCACGTTAGACGCTCGCCCAAAAGGCCAACCGACAAAACCAGCTGAAGCAAGTCGATACCAAACAAAGTCGATGGTCATCTAAATCATCGTCAAAAAGTTCTTCAGTATCAATATCAAGTAAATGTTAAGAAAATGGTTGTGCCACATCGATGTTTACCTCAGAGAAATGTGCACATGTTGGACTGGCCGCATGTGAGGAAATTCATAGATCAAAGAAAGGTCGACATGACAAAGCACCAAAGTCATTCAAACATTGTCCACAAATCACAATAAAAGTCAATGGTTGCTCAATACCTTTTATTATCAACAGTGGTACGTTGATAAACATTATGCCTGAGGAGAAATACAGTGAACTATCTCCATTGTGCCAAACTGACAACATCAAAAACTGAACTGTATACATGGGCTGCATCAATGCCATTAAAAAGTCAAGGATAATTTGTAGCAACAATGAAACACAAGAAAACAAAAGTTCAAGGTACGGCATCACTCTGCTTCAGCACAGCTGCTGATATGGGAGTGATATCAGTAAACTATAAAATGAGTGCACCTAAAGAAATAGTAAATCAATTCCCTTTGTTGTTTCATGGGTTGGGAAACTCAAGACTATGCTAGTACAATTGCACATTAATTAGGATGTCCATCCTATTGTTCAAAAACATAGGCAAATTAAAGTTCATTTACATGAAGCTGTTGTAAAGAAAACTAGTATTCTTACTCAAACATGATATAATTGAGCATTCCACTGGTCCAACACCATAGGTTTCTCCTATAGTGGTAGTACCTAGAAAAGACAGTGAAGGAGGAAATACGCATGTGCGTGGATATGCGTCAAGCGAACAAGGCAATTGAAAGAGAACGACATTCAGGTGCGCACATTGCTGACATGATAACACAATTGAATGGTGCGAAGGTATTCTCTTGCCTTGATTTGAATAAAAGATTTCATCAGTTCAAACTTGAGGAGAATTGCAGGTACATTACAACCTTTTCTGCACATATTCTTTCTGTTCCGTCATAAAAGACTGAGTTTTGGTGTGCCATCAGTTGCAGAGCTTTTTCAAGATGTCATTCGATGTATCATACAGCCTGTCATGAATGCTTTCAATTACAGTGATGACATTTTAGCTTTCGGAGCTACACAGACAGAACACAATAAAGCTCTCAGGCAAGTGTGTTGTTTGCTCGCTGATGCCGGTTTAACTTTAAATGCTGAGAAACGGGAGTTCCATAAGACAAAACTAAAATTATTTTGCCATATCTTTTCTGATGGGAGTATGACACCCAATCCAGCTAAAGTGCAAGCGTTTTCAACTGTCAGTCCCCCACAAGATGTTTCCATGTTACATTCATTCCTTGGCCTGGTCAGCTACAGTTCAAGATATATATGAGACTTTGTCACAGTGAATGGCAATTAAGAGACTTGATGAAAAAGAATGTTTCCTTACATTCGTCAAACGAATGCGAGCACAGCTTCAAGAAGATCAAACAAGCTATTGAGGACACTACTGACATGGCATACTTTGATCCAAAGATTCTAAACAAGGTTGTTGTTGGCACTAACCGCGTCAGATTAGGCACAATCCTTGCACAGCACAGCCAACTCCCTAATGCTCGGAGACTTATTGTGGCCTATGCAAGTACAAGTTTGTCCCAAACTGAACAGGCTTATTCCCAAACTAAGAGAGAAACCTTAAAAGTGGTGTTGGTTTAAGAACATTTCCACGTATTCTTGTATGGGAAGCCTTTCATGCTTGTGACAGATCATCAAGCATTGTTGCCCATCTTTGGCAATCCTAAGGCATAGATGCTTCATCATATTGAACGTTGGGGTCTACGATTACAAGAATACACTTACACAATCATGCACTGTCCAGGGAAAGATAAAAAAACAGAGTGCCTTTGCATTGTGAAATCAAGCACACAGGTGCCCTTTTGTGTAAGCAAATTGTCACTGTCACGAGTCCAGATAGTGACATGTTAAAACTAAAACACATTATTACACATCAGTCATGGCACCAGCATCCTCAACCTCTTACCAGTGACAGTGAATACCAGAAGTTCAAAAATGTCAAAGATGAACTCTCCGTTACTCATTATCCTAAGAGGTTCAAGAATTATATTTCCAGAGAGAAAATTGAAGAAGCCCATGAAGAACATCATGGAATTGTGGCCACAAAACAAGCTCTCTGAGACCGAGTCTGGTTACCACAACTCAATGAGAGAGTTGAAAGAGAATTAAAGTCCTGTCATCCATGCAACTGCCTTTCATCGAAAACAGCTCAACACACCTTAAACATGTCAGAGTTGCCAAAACATGTATGGGAAAGAATTGCTGTTGACTTCTTCAGTCTTCTTGACAACAGACATCAGATGAATACTCTTGTTATTCATTGATAGAAGATCTCTCACCTATCACTCAAAAAAGAGTCATCAAGATATTAGACAGCATCTCTCGAGACATGGGGTGTTCCTGCGATCTTAAAATCTGACAATGGCCCACCTTTTAACATTCGAGAATTCAAAGACTTTCTCAGTCATCTTAATGTGAAGCATCAGAAAAACAGACCTCTTTGGCCAGAGGCCAATGGCCTGTCAAACGTTTCATGAGTACTCTTAAGAAAGCTGTTCAGTGTGCTCTACTGGAAAACTCAACCTTAAAACTGTCTTGAATTCCTCTCTTCCAACTTACCATTCGACCCCTCTCTCAACTACAGGTGAAAACCCTGCATGCTTGATGTTTGGGAAAGTCATGATGACCAAGTTTCCTCAATGGATCGCTAGAAGATCAAGTACTGAGGAAGAAATCTGTGTAAAAGACATGGATCGTAAACGGAACAAGAAGGCCTATGTGGACAAGTGCTGACATGCAAAAGACTGTATTTTCACTAGAGGAGGTTGAGTGCTTGTCTGTCAATCTAGAAAACAAAAATCTGATGCTCCTTTTGATACTGAGCCCTTTCATATTGTGACCAGCAAAGTACAAAAGGTGATGGCCCTGTGTCTTGGAATGCCCATTACGTGAGATTCCTCACATTTCTGACATGTAGCTCATCACTCGACTGAGGTCAATGCAGAGGCTGAGAGGGTCTGAAAGCACAAGTGCAAACCCAGACTGCTGCTGTTCATACACCGCCAATGCAAATCATGGACACTTCTAGTGCCTGTCCCCAGTTCCCGAAGACATGGTCAGAACGTGTGATCAAAGAGCCACAAAGACTCATTGAAGAACTATGATTAGGTTGGAAGGAACATGCAAAGTGTGCATGAACTGTTTGATCGGCCCAAGAGGACCGGCCAAACAGTTCATGCGCACTTAGGGAGTGCACACCACTCCTAACCTGTTCTAGCCAGCCCTGCCCCGTCCCACCACTGACTGCAATAGGGAAAATAAAATGATAATAACGTTTCCTTTTTGAGCAGTGTGGTGACGCTCCTTTGCCTTAGTGGAGGAGCCGCCACTGTTGCAGACATACCTGGGTATGGCGACACTTGCCATAGAGATGGACAATGTAGTTTGCCACGGAATACTTCACACTGACTGTGAATGCAACAATATTTAATGTGATTGTAAATGTTGTTCGTGCAGAGACCTATCACTTCATGAATGGACACATTCGGAGGGAAATGTTTTCTTACAGAGGGTTAAGTTGATCTTCATCATGCTGCTTATGCTTGAAAGCAACAAACTAAAATACTTGTGGTATGATAAATTGTCATCCTTGATGGCTTCCTGTTTCTGCTTCCAAGTACCTTGAACAAGCAGCACAATAAACCATGCAACAATTATAAGTACCTGAATAGCATTTTGAACAGCAGTAGTCTCAGTAACCAAAAAATATGCAGATGTTTAGAGAAAGTAAGTTGTAGTTTACAAGGTGAGAGACGAGAGTATAGTTCAGTACTACCATTCGGCAGGTTCAAAGGGCACGTGAGAAATATCAAGCCTTGATTCAGTGGGTCTTTCACTACTGCAACATTTATCAAACTTATGCAAATTAACTTGGTGACATCTCCCCAATGTTTTTTTTACGGTAAGTTTGATGCCAATTTTTTTAATCGACCTTGACTGCTAGTTGTGCACTTGCCTTACCACTGCCCCCAATGCTTTTGCATGGAGCACCGACCAGTTGGCTTCCATCCGCACATGTTTACTCGATCTACTGCAATTGGTACAATTCTGAAGGGTGTTCTTGAAAAGACGCTAATAGGGAATTACGCTAACAAAAACGTATCCAGTTTCATTTGTGGTACCTTGCTCGGTAAGGGAGAGGGGACAAGGCGTACTGTCATAGGGCAGTAGGGTGGAATAAAGAGTGCAAACCAGCCTCCTCCCAAGAATAAATGTTCGGAGAGAATGGGAGACATCAGCACCATTAAGGCGGTAAACGATTCGGTAGTGTCAAGCTGGGTAGTTTGTTGATCGAGATTTCTCAATATAGTACAACAGGCAGGACAGAAGGAAGATACCAAAGAGCAGCCAAGTTAAGAAGCAATGTTCAGAAACCAGATTTACTAAGGGCTTGAGTTGCCATGGCGTCACGCAAGGTGGCTCTGCACTGCAGAGTAAATCTGGAGTAACTCAAGGTAGTGCAAATCGCTGCCTTGCGTTACTCTGCCTTGTGAAGGCATTCCATGGGTGGAGTGTGGGTATTCCCAAAAATCCACCCATGGTTTTTGGTGCATTCCTGGGTTTACTAACACTAGTAAATCTAGGAATACAACAAAATGGTGTGCCTTCCCAGGGGAGGAGTAACAAGGAGAAATATGTTTATGTCTACTTGTTTTTAACTCTTTCTACGTGTGCTGCAGCACACATAGAAAGAGCAAAAGGCTTCAGAGGGTTGTTTTGTGCAGGAAGGGGTCCTGCCTGGTTCCAAAACAATCCTGGCTGTAACGCAGGCACCCTTGCACGATGCTGTAAGGGTGCCTGCATTGGTGCTTGGCAGCCACAAGTGCACCAGAGTAGAGAGCGAGCAGGAATGCGCCATATCTTAGTAGGCACAGCACATTCCTAGTCTCTCCATTTGACGCAGCGCAGCAAGTTGTCTTGCTGCATTGCGTTGCGTTAAATACTAGTAACTCTGCCCCATGGTCCCTAATGGAAAATGATGTAATCAGGATTCAGTAAACAACAAAGATCTAATACACCTAAGCTATGACCATTGTGCTGCCCAAGAGCAACAGCTACAAAAATGACTTCAGCTAAAATTTGCTGTAGATACATCAACTGACCAACATCTCAATTAGTGCCCCTAGCTCTTCCACTTCCAGTGCTTAATGTGTAAAAGAATAAATGAGAGGCCCAATGTTTTACTCAGAAGCTTGCAGCCAGCGTTGTCGCAGGTCTGGCGCTGACGACAAGGTCTGCAAAATCTTGATTCCATCTCATGCAACTTTCATCCACCACCACTCTTCCTCTGACTCTTTATCTCACTCTTGTATGTTTCTTTCTCCCTTTGTCACAGTGTTTCCATCTTTGCCTTCCTCCTTTCTCCCCCATTGTGTGTCTTTCACTCTCTTGCTCTGGGTGAAAATCTAATGAGGGAAAATAGGGTCCCCAAAAATGAGTGCTGGTGGGCCCCACCTTCAACCACGGGCTCAAATTAAGCCCTGTCTATTTTACTTTGGTGGATCGCAAATAAAATGAAATGCCACCACATGAAGGGGAAAGTGAACTAAAAAGCTCCCTTGATCCCAAATACCAATCACATGATGTGTACATAAATAACACATTTTGATCTTCCAAACAAGACTTCCACCTTTTTAGTCAAACATGTGCGCATTCCCAACAAACAAGGGCTGCCTTCCACAGGACCGAAGGATGGCTACATGTATTGCCCTACAGTGTAGCAACTGCGTTTGGAACTGCATTCAATATTTAACACGCAATAAATGCCAAACCGTTAACTATAATAAACCTTATCTCATGCTTTTTAAAGCACAAATGTCTGTGTGCAAACTGGAGCCCACAAGAGTGTAAATGGTAACGCAAGATGCTCTAGAGTGGTGCTACCTTCATGAACTCCAGTGCAATGGAATATTCATCTTTGCCATAGTATACTAATAACACTAACAGCTTCCACTATGGGTAAGAGGGTAGCCACCAAAAAAATGCAGACTACTAACCTACGTATGAGCTTCCTTTAAAACCACATTACTTCAAAATAGTAAAAAACACGCATCGCACATTTCGTCTTTGTGAGCTTTGTCAATGCTCACTTTGTTTAGTCATGGTTTTTGCAAAACTGTTGTCGAAGCTGCTGGGTCCTTGTCAAACGAAAGGAAAAAATGGACTCAGAGCAAAAATATGTTTTGGTCTCAAAAAACCCACATTGGGATGATAACCCAGGGAACTGAAATATGTGGCTATGTTCCTTGTGAATGAACAAAATGCCTTCACTCTCAGTGAAGTTAGTGAATGGCTGTAGGAAACTGAGCCATTGCCCTATGCTGTCCTGGGCGGAAGAAAACAGTGAATGACATAGCAACAGACCAATGGATGAAGAGGGCTGGCTGCAAGCCCCTAAAAATAGGTATATCACATACAAAGTTTGAGCAAAACCAAAAGGCCTTGGCTAACGCCAAACCTAGTGGTCTTTAAATAACAGCCCGAAGACATCACATGATCCCTTTCAGGAATAGCCATTCGCTTTTGTAATATCCACATAGGATAGCCCAATGCACACACGAACACACTGTTTTATTTTCCTGTGCAACTTTTTTTCACAGGTTGAACCATCTTTACACTTTTTGTATGTACAAGCATGATTCTATCTTCTGACCTGAAGGTGTGCGAGTGGCTGTAGGGGTAGGACCAGGCAGTGAGTGCCCAAGATCGCAAGATGTATGTTTCTAGTCAGAAAAACGGCTTGTGTGCCATGACTCAGTGTGCATCTTTCACGTGTTGGTGGGAAACGTCTGATCAGTATTTGGCATGACATGTTTGAAGAGTGGGTGTTAAAATATTAATGTGTCTGCTACGTTGAAGCCAATGTCTTGTGTTGATTTGATAGGTGTGTTGGACGTGCACAACGCTCGGAAGTTGAACGCCCCATCTTTAAAAAACGTGCATAAATATGCCTAGTTACAAATAGCTAAGAAGCAACCACTTCCCTATGTGAGCTGTTTAGAAGTAAGTCAGGACATCGCCTGGCCTGCGTCTGATCTAGGGGCCATATTATGGAAGTGACCCGGGGGTCTCAACAGGCATTTGTGCCCACCCAGGGCACTTTGGTATAACAAAAGGGTCCACAAACACTTCTGTAATACTGAAAACGCTGGGCCCATACAGTGCCAGCGCTTCCTCAAGAGAGCATTCATCATAATTTGGGCATTTACTTTCATTGCACCAGTTACACCTTTTACAAGGTGCACCCAGCGCAATGGTGGAAAATGCGTCGGCTGTATAATAAGGCCCTGAATGTTGAGACACCTAGGGCCATATTATGATGTGGCGCATTTTCCTGAATTGCACTGGGTACACCTTTCAAAAAGTTTGCCCTGTGCACTCCAGGAAAATGCACCGAATTATGGTAAATGCACTTCCCCTAGGGCAGCAGCGAACTCGCTCTGCCCTGGGGGCAGCGCATTCACATGAAAAACGGAACGGCTGCTTTAAAGCCACTCTGTGATTTCACACTGCAGATGGCAACCCGCCTGCACGTTTAAAGGGGATTAGAGATCCCCTTGCAGGCGAGTGCAGTCAGTGACTGCACTCGCCTGCAAGGGGATGTCTGGGGCGTTCATAGGACCGCCTTTACCCCTGCCAGAGGGATGCTATCAGGGGAGCACCGACAGTAGGTGGCGCACTGTCAGTGTGCCTCCTGAGAGCTTCTTTGCCTCAGCTCGCGTCTGTAATACGGCGCTGGCGCAGAGGCAAAGAGATTCCCTCATTTGCATGGAGCACATCCCCATGCAAATAAGGGAATGCCCGCTGAAGATACCCTTGGTGCTTTATGGGGGCCAGCCCTGTCGGTATTACAAAAGGAGCCACAGACGCTTGTGCGGCCACCTTCTGTAATACCAAAGTGCCCCGGGGTGTGCAAAGTGGGTGCAAACGCCCGTTGTGCCCCCGGGGCACTCCTATAACACTGCCCAGGTCCTCTTACTGTCCAGGAGATCATAAGTTAGAAGCTATCAAAGGATCGATGAAACAGCCACATACAAGGATGCAGCATGGGCCACCAAGGCACCACCGCACTTGTTTCAAAGGAGCAAACGAAAGATTTCATTCTGTCTGCTGGATTTTCCACTGGGTGTGACTTTACCATCTCCCGTGACAACGCGCCCGTCAATTACACCTTCAGTTGGTTCACCATCGGTCTATGTGCCTGTCATCCTCCCTCTCCTGCCTGTCATTTCTATGGATGACAAGTGAAAGCAGAAAAACAGAAATAAAGTTCCTGTTTTACCAAACGTGCATTTCCCTAGAAAAACTGAATATGAGATTACACTGCTCTTCCTTATTATATACAAGTTTCACTTTTAGAGACAAATGTGGTCTAGAAAGATTTTTAAAGTATATTTATTGATTTTCAAATATTTCATAATGAATAATGATAGACAGAATTTGAATACTCATCAACAAGTAATGTCAACGTCATATGTTTTTATAATTTCCCAACAATTTGGTTTGTGTTTATATACAATATTAAACAGGGGCAGTTGCCACTTTGTAATTATGGTTAGGCTGCACCTTACATTGAAAAGGCATTTTTTGATTGAAAAGACATTTTCAGATTTTCTTATAGCATTTGACCCTGTGGACGTATCTGCAAAAAATTTACCAATTTCTGGTACATTCTGGTCTACTGTCTGGCAATGTCCTGGCTCCTGGGAGGATGAAGTCTACTAGACAAGGTTAGTTTCTTGGTTGGGTAATTTTGGACCATTTTTGAGGGGCAGGTAGGTGATGCAGTTCATCTTTAAAAATTAATTTGTCCTAAAGGGCAAGCGGATTTAATGTCTCCAGATTTCGGCTGATGTAGTCAAGTCCCTTGATGAGGCGAGTGCGGCATGTTTTTTGAAAGAAGGGTTTTATTTTTTGAGGAAAGAGAGCTCCATACATCATCTTGTTATGTACTGACATGTGTTTTTTAAGGCATGCCTGTGTCTAGGGTGAGTCCAGGTGATTTTGCATTGCCTGTCACCTGAGGGATAATGCCATCGGTGTTCCTGCAATATGTTCCTGAAATACAGCCAAGCTTGGACCTGGGGTCATTTGGAGCCAATGGTGAAACTCAGAAACTCTGTCTTTGTGTGATTGATCTTTTGTAGGTACTTTGGATTCTGGACTAGCTTAAGCTAGTTTTCTATCATAGAATGAGAGTGATTGAGGGGAATTTAAGGATGAATTGAGCATCATTGGCATATTGATGGTTCTTGATGCTGTCGCTAGTGATTAAGGATATGAGATCTTCCATGGAGAGATTGAAGATGATGGGGAAAAGAAGTTAGATCGCTGTGTTACTCTGCTGTAGACAGGAACCTTCTGGGATCTTGCAGTATCTAGCTGTACGAACTGCTGGTGGTTGCCAAGGTAAGATGTCTACCACTGAAAGGGCCGGAGAAGCACATGTATTTTTCCAGGATGCAAATCAGTCGTTGATGGTTGAGAAGGTGGCAGAGAGGTTGAGCATGATTAGGAGGGAGAGGGTGTTTTGGTCATTGGAGAAGGACATTGTCACCTACATGAAGCATAGCTGTCTCCAAGAGTAGTTTGAAGCCTAATTAGTTGTCCTGCAGAAGATTGGTCCTGATATGCTCTTGTAGATGGGTAGAGACTGCTATGAAGAGTAGGTGGGTGGTGGAGGCTGAAGTTGACACGGTTGTCAGACTAAACGTTTGGATTCTTCAGTAAGGGGGGAAGAATAAGGCCTGCCTGAGAGGCATCTAAGAATATACCAAGACTGCGTGAGGGTATGCCTATTTTGGCAGGGATGGCAGAATACATTCTAAAAGATTCAACAATGGATGATAGTAGGATGTTGTTTTTATATGAAGTCGCTTTGAGTAAGTTTGGGATGTTGCTGAGTTTAGTGCGCAATATGAGATTGAAGGCTATCCTCATGGGGGTGGAGTGATGTTGAAGATGAGATAGTATAGCTGTTATTTTTTGGTTTCCAATCTAATTTTGTTTATCTGTTAGTGAAAAGCTGACTGGCATTGTTGCACTTGTCCACTGACTGGTGGATGGCAGGATCTAGAGCAATGCCTTCAGTGCTTGATGTACTTAAACATGCTTTGTTTTATTATTTGATTTGATGATATTAGTTCTATAGCGTGTGCCGTTGATTGAGCTGATGAGGTCTTTGTTTTGTTTCATATGTCACCCTTGTTGTCAGAGTACTTGGGTGAAGATTTTGAGGATTTGGGGTTAGATGATCACCTTTACAATGGGATGCTGAATCTTACATGGTATTTCAATGGGCAGTGTAGATGTTGAGGAGGGTTTTGATAGCAGATGTGATATGGATGGTTTAAGAAAGTTTGACGAGATTGTGCAGCATCTCGACTGAGAAATGTCCTAATGCAAGTAATCCAATACTTGCTATTTTTATAGGGAATGTCTTTATCAAATGATTTTTCCAAAATAGAGAGTCAGCTGTGTAGTGCTCACTCACAGGTTTTCACAGGCATACCACGTGAAACTTGGAAACCAGGTCAACCAGAGAGCTATCTTTTGCTGGATTTTGTGTTTTAGAGAGAAATGTTACTATGCAGGTTCAAGCCAATGGGTCAGGCCATATTATATGCACATTTTGAAAAGGTATTTTTGTAGTAATGGGTACTGAAACATCATGTCTCTCCCTATGTAAGAATGACTACTATCAGTATATTAGAGGTCTGCAAGATTGTTGTCCTGCAGGATTACTGACCAATGGTATCACAATTATTAATTACCACTCATAGTCTTACATCTGTGGCAGGAGTATATACCACCTGCAGTAATAACCACAGTACAGTAAGACAAAGACAGTGAATACATATATCCATGCATTTAGTAGCTAAGCAAATGCCAGAAGGAGATACTTATAACAGCCCAGCAGTAAAACTATATGTAGCAAAGGAACAGATTTTAATGGCAAGGGTCAGAACTGGCAGAAAAACTCCTGCATCATTATCAGAATGCTTGACCATAAATACATCTTAGTTTTCATGCAGATGTGGCCTATTTTGAATTTTATTAACTTTAAAACCAGATCAGAATTGATCCTATTTTCGGCAATCGACTGAATAATTTCTGACAAATAGAAGGGGTTTTAACCCTGACGGTGGCTTATAAAAGAGAATTTGACTGTGGTTATATTTTTCCCTTATGTAGTGGATGGCATGTGTTACCTGCTGTTAATCAGCCATTACAACCGTGCCCTTTTTATCACCTGCCCCATAATCTGGGTCAATATTTTGCTAGTAAGTGTCTTGCAATAACTAGGCTAATCATTTCTCAAAGACCATGTAAACAAAAAACACACCCAGAGCATCCCTTCATCCTTCAACATGTTGCCCAAAACCCCTAAGCACAAAAATGAAGAGAGAATCCTTATTTTGGGTAACTAGGGGTAGCATTGCTTACCCCAATATTGTTTCCTATAACCCCTGTGGACTGATATACAAGCAGCAGGGTTCAACCATCCTGAGTACAGATCTTTTAAGTGTCCCTTTTGAAGTTTGCCACTTTTCATAGCTGGCGGATGGTACCAATTATCATACATTGTTTATCATTTCAGTGTCAAATGTTCAAAAAGTATTATTCAGAAAAAGGATAAATAGTCTGCTGTGGATGGTCAAAGGGTGGTATTATCACTGACACTACCGGCTTGGCTGACGTAACACTACCAATGAGAAAAAAGAAAAAAAAGACAAACTCACAGCCAAGCAACTCTCTCAAAGATGGAACGAAGGCAAGGTCTTTCTTGAAAGCCCTTTTGTTATGCCCTCAGGGCAAGGTCATTCTATGTCAGCTTCATCGACTTTTGGGCCAGTTAAATTTAGTAATCAGAGTGATCAAAAGTGACATCTGACCCGAAAAAACACACCATTGTAGGCCAATCTGAGAGTATGACTTCATTTCCTAGACAATGTCAATGCTTAATTAACAAGGCCATAGTTATTAATAGCAAGGACAGGTTTAAAATAGACAGGCTTGGGCACAACTTAAAGTACTTTATAGCCCCTAGAGAAGTGCAGTAGAGCTACAAAGGCATTGCTTTCAGGATCAAAGAAACCAAGGTTCTGACAACAGCGTTTTGGTAATGTTAGAGAACAATCCTTAACAGGGGGTATAGAGAGAAGCCAAGCCGTCCCACCCAAACGCAAAATATGTTCAAATAATTGATGGAATGCCGAGGCTCTGTGGGATCAACATTTTATCATTCAAATGTATTTATCTGGAAATAAAAGAATACACATTCTGGCCGGCTGTGCTTCTAGGGAGGGAGATAAGACACAATTTGAAGACTTCTGCATCGTTCGTCTTGTTCTGTACCAACATACCATAATGATCAATATCTTTAACTTAAGAGCAGGCTTCGGTCACTTTCTCAACCTAAATGTCCCTGGAGTAAAGTCGAAGCTTGATGGCCTGTTACTAGAGGAATGCTACTGTTTGCTATCAGAATCATGGAGTGATGGCACAGCTTGAGGTTAGGTTCCCCAGGCTGAGGTTAGTTTCAAGATGATGAAATTTAAAATCATACTGTGACTTCACCTATGGATAAGAAATGGTATTATGACATACTCAGGAAGCAGCCCTCACAGTACAACCCTGCCGGCGAACTGGACATTGCAATGTTACATCACTCCAGAGACTGTGTATCACATTGTGGCGTCATTCTTATAATGAAACGTGAGCTCCCCGATTAATTGAGGCTCTCTCCGTTCAATCTCATAGGGATTACTAATTAAGCAACAGTGAAAAGCAAACTTTGTACTTTACAGAAACTACTCAAAATGATAGAGCAAACAATCCATTAAAATCAGTATTTAAGACTGTTGGTAGAAATTGTGACAGAACTTCAAGAAAAGATACTGCTCATATCTCCATTTAAATCAAACATTGACTCTGGCATATTGAGGTCTGGTTTTTGCTCTCTGATTTCTCTCTATTTGTCAGTGTGAACCTGTAAAGAAAGTATTTGTATATTTAAATGGGGCGCAGGGTTCTTTGAAACAAGAACATCATTCCTAAGGATGTTGTAGGGTTGCTTCTTAGTGAGTAGCCTTGAGCCTATGGTAGAGAACAAGGTTAATTCTCTGCGAGACATCAAGAAAATAACAGAACTAACAGATATGCAAATTGTCAGTGGTAAAGTGGTCCTGATGCTAGTGAGTAGATTAGTGCTTGATTGCTGTAAACAAACTACTTAACAAATATAGAGGCCATCTTGACTCAAGTGATTTCCCATATTCCATAGGGGTCTTTTAGGAAGCTAATCGCAAACTTTACAGGAAGAACTTTGGAAACTTGATGGATTATTAACTAAGCATGCAGAGAGCATCTGGTCAGATTTATTAGTTCCAATACCACTATGATAGATACATAACTTTTTTTTTTTTTTGGAACAAGACAGGTTTATTCACATATAAAACTCCCACGACATGTCATATCCAGCCAGCCCACATCCATACAGCAACTGACTGTCGCACCTGGCATCCTGACTCACCGTTCTCCACATGCACAAGTGCTCAGTATCGAAACACTACACGTTACATCATAATACAATGTACATCACTCATTGCAAACAGTGTATGCTGGGGTGGGAGTTATGATTAATTTAGAATGGTGGGTTAGGGACCTTAGGTAAAGGTAGCAAATTTGTTTTAGAATCTCATGACTTTTTACTTTTATATGGAGAGGACATTGTTACCATATTAGTTAACTTTAACTACCACTCATCTTTAGATAGTTTAGGGTAATTCCTTTATTTTTTGTATTTTTTTTGTTTTGTTATTTTTTTTTCTTTTTTTTAACAAACAAAAACAAACATCAGCAGTAGCATGACAACACAGGAGGAGCAGATCAATATGCATCAGCGGTACAGCAGGCAATATACGAAATACAATCATGCATGGTGGAAGGTCTAGGGCGACGGGGGATCGCCACATGCAGGGGTCAGAGGGGGCTGACAAATATCTCCACGATAGGAGTTCCACAAGCCCCACACACAAGACCATTTTTGAGATACTTAACTTTTGATAGCATTTTGTTTGGGCTAAATTGTGTAGAATCAATTATAGTTAGGTTCAGATTTTACACACATAACATCACAGCCACCCTCCCACGCTGATTTCAGCCCTGGTTACCATCAAACACAGGTTTCCCTGCCGAACCCAGCGCGAGCAGGGAAACCGCTATGTCCCGGTGGTATGCATCCCTGGACATAACATATGAGTCGGTCCTGGGGGGTTGGGGTTCCCAGGGCCATTAATGGCTCAGGGAGGGGGGAGCACATGGCACCTTTCTGCTTTGTAGTTGCAGCCGGGCCCCAGGAGAAGGGGTCCCTGGGACTGAAATTGAACTAGTGAGGGGGCCCATGTGCCCCACCCCATTCTATTTGTGGCTGGGCCCCGGGTGATGGGGTCCCCGAGGTCAAATACGGCCCAGGAGGTGGGCCATATATGCCCCCCTCCCACGAAATATATCTATTGCCCACCCCCCAGATCTGCCCCACACAGGGGCATAAAAGAATATGCGCAAGAAACCATTGTTGTTTTTTTATATTCTGCCGCAGACCCTCTGTGAATTCATGACAAAGTTTAAAAAAAAGTTTTGGGCCACATGTGGGACCTCACCACCAGGGGCCTAGGGGATCAGAGTATTGCTATCATGCTCCCTTGTGGCTCTTTTTGCATTTTGTCTTGGGACTCGGCAGAGTTAAAGTCCCATGATGGTGCCACCACTTCCTGGTTAAAGTGGTGGTAGCCAAACACAGCCTTGCTGTTGGAGCAAAAAAAAAATGTTTACGTGATCCGTAAAGCGGGGCTGATTGGCTCTTGCAGCATGAAGAAAAATGTTGCAGTTGCATTTACAGGACATGGGGGATTGGTCCCCATGTCCTAAAGTATTTTTTTAAAACATATAAGGGGCAGATTAGGGATATTTTGACCCCTGTCCTTGGTGGAGAGGGAAACCACTGGGCCATTTTTTAATTTTTTTTTTTATTGTCATGCTTCTCACACAGTACTCTCTGAGTCATTCATAGCTCCAGCAGAAGCCCTGTGGGACCCAGCACGGACAACTGTGCTTCTGATGGTGTTCCACAGGATTGAAAAAAAAATCTATCAAAAAGGAAATTTAGATGTGGCCGTTGGCCAACCACGGGGTTGAATGAAGGGCCTAAGTGTATTACACTCCCGGAAGAGCATCACAATACATACTGGTGAAGAGAAAATTACTGTAAAATTCTATTTTCAAACAGGGAAGCATTTTTTCTAGTTCTATGAATAAGTGCTATTTTTCCCTTCCCAAGTTGAAGTTAATTGTATTAAAGATAAAATTATTTGTAACCACTAGTCATGTCTATCTATCTATAGCATAACCAGTTACAGGCCATTATTAAAAGGAATTGGCCACTGGTATTAAGTGACCCGGTAATTGGACCAGATCTGCCACAAAGAGTGTCCTTTACGTATAGCCGAGGCCCTTCCATGAAAGATCAGCTGGTAGCAACAAGTTCTGAATCCACAGAGACATCTAATTGGCTCCAGAAACACAAAGGATTCTACCGATGCAAAACAGGCAAGGCATGTCAGCATGGGGAAAACAGAACCACTTACAAAACACCGTTCAGTGACAGGGTCCATTACATAAATAAGCTATTAACCTGTAAAACTGACCATGCGGTATATGTCCTTTCCTGTCCTTGCAACTTGCTATATGTTGGCAGTACCAAATAACCTGTACACAAGCGGGTGCTCCAACATTAAAGGGCCATATGCAACCAAGACAACACCTATCCGATAGCCCAACATTTCAGAGACTGCCACCTGTCTAATAGCAAAGAATTGAAATACTTTGTAATCGACACAGTCCCACCCAGTAGAAGGGGGGGGGAACAGAGAGGGTGCCCTGAGAAGATTAGAAACTCAACACATTATTGAGTTGGACACGAAGCAACCAAAAAA